>NW_027362761.1:107343619-108007785 GCF_046119375.1 Phyllobates terribilis
AAGGTACACTGAAGCAGGGTACACTGCATTTTTGTCCAAACCTAAAACCATGAGACACTACTGAGAAAGAGGCTGATAGAGTCTAAAGTAACTCCGGCCTTGTAATAATCCCATCAGGGATTTTGTCTGAACCACGCTTTTCAAAGATTTTGACAGAAACCCTGATGTAAGTGCTTTGCATAACGCACAGGTAATTGTGAAACAAGCCTTATTGTGATTTTTGGGAGACAGAATGAACAAATCAACAGCAGTATAGGTACTTTTTTTTCACTGTGTGGTAAACATGATAAAATGAATATATTCTTCAGGTCCAGATTTACAAATGCATGTCACAATTTTATTTTTAAAATATTTAGAAAACCAACTTTGTGTTGGTATATCACATAAAATCCCAATAAAATAAAGTCAAGTTTGTGAGTGTAACATGAAAAAATGTGGAAAAGATCATCGGGTATGAATAAAGCCACTGTATATTTTTTTATGTTTTGCAATATTTACACACTAAAAACTCTTTTATTGCTAAAAACAATATTTTTGCATTGCCATATTTTGAAAGCCATATTCATCTGCCGACAGAGCTGTGTGAGGGCTTGTTTTGTTTTGAAATGAGTTGAAGTTTTTATTGGTATCATTTTGGGGTACATAACATTTCTTTATTGCTTTTTATTCAGATTTTTGCATTTTAACATAATTTCAGGCAGCCAAAACGCACCCAACGATTTTGGCTGCCGTGATTATATGTTAAATATGTGCTGTAATGCTTTTATACATGCTTAGATCTTTAATCCCTTCATGACATATAACGTATATCTACGTCACATGTCGTGTCCCTGCCTTTGATGCATCTTTCCCCTTACATGATGACTGATTTAATCAGTCGTCATGTGACTTTAAGAGCCAAGGGTGGTGCTCCACCTGCGGCTGTTACCCAGGGATTTAAAGAGCGCCAGCTGGAAACGCGTCACTCATCCCACCCATCAGTGCCCCTGTCATGTGATCATGGGGCGTCAATGGGTTGTCACAACTGGAGGTCTGCTGAAGACCCCTGTACCTGTCATTATGATACTCCTATGAACGCCGGTGTTCAAAGGAGATTGTTATTTCTGCTATACATAGCAGTGCTGAAGCCCTGCTATGCATAGCCGAGGCGTTCGGACTATCGCAGCTTCAAGTCTCCTAAAGGGAATATTGAATAAAGTTAAATGTTTTTAAAAATATAAAAATGATTTAAAAAAACACAAATGTTCAAATCATTAAATCAAATCATCATACCCCATTAAAAGTAAAACAATTAAAAAAAATACACATCTTTGGCATCTCTGCTTTCAGAAATGTCTGATTCATCAAAATATAAAATAAATAAATTAATATGATCATTAAACAGCATAATGCGGAAAAATTTAAAATCAAGAATTACTTTTTTTTGGCCAGTGCAACATTGCAATGACAGGCGATCAAACCATCATATCTACCCCAACATTTCTTTCAAATTTCAGATTTTTTTTCCTCCATAAAAAACTATACATGTTTAGTATCTGCAAACTCATACTGACCTAGAGAATTATATCGCCAGGTCAATTTTACCGTATTGTGAACATGGTAAAAAAAAAAAAACAATTGTGGAATTTCAATTTTTTGTTACAGTTTCACCGCACTTTTCCCGTTTTCCAGTACACTGTATGGTAAAATCAATTGTGTCATTCAAGAGTACAACTCGTCCCACAAAAAACAATCACTCATGCTGCTATATTGATAGAAATATAAAAAAGTTATGGCTTTTGGAAGAAAGCGAGGAAAAAAATAAAATGGAAAATGGCTCAGTGGTGAAGGGGTTAAGACCTACCTCTCATCTCACAATGAAACAAGACTTCACATAATGAATCTTACGAAAAAAAGTTATGGATATTAAAATTATAAATGTGATTCTTTTGATTGTTTGGAAAAGTGCATAATAATAATGTTGTGTGTTATGTGTATGCCTTTATTTTATCTATGCTTGTTTTCATGTGTGTCTGTGTGTACATATCTGTGCCTAATGTGAATGTGCATATAAATGTGCTTGTGTGTACGCAGATGGGGCTTGGTGTAGTGGGGAGTGCAGGGCCCTTCACTGTCAATGTCCCCCCCTGTGCCAAAATACTAGTATGACAATGGGACAAAGTCTTTAGGTATCAGATCTTGGCATGTCTACAACAACAGCACTTATAAGTGAGTTTTTGGAAGAACTACAATACGAGAATTGCTGTATTGCATGATGTTCATGGTGTAGACTGTGTGATTTGTGCTGTACATGATTTTCTTTAGCTTTTACAATTTGTGAAGTTTTGGATAGATACATTGATAAAGTTGCCCACAAGTCATGGATCTCCTTTCAGTGTGATTCTGATGAAGAATTTCCTTGGCCACAATGAATTGTAAATAGCCTCTCGGGATTGGAACTGGATATATAAGTGGTGCTCTTTATCTGGAATTATCTCCTTTTACAATGCACTAACCCATCACAGTACCATTACCTTTTCTACTTTCAGCCATGAGATCACAGCTTTGCTTTTTTACTGGCGTTATCTTTATTTCATTATACATTTCAGGGCGCACTGTCAAGTCTTCACCATTATATTGTGAAATTTCTGTAATCCATTTGTACAATTGGTTGCAATTTCCTCCACTTTAGTCCTGATGTTTGCTTATTCTTTGCACATGTTCCTAGTCACCTAAATGAACAGTGTCAAGAAAGTGGTGCTAAGTTCACTAGTGCTCACATATGTGAGAGATTAATAGGCATGAATGCTGCTCATTTTTAGGATATTCTCTCCTTTGCGGACCCCCCAAATATGACACTTACTCTGGGTGATAAGGCTGGCTATGATTATTCTACTGAAAATTTCTCATTGATTTGGAATTTCTATCTGGCAGTGATAAAAATTGGAGCTGTCATGAAACTCATGACCACCGGTTTGTAAAAGACATCAACTATCTGTTTCCTTGCCTAATCTTTCAGCTATTTCATGGGAGTCAGATCAACAAATTGTTTTATAATTGGGTATACTTTAGAATGACTCTGATATATGTGGTGTAACATTTTCTGTTTAGATTAATCTGGAGTGGCATTAAACTCAGTATTTTCATTGTGATGTAAAGTTTTCTTTATTAGAGCCTTCAGCATTGACCGATAGGTTTTTCTATTAGCTTTTCCATTCTCTCTTTCCGTTTTTAAATTAGATTACGTAAGTAAATAGACGTGTACATGTCATTAATACAAGTTTTATGATGAAGCCAGATCAGTTTCTAGCAACTATCGCCTTTGCAAAGCTAGGTCAGATGTTTTTTTTCCAAGAACACTGTGGAAGAAATCAATTTAATTCAAAATCTTAATTAAAGATTAAATTACGGTAAACAAAAGGATAATACTGGAGAGAAACCCCTAAAAAATCACCTAAAAACATTGTAGGAAATCCCAAGCCTAGTTATAATCATGCATAATATATACACCCTAATGGGATGCACAGGTAACTCCTTAGATGCAAGCAATCTTAAAAAGCTTCACATGTAACACTATCCTAATTATTACCTATGGACATAGTGGGACAGGAGTTGGGCCAACCGCACAAGCACCTCGATGCGCATTTCGCTTCTTCTTTGTTTAGCCTATAAATATCTACTTCTGCTGTTTTAAAGCAGGTTGTGGTATTTCGAGGTAGCAGAAGAAAGATCAAATTTGCCAGTTTTGTAAATGCTTGTGAGACCTTATAGGATAAATTATTAGATTATAGGGGTTGTCTGATCTTAAGCTACAAGTCTGCAGTCACTCTATGTGACTGCAGACTTGTGAATCCTCACATCACGCGCTCTGCGCGCTATGAGAATTCGCTGGGAGCGAGCGGTCATATGACTGTAAGTATGCAATTTGCATATTTCCTGCCACATTCCGACTAGATTGTGTCCGACTTCACTCAATACACTAGCATTAAGTAAGCCCGCACACAGCTACTTGGCATGTGACCTCATGTATGCAAATCACATACTTGCGGTCACATGCCCACCATAGACATAGATTGGACAACTCCTTTAAGGTGTGTATAAACATGTACAGACAAATGTCTGAATGTTTTTGTTTCAGGAGCTTAGAGATATGGTAAAATGTCCTCATTTGACCAAGGTGTAAATAATCGTAGTAGGGTTAAAAAAGACAAACGTCCCTCAAGTTCAATCTATTGTTAATGTAGATCCAGAGCAAGGCAAAACAAACCTAGTGTTACAATTGATACATTTTATGGGAAAAACGACATACTATAGAAATAATAATAAATACCAGGGTCAGTAAACCATGTAAGCAATCCAATACACATGATTGTAAAATTCTATTATTTCAGAAAGGGATTTACCCTCTTTAAAGTCATCGGCAGAGAGTTTCATGATCTCCCTGCTCTTACAGCAAAGAATCTATGTTGATGGAGAAATCTCCTCTCTGTGATTTTCCATGGATAAAGAGATAGGCCAGGATCAGACTGGCGCATTTCACAATCCGCATATGGATTGCAATGCCTCCACTGATCGCAGATCTTCTGTCCCGACCTTACAGCCTCATAGACACATATGAGGCCATAAGTTTGGTCTTGAGACCTGCAGCCATTCCGTCCAAATACCAACCGAGAAATATGTCCATTTGTACCCGGCTATAAGCTGAGAATATTATTTTAATTGCAATATACAACAGATTTACACTAGTACCTCCTTGACTAAGCTACAAGATGATTATGGCTTCTGGACTTGTCTTTGGCGTGTCGTTTCAATTGAACTTCTAATCATAAGAAAAAGTAAATATTTGATTGTAATACATTTTTTTCTCTTAACCAGGTGGGAAATTGGAAATTGGAGCTCATGCAGTTTAACTTGTGGAGTGGGATTACAAACCAGAGATGTATTTTGCTCGCATCTCCTATCACGAGAGACAAATGAAACTGTGGTCTTAGGCGATGACTCCTGCAAACAACCTAAACCAACTTTGGTGCAGGCCTGTAATCGCTTTGACTGTCCGCCAGCATGGTACCCTGCAGAATGGAAACCGGTAAGGCTAAAAGGCTTAATAGTCTAATCTAAAATATCTAATGGGAAAGTATACTTATCATTGTCTGCAAATATGACCAGTTGGGAACTTGTCAAGCTAAAATGTGTTTAAAAATGATATTTATGTATACTGTCCTCAACAAATGTCAGCCAATGTCTCTCTGTCTTCTGTCTTCTCCAGCCCTGTAGATCCTCCTCTAGCTTTGGTGCGACACAAAAAAGAGTTTCCTTTGTTGGCACATGACCAGTGCTATGTGTGAAGGTGGTTGGCTGACTGATTAAAGGGATATTGCCATCTCATGAGTTTATTGCATATCCACAAGATGTGGCGTAAAGTTATTCTAGATGTGGATCCTACCATTGGGACCTGCATGTATCTCAAGAATGGGCCCCTGATGTGTGCTGGTGTCAGTGTAGAGGTGGCTTGGAATTCCCATTCATTTGCATAGGAATTCTAACCACCTCTCCACTGAAAGCAGTGCATGATGAGTTCCTGTTCATAAGATAGCTACAGATGTGGTTGGACCCACATCTACTAAACATTTATGCCATATTCACCAGATATGCCATAAATGTACAAGATAGAAATGCCCCTTTAATTTCAATAGCTTAGTCAGTCTCCTCTAATCAAGGTATAAGAAGGGAGAAGGGGCTGACTTACCTATTGAAATGAGCCAGCTAACAAACCTCACATGCCGACAGATCGCTGCTGCTTCATACCAATGCCAGAAGTAGAGCTGTCATTGGCGCTGATATCAGGACATTTGTGGACATTTGTTGATGACAGAAAGTGTAAGTTATATGTAGTCCATTTTTAAACATCTAAAAATATTTTTTACTAGCTTTTAAGGGAGTTTTCAGCCTGAACCGACCGTATAAACTAAAAGCATAGCCTTGTAGGGGACGTTACCACTATAAAGGCCTTTTATGTTCCAATCGCTGACATTGTTCTGCAAAAACTGTAGTTTAATAGAGCATGCTAATTAAGGTGCTTCGTGAATCCATGGGGTGGGCAAGATGCTCAGCGCATTGATCCACCCACTAGTTTTGTATGTACCTTCCTCCCTCACTGGTGATTGACAGCGCTGGTTTGCCTGGAGAAAGCACAGCATGCAGAGGAAGCTCAAACAAGCCAGAGCTATTAATCACCAGTGAGGAGATGGAACATGCCATACCAGTGGGTAGATTGGTGCACTGAGACATTCGGCCACACCAAGGGTGCACTGAGTACCTGATTAGTATACTTAAATAAACTTTGATTTCTGCAGAATGGAGGCACCAATTATAACACTAAAGGTGCCATTTTTATAGCGACCCTCTACCCTACAAGACTTTGTTCTTAGTTTATAACGTAGGTTCTGGCCGACAGACGACTTTTAATTTATTCACAAACTTACTTTTGAGAAAATTCTTACTGAACGAATAATTTGATAAGCCAGGGAAACAAATGTTTGAACTATTCAGTAGCCTATTTTTTTAACTAGTTGAAGATATTTTTTGGTAATTAAGGCTTAGAAATCCTTTTCTCTGTTAGCTACCAGAATTGAAATTGCAGGTTTTACAATTCATTAAAAGGGTTGTTCACTTCTGGACAACCCCAGCTTAATAATTTCAGCCTGCAAAAAGTCACGTCACTTCTTCATAAACAGTGGTGCTGACATTGCTGGAATGGCCCTACCACAGGAGGTGAGTAGAGATTGTTTTTATTTTAATTGGGCTCCTGAAATGATTAAAGTGGTTTTACTTAGGATAGGTCACCAATATCTGATCGGTGGTGATATGACACCCCCGCCCCACCAATCAGCTGTTCCTGGTGGTGGCAGCAGCCAAAAGAGCTCAGTTATGCACAGCACATCTCCATCAACTGTATAGTGGTCGTGGCTGGGTACTGCACATGTGCCCCTTATTCAAAACAGCACTAGGAACAGCTAACCAGTGGGGGATTGCCCTTCGCACCCCCACCAATGAGATATTGATGACCACTCCTAAGGATAGGCCATCAATGCAAAAGCTTACTACAAATAATTCTAAATGAAATTCTGAAACTCTAATTAAAGAAGTGAATAACTAGGAGAAAGAAAAAAAAAAGCCTGGATGAGTTTAAAAGCTTTCTATTTTTTGGCAGATGAGTTTATTATAATCAAAGCTTATATCCTTCAAGATGATAAAGAAGAAACAGTATAAATTTAAAGCTCTATTTATTTAAAGATGGCTAGTTTCTGGGGTCATGCCAGAAAAAAAGCTTATCTTGTTTTCAGCAGCTTTTTATAGGGGAAACCACTCTGCCAAAAATGACACAAAACAGAAAAAATGACTAAGTTAACTTTTGTCAGTGCAAACTGTTAACGTATTGCAGGAATGAGTGGATAGGAAGTCTTTCAGACGTTACTGTTATTGTTTTAGATTATACCAAGTCCAAAAAATATTTTAAGAAATAATTTTGTCTGAAATTATAGGGTATCTATCAGTTTAGTTATGCAGCATAACGTAGTGAAATGCACGCTGATTTTAGCGACCTGTCACTTGTGTTAATGTTCAGCAGTTTTTGAGAACCTACATCTAATTTTTTGCCGCTCTGAGACAGTGAGGAGTCCCACGTATTCATGATATGAAACTAATTCTGCCCTACAGTCATTGATTGACAGCTTTGACTCTACTACTGCGAAGAGTGACTGACAGCTGTCATTTATCAGCAAGAGGGCAGGGGATTCCTCATCAATTTTCTCCCTTACGCCGGACTGCTATTTGGCCCCCAAAATATTAAGATTAAAATCTAATTTTTCAAACATTTTTGAACATTATCACATAGGCGACAAGTCACTGATATCAGTGCAGCTGTCACTAATTTTTGCTGCCCTCAGATAGCAGTAAAACCAAGCTGAAAGATTCCCTTTAATAAGCAGAAGGTATGACTAACTCACATATAGTTTAGCTTAAACTAACATGGATGCTGAATCATTCAAAAACTAATACGGTATAGCCTTAACCCTTAGGCATGGAAAACGACTTGAGTCATCCCAACAAAAAATAGTAATATATGTAATGATGGGATTTTTCCATCTATAGTGAGACCACTGTATACTTGCAGCATCTAGAGTTATTTTTTTTAAATGTCCATTCTTTGCCAAGCCATTCTTACGAGAAAAAGAAATGTTAAAACCTAATTTAATGGAATATTGACCTCACTTCTACGTCTCATTTGTTGTCTGAATACCATAAAATAGTCATAAGAAACCTTCTAATTGTGGGATGCAGCATGATTTGCACAATATCACGGTATGCTTTTAGATATTTTACTCACTCTCTTACAATATGCTCAATGGACGTAACTGATAATTGACCGCTTTGGTTAGCTCACTTGTATGTTTTATAGCCTGGAGTTTCCCTGCTTGTGGACTCAAGTGGTTATGCTCTCATCTCATACACTGCTGCTGCTACTTTGGATATTCATATATTCTATATATTTATTGGCTTTAGTAACTTTGGAGGTAATATGAAGATGTCACACGCCGTTTAAAATTATCTTTGTTGCTCTAAGCAACAGACTACAAATTGTTACTTGCTGTGCTATTGTGGCGCCCCTTAGGGTTCAGTCGCCACAGAGGTACTGCATCTCACCCAGAGGTGTGGTGTCTCCTTCTCTCCGGTAAGGAGGGAGTGCTGCCCGGAACCCCAACACCCGCATTCAACACTACACTGCTCCAGGCCGGCTGGAAGGGCAAGATGCAATGTGTTTCCTGCTGAGCCCTGTCCCTGGCTGGAGTGGGGGGAACCCAAAGGTAGGGGGAACCAGTAGTGGGTGTGGGTGGAGGAAGCAGAGCAGGGGAGCACCATAGAAGGAGGTATTTAAAGGGAAGCCATCTTAGGGTGGCAGGTCAGTCAGAGGAGTGAGTGAGGACAGTCAGTCAGGGAGCACAGTCTCTTTAGAAGCTCTGCCCCACAAGTGGGGCCTAGTGCTAGAGGCCCAGGAGGGGAGCAGAGGAGGAAGGCTCCATTCTATTGAAGGGATCCCAGGGGGTATGGTGAGTGCAGGACGGCACCCGTACGCCCCGAATCTGTCAGAAGACAGAGGGATCAGGCCGCAAGAAAGGGACCGGCCCCTGGACCAGCCGTGTTACTCCAGGTCTCGGCTGGAAAAACAGGAGGCTTATGGCTTTTATAGTGCAGTTGCCAAAGCCTCATCCTAGTCACCGTGAGGGTCAAGCAGGTCCGGGAACTCCAAGTTGCCCAGAGGGACTTCAGATCACCCGAGCGGGACTGTGAATGGGGAAGCGCAGGGCAGGAGGGAGAAGACCCAGCGTGAAGTCGGTCTAGAGAGGAACATAAGAAAGCGGGGTTCCGTCAGGTGCTCCTAACCTAACTGAGGAAGAGCTGAACCCCCGGTCTGGTGAACGCAGCGCGACGTGGGAGGCTGGCACTCGCGCAGTGTATCAGTGGAACGTACATGAGAACTGTGAGTAAAGACTCGAATGACTGCACCGCACTGCCTCCGTCCATTATTTCAGCTGCACCATCACTCCGCCTGCACTACAAGTCCCAGCATCACCACCCACCATCAAACTCCCTACTGCCCCGTGGGCCCGCTCCACCTGTGGGGAGCAGAAACACCTCAGCTGCCATCCCATCACCCCCCGGAGGTCTGCAGCAGCTCTGGTAAACCTTACTAGGTACCACAGGTGGCGTCACAAACTATTTACTTTATTTTTATTTTTCCTAGCCAGGTTACAATCCCCAGCCACCGTGATATTCCCCACCAGCATCCATAGACCCGGCTGCCGAGTACCCCACAGCCTGGGGGCGCGTCACTATTATGGAAAAGCTTAATCTACACTTTACACGTTATGCATTTGTCTCGGCTGGGCAGGGCTCTGCCCCTTCCCCTCTGGCTTCTGCACTCTGCTGTGCTCCACGTCTGGTTTGACAAATGGTCCAGCATGCCTCCATGACATCATCTTCCTAGGCCTTTTAGGTCTTGTACTGTATTACCAGTTTGTCTGCTGTCCCACATAGCCAGCTATCCAAGTCCTAATTGTATCTTCTGCCTGACAGCCTGCTATGTCAATGCCTGTGGACCTTAAAAGGCCAAGGAAGATGATGTCATGGGCCACTTATAATAAACGACATGAAGCACAGCAGAGAGCAGCGGCCATAGGCTGTGGGGCAGAGCCCTGCTCACCTGAAACAAGTACATAACAACACAACCATAAGCAGCTTGCAAACTACAATGGAAACAACTAATTTTATGAAAATCTTGTGTTGTCTTTCTTACATTTATAGGTGTACCAGTTTCAAACTTAAAATGTTTGATCTATATGAAAAATCACAAAATCATCACTACTTACCCACTCCAGTATTTCCTTCCCAACAGTTTTTGTTGACAAGGCTGCAGTGGTGACATCACATCAGCAAATAACCATTGCAGTCAATCACTGAGCTCAGACTTTTCAAGGTGACTATCTCTGCATAACCACTAAGCCCAGTGAGTGGCTGCAGTGGTCATGTGTTCTCATTGTGCTGTGAACAGTTCAGCAGTGTCACTGAGTCGCTACTCACGGGCAAGCCCAGAGGGTAGTCAGTAGGTCCAAGGTCAGGTACCAGAAGGGCTCATAGTACGAGGGTTAAGTTGAAGGCGTGCTCAGGAAACAGTCCCGGGAAAAATGCCACAAGCGTACGTCAAAACCAGGGAGTGACAAACTGATAGTCAAAGGCCAAGTCCAGGGTCAGACACCTGAAGTCAGAGAGCATCAAAAGCAAAAGGGATAATCCATCAGAATTGTCACAACAGATCCAAGGTCATAAACAAGATCAGAAGTCACACACAGGGCTAAGCACACACACCTAGTTAAAGCAAAGCTACAACTGACAATCTGCTCACATCAAGCCAGCTAAATACCTAGCAAATCATCTGAGGATGGAAGGCACCTGGGGAAATGCCTGCAGACCAGACCAGATTGAGCAGCAATCAAAATGCTGACAGCCCTGCACGCCCCAGGATCAGATTGGATTAGTGTACTGTCACTCACAAAACCAACAGTCCAGCACACTCCAGATTCCATAGAGTGGCTGAGCTGTCACTAACAGCGTCCCTCGGCCACAGTCAGTTATGAAACTGTGACAGCAGCCATGTCAAGAAAGACTGACAGGAAGCAGCGGAAAGGCAGTACTGGAGAAGAGGAGTGAAAGAAATGATGATTTTGTCATTTTTACACAGATCAAACTTTTGGTAATTGTAAGAAACCAGAACATCCCTTGTACTTACATACTGGTTAGAGGCTGGAACAACAGATCACTAACCAAGTCATTAATCAACTTTTGATAAGAATCTGACGTGTTTGGTCATTAGCAATGTTTGGGCCTAGAAGATCAGGTGTGAGCAGCAAATGCAAATCTCAGTTTCTATTTGGATACAATGGATATTTGGAGCTTTTTTTGCTTGGGAAAAATGTAGAAGGGAAGCCACTAGCTTAGTCTCCATGTTCCAGTATACGTGTATTATAGAAATCACACATTTTTACTTTAAAGCAATGGGTTTAATGATTGGTTGGTGTTACTAACATTTAAATGGCTAAAATCACTTCAAGAAATGCAGAACACCCTAAAATGCACAGGCATCCACCAAAATGCCTCCTTTGGGTAATATTTCCATAAGCAGACCCTTTTGTGGTCTGGTTAACAGGATTGTCCAGACAAAATTGTGACTGTTCGCAAGATGGAATTTGAGCTACACAAAATAAAGCTAAACCTGCAAGTTCAAACTTACTGTATGTAAAGGGAAATAATATATTCTGAATCAACCTTGATCATAGGGTGAAATCTGTATGAACCGTTATAATATGCAGCTCTAACTGATTATCCACTAATTTGCAGTGCTCCCAGTCTTGTGGGGGCGGTGTACATACTCGTGATGTCCTCTGCAAGCAAAGACTTTCTGATGGTAGCATCCTAGAGCTGCCAGAAACGTTTTGTTCAGCTACAAAGCCAACATCTGAAGAAATGTGTGAGAATGAAGATTGCCCACCAGAGTGGTTTTTAACAGATTGGTCTCAGGTATATTGTAACCTTTTCTTTCCAAACTATACTTTCATAATAATGAATTTTTAGTACATTATTAACAAATATGCATGTGCATGTCTAAAATTGAGTAGAATGAGTTTACGACAAATAGGCCCCCATTCATCAAGACCGGCGTAAACAATAAACAATGCCGGTCTTGATGAGGAGGCGTGCTGGAGTCAGAGGTGCCTGATTCATTAATGAATCTCAATGAATCAGGTGAAATGTGGTGTGCGCCTTGCCACAAATCTCACTTCGGTAAGATTTTGTAGCTTATCATTAATTAAATGAGCTGTGTGTGCCTCTGTGCGCCTCGCCACAATGCTTACTCCAATCAGGAACTGGAGTAAGATTTCTGGAGTAAAGTATGCCACCAGCTCATCAAGAAGTAGATGAGCGATGGTGTCACGCCATCATCCTGGTCCCAGCTCCACCCATTTTACTATTTGTAAATTAAATAAAATGTAAGAGGGTTGTCGGTAAAGCTTATATTGAGTGAATTAAAGGGATGTTCTCACTTAATACATATATCACCTATGCACAGAATAGGTCCTAGTTGCTGAGTGTCATACTGCTGCCACCTTCATCGGTCACAAGAATAGGGGTTATGAAGCCCACTCTACTATTCACTGGTTATGGGACTGATGGAAATAGTGCTCTACTATATCCGTTAGTCCAATAAAAAGTGAATGAGTTAAAGTGAGTACTCTTACGGATGAGGCTCCTCTTCCTTTCCCTCACTGTTGCTTTATTGCCTTTGCTGTAATGGTAACCATCTCAGTATGTACTGGCATCCTGGTAAGCTTGTGCATATAAAGTCACCACTAAGAAAAAAATATGGATAATGGCTCAAATATAATATTTTGGATCACAGCTTGAGTTTAGCTTTGCTAATTAAAAAACTTGTATAGTTACAGTCTAAAAAGATTTTTTGGCTGAATTGGTAAATTGATTCATTGGTGATCCATTCATTTTGTTATTCATAGGGCATGTGAACACGTAATAGTTTTAATGCTTTTTTTACTAAAAAAAAAGCAGCGAAAATTCTTTTTTATGTATTTTTGGTGCATTTTTTGTGCTGAAAAGCCTTTTTGATCTAAATAGAGAAAATGTACAGTAAAAATGCTAAAAGAAAAAAAATTACACCACATGCCAAAAATTTCAAGGAAAAAAAAACACATCATGTGAATGAGATTTTAGAAATCTCATTGATATTTCAGTTATCGCATTGATTTTTCTGCTTTCTGCTTTTTTTCCTCCCAAAAAAAACGGGCAGAAAAAAACAGATCAAAAATGCTTCATGTGAACAAGCCCTTATTGTGATTACAAAACAAGTTCAAACTGTATTTGAGGATATTTATTAGCTTTAATGTATTTATTTCAATATAGGGATTTAAAATCTAAAAGTAACTAAATCATCAAAGGCTGCGTTCACACCTTGCACCTGTGTTGGATTGTTTTGCTGTGATTTTAGGGGAAAAAAATTGGAAACGCCTCCAAAATCACAAGGTGATAACTTGAAACGGTGATAATCTGGAATCACTTGTTCCTTTCTAGTGCTCAGTGTCTTGTGGAGACGGATCACAGATCCAAGGCGCAGCTTGTAGGAAGAAAGTGAAGACTGGAGAATATCTTGTGGTGAACTCCTCTATATGTGCTGGATCCGTCCTTCATCAGATGACCCGCCCTTGCATACTTGCACCATGCACTAGTAATATCTATAGTTTCAGAATTACCATTTACCAAGATATTTTGTATCACATTATGTTTATTACAATATTTCTTAACATTATAATTATGCAAGTTTTCTGTTTTTTACTTAAAAAGGGATTCCAAGGAAACCCCTGTACTATGCTGGCAATGAAGCAATAAAGCTTTGAGCTGTGGTGGGGATGCAATTTGCTTACCCTATTTCCAGCACAGTGCATAGAGGTTTTCTAAGATTCACTCTAAGGGAATCTATCAGCTATTTTTTTTGCTACCTAATCTGAGAACAGCAGAATGTAGGAAAAGAGTCCCCGATTCCAGCAATGTGTCACTTACTGGGCTGTTTGGTGTCGTTTTTGTAAAATCACTGTTTTGTCAGCAGGAGATTATCATTAGAGGACTAGTAAACCTGCTGCTAGGTAGTCTAACCCCACCCCCATCACTGATTGGCAGCTTTCTTCATATGGACATGGTGTACATAAAGCTGCCAATCGGTGGTGTGGGCAGGGTTATACAGAGCTCAGCATTCAGACAACTGGTAGATCTGTAGCAAATAAAAATAGTTTTTTTAATTAAAACTGCAGCACATAGTAAAGTAAGTGATACATTGCTGGAATCGGGATCTCTACCCCTACACCATGCTGCTCTCAGGTGAGGTTGAAGAAACCTGGTCACAGATTCCCTTTAAGTCTCAGAATACCGCATTAAATGTATATAAAAGAGAGATCGCTAGATAGATAGATATTGTAGATAGATGATAGATAGATAAGTAGATAGATGATAGAAAAATACAGTAGATAAATCCCTTTAAGTCTCAGAATTCTGTATTAAATGTATATAAAAGAGAGATCGCTAGATAGATCATGTAGATAGATAGATAGAGAGATAAATCCATCTTTTAAAGTGCTGGATAAGTCATCAGTTTATGATCAGTGAGGGTGTAACATCTGCGACCTCCCACCAATCCTAATCATGAAATGGCTTAAACTATGATTTACTGCTGCATCCTTTTCTAAGTGATCCCTGCGCAGCACACCTCAAATAAATGGGGCCTGTTGCAGTTCCCAGCACAGAGACTGGCCAGGGTTCTACTATGTATAGAAAAACCGTGAAAAGGCTTTAGCAATAAATCCATTGGACCATTTATTCCCAGGATTAAAGGGGTCTCAAAGGTCAATGCAATCACTTTATAAAATGGTAATAACCCTTTAGATTGTCCACCTTTATGAATTAGTATTATGTTTGTTTTTATTTTTGTATATTTTACATTTTAGCATTGGCATTATCTGCAGGATGCACAAACGATGAGATTTTGAATTATAGGGTGGGAGGAAAGTGGGAATAGTAATTGAAGGAAGAAATGTAAATAATGTGAGGATTAGTTTGAGTGCATGCAGTTTTTAATAATTACGCTAAGTTTTACAATTGATAATTATTATATTTTATTGTTTTGTTAACTTTCTATTCAGTTTTCGTGCTCTAAATATTACTCTGTTTTGTTTTTAAGGGCTAAGGCTTGGTCAGAAAACAAACCCCCAAATTACAGGTCTGAGAAAAATATATATCCAAACAAGAAAGCAGAAGAAGTTACAGTTTGTTGTTGGTGGATATGCGTACCTCCTTCCAAAGACCTCTCTAGTGCTTAAATGCCCCGTGCGTCGATTCCGTAAACACCAGATCATATGGGAGAAGGATGGCAAACACTTGATAAGTTCAGAGCACATTACTGTTGCACCACATGGATATATCAAAATTCATCACCTCCGGTCTTCAGACACAGGAGTGTACACATGTATGGCTGGGCCAAGCCAAGAACATTTTGTCATCAAGCTCGTTGGAGAGAACAATAAAATTATTTCTCAGGCTTCTAGAATAAGAGATGATGAAAATATTAAGAAAATCAAAAAGAACGAGGCCTATAATCGTCCAGAAAAACATCAAACTGCAAATCTATTTAACAGAAGCAAGACTGAAAAACAAATTCAAGTCTCGGATGCAAGTAATCATTATGATAATATAATCTCAAGGCTACTGGCCTTAAAACCTTGGTCAGAATATTATGTTGATCCCTCTGATCCTCAAGAGTCATTTGAAAGGAACTTCTCCTCAGAGGAGGACCATCTTGCGGAGCAGTCTTTACCAAACACTGTGGTCATTGACATTAAGCGCGTAGATGATATTATTCGCTCTTTGTCTCAACAACCTGTCGAACTCCATGACAACAACAGCAAATACCTGTTATCCCAATTAGCCCATGAGTTAGCAAGGAGCTATGTAGAAAACCATGAAGCACCTGTTTTCAAAGCAGAGCATAAACAGCTTAGCCCCGGAAGATCGGAACATTCATTTTACAAACCTGTTTCTGGTTTCTCTAGTTCTTGGAGATCATCATCAGTAGAGTCAGAAGTATTTGAACCACATGAAATAATTCCAGATCATTCTTTAAGGAAACCAGTAATTCGTAGAAAAATATCGGCCGCTCAGCATTTTTCCGCCTCGGAAGTTGTAACCCATATTGGACAGACAGTGGCATTGGCTAGTGGAACACTCAGCGTGCTTTTGCATTGTGAAGCCGGTGGAAACCCCACACCAGTTATTAGCTGGGCTAAGAATGGAGAAGAAGTAAAATATAGTAACAGGTAAGAAACCTGTAGATAAGGTAAATTGCTTAGAATGTGACTCCTGCCCTTACCGTGTTTTACAGTATAGTTCTTCAACGTAAGGATGTTCCCGTGCACCTAACACTAATTTATGCTTTTTAAAGGATGTATAGATAAAAATTGGGATTCCTGTACTACACTGCTCATGGCTCGTAAAATTCTTGGATGTATAGATGAACATAGAAGATTTATTGGTGATTAGTAATTGCTTTTTAGGGTCACACTGACCCCTTCGTCAGGACCCTGGGATGCGTCGACTAATTATTACCAATTCTGATTTCATAAATTGTGGCATGGGAATCTCTATTTTTATCTATACATCCTTCACAGGATATATGAACGAAACAAGGTTCTGACACGAGGAGCGCCAGCAACAGCTCTAAGCTGTTACTTTCACCACTGGCGGACACAGACAGAAAAGGGCCCCTGTGCAACAACAATATAGGGCTCATCATAATGCACAATTCCCCTGCATTGGAGGTTAAAATGGGCACCAATGATATGTCCACCCCTAGCTTTCACGCTTATCTACGAGTTGTGTCCCGTACACGACTTAACAAGGTGAAGAGCCTAACATTGGGGGATCCACAGGGTTTCACAAACAACCTTTTTCTGCTTGATAAAGTAATTATTTGTTGGATTTTTCTTAGTACAAAAAAAAAGCCAAACTATTTGAAAATATTCAAAATACATTTGAAATATATTTTATAGAAATATATACCGATAACATTATCAAACAGTGCAAAATTAGCAAAATGTAAAAAATATTAGACCAATGTAGTGTTTCATTTGTTGTCAATCACCGATGTCATGCAATGTTAAACGGTAAGGCAAAATGCGTCATATCACAGATTCAGAGAATGTGTTTCATTTAACAAGAACTCTAGAAATCCTCACATTTTGCTTTATTAAACATGATTTTCATCTCTTATCACAGGATCCTTCTGAAGTCGGATGATTCCCTGGAGATATTAGAACCAGTTGAAGCTGATGTTGGCTTCTACACCTGCAATGCCACCAACTCTCTCGGCTCTGCATCAGTGTCAATTGCCATTACTCTTGCAGGTAGGTGATTAATGCATGTGCTTTTCCTAAAGACTTAGAAATAGCTTTCCACTGACCCATGCAGAAGTAGGTTAATTTGGTTGTGATATATGCCTTTTTTTCTGCACTTGGTTAGGTTCTGTGCCATACTGAAGGGAAAGGAAAGCTTTTGGACTGATTAACTTGAAAAGACATTCTCATTAGATACAAGCAACTGATAAAATATCGGAAAGGACATTTATCATATGTACATAATTCAATCAACCTAACCAAATAGAGTGTAGAGAAAGAATAATATGAACCAGATGATCAGTTCAAATAAAGAGAAGAAAATATTATTAATAGCATTATTATAGTCTAGTAAAAGAATGACCGTTTGACATCAGTGGGAGGCACATATGTTATTATAAGAGAAATACAGAGGAATCTTTTAAGAAATAGTGCAGTGACCTGCTTCTGGCTCTCACCAGTAACTTAGAATTGTTCCATTAATACTCATTCTTTCTGACACAGGAGAAAGTCTTATAAAACCATATCTACTGAGAGACACTTTACATGTCTTTGCTAATACAAGTCTATGCAATTTAAGGGAACATCCATCTAGAATAGTCTTCAAGTAGGTCATAAGTAAAGTCCATGTAAAAAATCACATTGATGACATCGGTGCGCTATAAAATAAGAAAAAAGAAAAAAAAGAAGCTAATTGGTCAATTTTCTATTCTGCCTTAAACCAAGAAGCCAAGAAGCTCGTAACTTAACCTTCTACCTAGGCCTAGGGAGAGGACTGTAAGGGTTGAATGTGGCATCCTTCCACCCATAGGAATGAGAATAATGGCAGTAAGGATTTATCAGTAACTGCAAATTGACGCCTTTTTTGCTATGTGACTTTTCGTAGTACGTCCCTTTTAAGTTGCTCTGTAGAACTTATACCTCTTTTGCTTAGCATAGAAATTTGTGTTACTGCAAATCTAACTCAACTTCATAATCAAGACTCTATTCCAGTTAATCGCACGGTGTATAGGATTGTGTCCTGTTTCCAGTAAGAGAAATTAATGTTCAGAGCCAAAGAGGTATAGAGCCGTTGTCTCATAAGGGGCTTAAAGGGAACCTGTCATGTCATTGGAGCTACATTTGCGCAGCTCTAGTGCGTAGCGTGGTGCCGGCTGCGCTTGCGCGACTCCCCGCATGACACTGTGCAAGTGCAGCTCCAAGCGCCACACTGCGCAAACGCAGCTCCAAGCACCACACTGCGCAAACGCAGCTCCAAGCACCACACTGCGCAAACGCAGCTCCAAGCACCACACTGCGCAACTGTGGGATTCTAGTGACGTCAGCGCAACCAGGGAAGTCCATCAAATTGAGTGGGTGGCGATGCCCATGACTGAACAGAAAATGAATGACACCCCTATACCAAACGAGCAGGTACTATATAAGTATATAAAGTGCTTTTTATACATCATTACAGCTCCGTTTGTAATGAAAATAACGTGTTAGTGATGCACATTGCATCACTAACAGCGCAATGGGGGCAGTTTAGATGCTTGAAATGACGTGACAGGTTCCCTTTAAAGGGTTTGAAAGGGTTTTTCTTGTTTTTTCAGGAGCGCAGTGCTCCGCTGTCTCCGGAGTTCCTACTTGCTGGAGTCTGTGCGCTTCTGAAGATTGACAGATTGAGAGTTCAGACCAATAGCATAGTTGTGACTTTGGTCCAAACTGACTGTTCTCCCATGCTACTAGAACAGGAAGCTTTGCCACTGCAGCATGGGAGAAGATTTGGAGGACTGAGAATGGTCGGATCCAGCCATCTAACAAGCTTCAGAGTGGTGGAAGCGGGCACTAAATTGCCACCTACTCTTCTCCTAGGTAACTAGCCACTCTGAGTCCGTAGGGTGGCCAGTAACCAGGGCATCGAGCGGTACACTATTAAGCACCTTATAATTTTACTGATTTAAGAATTGAGACAACTCGTTAATCTTGATATAGCTGCTGGAGAGATCTGTTTAAACAAATCTTTATCTGGCCTGTTCAGGTCTTGTTTGTACAATAATCTCTTAACATCAAGAATTTATGGATATGCAGAAAGGATGTGAAGCAGGGCCACATACTACTCTGTTCCCATTGCCCTTGGGACAATATTCTATCTGACAAAATACAACACGTCAATCAAAGAGAGCTGGGCAAGATTAGACCCAAGATCACCAGACACTTTGGTGCCACACGAGTATGTTGCTCTCTAGTACCTATATCATAATTACATCAGCTTAGATGGCAGAAGACTGTTGATAGATTCCCTTTAAGCCATCACATTCTGTAAATCAGTGTTGATCTGGGATGCCAGACTATATAAGTATCATCTTCTCTTATGTAGCTATGACATTTCAGAGAAGATTTTGACTGTATTTCCCTTTAATTCATGGTAACAGTTGAATGGTAATCTGAACTCTGTGCTTTTTCCTTTCTGCTAATCAGGGGTGTAACTATAGTTGGTTCAGGGGTTGCAGTTGCACCCAGGCCCTGTAGCCAAGCAGGGTCCAAAAGGACCAATACTAAAAAGATCCATGATAGTTTGGGGCCCTGTTTGAGATTTTTATTTGGGGTCGACAAGCATAAAGTTACTATTGCTAAGCAAAGACCAATAGTGAAAAGATCCATGATAGTTTGGGGCCCTGTTTGATATTTTTATTTGGGGTCCACAAGCATAAAGTTACTATTGCTAAGCAAAGACCAATAGTAAAAAGATCCATGATAGTTTGGGGCCCTGTTTGAGATTTTTATTTGGGGTCTAGAAGCATCAAGTTACTACTGCTAAACAAAGACCAATACTAAAAAGTTATGTGATATTTTGGGGCCCTGTTTGAGATTTTTATTTGGGGTCCACAAGCAACAAGTTACTAATGCTAAACAAAGAACAATAGTAAAAAGATCTGTGATAGTTTGGGACCCTCTTTGAGATTTTTCTTTGGTGTCCACGTGCAACAAGTTACTACTGACAAACAAAGACCAATACTAAAAAGATCTGTGATAGTTTGGGGCCCTTACTACTGCTACTGTATAAGTCACTCAGAAACCCAAATATTACACAGAGACCAAAAAGGAAAAGTACGTAGATAATGGAATCTCTTCCCATCTGGTACTGCTCAATTAGATGTTCTGTTGGCCATTGTATGCAAGTACAGTGACAGTTCAGTTCATGTAGATCTCCATTTTTGGAGGGACTTTTGAATTAATTATTTTTGGACACTACTTACTGCTTGCAGTTTACTTACAATTTAGGCAGACCGAAGGTGACCTTGTGTACTCACCTTTCCATCTTCTGAAATGTGAAATGTGCTTAATGACTGGTGTATATATTATAGGATCTCTCTTATTTGGTTACCTGAAGGACCACATGCGTTTGTTTTCTTTATGCGGCAATGAAATGTTTAAAGTCATTACCTTGTGATCCTCCAGTAAAACTATCGCTACCTGCTCGTATATGGCTGGTTTGTTAACATGCTTGTTAACGGATAATGTTTCCCGTTACTTTTTGACTGGCGAGCTTTTGCCCATTAGTTAAATGTCAACAGACCTGGTTTGTGGTGTTGTGTATTTTAGGACCACAGCGATTTTTCCAATTAAAGAAGCATATAGTTACATTTTCCTACGTCTGAGGTGACTAACACACACTTGATTGCTAAACATTATAGTCCTTTCCCGTAGTGAAAGAATAAACACTTAACCCATATCCATTATAATGCTTAAGCTCAGCCTTGCCCTTGGAAGTAAAAATCAAAACATCTGTTAAAAATATTTTTTATTTTCAGTAGTATTTACTTGTAGAAAATGTGTTGGATTTGGCTAGGATTTTGCTTTTCTTTTTATGGATGATAGGTACTTCTATTTTACACATGTCAAAACCAAAGTTCATAGCTCCAAGGAGGTAGTAGGAGCACGACGGCGTATTGTAGAAGGGAATAAAAACCATGTGTCAATCAATGAACTAATACTGTTCTACCAACAGAAGAGAAGAGTGGACAAATGCAGTACATATTGTCCCATATGTGATCAATAATGCCATCAAGGAGTGTCAAGTTCACTGAACATTAAATAATTGAATGGTACAAATCTTCAGTCCTGGATAGGCTCAGATTTCCATAGGTTTGTGGAAAAGGGAATCACATCATTATAGATCTGTTTTTCATATTTTGCTTTAAATAGTTTTTAGTAGCTATTCAATATTAGGGTTATTTAGCGTCCTGTGCACAAAAGAACTCTCAAGTTACTGGTATGTATTAGACATTAATAATGTATGTCACAAGTTATTGAATGCTTGACCTTACTTCACTGACCTTTGAAGGTTTGCAAGTATTTAAGCTTTGCCTGCTCTCCTGCGGTCTCTTCCATCCATTCTTGATTATCCCAGATGGTTTATAGCATGCTTTGTATGGGCAGCCTGCCGCAGAACAGCAGGTTTCCTCTTGGCGCCTGCTCTTTGCACCTCTGCTGTATCAGGTGTCCATGATATATTGTTTTCTATCTCCAGGGAAACCATTAATAAAGACTTCCAGGACTGTGCTCATCAATATGGATGCGCCCTCCATAGCTGTCGACATTGGTAGTGCAGTGAAGACCATTCATGCAACAAATGTTACCATCCATTGTCAAGTAGCCGGTAAGTCAAGATCATGTGTGTTTGGACGCATGTAAAAGAACAACAATCAGTCAATTAGAGATACTACCAGCACTCTCAGCACAATTATGTCCATATACTTCAGTGATGCTCAGCATTGTTGTTGCAAAAAGACCAAAAATCTATTTTAAAGTTAGAGAAAGGTGAATTGCAGCACTCACCATTACATAAAAATCTGTTATTTTATTCCAAAATACATTGGTGAGGCAAGTGGCATACTAAACACATGGACAACGGCTGTTCTTCCTGGTCTAGCTTTAAAAATAACAACAGTCACTTCAAAAACCCGTATAGAAATGAGTTACGTTGTTATTCGTATTAAACCTGGAAGCTCATAAACAATTAGTTTATGTAGTCATATAAAATCAAGTATCTAGCACCACATTATATAATATAGTCAGTGTTTGAAGAGTTATGGCTAAGTCTCCTTACACCAACCTGTCACTCTCCACAAGGATAAGCATTACCCCTTACACCTCCTGTCACAGCCAAACTGTTGTTCTGTTTTGCACTGATGAGGGGCAAACATCCCAAAACATGTGTCTGCAAATGGAGTTTTTGGTTTGGATTCTTATTCTAAGTCATTTGGATTCTTATTCTAAGTCACTTTATAGGTGGCATTAGAGTTTAATTAATCTTCCTCTCTGGAGAAGCTATTTACATGTGTAAATTCCCAGAGGAGCATTGCATGGCCTATAAGTATCCTTACGCCAATTTTACATTCTCCATAAGGAGAAAAGTTACCCCTTGACCCACTGTCAGAACCTCTCACCCAGTCAAACTGCTGCCCTGTTTTACACTGATGGGGGGTAAACATCCCCAAGCATGTGTCTGCAAGTGGAGTTTCTGGTTCTGCTTCTTTTTCTAAGTCATGTGGCGAGGGCTTTTAAAGGACTGATATTGACTTTTACAATTGCTAACTCTGATAGGTGGCACTAGAATTCTAGTTCTCTTCCTCTCTGAAGAGGCTGTTTTCATTTCTGTGCTCTTTAGGCATTTTTCACAATTACTGATAGCTTTGTGAATGCACAGTTTACCAAGACTCTTTGAGCTGCTTAGTAGCATCCATTAATGATCAGATAAATTGACAAACGTAATCTTTCTCTTGTATTAGTACAAAGGAGCTGATTCACCGCCTGCACACAGGCACGTCCATATTCAGAGATTGGCATCTTTGAGTACAATTATTCGCTTTTGCAGAAGAGAATTACAGCTTTTAGTTGATCATAAAGACAGACGTAGATCTAAATGCTTTCGAACATGCTGGAAAATCATTTTGAAAGACAGGTATTAAAAACAGATGTTATCAACGCAATCATTCTCCATTGTGACACAGGACATCTGTAATATGTGTACTACTGGTTAAAGTAGATTAGATCAGAAACAACAGCATTTTATCTCAAGGAATTTGGTACTATAGCTCATACCCTTTAAATGGAGACAAAGATTGCTTGTAATCATACATATAATCCTTTGTGCATGGCCAGTTTGATTATTGGTTTATCACATTGATTTTGTCTTTTTATTGTATCGCATTCAATTACTACTTGTCCAATACTTCAGCGATCCCAGCAAAGGCTCTTTGCTTTCCTTACAAATTCATGAGTTTTTCATAGACACTTGTTTCTTCGGTTAACAGAGGATGGTGCACTACAATAAGACAGTAAATGGGTGCCAGTTTTATAGCTAAATGACCAAACTGGGTAAAAATGAAATAATATTTCAAAAAGTAGGAAACATTTTCCCTCTCCTGATATACTTGATGTCCGCGATGCTATAAGTATATGAATGCATGGATCCATTCAGGCTTGTACAACAGGAATATACATTAGTCCATCAATTAAGCATTGCTTTCCATGTGCCTGGTCACTGTCTACCCAACTTGTAACACATTTATGCCTAAAATATCACTTTACAAAGCAGATCTCAGTCAAATAGAAGACTTTTAGGATCTGGTGGAATAGGAGACTTGCATCTCGAATGTGCATTTGCAAGTCATAAATCTGTAACGGCTATTTCTGGTATCATGTTAAATCTGTATCATGAGAAATTCAGGGTCTTTTAAGAAAAAGATGGATCCTACTCAGCACTAGAATTCCGCAACAAATTAAATTGTTGTAATGAGGCCAACAGGAGATGGACCCACAGGATTGTTACTGCTTAAACCAAGTTGAGTCTTCATCTTCAATCTCTACAATGATATGGGGTGTTTCCCACAGTGAATTCAGAGCTACCCCATGTTTCCAATCTGTGTAACGTCAATTTCTCCTTCAAGTAAGGCCACGTTCACACATTGAAAGTTTGGATAGTTTTTTACCATAATAATTGTAAGCCAAAACCTGGAGTGGGTGATAAATGCAAAAGTGGTGATGTGTTTCTGTTATACATTTCCTCGGACTGCTCCACCTCTGATTTTGGCTCGCCAAAACTCACCAAATACTCAACGTGTGCCCGTGGCCTAAGAATTTTATGTGCTGATTTTCGCCACAGAACTGCACTAGATGCGGAAAATTTGCAGGTAAAAGCGCTTAGAATCCGCACATGACTGTATCAATAAATTTTTGTCAAAGCCAAATACCATGACGTTTTAAACATAAAGTATTTTTATTTAAAACATGACATACCAAAAGGATACAAAAATCGCACCATGAATGTAGCCTCATGATATGGTCACACAGAGGTTTTTTTATAATGATTTAGAAATAGATTCAGCTCCTGAATCAACATCAAAAACCACATCAACTACTCCTTGAATAAGTTCCCTTCTGATTTGAATGGGAAAAGCAACTTTAGTGCCCACAGTGCTGTTTTTTTCATGTTATTTTGAATATTTTCTAGTAAAACTGTTTATAGGCCCTAGAGAGGAAGCGGTCATGCATGCACATGGTTCTCTACAATAGATCATGGGTTTTTGCTTACTGCCTATTCTTTCAGAACTCCCATAAACTACAGTGGAGCGAGCACAGACACGGAGGCCACCTGTCTAATTCACATACTCCTTTCTGGCCAAACCGGTTAAGTGACCCCATTCTCTTGACGTATGAGGCATCCAGAGATGTCTACAGAGGGCGCCATTAGTACTTCCTAGTCCTTGCTCCTCAGCTGCTTTCCACTACTCTTCTGTGTGTGGCTGCCCTCATATAGTTAACCTCTCAGTCAAGCATGTTTCTGTCCATATGGTTGGGGGGCTCACAGAATGGCATCACAGGCCGCATATTTGGCCCTACTGGGCCGCAGCCTGTTCACCTGTCCTTTACAGAGATCAGGAACCAAATGGAATCTAATTGCTGAATCAAAGAACACTGTAGCAATGATCCTTTATAAACCCAGGGGCACTTTGAAGTCAGAGGTAATGAACATGTTCTGACCTTTTAGGAGACTAGGACTCGGAACATGAACCTAACCCATGGCCAGAACAGCAAGATAAAGGGGAAATGTGGTGGCAAGAAGAAGGTCACCTCCGCAAATGAGTCCGTGTCTTGTTACAATTGCTGCTAAATACATGTTAAAGTATCATAATAACCGAATAACTTCACTTACCATATGATGTAAAGTTACCTAGTGCCCATGAGGTTTCAATATTTCTTTATTTCTTTCCATAATGCAATTTTATTTTATTTTTTTTTATCATCGTAAGTTATTAAATATTCCGAAAACCTAGGCAAAGTTTTTCTATTTCTTCTATCATTTCCATTTCCGCATGCTTTATCCGGGTAAGAAGGCTTTTACATGTGTGTGTGATGTTAATTGTACAGAGGTGTTCAGGAAGTTGTATTTCACTTTTTCTATAGACTGCTTTATACACAATCAGGCTCCACAGAGCAGGAGCAGGACTGGTCTGTCTGCGGCATCTCGTTGTGATATTTCCCAGAGAATGATCTGTTAGATATCTTCATTAACATTTCCCAGTTCAGGTTAAAGCCTCATTACTTCATATTTCTCAGTGTCACACTTGCTGCTTGGAAAAGAAAGCAGTGACAGAGTCCGCAGATTACAATCCTTATGTCAGACAAATCTGCTCATTTCAAATGACATTCTCATTTTATAGATCAGGTGCTCCTGCAGTTTAAAGGCCACCTGTCCGGTCCCCTGAGTGTTTACTATTATAGCGGTTTCATATGCAAAAGAATAGAGCCACTGCTTTCATCCCTGTAAGGGTAGGACTGCTTTAAAACTCGTGAATATTGAATGTAGGGTGTGAACTGTGGCCAGAGAGGCGTGATTAGAGGATTCAAAGCAGGACTAGTCCAAGGAAAGAGACACCTTGCAGGACTAGTCGTGCCTCATTTGCATATGCAAAGCTACAGAATAAAAGTTCATTATTAAAAGACGGGGACGTTACTGTTCAACATAAATCCCCTTATCACAATACACAAATCTGCATCTATACCGCTATAGTAGTGGTGCGGGACAGTCAGTGGAGTTAGCAGGTTCCCTTTGAACATACGGTGCTTCTAAAAAAAAAGCTAAAAAAACAAGCAAAAAGCACATGTAATACTGATAAGCTATTAAATGGTCATGAAGCTTTTATATCTTAGACTAATGACATGTATGTACAGATGCTTTCATGCTGATTAAACCCATACCTTAATTGTAGAAATCCATTTTGCAGTTTATGTGGAATCCAGCATTGAAATGATATGCAAATGAGCTGCAAGTGCTTTGAAGTGGGACATTGCACTTGCAGCTCTCCTGCCCTTCCTCCCTATTCCTCACCTGCCTCCTGTGTATGACTGATAAGCCACTCTTGTTTCAATGACTTGCCTCCCCTGACCAAGATCTATCGCAAAGTACCTGGAGTGGCACATGTGCAGATTGATACACTGGGTCTAGCGAAGTCATGAAGACCTTACTGCGCATGGACCATCTCAGGCATTGACAGCACTTGTGCGAGATCTCGGTCAGGGGATTTCTCAGAAATGGCAAGACCGATTTCTACAATCAATATATGGATATAATCGGCATGAAAACATCTGTACATTCATACCATTAGTTTGAGGTATAAAAATCCTCTTGACAGGTTCTCTTTAGTGAAAAACACATATAGTACTGTATATTTCCAATGATGAACTCCCACAAAACCTAAATCAAAATAGTGTACTAAAACATCCTCATGACTTTACAATGCTTTTGTTAGATCGTGAAAAACAGATTGTGTCTTTTGACAAGATGCGACTTTATTGCATCACTGCATGCCATTGTATATTGTAGGCATTGTATATGGCCACTATAGCCTTATGTCTGGTTGGGCCACCTCGGACAAGTATTGTCGGTCAAATTAATGTACTTTTTTTCATACTTCAGAAAGCATATTCCGTACACAGAGGGAGAGGTCAGAGGTAGGATCATCGTTCACAAACCTCAAAAATACTTAGAGATGTTAACCCTTACTGGATGTGCCCTTTAGACCTTAGATTAGAATAACGATGAACATGAAGGATGAACTGTGCAGTGCAGATGTGACATCGGGCTCCTGCCGCTGATGCCAGAAGACACTGGAATGGGCTGACTGCTGACAAGCTTTGAAGGGCTGCGGCAGAAGATTACTGTAGTTATAATGATGGCACGCACAGTCTTATGGCCCCAGAAGATAACAGTAATGTACATACCATACAATATCACAAGGCATTTGGGTTGTCTCTTACACGACACCATAACAAGCTTTCTCATTAGAATTCTGCCCTGTTTCTGAAATCCATGCAGTGTGTGATAGAGGAAGCTGAATCCACATTCACAGTATACACTGACATCTGCAAATCTGTGGTCAGCTTGACAAGACTGAGCATTTTTGGTACTTTGCTTTTATTGCTGAGAAACTTGACCAGAATAGGAAACTAGTTATAACTTGTGTTACGTGGCATTAGATCCTTAATTAACAGAAATGAGCCAAATCAGCATTTAAACAGTTTCATATTGCTGTTATTCTGCTTTCTTTTCTTATCTTCTATGAGAGAGGTGAGAACATACGTGTAAGGAATACGCTTGTATATTGTAACTGAAATCCAAATCTTCTTTTGCCACCTAGTGGTGGAGAATTGTATGGCCTGATTGATTTGACACAGGATGTTGCATTATTTTATTCTGTTCTAATACCTCCGGAAACCGTTAAATCCAATCAGATTATACATAGTAAGCAGTTTTATCATCTAAATGAACTTTGCCAGTCAACTGCTATATATTATACATTGGGATTTTCCAAATACTAATTTGTAACCTGAAGATAAATCTTTATGAACCAGGGATACTAAATGTCGGTGGCTTTCTGGAATGCTGTTCCTGTTCAGTAATTTAGTTAAAAATGTCTGTACCAAATTTCATAACTGTATTAAGCCATACCAGCTGCAAAGTGGCTTAAGTAGCACATTTAGGTGGCGTTTTTATATCTATATATATGTGTGCGCGAGTATATAATCAGGCATAGAGAGAGCAAGACAATAGATAGGTAGATACCGTATTTTTCGGACCATAAGACGCACTTTTTTCCCCCAAATTTGGGAGGACAATGGGGGGTGCGTCTTATGGTTCGAATGTGGCTGGGAAGTATCGGGGAGAATGTACCGGGTAGTTGCGGTGGTGGTGGAGCAGGATTGCAGGAAGCAGGGTCCCTCTCTCAGGAACCCGGCGACAGCAGAAGTGGTGCAGTGCTGCGGGCCCAGTATCTTTGGTCAGGCAGAGCTTTTCCAGTGGCCATTTTCCTGAAGCCATGGGCCGGGGGCCCTACGTGCAGAATGGGATCTTGGTCCAGCCGAGATCTCAACCACGAATGCATCACCTCCGGCGGCCATCTTCCTGAAGACGCGGACCTCAGGGAAATGGCCGCCAAGTTCCTAGTCTGCGCATGCGCCTGCTCGGGTGGCCATTTTCCTGTAGACCACGGCTTCAGGAAGATGGCCGCTGGAAAAACAATGCACTCCGCTTAGCCTCACCACCGACACCAGTCTCGCAGTATCTCACCGCTTCTACCGCCGCCGGATTCCTGAGGGAAGGATCCTGCTTCCTGCAATCCAGTTCCACTACCGCCTCAATCCCCTGCCCTCTGGGGCACCCCCTTCTCCCATCCAGGGCCTGCAGCATTGCTCCACTTCTACCACCGCCGGCTTCATGATGGACCATGCCTCCTGTGACCCCCACTCCACCGCTGACACCACCAAGGTAAGATACCTATTCGGACTATAATACGGACCCCCATCTTATAAAAAATATTTTTTTCCAATTTTCTACCCCAAAATTTGGGGTGCGTCTTATGGTCCGGTGCGTCTTATAGTCTGAAAAATTTGATAAAGTGGTAGAGTGCGAAAGTTTTAGGTAGGTTTGTAGTTTTCCACAAAGTTCGAAAGATTGTAAGTTATTAGTTTCTTTTAATCAATTAACAAAATGCAATGTGAATGAAAAAAAGAGAAATCTAAATCAAATCAGTACTTGGTGTGAACACTCTTTGCCTTCAAAATAGCATCAGTTCTTCCAGGTACACTTGCAGAAAGTCAGGAATTTTGTAGGATTATAATCAGGTATATTTATTCCAAAGTTCAGTTCATGTACCAGAACTGTATCCTAACTTGAACCAGAATCAGAACCTGAACCCTGTTGAAAACAATAGGGACCCTAACTTTTGAGCTGGAAAAATTCTTTCTCTCTTCCCCCGGAACTCCGTACATTGCAACGGACTTCCGGGAGAAGTCTGTGTTCGGCGTTTAGCGCTGGACACTAACTGTCCAGTACGAACCCCAAACTTTTAATCCAATTATACAAAATATAAAGTGATAATGATCATCATTTTCATATGTAGGTTAAAACAATCATTAACTGAAACAGAAACAGTTGTGTAAGAGGCTTAGAATTGGGTGAGGAACAGCCAAATTTTGGAGCAAAGATGAGGTAGTGAAAGACTGTTTTAAAGTCACAGGTCATACACTGAGAGGTGCAACAAGACACAAGGTAGTTATACTGCATCAGCATGCTCTCTTCAATTTCAAAGCAAGCTAGGGTTTAGAGATGTGCTGTTCAAACTCTTTTAAAGATGCACCAAGAAATGGGCAACATTATGGATTGTAGACACAGTGGTTGGCCAAGGAACTCAGTGCAGCAGGTGAAATGCACATCATGCTTACTTGCCTTCGAAATCGGAAGATATGCAGCAGTGCCATCAGCTCAGAACTGGAAGTAACCAGCTATGGCCATTTGCTGTTTGGCTAAAAGTGGTCTTCATGGAATAAGTGCAGCCAAAACACATAAATTTTACATGGAAAGAAAGCCAAGCAAGAAATCTAGATCAAATCAATATTTGGTGTGATCCCCCTTTGCGTACAAAAGAGCATCAATTCTTCTAAGTACACTTGAACGTAGTTTTAGAAGAGTTTTAACAGGGAGGGTGTTCCAAAAATCTTTGAGAACTAACCACAGGTCTTCTGTGGATGTAGGCTTACTCAAATCCTTCTGTCTCTTCATGTAATCCCACACAGACTCTATGATGTTGTAATCATGGCTTTGTGGGGGCCATATTGTGACTTCCAGGACTCTTTGTTCTTCTTTATGCTGGAGATAGTTCTTAATGATATTGGCTGTAGATTGTGAGTCATTATCCTACTTCAGAATAAATTGGGAGGCGATCAAACACCTCCCTGATGGTATTGCAGGATGGATAAGTATCTGCTTGTATTTCGCAGCATTCATTGTACTGTGATCAAGATGAAGCTCGTTTGCTATGGGACCCAGTGAGCTGTGATTACTCTCCTTGAATGATACATTTCTACTTAGATTAGGCAGCAGCCGTTTATAAAGAGAATTAGAATGCAAACTATTTATTTCTCAGCAGTGACATCCCTTGGATTGCTAATTGTTTTGTATGCCCTATGGCACATTTACTTAATTTAGGTCATAGGTTCACTATTCCATAGTAATGTTGGTAATAAATAAATATTTCTTAATGCTGAATTTGTGCTTCTTGCAGGTCTTCCTGAGGCAGATGTTACATGGTACAGAAATAAAAGTCGCCTGCATCATGTACCCCGCCACAGCGACACTTCTTTGATTATTGGAAATATAAACTATTCTGACCAGGGACAATATACTTGTAAAGCAGTCAACAAACATGGGGAGGTTTCTGAATCAACACAGCTCCAGATTATAGGTGAATGCATATCAAGATGGCATATCATGATGGGATGGGACAGTGTAAAGGTGGCCAGGCATATTAGTGTTAGGCTGTGTGCCCACTATGCGTTTTTTAAGCGTTTCCGCAGCGGCAATTCCGCTGTAGAAACGCTTAAAAAACGCTTGGTAGAAGGCCTGCCATGTTCCCCAATGATAATCCGCACGTGCTGTGCACATGCTGCGGAAATTTCCGCTGCGGATTATCATTGCAGAAAAGTCCGCAGCACTACCAATTATTTTGCGGAAGCGCGGCGTTTTCGCCGCCATTGACTTGCATTGGAACGCATAGCATCCTCATCACTGCATCTGCAGATGCGGAATCCATGCGTTTCAAAGTGCGGATGGTACCCGGGTTTGAAGAAGAGGAGACTCTCCTCCGGACCCGGGTACCATAGTACCTGTTAAATAAAGAATAAAATAAAAAATGTACATTATACTTACCTTCTTATGTCCCCTGGTGTCTTTATCCGATGCGTCCTGGCTCCCCAGCGGCTTGCGATGGTCTGAAAAGGACCTGCATTGACGTAATTTAGTCATGTGACGGGTCACGCGACCGCTGACGTCGGCAGGTCCTTTAGTCTACCGCGAGCTGCCGGCAAGCCAGGACGCATCGGATAAAGACACCGGGGCCATCAGAAGGTAAGTATAGATTTATTTTTAACCATTCTTTACAGTCACACTATATAAATCCATGCCGGTTGCATGGATTTATATAGTGTGACCAAGTTGTCAAAAACTTTCCAAGTGATGCTAAAATCGCTTGGAAAGCTCTTGACAACCCGCATGCGGAAATGCAAGTGAAGAACGCTTCACATCCGCATGTCCCTGGCAGGAAAATGCATGTACAATCCGCATGTACAATCCGCATGTACAGTCCGCATGTACAATCCGCATGTACAATCCGCATGCGTTTTTTCTGCCAGGGAGATGCAGAAACGCTCAAAAAAAATCCGGAGCATTTCTGCATCGTGGGCACATAGCCTAAGGCTGACCAAAATGGATGATTCCAATCAAAAGGAATGTTTGTTCAGAAAAATTTAAGCACAAATTATAATTTTATTGGCTGATGATATACAATCAGAAAGAAGTCAGTCATGTTGAAATTTAGCTAATGGCCAAAAAAAGCAATTTCACAAAAAAGAGAAACTCACCTCTGCTTGTATATAACGCCACTAACAATGCCTCATTGTGATAATTATTCCACAGCCAAATCTCTAGCTTCCACGATTGAAAGTACAATATGGTAAAAGTAGGCTGATAGTGTCTTCAGAACATTCCAATTATTATTGAATCTTCATAAAAAGAAGTAACATACAAGGAAACTGGCGCGTTTCCAGCCAAAGCTGGGTGGTAGTTGGAGGAGTGCATCACTGAACAGGGAAGCCTTTTAGATACTAAAGCTTAACACTTTCTCTCCCAATGGCATGAATTACCACACCAATTTAATGTATATTTATTAGTTAATGGAGAGATAATTCAAATCTCATTCATATATTGCGTATTTTGATATTTTGTATTTGCATATATGTGTATACATACTCATGATGTCAAAGGAATGGGAGTGGCTTTTTGTTTTTGAATTGAAGTGTTTGTATGCATACCATATGCTATGATTAAGACCGGTTCATGATCAAAACACGGCAACATGTTTTTTTGCCAATTTCCTTGGAACATACTTCTTTTAATGAAGATTTTATAAAAATTAGGTTATGTTAAAGATACCATGAGCCTACTTCCCATATTAACATTTAACTACTAGTCCACAAATAATCTTTCTGTCAAAGGGTGTTGTCAGATTATTCTTATAAAGACCATGCACGTTGCTCGATGTTATTGGCCATGGGTATAGGTATGGCTGCGTCAGGAATGTATACAGCCACCATTAGTCATTTTTGCACTATATATCCTGTGCTCTTCCCATGTTTTATGAAAGGATCAGACGTGATAAATCCATCAGTTTTTATAGATCTGTTCTAAAAGTGACCATGATTAGCTGTAACAGATGTTGCTTTACGAGGTCATTCCCACTTTATAAAATTATGGAATATTGCTAGTGTATGCCATTATTTCATGATCACATGGGTTCCTAACTCTTGGACTTTCATTGATTTGAGACTGAAGGGTCAATAGTTCTGATTTAGTACAACATTCCCTTCAATGTCTGTCCTGCACAGAAATGCTCCCAACCTACAGCCAGGCCCATTCCCTTGAATTGAGCCATGGTGTAATACCCTGCACATTGAGTGACCGTGGCACAGGTGTGAAATGAAGAACAGTGAAGTGGACGCAGCACTAAATCAGTACTCCTATTTTCAGAATCGGAGACCTAGAGATCTAACCCCAATGAACATTTAAAGATCATATACTGTGTCTTATTGATTTGCCACTACTTTATAAGATAGGAATTAAAGGTTATTAATTTATAAACATTTGCCTATAATTTTGGGCTGTAAACCTTTATATCATCTTGACATGCAATGTTTCTTGTAATAACGTTATTTTTCAACAATCTATTCAGACCCTCCTCTGGATACTTTTGGATTTGAAAGATTAGGAATGTTATTTGCTGAAATTGGTCCAGAAACACCTTCTGTGATGACATCTTTGATCGGAAATAATCTGTTGGTGAACACTGGTGGATCAGCGTTGATAGGTAGGTTAACAGCTATTGTACAGTAGATTAAATCACTTTTTGTATAACATATATTTTATTAAAATGGACAGTTCTGATAATTACACTTTCACTGTAAGAGAAAATTATCATAGATTTTTTAAACTTGTCTTCCCTGCTAATCTTTTATGATCTCACACATTGGTAGTAGGGTTGAGAAAAAAGATTTGGGCTTCCTCAGTCCATCATTCAGTTTGGTCTTCTGTTCTAGCTGGACCAGGACAGTCTTTTCTTTTGCTAAGAGCATCCTTGGCCTGGCATTCTGGGTACATCTTGTGTTTATTATCCCCATGAAGTAAGGCCAAGTGAATAAGGCTCATGCAGCTTAATGAAATTCATCATGACATGACATCACAACGTCAAGGACCTAGCAGTCGTATGAGGTGCCCTAGTTGACAGGCTAAGAATGCTGAGTACCACGCAAGGCCAAACCGGATGTGTTGATTCTAGCTAAATAACTACTGGATGAGAAAGTTAGTAAGTCCGTCATGACTACTATGTAAAGTAGGAAGCCTAATGCCAGTATAACATGAGTGTAATACGACTGCAAATCCACATGATAATTTAGAAGCAAAATGTACCAGTATTATATATGTGTGCATCCGGACTAAGCACAATGCTAGGAGCCAATTTTCTTTGGTCTGATCAGTGCAGATTCAAGGTTTTCTCTTCAGAGTGCGAGGCGCAGGCATAGTCCCATTATACTAACACTGTTCAACTGAACCTCTGTTCTTGTATATATTTTAAGATTGATTAGGTGGGAAATTGTAAAAAGTAACATGGAAATTGTATAAAGTACCCTTAATAATATCTTTTAATGTTAAAAACTATCATTAATTTCAAATTTCAAACAATATGACAAAAATCTGTGGCAACATAGGATCACATAGTTAAAAGAAGAATATAATGTGTAAAAAAAAATTGTGTACTTTATTGACTAAAGCTTACTTGAACCCTGTTAGTTGGTATATTTGACTCCTGACTATTTATGCCAACCTTCTTGTTTTTAATTCTGACCCTTATATGTTGATATTCCAGAGAAGCTCTAACCTATACCCAGTGTCCATGGTTAACTTCACGCTTCACATGAGAAATTCTATTTGTTTTTTAAAAGACTACCAAAGTAAAGTAAAGATGGGCGTAATTCTTGCAGCACTTGAAAGCAAGGCTATCTTTGTATGTTTTCCTTTAGCTTATTGTGTTTTTGTTTTATTATTATTTTTCCTAGGGGTTGACATCTGTGTCAGTTTCTCATGGTTCTTGCAGCGTGTGGCTGAGGATTTGATATCAGCTAGCACCTCGTTTACGTAGATCATACCAGTGGGACACTCCTTAACATTGTTGCGTTAGAAAATGTTCTATAAATCATAGTGAGATTCCACTTTACTCAGTTTTCAAACTAATTCTTCTTAGAGGTGAAAGGTTTTAGTGCAGAAAATTAACTGAAAAGGAAATGTCCAGACTGATCAGAATAATTTCAGATAATATGCATTTACTAAAGCTATATAATGTGTGCTGACCAGCCATGTTGGTACTTTTCTCCAAGGTGACGTATTTTCATGTTATGTTCTGGTATGTAAATTTTGTATGGATGAAGACTCCTCTAAGTTTCCAACTGTTAAATCTAAACATAGAGTATATCTTATACTGTATATAAGAGTGTATCAAATATACATTAGGGCTCATGCAGATCCATAATATGCACCTTAAGAATTCTACATTTGCCTAGTTTTTCATGACAAGGATATGGCGCCTCCATGAGTCACTTTGGAACTTGACTTGTCTTTCGCTTTGTAATATGAACCGTAATAGGCCTTTAGAACGTGATTGGGTTGAATGTTTGGTAAAAATGTTAAGAAACCATAAGTAAATTATAATCTTGGCAACAATTCTAAACTAGTATCTTAATAAATATGAGGGTGAGTCAAAAACTTCCGCACTGTGTATATTAAAACTTTTGTTGGCCGCACTTTCTTATCAGAGCTTTATGTGCGAGTTCGCTGTTCCCCCAGTCACTGCTGCACAGCTTTAAACGTTTTGCATCAGTTCATTTGTGACTGAAATGTGACAAACCATGGCTGCCCCACTTGTGATTTACACAAAAGAAGAGCAGCCTGCAGTGTGTAATGCACACGCCCGGGCTGAGTGGCGTGTGCGTGTATATGTAGTGATTCCACTGGACCGTGCCGGAGAGTGAATGCCTGGAGGGGCGTAACTAAGCATCCACCCGATCCGACCAGGGTCGCACGACGGCATACGACGCCAGTGCACCAAGGAGGAACCGAGCAGAGGGACCAGGTGCTACTCCAGGACAGACCCCGGACACGGCTGTTGACCCACACAGGGGAATACAGGAACAGGCAGGTTAGGCTGGCACACAGACTGCTGGGTATAGGCAGACACGGCTGGTATGCAGACTGGCGGATGCTGGTAAGCACGACTGGTATGCAGGCAGGGAGGTACTGGCAGGTACGACAGGTTGGAGCACCGAGTGGATAGGACCCAGTACAGACTGGGACTCAGGAACAGAACCGCAGATGCGGTGGACAAACAGCAGAGTGAGGCCGCCCAGAGCGGTGAGCAAGAGCAGAACAAGACGAGACCGCCTGGAGCGGTGAGCGAGAGAAGAGCAGGACAAGGCCGCCTGGAGCGGTGAGCGAGAGGAGCAGGACGAGACTGCCGAAGCAGCGAGCAAAGGGTCAGAGCAGAGCGAGACTGCCGGAGCAGCAAGCAAAGGGTCAGAGCAGAGCGAGACTGCCGGAGCAGCGAGCAAAGGGTCAGAGCAGAGCGAGACTGCCGGAGCAGCGAGCAAAGGGTCAGAGCAGAGCGAGACTGCCGGAGCAGCAAGCAAAGGGTCAGAGCAGAGCGAGACTGCCGGAGCAGCGAGCAAAGGATCAGAGCAGAGCGAGACTGCCGGAGCAGCGAGCAAAGGGTCAGATCAGAGCGAGACTGCCGGAGCAGCGAGCAAAGGGTCAGAGCAGAGCGAGACTGCCGGAGCAGCGAGCAAAGGGTCAGAGCAGAGCGAGACTGCCGGAGCAGCGAGCAAAGGGTCAGAGCAGAGCGAGACTGCCGGAGCAGCGAGCTAAGGGTCAGAGCAGAGCGAGACTGCTGCAGCAGCGAGCAAAGGGTCAGAGCAGAGCGAGACTGCCGCAGCAGCGAGCAAAGGGTCAGAGCAGAGCGAGACTGCCGGAGCAGCGAGCAAAGGGTCAAAGCAGAGCGAGACTGCCGGAGCAGCGAGCAAAGGGTCAGAGCAGAGCGAGACTGCCGGAGCAGCGAGCAAAGGGTCAGAGCAGTGCGAGACTGCAGGAGCAGCGAGCAAAGGGTCAGAGCAGAGTGAGACTGCCGGAGCCGCGAGCAAAGGGTCAGAGCAGAGCGAGACTGCCGGAGCAGCGAGCAAAGGGTCAGAGCAGAGCGGAAACCGCAGGAGCGGTGAGCAAGGCAGAGCAGAGCGGAAACCGCAGGAGCGGTGAGCAAGGCAGAGCAGAGCGGAAACCGCAGGAGCGGTGAGCAAGGCAGAGCAGAGCGGAAACCGCAGGAGTGGTGAGCAAGGCAGAGCAGAAACCGCCGGAGCGGTGAGCAAGGCAGAGCAGAGGGGACAGGGCTCTGTTCACACGGAACAGACTGGAACGGAGAGGCAGAACCAGGTACACACAAGATACTTGCAATGAAGTAGCGAGTGGACTCTAAACTCACAAACGGGAGTACAGTGTCAATGAGTAGGAGTTAGGTACGGGATCAGATTCTGCAGGAAAAGGGAAGGTACGGACATAGAGAAAAACAGGTAACAGGCTAGGAGAGTATTCAGACAAGAACAGACACAGCAGCAAGATACAGGAGTGGTTCTAGGTATGCGGCCCCTAGAAGGCGGAACGAACAGGCTAGGAGCGTGTTCAGACAGGAACAGGCAAGATACAGGAACGGGTCTAGGTATGCGGCCCCTAGAAGGCGGAAAGAACAGGCTAGGAGCGTGTTCACACTGGCCTGGAAATACAGCTTCCAGGATAGGCAGAAGACAACAGGCTAGAAGATAGTTCAGACAGGACACAGTTCAGACACGGGAACTGATACCGCAAGGCAGGAAACATACACAGGACCTGGCACATCAGTGACTAGCCACCAACTGACAGAACACAATGCTCAGGCAAGGATTCCAGGAAAGAGCTGGGTTAAATACCAGGTGACAGACAGCAATAGGCTGAGGACGCACAAGGGGTGTGTCTGCAGCAGCTACAAGAAGCAGGAAGTGATCGGGCGCCGCCCTTAAGCAGAAGAAACAGAAGCAAGCAGACAGCATGGAGGAAAGCCAGAGTGATAATCTGGACTGGAAATCAAGTGCTCGCTCTTGCACAGTGGGAGATGGACCACTATGCAAGGACGCCGCCAGGTATGTTACACAGTGATTTGTTTTTTGAGGTGCAAGGGTTTGTCTGGTGCTGATATTTATCAAAGAATTTGTCCAAGTGTGCATGAAAAAAAAGAGAGGTTCAAGTAAGGTCACACAAGTGTCAGCCATGAAGAAGGATTTTGATGCCTGCCCATCTACATGACTGATGACAAGATTGAGCGTGCACATGAACTGGTTCTGTTGGATAGACGAGTGACAGTGGAATACATTGCTAATCATTTGCAAAGATTCACATCTGAAAAAGAGGTGAAGACAGTGTTGCATTTGTGTTTTGCAGCTCAGCCTTAATATTTTTTAATGAGCTTCTTGACAGTTGGACAAAGTGTATCGAAAAGCATGAAGATTATGTCGTAACATGATGTATTTGTCTTTTCAAAAGTTGATTAAAATAAATTCTATCGTCAGAGTGCGGATAACTTTTGACTCTCCCTCATAGAAACTCATTGCTATACCCAACAACTTGATTTTTTTTAGTATGGCTGCTTTTCATCTCTAAGTTGAAAGTAATATCCTTTTCAAACTGAAGGATTATTTCTTTATTTAGAGTTTAAGTGTAAAATATAAACTGGTCCTTAAGAAATAATAAAAAAAAGGTTTTATTTTGGGAAAAAACATTGATGTTCTATCATAGAGGGTTTGTCCCAAGATTGAGACTTATCACCAATTAACAGGATAGGTGATAGGTGACTCTGATATTAGTCCCACCAGTGTGATTCGCTCGCTTCATGAAAAAGTAATTCCCTTGTCTCCTGTTTGAATGCAGTAATCAGCTATCAAGCACTTATCACTAAATCCTTCCTATTATGCTCTGTAACAGCTGCTTTTACTATTCCATGCAACCTCATTCTATTGGATGTGATTGACAGCAATTTCAGACATATCTGAACCACTTTGTGCTGGTGCTGCACTCATCTCCATATAGATGAATGAGGCTGGACTGCAGTACCAGACACAGCTGCACACTGGAGATCTAGGGTTCTTTTTACCACTGATTGGTGGGAGTCAGACCCTCACATTAAATAGTTTTCTTTAGTATAAGTCATCAATACTGTATATATTCCTCAAAACCCTTTTCCTTGAGTGTCCTGCACTGCTTAGTATATTGAGCATGCACATTTTATAACCCTCCTCCTGACTGATAGTGACTCGCCCAGGGGGATGGGGATGACTCTGTACCCGGGCCTTTGCCTGGCCTTGAGGATGTCACGGTGGTCGGCTCCCGGGCCCGTACCCTGGGGTCAGCTTTTAAAAGGGGATTATTTGTTAACTCTATGAAAGTTCGTGACACCACCTGTGGTTTCTGGTGAGAATCACCAGCGCTGTGGCAGTCCACTGAGGCTGGTGATAAGGCAGCTCAATGGTATAGCTCCCCACAGGTGGAGCTAGTCCTCAGGGCAGCGTACGGAGAGGGGGATGCAGGACAGGCGAGACCCAGCCGGGTCAGAGCAAGAACGGGGACGGACACGGTAGTCACTTCAGTACCTTTTACTGGTGGTAGTTCAGGCACATCCCGGAGCACTGTAGGGTGAAGGGTGCATATCAGGATCCTCCCCAATGAGCGGGTGTAGGGCCTCCTGTTTCTTGCCTCTGCGTAGTAAGTTTCTGACCTGCCTGAAGCTAGGCCTAACTTTATCTCTGTCCTGCCCCGGCTGACGTTGTGGTAGGGCCTTGTCTTGGAGTGCACGCTCCCAGCTTACGGGGCCTATATGTCTCCTGGCTCTGTTACGTATCAGCTCTCTGGTGAACCTGGGACCTGTAGTTTTCCAGGGATTCCGGTTATGCCTTACTGGGTCGTAGAGATCCCGGTAAGCTCGCACCCGGTGTCCGGTGTATGTTTCAGGGTGAGCTGGGTAAGCTCCTCTGCCCCCACTGCTACTCACTTTCCACTCGCCTTCGGTCACACTCGGGCCCTCACTAGGCTACTCACACTAACGGCAGCTTGCCGCTCTTCACCGCTCTTACAGGCGTCGGCACACCTTGGGCTCACTTACTTGAGCTCCTGAGTCTAGACTGGGCTTCAGGACCGCTGGAGGCCTAGCTTGCCTACACAGCAACCCACGTGCTTCTCCGCACACACAGCTTTTATCTCTCTGTGCGCTCCAGACTAACTAACTGCCTAGCTCCACCTTCCCTATTTATATCCCTAACGGGCTCCCTCTGCTGGTCTGAGGTGAAAGGTGGAGATGTGTGAATGTTTATGGGGGCCTCTTGTGGAGGATTCCATTAATGCACCCTTCTAGGATCTGTGGTACCAAGCGCAGCTGGGCGCCACAATAGCACCTCCTACGAATATGTACAAACTGTTCTCTTTGTAAATCGGGAGGATTTTACTACCAGTTCATAAATCTATCAGAATTAAATGTCATTCACTGCATAAAACATTTAATAGAGAATGTTTTTGCTGTTTTACATTATACGATTGCTAAAAGTTGGATATTTACTGATAATATTCCAGATCCATCAAGTGTCCTCATACTTGAAGAACAGTGTCTGTGTGTTACAGCATGTGGTCTTTCATCACGTGTTTCATTTGTCCGTTTCCCAAAGTATTTTCTTACTGGATAATTAGAGTATGTACTGTCACGTCACTGGAAATCATCAATTCACTCTGAATATGCACAAGTCATGGAATCCAGCTTCCTCCTGTCTGGCCAGTAATCATTAGACTCACCTAACGTCTTCTGTGGACCACATGCAGACCACATGGCTTTCCTTTTCTATGCTTAATGGTAAAAACAGTAATTGTAATCACACACATGGCTGAATGGTAAAACAGATCATTCCATGGATTGCAACAAAAAACAAAATGTTGTCAATGCTAATAATACTGATCTTTACTGGGATAGTCATCGCTAGAGATTCATACATGGACTCAGTTCATAAGGGTAGACATAATCTACATTAAATCCTATTGACTTGACCAGTATGACTGACATTACATTACATTAGTTGTACAATATGTGACATTGAATTTATTTTATATGATTGTTATCTGCATATAAACCGCATGAAAGCTTTTATTGATGACCTATGATCAGGAAAACTGTTTTAATTGAAAATCAATATTAAAAAAAATGTTTAAACGTAAGTAATTCCATTTAAAAAAAAGCTGTATAAAGCTGGCCATACAGCCTGGATAGATAGTCGAAAACTTGTTCGCCTGGCAAATATCTCTCCCAACTCTCCCATACACATGATGCTCAATTCTGCCAAGCTTTCATGTGTTTTAAATAGGGAGAGAGAAGAGAATTAAAGTGTTGGGTGTTCTGTTCACACTAAAATCAAACTGACTGATCCCTTTCTCCCCACGAAATTATCTGTGAGGGGAAAATCAAAAGGTTCCCATAAACATCAGATGGTCAGCTGATCCCACTGTTATCATCAGGTCTAGGAAACTTTGATCTAATGCGCATGGGATCCTTTAGTCCTCATCCAGACATCCAATTTATTCTTGTACGTGATATTTTTGCATTATGAAACAAAACAGCAATGTATCTCGTCAGGACACAGATTACGCATTGATGTCATCCATGTGCTGTTCATGATTTTCACGGACCCATAGACTTGTATGACTGACTGATTTTGATCCTTGAGTAGAATCAAAAACAGACATGTCTTTGTGACTTTTTTGTGGACATACAGTGCGCAAAAAAACTCAGACATGTGAAAGCAAATATAATGGTTATGTGTTAATTCTATGAAAGACATGTATAAAACATTTACATGAACGATGGACATCTGTATGATGCCTTAGTCTTACACCCAGTATATTAGTAACCCAACTTCCTGCAGTACCTCCAGGTCTGAACTTCCTGGTAAGAAAATCTTGGCATTGCCAGCATCTGCTCTCAACCCTCCTTAGTAGCATACATGTTGTTACTTATAGAAAGATCTGTCAGTTCTGACTAAAACAGTAATGTCTACAAATGTCTGAAGGGTAAGGTTTCTCCTTGTAAAGAGCACCAAGTTGGTGTAAGGAGACCTAGAGGCCATTCAATGCTCAAGCTTAGACCCACTGTTAAGACCACTTATTCAGCCAATGAGTTCTCCTGCTTTGCACATGAAGACGGGAATACTCTGGACCTGGTATTCTCACGACCCTGCTCCCTGGATGACTTTACTAACTCCCCTCTACCACTCACTGACCACAACCTTCTTTCCTTCTCTGTCAAGAATTGTCTCCTCACCCGGGACACCCCCACTTACCATACACATCGAAATCTCCGTGCCATTAATACCCAGCAACTTATGAATAATCTACAGTCATCTTTAGTCCCATCCTCTCCCTCTCCTGTCCAGACTCAGCATTGTTACAATATAACAACACATTGCGGAGTGCCCTGGATGAAGCAGCACCTGCTACACGAGGAATGACCCGGCATAGACGGCAGCCCTGGCACACGTTGCAAACACTTTTTCTCAAGCGCTGCTCAAGGTGTGCTGAGCGTCTGTGGAGAAAATCACTTTTGGCAGAAGACTTAATGCTCAAAACTTATAACTTTACTCTCCATCTGACTAAACAAGTCTACTTTACCACTCTCATCACAACTCTAGCCAGTAATCTTAAACGACTTTTTGAAACCTTCCGCTCCCTCCTGAGCCCTAAATTACAAACCCCCATCACCAACCTAAGTGCTGACGATTTGGCCTCTTATTTCCTACAAAAAATCAATGATATCAGTCAAGACATTCTTGCACAATCTCCTTGGAGTCTGGATCTCCTTCCCTCCCGCACCTCAAGTTCACTTTCCATCTTCGAGCCAGTCACAGAAGAAGAAGTGACCAGACTCCTTGCTCCTTCTCGCCCTACAAACTGCAACAGTGACCCTATTCCCTCACATCTCCTTCAAACCCTTTCCACAGCTGTCACTACCCACTTAACTAAAATATTTAACCTCTCTCTTTCTTTGGGTATCATTTCCTCTTCATTCAAACATGCCATCATAACCGCTTTACTTAAAAAGCCATCCCTGGATGAGAACTGCACTGCTAACTTTAGACCTACCTCTAATCTTCCCTTCATCTCTAAACTCCTGGAACGCTTGGTCCACTCCCGTCTAATCGGCTATCTCTCAGATAAATGTCTTCTCATCCCTTTACAATCCAGTTTCCGCTCCTCACACTCTACTGAAACTGCCCTCACTAAAGTCTCTAATGATCTACTAACAGCTAAATCTAATGGTCACTACTCCCAGCTGTTTCTCCTGGATCTCTCTGCCGCTTTTGACACTATGTATCACCAGCTCCTCCTCACTGTGCTCCGCTCTATAGGCCTCAAGGACACCGCTCTCTCCTGGTTCTCTTGCTATCTCTCTGACTGCTCCTTCACGGTATCTTTTGCCGGTTCTTCTTCATCTAATCTTCCCCTTACTATCGGGGTTCCACAAGGATCAGTCCTAGGCCCCCTCCTCTTCATCTTGTATACTGCCTCTATTGGGCAAACCATCAGCAGATTTGGTTTCCAGTATCATCTCTATGCTGATGACACCCAACTATACACCTCTTCACCTGACATCACCCTCACTCTAATACTGTCTCTAACATCATGTCCTCCCTCTATCTGAAACTGAATCTCTCAAAAACTGAACTCCTTATTTTTCCTCCCTCTTCTAACCTATCAATACCTGACTTTTCAATTTCCTTGGGTGGCGCACCATAACTCACAAGCAGCAAACTCGCTGTCTTGGAGTCATATTTGACACAGAACTTTCTTTTATTCCCCATATTCAATCATTCACTCGCTCATGTCACCTGCACCTTAAAAACATCTCCAGAATCCGACCTTTTCTCACCTTTGATACGGCAAAAACTCTTACTGTCGCTCTTAGTCACTCTCGTCTGGACTACTGCAAGTCCCTTCTTATCGGTCTCCCTCTAAACAAACTCTCTCCTCTCCAATCCTTTCTGAATGCAGCAGCCGGGGTCATATTTCTATCAAGCCACTTCACCAACGCCTCTACCCTGTGCCAGTCATTGCACTGGTTACCCATTCACCACAGAATACAATACAAACTCATCTCTCTCACCCACAAAGCTCTCCACAGTTCTGCACTGCCCAAAATCTCATCCCTCATTTCTGTCTATTGCCCCTCCTGTGCCCTCCGTTCTGCAACTGATCTAAGACTGACATCCTCCTTAATCCGAACCTCACACCTCCGGCTCCAAGACTTCTCTCGTGCCTCGCCAGGTTTCTCGAATGCACTGCCCCAAACGATCCGACTGATATCTAGCCCCCATGTCTTCAAACGTGCTTTAAACACATATCTGTTTAGACAAGCCTATCACCTCAACTCACCAATCTAACTCTTTCCTGTTCCCTCCTAAATGTTAATATTAATCAGCCCCTGCATATTCATCTGTCTCCACATCCTCCATGCACCAAATACCACACGATAACTGCCCTTAGACAGATACTGGCTTATGTTCTTCCTATTGTGTCCCCCCCATTTCGATATAGATTGTAAGCTTGCGAGCAGGGCCCTCACTCCTCCTGTAACTGTTGAAATGTGGTTTATTGTATTGTTTATATTGTCTGTACATGTCCCTACTTAAATGTAAAGTGCTGCGGAATATGTTGGCGCTATATAAATAAAAATTATTATTATTATTATTATGAAGAGAAAAAAAAAATTACAAATAAGTCTGTTCACCAAGGAAGAGGGTAGGGAATAGCCTGGCCATATGACTTAGGATAACTAGCAAAATCAGAACCTCGATGTCTTTCAGTATTTTGCCCTTCATCAGTCCAAAACAGGATAACAGATTGGTTGAGAGACAGGCTTTTGGCAAGGTATCTAAGGGGCAAAGATTTTGGTCGTAGAGCACTCCAAGTTAGCAGACTTATAATCCATACAATGCTCAGCCTTAGACCCTCTGTCAAAGGACTGAAAGCCAGCCAATCAGCTCTCCTGCTTTGCACTGATGAGGGACATAAAGACCAAAACACAACAACTCTGTAAATGGAGGAGTCCATTTGCATACAAATATCTACAGAATTAATACATTAGACGTTGATCAATATTGCAGTAATTTTTTATTTTTATACTGCGTCCTTTAAAATATTTACTGTCATACATTCAATCACTGACAATAGCAGAGACATGCTGTACATACTGACATCACTGTTTAAGCATGAATGTCATTGTTTAAAGACCAGTGAGGGGCTATGGGACTGTCAAGTCTGGATCAATGGGGAATGTAAGAGGTGAATATGATTCGTTCTTTTATGCCATGCACGTCTGTCATAGGATATGTTATATGCTAATTGCCTCTTCAGAGAGAAAGAGGACTTGAACTCTATAGCGCCACCTGTTGGAAGCAGTAATCCTACATGTCACAATCAACCCTTTAACGAGTCGTGCAATATGACTTAGGATAATAGGCAAATCAGAATCTTAAAGCTGGCAATGCCAGCTGTCTGCAAAGGTGAGCAAAATGATCAAGGTACCACTTTGATTATATCAAACATTCTTTGTATAATGCAACTAGGATCAACATTAGCCAATTAAGATCCATTTTTAGAGGATGAAGGGGAATGGGTGCTATTTGATTTCCAGTCTGTCCAGCATGTGCAATGTAATAAAAGAAAATTATGGATGTCTTCCTTAATCTTGTCAGTTATATATACTGGATTCATGCTGATGTATCTTGTTAAACATTTGAATTCTAAATTAGTCTGGAGCCATAGAAAATCCTTTTAGGTTCACATATGGTCACCAGGCCACACATTGCCGTTAAGTTGCTAACTCCTCAGTAAAGTACTTATGTAACGCCAAATCCAGTATTAGTCATAAAATGGATTTTTTTTTTAGAAAAACCTTAATGGCTTTTTAGCGCTAGTGCACAAATCATTATATTTTACAAATAAAACATTTATTTATTGTTTGAAGAAACCAAAGGAGACTGCTAGCTGGCGGGACACCACGGTGCCTTCCTCAGGAAAGTGCTATAAAAGATTCCCCTGACTTATGTTAGAGATCAATTTGTTCTTTACATTAATGTAATACAGATTGAGCCCTAATGCTATAGTTCATCATATACATATTCAGATTTTTAAAGGTTTATCATCTCCAAGGATTTTGTACTCTCCATTAATAAGAGGCCGGTGGGAGAAATAATGAAAACCATGACAGGAATGGTCTCAACATTTTATCATTACTTTTTTTTCCCCTTTTCCTCTAGCACATGTTTGGAAAGAAAGTTTCTTATAAAATAGAATTTGAAGAGCAGCATGGTTATGAAGTTATCAATGTGCAGAGCTCAGTTGAATATTGAATTAGTTCAAGTTTATTGTTTAAAATCACAACACTCAGGCAGGAGTAATTCATAATAGTCCAAGATACACCCGACCAAAAAACCCTGTGGAAGCTATTGTGTGTTCTCGGATAATCGTAGCTCAGTTGGCTGCTGGAAGGTATATTGAATTTCCCGCCTCTGACGCATATTAATTAAGCATTCTGTATAGTTCCAGTGCCAGAAATTCAAATTTATTAAATGCTGGTATAAAACAATGTTCTTTGTAGCGTACAAAATTACTATACTGGCTAAGGCAGTTAGAACTTCCCCAAGGTATTTAAACACGGGCACAGATAACTATGTTCCCTTTAAATGGAATCTGTCAGCAAGCTTTTGCTACCTCATCTGAGAGCAGCATAATGTAGGCAAAGAGAAGCTGAATGCAATGATGTATCACTTAGTTTACTGGGTGCAGCCGATCTCACACAATCGGAGCTTTTAGATTTAGCATGAAGCTGAGCTGAGAAAGCTAGCCCCGCCCACACTAGACTCTTTATATACAATATCCATAGACAGTGAGGTGCTTATCACAGGGGGAGGGAGCGTTGCAGGACTAATATAGTCCTGCAATGTTAATCTCTTAGTGATAAATCCTTCACAGTTAGTAAACAACAGTACGCACTTTGACAAGTGACACATTCCTGAATTCTGTGTTTCAGCCTCTTATCTCCTGCTGTCTTCAGATTACATAGAAAAAACCTGCTGACAGATTCCCTTCAAGCTGTCATATGAGTTGTCCATTGGAGAGCATTTATTTTTCCTAAAATGTTAGAAATGAGTCAAGAACAAAAACAAAAAAGATATACTCGCCTCTGCAATGCCCCACACCTCATAGTCTGAGGTTGTCCAGTACCTTACTAGTATCTTATACCAGCTGGTCACCCTCTTTCTTGTACAACAAGTATATTGCTGCAGCATAGAGAGGTGAATTACTCTTCCACTGCTTTCCACCAAGACATCATTATTTATATGCCCTAGACCAGGGGTCTTGAACTCAGCTGGCTATATGGGCTGCACATAGAAATACATTTAATTTGATGGGCCACACTCTTGCAGGACGAGATGGCATTTTCAGTTAAAGCATTTTTCTATATGACTTTTTGATGACTTTTTTAAAACATTTTTGGCCCGTTTATTTTTTTAATGGCATTCATTGTATGGGTTATGGAACAGTTTTGTAGCTTGTTTCTTTACAGATGCGACGATAACAAATGTGTACTTTTTTGCCTACTTTAGTTTCTGCATAAAACAGCATTTTTAGTGGCAAATATTTTTGAATTGTTTTTTCATACTTTATTTTGAATTTTTTTTTTTTTACACTTTTTTTGACCTCCAGTTGGTCTTGAGAGAGCTTTTTCAGGAGTTAGGGCTATGTCCCAACTTCCACTCACTCTGTGCGATGTCTTCTCTCTTGAAGTCTTCATTGCTCAATAGCTCCTCTGAGGCGGGTTCTGCATCTCTCTTCACTGCACATACTTACATTCAATTAAATAGATAATACTTCTGTTTTCTTGCAACACTGCGCAAGAGCGGGATTTTAGAGCGGATTCCCATAACGTCGCCGCTCCCTGGAACATCAATCACAGTGCATGGGCGTTGACAATGTGACCAGCCAGTGAATGAAAGAAAATTAAGCCTACCCCTATGACTGAATGAGAAGGTACTATATAACTGTACAAAGTTATTTTTTTAGATGATTACGGTGCTATTTTGTTTAAAAACAAGGTGTTAGTCATGCACATTGCAACACACTTGGGGCACTTTAGTTGCTAAAAATGATGTGACAGGTTCCCTTTAAAACCCATAAAAAATGTAATAAAAAAGTAACGCTGAAGCCTGTGTTCACAAATAGCATGAATGCTGCTGTTTTTTTCTGCTGATTTTTATCTCCATATATACTGCAGGTGTCTGCACCACAATACCCAACCACAATCTTCTCTGATGATTGCATTATTGCTGCGTTTTTTGTTTTTTTTGCGTTTTTCCCCTTATTTGATGTGTTTTTTTATGCAGCATTTTTTACTGCTTTTGTAGTAGAAAAAAAGCTTTGATTCTGCATTTAAAATTGCAACAGCATTTCATTACATGATTTTTTTAAGGCTCCAGATAAAAGCTTATAGAGAAAAAATGCACCAAAATCGCACAGACACCTTCAGAAAATGTGCAAAAATAAAAAACATAGTATTTTCACTACATGTGAAAACGGCATTACAGACACAAAAAAGAGGACCTCATATTGTGAAGCTTACATAACAATGAAAAAGTTATTACTGCTGCAACTATGAATGAATGAACAAAAAAATAAATCTATAAGTCACAACCATTGTTAATAAAGCAGGACAGTCCCTGGCGGTCTGCTGAATGTCCCTCAGTGAAACTGACATCTCTTCCTGCCAGGGTAGAAAGAAATGATAATTGGGTGTGACTTAGGGACGTAGTCAAACGCGTGGTCAAAATTTGCCACGCTATGCGCGCCGCTAAGTTTGTCCGTCTTTCTGTTCTGTAAAAGTTGGGAGGAATGCTAATCCAAAGATGCAAGTGATATACAGTACAGACCAAAAGTTTGGACACACCTTCTCATTTAAAGATTTTTCTGTATGTTCATGACTATGAAAATTGTACATTCACACTGAAGGCATCAAAACTATGAATTAACACATGTGGAATTATATACATAACAAAAAAGTGAAAACTGAAAATATGTCTTATATTCTAGGTTCTTCAAAGTAGCCACCTTTTGCTTTGATGACTTGTCACACTGTCACAGAATACTGGAGGTAGGGGGCCTAAGCTGACCCTAAGCTGGGGCCCTGACTAATCCCTCATCCTGGAGGTACTGTTAAAGGTACAGAGGTCCAGGCCGCCAGCGTAACCCCTACCTTCTGAGGATCCCTGCACCTAAGTAATCTAGTCCTGAGAAGGACCCCGATCACAACAATAGGGAACCAGAAATAATATGCCCACACACAGTATTTAGACGAACGAGACAGTACAAGGGAAAAACCAAAACCACCTTGCATACAACTTCTAAACAACTACAACAGAGGGAACACCAACGGGAAAGGAGATAAATGATAAAGCGAGGAAAGGGAAAACACACTTCCAAATACACTTATCTCAGCAACTCCAAACACCACGATCCGCTCTGTAAGTCAGAATGAAAAGCTTTCACCGACACCTCCCAAACAGACCTGCAGGAATATAAAGGAGTCTCACTAAAGAAGCATTGATTGCAGCTGGGCGAGGCTGGACCTCAGCTAGCCCAGAGAGAGAGAGAATTAACTCCTACACTGCCGAGAAAACACAAAGCACCAACAAGTCAGCTGCGAGAAGTCAGGCTGTGTGCTCGTGACGATCTTCGTGGCAACACACCCGTGACAGTACCCCCCCTTCTACGAGGGGCCTCTGGACCCTCAGGGCCAGGTTTATCCGGGTGAGTCGTGTGGAAGGCCCGAACTAATCGGTCTGCGTTAATATCCGACGCAGGAACCCACATCCTCTCCTCAGGACCATACCCCTTCCAATGAACCAAGTACTGAAGGGACCGGCGATTAAAGCGTGAATCAATGACCCTCGATACCTGGAACTCCAAGTTACCATTGACAACCACAGGAGGGGGAGGTAAAGGTGACGGTACCACCGGCGCCACATACCTCTTAAGCAATGATCTGTGAAACACGTTGTGAATTTTAAACGTAGGGGGGAGGTCAAGACGGAATGCCACCGGATTAATAACAGAACTGATTCTGTACGGCCCGATGAACCTGGGACCCAGTTTCCAGGAGGGAACCTTAAGTTTAATATTCCTGGTAGACAACCATACCTGATCGTTCACACTTAGGTCCGGACCAGACACTCTCCTCCTATCAGCCATACGTTTGTATCGGTTCCCCATAGTATTCAGATTCTTCAGCACCCCTCTCCATACTGAAGCGAGAGATGAGGAAAATCGTTCCTCCTCCGGAACCCCCGAAGAGCCCCCCCTACTGAAAGTACAAAACTGGGGGTGAAAACCATATGCCCCAAAAAACGGGGACTTACCAGTGGACTCGCTCCGCCTATTATTGAGAGCAAACTCTGCCAGAGGTAGGAAAGAAGCCCAGTCCTCCTGGTTCTCTGACACAAAACACCGAAGATATGTCTCCAAGCTCTGGTTCATACGTTCCGTCTGACCATTGGTCTGAGGATGAAAAGCCGACGAGAATGACAAATGCATCCCCCGCCGTGCACAAAACGCCTTCCAGAACTTGGACACAAACTGAGACCCCCGATCAGACACCACCTCGGAGGGTACCCCGTGAAGCCTCACAATCTCCCCAATGAACACCTGCGCAAGAGTTTTAGCATTAGGGAGAGCCGGAAGAGCGATAAAATGTGCCATCTTGCTGAATCTGTCCACTACAACGAGTATGACCGTTTTACCCGAAGACGGAGGGAGGTCAGTAATAAAGTCCATAGACAGATGAGTCCAAGGACGCTCCGGGATCTTCAAAGGTAAGAGGGCCCCAGACGGACGGGTATGTGAGGTCTTAGAGCGCGCACAAACCCCACAGGACGCGACAAAAGTTACCACCTCTTTATGCAAGTTAGGCCACCAAAACCGACGCGAGAGGAGATCCACAGTTGCTTTACTCCCCGGGTGTCCTGCAAAAACTGAGTTATGGTGTGCCTCGATCACCTTTTGTCGCAACTGATCTGGAACGAACAGTCTCCCCGGAGGTCCAACAGGGGCGTCTCCCTGAGCCTCCAATATCTCCTCCTCCAGCTCAGAGCATACTGCCGAAACCACCACCCCCTCCTGAAGAATAGGAATCGGTTCGTCCGTATTCCCGGCCCCAGGGAAACTACGAGATAAGGCATCCGCCTTTACATTTTTAGACCCAGGACGATATGTAACGACGAAATTAAACCTGGTAAAAAACAATGACCACCTAGCTTGTCTGGGATTCAGACGTTTAGCGGACTCCAGATATAGCAGGTTCTTGTGATCGGTGATGACGGTGACCGGATGAACTGCCCCCTCCAAAAAATGGCGCCACTCCTCAAAAGCTAACTTAATGGCCAAGAGTTCCCTATTGCCGACATCGTAATTCCTCTCAGCGGACGACAATTTTTTAGAGAAAAAGGCGCACGGATGCCACTTACCAGGGGACGAACCCTGTGACAATACTGCTCCCACCCCTACCTCGGAAGCGTCTACCTCTACAAAGAATGGCTGAGACGCATCAGGTTGAATGAGTATGGGTGCCGAGGCAAAACATTTTTTCAAGGAGGAGAATGCTTGACAAGCCTTGTCAGACCACCTAGAAAAATCCGTCCCCTTTTTAGTCATGTCTGTGAGAGGCTTAACCATGGACGAGAAATTACGAATGAACTTCCGGTAATAGTTAGCAAACCCCAGGAAACGTTGTAGTGCCTTAAGATTCTCCGGCCGATCCCACTCAAGAACTGCCCGCACTTTCCCAGGGTCCATACGAAAACCGGACGCTGAAACCAGGAAGCCTAAAAACTGGAGTTCCTGTACGGCGAACACACACTTTTCCCATTTGGCATACAGTTTATTATCCCGCAAGATCTGTAACACCTGTCTAACGTGCTCCTGATGAGACACCAGATCCGGCGAGTAAATTAAGATATCATCCAGATATATGACAACAAACTGTCCCACCAGGTGGCGAAAAATATCATTAACAAAGTGTTGAAACACCGCCGGGGCATTAGTCAGACCGAATGGCATGACAAGGTTCTCATAATGCCCCTCCGGAGTGTTAAAAGCCGTCTTCCACTCATCCCCCTCCTTCATCCTAATCAGATTGTACGCCCCCCTGAGATCCAACTTAGAGAACCATTTGGCGCCCACGATCTGATTAAAGAGATCGGGAATAAGTGGGAGCGGATACGGATCTCGGACCGTAATCCGATTAAGTTCACGGAAATCCAGGCAAGGGCGTAGGCCTCCATCTTTCTTCTTAACAAAGAAGAACCCCGCGGCCACCGGAGAAGATGAAGGTCTAATATGCCCCTTAGCCAGACTTTCAGAAATATAATCCTTCATGGCCTGCCTCTCAGGACCAGAAAGGTTATACAACCTAGCTTTAGGTAACTTGGCCTCAGGGAGCAGTTTTACAGAACAGTCATACACGCGATGAGGAGGTAGTTCCTGACACCCATTCTCCGAGAATACATCCTCAAAGTCCGCCAGAAATGGAGGTAAGACCCAAGGAGTAACCGCACCGATGACCGTGTTCATGCAGTTTTTATTACAGAATTTACTCCATTGGCTTATCTCTCTGGTTTGCCAATTAATAACCGGGTTATGCTTAGCTAACCAAGGAAGGCCCAACACTATAGGAGTGGGAAGACCCTCCAACACGTAGCAAGACAACAGTTCTTTATGTATTGCCCCCACTTGAAGTTTTACGCCATGCACAGCTTGCAAAAAACTTCCCTGACCGAGAGGTCTGGCATCGATTGAGAATATGGGGATGGGTTTAGCCAACTCACTCAATCGCATACCTTGAACCCGGGCAAACCGAGCATCAACCAGATTAGCCCCGGCCCCACTATCCAGAAGAACAGATATCCTCTCAGTTCTCGTACCCACCACCACCTCCGCCGGTACGAGAAACTGAGACGAACCTAGGGACGAAATACCTACTCCCAGATTGCCGTCCACAACACAACCTGGGATCAACAGTTTTTTCGACGACTCTTTACTCTGCAAGGGACGGGATGGACACCCCCCAATAAAATGTCCTTTTTTCCCACAGAGAAAACACCTTCCTGTCTTATGGCGCACCACCGGTCCCCTTCCCCGAAATGATGTCCCTCCTAATTGCATAGGCTCCTCCGGACTGACCAGGGGAACCACCATATGAGGGGACCTTGTAGGAGGTGGAGACATTACAGGGGGTAGAGTTATCCCGCACCTCTCCCGAAGCCGTCTGTCAACGCGAATAGCAAGGGCCATAGCGGCTTCCAGTGACGCGGGAGAGTCATACTGTGCCAACACATCCTGTAATTTGTCGGATAAACCATGACAAAACTGGCTCCTAAGAGCCGGGTCATTCCACTGGGTGTCCGTGGCCCACCTACGGAACTCCGAACAGAATTCCTCCGCCGGACGATCTCCCTGCTGAATCCTACGTAACTTAGACTCAGCAAGGGAGATCCGATCTGGGTCATCATATACGAGTCCCAGAGCAGCGAAAAACCTATCCACTGACTGGAGAACCGGGGAGCTTGGGGGAAGAGAGAACGCCCAAGATTGTGGGTCCCCTTGTAGGAGCGAGATGACAATTCCCACCCTTTGTTCTTCACTGCCCGATGACCGAGGCCGCAGCCGAAAGTACAATTTGCATGCCTCCCGGAAAACAAAAAACTTGTCCCGCCCCCCAGTGAACCTGTCAGGGAGAGGTACTTTAGGTTCTGGTCCGGCTTGCTCCAGAGGATGCAAAACCTTGGACCTAACGTCCGCCAGCCCCATGGACAAACTCTGCAACTGCCGAGCTAGACCGGCTACTGGATCCATGGTAGCTGGAGAAAAACTAAGATGGTCGGTGAAAATGTCACACTGTCACAGAATACTGGAGGTAGGGGGCCTAAGCTGACCCTAAGCTGGGGCCCTGACTAATCCCTCATCCTGGAGGTACTGTTAAAGGTACAGAGGTCCAGGCCGCCAGCGTAACCCCTACCTTCTGAGGATCCCTGCACCTAAGTAATCTAGTCCTGAGAAGGACCCCGATCACAACAATAGGGAACCAGAAATAATATGCCCACACACAGTATTTAGACGAACGAGACAGTACAAGGGAAAAACCAAAACCACCTTGCATACAACTTCTAAACAACTACAACAGAGGGAACACCAACGGGAAAGGAGATAAATGATAAAGCGAGGAAAGGGAAAACACACTTCCAAATACACTTATCTCAGCAACTCCAAACACCACGATCCGCTCTGTAAGTCAGAATGAAAAGCTTTCACCGACACCTCCCAAACAGACCTGCAGGAATATAAAGGAGTCTCACTAAAGAAGCATTGATTGCAGCTGGGCGAGGCTGGACCTCAGCTAGCCCAGAGAGAGAGAGAATTAACTCCTACACTGCCGAGAAAACACAAAGCACCAACAAGTCAGCTGCGAGAAGTCAGGCTGTGTGCTCGTGACGATCTTCGTGGCAACACACCCGTGACATGACTGCTTTGTACACTCTTGGCATTCTCTTGATGAGCTTCAAGAGGTAGTCACCGTAAATGGTCTTCCAACAATCTTGAAGGAGTTCCCAGAGATGCTTAGCACTTGTTGGCCCTTTTGCCTTCACTCTGTGGTCCAGCTCACTCCAAACCATCTCGATTGGGTTCAGGTCTGGTGACTGTGGAGGCCAGGTCACCTGGCGTAGCACCTCATCACTCTCCTTCTTGGTCAGATAGCCCTTACACAGCCTGGAGGTGTGTTTGGGGTCATTGTCCTGTTGAAAAATAAATGATGGTCCAACTAAACGCAAACCGGATGAATAGCATGCCGCTGCAAGATGCTGTGGTAGCCATGAATAAATCCCCAACAGTGTCACCAGCAAAGCACCCCCACACCATCACACCTCCTCCTCCATGCTTCATGGTGGGAACCAGGCATGTAGAGTCCATCCGTTCACCTTTTCTGCGTCGCACAAAGACACGGTGGTTGGAACCACAGATCTCAAATTTGGACTCATCAGACCAAAGCACAGATTTCCACTGGTCTAATGTCCATTCCTTGTGTTCTTTAGCCCAATCAAGTCTCTTCTGCTTGTTGCCTGTCCTTAGCAGTGGTTTCCTAGCAGCTATTTTACCATGAAGGCCTGCTGCACAAAGTCTCCTCTTAACAGTTGTTGAAGAGATGTGTATGCTGCTAGAACTCTGTGTGGCATTGACCTGGTCTCTAATCTGAGCTGCTGTTAACCTTGCGATTTCTGAGGCTGGTGACTCGGATAAACTTATCCTCAGAAGCAGAGGTGACTCTTGGTCTTCCTTTCCTGGGGCGGTCCTCATGTGAGCCAGTTTCTTTGTAGCGCTTGATGGTTTTTGCAACTGCACTTGGGGACACTTTCAAAGTTTTCCTAATTTTTCGCACTCACTGACCTTCATTTCTTAAAGTAATGATGGCCACTCGTTTTTCTTTACTTAGCTGCTTTTTTCTTGCCATAATCCAAATTCTAACAGTCTATTCAGTAGGACTATCAGCTGTGTATCCACCAGACTTCTGCACAACACAACTGATGTTCCCAACCCCATTTATAAGGCAAGTAATCCCACTTATTAAACCTGACAGGGCACACCTGTGAAGTGAAAACCATTTCCGGTGACTACCTCTTGAAGCTCATCAAGAGAATGCCATGAGTGTGCAAAGCAGTCATCAAAGAAATCGTGGCTACTTTGAAGAACCTAGAATATAAGACATATTTTCAGTTGTTTCACACTTTTTTGTTAAGTATATAATTCCACATGTGTTAATTCATAGTTTTGAAGCCTTCAGTGTGAATGAACAATTTTCAAAGTCATGAAAATACAGAAAAATCTTTAAATGAGAAGGTGTGTCCAAACTTTTGGTCTGTACTGTATAGTAAAGTGCTGTACCTGTATAGTCTCTCAGTGTGACTGTGAATTGATTGATCTGAGATATACTGCAGTAACAGCACATTTAGGCCACATCAGTATTTTTCATCAGCATTTGTAGCCAAAACCAGCAGTGGGTGATAAATACAGAAGAGGTGACGTGTTTCTGTGGCGCCCTGCTGCGCATTGGTGCCACAGAACCCAGAAGGGTGCATGGATGGACTTCTCCACAAGAGGCCCTCACTACATTCACACACCTCCACCCTACCACCTCAGACCAGCAGATGGAGCCCGTCAGGGATATATATAGGGAGGGTGGAGCCAGGCAGTCAGTTAGTGAGAAGTGAGTTGAGCAGAGAGCGTGCTGACACTCAGAGAGCAGCGAAGAGGCAGCAAGCTGGCTGCTGTGCTTAGGCGAGCCAAGGCCTACAGCACGTGTGAAGGCCTAGTGAGGGCCCTGAGTGGCCGAAGGCGAGAGGAGAAGGAAGAAGTAGCGAGGGGGCAGAGGAGTATACCAGGCTCACCCCGATATATATACCGGACACCGGGTCCGCGCCTACAGGGACCCTTTATACCCAGTAGGGACCACCGGAACCCCTGGAGGACTACAGGTCCCAGGTTCACCTATCGCTGATTACAGTACCAGGGCTAGGAGTCACGGAGGCCCCAGCATCCAGGGAGAGTGATCTCCAGGAGAAAGCCCTACCACCAGGTCAGCAGGTGCAAAGAGAGACAGTAACCAAGCTAGGCCTAGTTCCAAGCAGGCCAGAAGCTTAGCGAGTAAAGCAACGGATCAAGTGCGCCCTTCGTCCGGGGTACCCTGGACCGTGCCTGCACCATCACCAGTAAAGGTACTGAAGCTTATCCCCCGTGTGAGTGTCCGTCTTTCCTCTGGCACCGCCCTGCCGTCTATCCCTTGCACCACCATCCATTACACCCCACGCTGCCCTGGAGCTAGCTCTACCTGTGGAGAGCCACACCATCCCTGCTGCCGTAACACCAGCTCCAGAGGACTGCTCCGCAGCGGCGGCTCCCCTTAGCCGCATTCCACAGGTGGCGTCACGAACACTTATAATCCCTTATAAAAATTCCCCCTTTTACTGACTGCCCTGGGTCACGGACCGGGCCAGCTACCGTGATATCCCCCAGCAACCAGAGGCCTGGCTGCCGAGAACCCCACGGCCCAGGGGGCGCGTCATCTCTATTATACTTCTCCTCTGATTGTTCCACTCTTGGTTTTGGCTTACAAATACTGATGTAAAATACTGATAGTGAGACCATGGCCTTATTAACAGTCTTTTCACTGCAAACAAGTGTGTGAAGAATAAAATCCATCTTTCTCTATTTTTCTCTCTCTCTTTTTCTTTTACTTTTTTTTTCTGGGCAATTAGTGGCTTTTCATTATTGTGATATGGTGCTTTTCCCACCAGTGCTAAACATATTCTTCAGTGCTGTCTCATCATTAAATAGGGCAGAATTGTGATCAGCCACTATAACTTAAATACATTTTGTCATCTTTGCTTTAAATTGCAGGTACAGGTTTTTAACTGTGTCCTCCTTTCGCCCCGGAGCTTAGCATACGCTAGGCTAGTGATTTTTTACTTGTCCTGTAAAAATCAACGCTGATCAGAATAATGGGAGGGCCTAGCCCATCCACAGTGCCTTGTATACCAGACTTCAGCTCCGCAGCGATAGTGCCAGACAACTTGTTGTAGATAACATTAGAAAAGTCATCAACATCGGTCCGTGGCAATATGATTCTCTGCATAGTAGGAGGCGTGAAAGATGGTCCAGGCCTGCCCATTCCACCATCCCGCGCTGAGTTGCATATGGTGCTTGAGAGTTATAAGGTCAGGTATGCTGGGCTGCGGGGATGAGATGAGGACACAATTAGATGGTGAACAAAGCAGTGGCAGCAGTTTAGAACAGTGGAATGGTATTTGGGCAAGGGAGCTGCAAGCTTATTAATATGAATAATTAATATTGCCACCACGATAGAAGGGTTTCCCATTAAAATGTATTGAGTATATAGATTGTTAGCTGGCATAATATCCCAACACTTTACACTTTATTATACAGGGCAATTTGTTTGTGATGGGTAAAATGAAAGGAACCATCCTTGACTAATAATTTGGGCCCCATTAGGGTCATTCTCTGCATAGCTAAGTGTACGTCCCCAATGTGTATAAATACAATGTACCATTGGTTTCCTGTGCTGCCTCTCTATTAACCTGTATCTGTCTTGTATATTCAGGCAACCCATTGAACTGATAGTCTTTATGGATGAGTAATGCATATGAGATTCCTCAGGATACTGACAAGTTTATCCCAGGGAGAAGTGAGCCCACAGGTCAAGTGCATTATCGTTCACTTTGTGTATAGAGCATTTTCTAAGAACCACATGTTGTTCCTCTTCTGTATACGCAAATATCATCTTAGCAGGGATTGTGGATTAATACTATGCTATATTAACTCTTTCTTTATAGTCAAGTAATGTGAAAGCTGCATATCTAAAAATGTCTCACCTGGTTTGAAAAATATAGCTCTACAGGGAAAGTTACATACTATTATTTTGCTCCTTGTTAATTAACTCAAGTTCTGTGAAAAGTCGTTGCACCATCCTTGTAATGTCCAACTGTTTGTCACTATAAGGGCTCGCTCACACAAACATAACACCATGCCGAGTGCTGTCTGATGTTTTATCGGATAGCACTCGGCCCAATGTTATATTATGGGGCAGTGCCGATCTGCATCTTTTTTTCTACAGACCAGATTGGTCTGTAGAAAAATTCACAGCATACAGTGAGTTGCTCCGCAAATCGGACCATGCGCACCTATTCAAGTCTATGGGAGTGTCTAAAACATCGGACTGCACTTAGATGTCATCCGAGTGCAGTCAGATTACCGTAGACACAGAGAATGTAGAAGATGGAGAAATTAAGTTCTTTCCACAAGAGAATCAGATCACGCTAAGGTGGAAGTTGGATTAAACTCTGACAGAGTTTGACCCAAGTGACATTAGCATAATCGGCCCGATTCTCTCGCATGAGAGCCTAAAAGTGCCTTGCCAATTATTTGCACATGGATCAGGCATTGTAGCGTTGACCTTTGATTTAATCCTTTTAGAAATTATTTCTGTTGATTTGCTTTCCATATTGTAGAGTCTCTCTTAAGTGTCCCTGTTACTGGCATCTGAAAAACGCTTGAGTTTCCTTCTTCTGTGATCTTCTATCTGCCGCTTTAAGAATTATTCCACGGTCAGCTTCTTAGGAGTCCTGCACAAGAATCTTTCTTTTCTAATATTTTTCTACAATCCTAGTAATTACAAATTCTAGTCCGGTCCTTAATGCTAGTGCACTAATCAGAGCATTGTACGTGTTGCGTGAACTGCATAGCAGTATGGCTGCAACATGGCTGTCTTTTCTATCCTCACCCACTGACCTCATTTCTTTGCTTAGTAGGGTTAAGGGGACCCATGGAAGTTTGGGTTCTGCTACTCGAACTTTATTCCAAAGTACTAGAACTGTATCCGAACTTGAACCAGAACCCGCACCCCATTGAAAACAATGTGTACCCGAACTTTTGATCTGGAAAACTCTCTCTCTCATGAAGTTTGGTAACTTTATTAGTACAGTAAAATCACAGCATTTCGGCTTCGCAGGTCTTCATCAAGCCATAATGCATATCTCTTCTTTTTATGGCTTGATAAAGGCCCTGCGCCGCCGAAACATTGTGATTTTTCTGTACTAATAGTTACCAAAAGGAGGATGTCTGGTGCCCTGGTTCCTGGATTTCCCTTCTGACCCACATATTCAGTCCAGACTGCTTCTGTCGCCATTGCCAAGATGTCATCAGGGGGCGCTGATAGAAATAGTGTGACTGACACCATAGCTTCCATCAGCACCCTGAAATGAATCATCATCAGGGGGCAGCACTGCTGTCATTTGCTCCTCTTCTATCATCGCCCCCGGATGACGTTTTGTTTCGGTGAATGAGGCAGTAGGGACATGGGCTGTGTGGACTGAAGATGCAGGGTGGCGCGAGAGAAGCTGCCGTCACTTCTCCTTCATAGATTGTCATCAGGGGACGGCGGTGACAGAAGCTGTGGTAAGTGACTGGAGCACCACGCACTAATGACGCTTTGTTTCAGGGCGGATAAGGTAGCAGTAGGATTGACAGCAGCCCAGACCCCTGATGACAGTCCGTTTGAGAATCCCCAGTGCATCGCAAATGTATTTATTTATTTTACTCACTTATATAGTGTCATTAATTCCACAGCGCTTTATAGACATTATGAATGAATTGCAAGAAGTAAGAAGGAAAAAAAACACAGACAGAAAGCTAGAGTAGAGAGGCAATGATAGGAAATTTCCATTTGAAGTATATCATAAAAGTGGTTAGATTTTATCAGATTAAATAGACATATGGTTTGAAATTCACTTCTCTCCTTTAAATATACAGAATGTACTGAGTTATATACAGGAGATGAGATCGTCTGGAAGATTCCCTGTATCCACCTGTTTACCAAGCTCTGCTGCGCTATTTCACTACCTGGCTCCTAATTTATTGCAGATTTCTGCTTTCAGCGGAATAATGGACCACTCAAACATTGTTGGAAAATGAACTATCCTACTTGGAACAAACCACAATCATTATATTCATCATCACAAGATGGAGGAGTACAGGAGAAGAACTGACACTAATACACCAGGAAGTACACTGCCATCTGCTACCCATACAAGATAGTCCCTTTAGCATAAGCCTGTAGCTGTTGTACAATCAATTAACTCCATGTTAGACAAGTGTGCTGGGTAATTCTGAATAACTGTATTTCTACAACAGAATTGCTTACCTTTCTTAACAGTTTATGCACTCTGTTGCTGATCTTGACTGTAAAGATTGGTACTGTGTACCCTTTCTGTTTATGTATGACCGCACTTGTGAGCATCACTGAAATTGTTGCTGTAAGCTGGAGCTACACTTTGGGCATTTGTCTAGATGTCAACAGTTCTTCATGTGATGTGTCATAGGATGACCTTACAGTTCCCTTATCCTACTGTTTAGGTATTTCAAGGTAATTACACACTACATCATTTTCTAATCACAAAGACAAACTGACCTGGTTTTTGTGATCAGCATCTGGTGAACGGAAATATTTCCTTTTCACAATGGGCGTTTGACGTTATGCAATCAGCCTGTTAAATGTTCTGCAATTACCATGCTTTGTCTAGGTAATGCTCTCATAGAGTCAGTTCTGAGGTTCTGTTTTACTGAAGTCTGATGTAACCATGCATCCTCATAAACAAAATTTCATCTATAATACTGCATTGCGCTAATAGCAAGTTTCAGTTTCTTCTCAATTTCAACAAATCCAAAAAAATCTATATGTAAATTGAATTCGTCTGTCTGTTACACCCTGGCATTTGCTAAACTCTGTGTCTCAGAGGAGTTGGGATTATGATTTATGCATTAACTAGTGACTGATAACTTCCATACAGCGTGTTATAAAGGCTCTACTCCCAACAATTTGTCCCTACTCACTCCTAAACCCACTGGTTTAGCCTACACCCAGTGCATGAATCTACAAACTGATCATTTCTAAAGTTAAAGGAGAAATATAGCGACAACCACACATTTCTGGTATTAAGACACCATCCTTTGATGTGTAAGTATGCAGCTGCAATGAAGATTCTTTAGCTCCATAATTAGATTTATTAGCAAAATGTACAAATTTTCTATTTGTAAAAAAAAAAACTAGAATAATTTAAATAGCTCAACACAACGAATATAACAAGTGCTTTCTCCAAATTCATCTCAAAATGACACTTAGAACTATTGCATTCTCCAAAATTTTCAACCCCTCATGACGGGTGATTTTAGTACTTAGTAGAGCACCTTTTGCTATTTTGATATGTTACAAAAGTGATACATAGCGGTTTATTCGTTTTTGGCCGTGTTATTGAAGATTCATTTCTCATTGGTTAATATTTTTTTGGTATGTGTGTTGCAACCGCAGTCTTCAAACTCCATTAAAGGGGTTGTCCACTACTTGGACAATCCCTTCTCATTCCTCACGTTCCTGGGTCTTACGTGAGGTTGTTATGTCACTTGAGCCCTGCGTCCAATCAGGGCTGGCATCACTATCCCCGCCTTCGGACAAATTGAATATCAAGAGGAAGTCAGAGCGCAGTCACAGCCCTGGCTTCCTGTGGACAACCCCTTTAAAGATTTTCTATGGGGTCCAAGTCTGGTGGCTGCTCCATATTCTATTAGGACTTTTGAAACCAAGTCCAGAACTGTATTCACAATTTTGCTGGTTGCTATTGGAAACAGTAAATAAGGTAGTTGACAGTCATGTTGCCAAAAGTTTAGCAGAGCTTCTATAAAACTATAGTATACAATTTTTTTCCTATATAGTTTTGGAGTAATTACTCTCCCCTTAAAACAAAAATTAACTAGCCACACACAGGCCTGATAACTGCCACACCTGTTCTCAAATCACTTAAATAGGACTTGCTTGACAAAGTGAAGTAGACCAAAAGATCCTCAAAAGCTAGACATCATGCTGCAATCCAAAGAAATTCAGGAAAAAATGAGAAACAAAGTAATTGAGATCTATCAGTTTGGAAATGGTTCGAAAACCATTTCTAAAGCTGTGGGACACCAGCGAACCACAGTAAGAACCATTATCCACATATGGTGAAAACATGGAACAGTGATGAACCTTCCCAGGAGTAGCCGGCTGACCAAAATTACCCCAACAGCGCAGCGACAACTCATCCAAGAGGTCACAAAAGACCCCACAGCAACATCCAAACAACTGCAGGCCTCATTTGCCTCAGTTAAGGTCAGTGTTCATGACTCCACCATAAGAAAAAGACTGGGCAAAGATGGAATGCATGGTAGAGTTCCAAGACAAAAAACACTGATGAGCAGAAAGAACATAAAGGCTCGTCTCAGTTTTGCCAGAAAACATCTTGATGACTTTTGGGAGAATACTCTCTGGACTGATGGTTCAAAAGTTGAACTTTTTGGAAGGTGTATGTCCCATTACATCTGGAGTAGAAGTAACACAGCATTTCAGAAAAGGAACATCATACCAACAGTAAAATATGGTGGTGGTAGTGTGATGGTCTGGGGCTTTTTTGCTGCTTCAGGACCTGGAAGACTTGCTGTGGTAAATGGAACCATGAATTCTGATGTTTACCAAAAAATCCTGAAGGAGAATGTCCGGCCATCTGTTTGTGACCTCAAGCTGAAGCTCTCTTGAGTTATGCAGCAGGACTCCCTTAATTTTATTATTAAAATCATTTAAAAACTACATTTTGTGTTTACTTGCTTTATATTTGTTTAATATTTAAATTTGTTTTGTGATCTGAAACATTTAAGTGTGACAAAAATTTGAAAGAATAAGAAATCAGGAAGAGGGCAAACACTTTTTCACATCACTGTAAATAGTTTAGGCGTTGGAATCCTGCCAACAGATTCCTTTTAAATAGTTAGCATGAGCAATTTAAGGAAGTAATTCTATGGAAAATTAGCAATTTGTTCCAATTCAGTTAAAATATGAAATCAAACTAGACAAAAATTAAATTAAAGAAAAATAACCTCATAATTAATACACATAAAGTAAACCACATAAGAAATGTGTGTGAACATGACTTACTGTAATTAATCTAGGACTGTTTTGAACTTGGCCACAGGGTACTCATTTTGTATGAAAGACAGTTTTGCTCAGTGTCACCCCCAATATCCTCATTGATTGTGAGAAATTGTGAGCATTGGCTTCATTTTCTTGAATTTTAATCTTTCTTTTTTATTTTATTTTTTTTTATTTTTCCCTTTGAATAATACGTATATATTGTGTTTCAAGTACAGACAATAAGTATTTATAAAAAACCAAGCAATGTGAACTGAGGTCTAAGATGGTACACATGCAAGAAATAGGAGCATGTTCACACTAGCAAAAAGAAGCAAAACCTACAAAAGACAAAAAATATATCTCATACCCTACCATCATTATATATAAATGTAAAGCAAAGTTGCATATTAAATATAGGGTACTTAGTGAACTATTTTTGATCCAAAAAAAAAAAAAAAGTATTTATAAAAGTAGCTGTACAAAAGTGCATCGAAAAATTACCGTGCAAATTGGATTTATAAGACATGGGCAGTAATTTTCTAAGAAATGGTAGTTTGGTGCTAGACTATTCTGACATATGTCCAATGTAGTTCACAATTCTAAGAAACAAAACTTAATTTACAAGTAAAATGATTACGCACAATTTCATTTCAAAATTTTGGTTATTCATAGTTACAATACAAAACACCAGATCTTACTAAATAATTGTTTTCTTTCTTAACCAAGTCATTTGATTTATGTTATAGGGTGTCCAGTGAAAGGTGATTCTATTCCCCATATCAGTTGGTTTCATGGAAGTCAACCAGTAAACAGTGCAACAAAGCTAACATATGAAATATTGGAAGACGGGCAGATCCTTCAGCTAACTAACATAAGCAAGGACCATCATGGAGAATATCGATGTGTTATACAGAAGAACCCATCTGACTCACTCACGCAAAAAGCTTTTCTGTCACTTCAAGGTAGATCAAACTTCAGCTGACTTTAACAATGTCTGTATTGCAGGGATGCAAACTCAAAACATACAGAGGACCAAAATGAAGAACTTGGACAAAGCTGCGGGCCAACCAGTATACAGTATAATGGGCCCCATATAGTCATCCATATAGAATAATGGGCCCCACATAGTCCTCCATGCAGAATAATGGGTCCCACATAGTCCTCCATACAGAATAATGGGCCCCACATAGTCCTCCATACAGAATAATGGCCCCCACATAGTCCTCCATACAATATAATGTGCTCCACAAAGTCCTCCCTACAGGATAATGGGCCCCACATAGTCCACCTTACAGAATAATGGCCCCACATAGTTTTCCATACAGTATAATGGGCCCCACATAGTGCTCCATACAGAATAATGGCCCCACATAGTCCTCCATACAGTATAATGTGCCCCACAAAGTCCTCCATACAGAATAATGGGTCCCACATAGTCCTCAATACAGTATAATGTGCCCCACAAAGTCCTCCATACAGAATAATGGGCCCCACATAGGGGTGGTGGTTTTGGTGTCACGGGCCAAATATATTCACCATGCGGGCCAGATTATGCCCGCAGGCCAAAGTTTGACACTTGTGCTGTATTGGATAAAATTCATGTCACAACACATGAAATCTTCTATATCTGTCACGGGTGTGTCGCCACGAAGATCGTCACGATTACACAGCCTGACTTCTCGCAGCTGAGTTTTTGGTGTTTTGTGTTTTTCGGCAGTGAGGGAGTTAACTCTCTCTCTCTGTGCTAGACGAGGTCCAGCCTCGCCCAGCTGCAATCAATGCTGCAGTAGTGGGACTCCTTCAAATGCCTGCCGGTCTGTTAGGGAAGTGTCGGTGAAAGCATTTCATACAGACAAACAGAGTGGATCGTGGTATTTTGGAGTTCTGAGCTAAGTGTATTTGGTGTGGTTTTTCCCTTCCTCGTTTTATCATTTATCTCCTTTCCCGTTGGTGTTCCCTCTGTAGTTGTGGTGTAGTTTTTGTATGCAAGGTGGTTTTTGGTTTGACCCTTGTACTGTCTCGTTCGTCTAAGTACTGAGTGTTGGCATATTATTTCCTGTCCCCTATTGTTGTGATCGGGGTCCTTCTCAGGACTAGATTACTGAGGTGCAGGGATCCTCAGGAGGTAGGGGTTATGCTGGCGGCCTGGACCTCTGTACCTTTAACAGTACCTCCAGGTAGAGGGATTAGTCAGGGCCCCAGCTTAGGGTCAGCTTAGGCCCCTGACCTCCTGTACGCAGAGTCAGTGTGACATTTTCACTGACCCACTAAGATTCTCTCCAGCTACCATGGATCCAGTAGCCAGTCTAGCTCGGCAGTTGCAGAGTTTGTCCATGGAGCTGGCGGACGTTAGGTCCAAGGTTTTGTATCCCCAGGAGCAAGCCGGACCAGAACCTAAAGTAGCTCTCCCTGACAGGTTCACTGGGGGGCGGGACAAGTTTTTTGTTTTCCGGGAGGCATGCAAGTTGTACTTTCGGCTGCGGCCTCGGTCGTCGGGGAGTGAAGAACAAAGGGTGGGAATTGTCATCTCGCTCCTACAAGGGGACCCACAATCTTGGGCGTTCTCTCTTCCCCCAGGCTCCCCGGCTCTCCAGTCAGTGGATAGGTTTTTTGCAGCTCTGGGTCTCGTATATGATGACCCGGATCGGATCTCCCTTGCTGAATCTAAGTTACGTAGGATCCAGCAGGGAGATCGTCCGGCGGAGGAATTCTGTTCGGAGTTCCGTAGGTGGGCCACGGACACCCAGTGGAATGACCCGGCTCTTAGGAGCCAGTTTTGTCAAGGTTTATCCGACAAATTAAAGGATGTGTTGGCTCAGTATGACCCTCCCGCGTCACTGGAAGCCGCTATGGCCCTTGCTATTCGCATTGACAGACGGCTTCGGGAGAGGTGCGGGGCAACTCCGCCCCCTGTGATGACTCCACCTTCTACAAGGGTTCCTTATATGGAGGGTCCCCTGGTCAGTCCAGAGGAGTCTAACCAATTAAGAGGGACATCATTTCGGGGGAGGGGACCGGTGGTGCGCCATAAGACAGGAAGGTGTTTCTTCTGCGGGGAAAGGGACATTTTATTGGGGGCTGTCCATCCCGTCCCTTGCAGAGTGAAGAGTCGTCGGAAAACTGTTGATCCCAGGTTGTGTGGTGGACGGCAATCTGGGAGTACGTATTTCGTCCCTAGGTTCATCTCAGTTTCTCGTACCGGCGGAGGTGGTGGTGGGTACAAGAACTGAGAGGATATCTGTTCTTCTGGATAGTGGGGCCGGGGCTAATCTGGTGGACGCTCGGTTTGCCCGGGTTCAAGGTATGCGATTGAGTGAGTTGGCTAAACCCATTCCCATATTCTCGATCGATGCCAGGCCCCTCGGTCAGGGAAGTTTTTTGCAAGCTATGCATAACGTAAATCTTCAAGTGGGGGCGATACATAAAGAACTGTTGTCTTGCTACGTGTTGGAGGGTCTTCCCACTCCTATAGTGTTGGGCCTTCCTTGGTTAACTAAGCATAACCCGGTTATTAATTGGCAATCTAGAGAGATAAGCCAATGGAGTAAATTCTGTAATAAAAACTGCATGAATACGGTCATCGGTGCGGTTACTCCTAGGGTCTTACCTCCATTTCTGGCTGACTTTGAGGATGTATTCTCGGAGAAAGAGTGTCAGGAACTACCTCCTCATCGCGAGTATGACTGTTCTGTAAAACTGCTCCCTGAGGCCAAGTTACCTAAAGCTAGGTTGTATAACCTTTCTGGTCCTGAGAGGCAGGCCATGAAGGATTATATTTCTGAAAGTCTGGCTAAGGGGCATATTAGACCTTCATCTTCACCGGTGGCCGCGGGGTTCTTCTTTGTGAAGAAGAAAGATGGAGGCCTACGCCCTTGCCTGGATTTCCGTGAACTTAATCGGATTACGGTCCGAGATCCGTATCCGCTCCCACTTATTCCCGATCTCTTTAATCAGATCGTGGGCGCCAAATGGTTCTCTAAGTTGGATCTCAGGGGGGCGTACAATCTGATTAGGATGAAGGAGGGGGATGAGTGGAAGACGGTTTTTAACACTCCGGAGGGACATTATGAGAACCTTGTCATGCCATTCGGTCTGACTAATGCCCCGGCGGTGTTCCAACACTTTGTTAATGACATTTTTCGCCGCCTGGTGGGACAGTTTGTTGTCATATATCTGGATGATATCTTAATTTACTCGCCGGATCTGGTGTCTCATCAGGAGCACGTTAGGCAGGTGTTACAGATCTTGCGGGATAATAAACTGTATGCCAAATGGGAAAAGTGTGTGTTCGCCGTACAGGAACTCCAGTTTTTAGGCTTCCTGGTTTCAGCGTCCGGTTTTAGTATGGACCCTGGGAAAGTGCGGGCAGTTCTTGAGTGGGATCTGCCAGAGAATCTTAAGGCACTACAACGTTTCCTGGGGTTTGCTAATTATTACCGGAAGTTCATTTGTAATTTCTCGTCCATGGTTAAACCTCTCACAGACATGACAAAAAAGGGGACGGATTTTTCTAGGTGGTCTGACAAGGCTTGACAAGCTTTCTCCTCCTTGAAAAAATTTTTGCCTCGGCACCCATACTCATTCAACCTGATGCGTCACAGCCATTCATTGTAGAGGTAGACGCTTCCGAGGTAGGGGTGGGAGCAGTATTGTCACAAGATTCGTCCCCTGGTAAGTGGCATCCGTGCGCCTTTTTCTCTAAAAAATTGTCGTCCGCTGAGAGGAATTACGATGTCGGCAATAGGGAACTCTTGGCCATTAAGTTAGCTTTTGAGGAGTGGCGCCATTTTTTGGAGGGGGCAGTCCATCCGGTCACCGTCATCACCGATCACAAGAACCTGCTATATCTGGAGTCCGCGAAACGTCTGAATCCCAGACAAGCTAGGTGGTCATTGTTTTTTACCAGGTTTAATTTTGTCGTTACATATCGTCCTGGGTCAAAAAATGTAAAGGCGGATGCCTTATCTCGTAGTTTCCCTGGGGCCGGGAATACGGACGACCCGGTTCCTATCCTTCAGGAGGGGGTGGTGGTTTCGGCAGTATGCTCAGAGCTTGAGGAGGAGGTATTGGAGGCTCAGGGGGACGCCCCTGTTGGACCTCCAGGGAGACTGTTTGTTCCAGATCAGTTGCGACAAAAGGTGATCGAGGCACACCATAACTCAGTTTTTGCAGGACACCCGGGGAGTAAAGCAACGGTGGATCTCCTCTCGCGTCGGTTTTGGTGGCCTAACTTACATAGGGAGGTGGTAACTTTTGTCGCGTCCTGTGGGGTTTGTGCGCGCTCTAAGACCTCACATACCCGTCCGTCTGGGGCCCTCTTACCTTTGAAGATCCCGGAGCGTCCTTGGACTCATCTGTCTATGGACTTTATTACGGACCTCCCGCCGTCTTCGGGTAAAACAGTCATACTCGTTGTAGTGGACAGGTTCAGCAAGATGGCACATTTTATCACTCTTCCTGCTCTTCCTAATCCTAAAACTCTTGCGCAGGTGTTCATTGGGGAGATTGTGAGGCTTCACGGGGTACCCTCCGATGTGGTGTCAGATCGGGGGTCTCAGTTTGTGTCCAAATTCTGGAAGGCATTTTGTACACGGCGGGGGATGCATTTATCATTCTCATCGGCTTTTCATCCTCAGACCAATGGTCAGACGGAACGTATGAACCAGAGCTTGGAGACATATCTCCGGTGTTTTGTGTCAGAGAACCAGGAGGACTGGGCTTCTTTCTTACCTCTGGCAGAGTTTGCTCTTAATAATAGGCGGAGCGAGTCCACTGGTAAGTCCCCGTTTTTTGGGGCATATGGTTTTCACCCCCAGTTTTGTACTTTCAGTAGGGGGGGCTCTTCGGGGGTTCCTGAGGAGGAACGATTTTCCTCATCACTCGCTTCAGTATGGAGAGGGGTGCTGAAGAATCTGAATACTATGGGGAACCGATACAAACGTATGGCTGATAGGAGGAGAGTGTCTGGTCCGGACCTAAGTGTGAACGATCGGGTATGGTTGTCTACCAGGAATATAAAACTTAAGGTTCCCTCCTGGAAACTGGATCCCAGGTTCATCGGGCCGTACAGGATCAGTTCTATAATTAATCCGGTGGCATTCCATCTTGACCTCTCCCCTACGTTTAAAATTCACAACGAGTTCCACAGATCGTTGCTTAAGAGGTATGTGGCGCCGGTGATACCGTCACCTTTACCTCCCCCTCCAGTGGTGGTCAATGGTAACTTGGAGTTCCAGGTATCGAGGGTCATCGATTCACGCTTTAATCGCCGGTCCCTTCAGTACCTGGTTCATTGGAAGGGGTATGGTCCTGAGGAGAGGATGTGGGTTCCTGCGTCGGATATTAACGCAGACCGATTAGTTCGGGCCTTCCACACGACTCACCCGGATAAACCTGGCCCTGAGGGTCCGGAGGCCCCTCGTAGAAGGGGGGGTACTGTCACGGGTGTGTCGCCACGAAGATCGTCACGATTACACAGCCTGACTTCTCGCAGCTGAGTTTTTGGTGTTTTGTGTTTTTCGGCAGTGAGTGAGTCCAGCCTCGCCCAGCTGCAATCAATGCTGCAGTAGTGGGACTCCTTCAAATGCCTGCCGGTCTGTTAGGGAAGTGTCGGTGAAAGCATTTCATACAGACAAACAGAGCGGATCATGGTATTTTCGAGTTCTGAGCTAAGTGTATTTGGTGTGGTTTTTCCCTTCCTCGCTTTATCATTTATCTCCTTTCCCGTTGGTGTTCCCTCTGTAGTTGTGGTGTAGTTTTTGTATGCAAGGTGGTTTTTGGTTTGACCCTTGTACTGTCTCGTTCGTCTAAGTACTGAGTGTTGGCATATTATTTCCTGTCCCCTATTGTTGTGATCGGGGTCCTTCTCAGGACTAGATTACTGAGGTGCAGGGATCCTCAGGAGGTAGGGGTTATGCTGGCGGCCTGGACCTCTGTACCTTTAACAGTACCTCCAGGTAGAGGGATTAGTCAGGGCCCCAGCTTATTGTCAGCTTAGGCCCCTGACCTCCTGTACGCAGAGTCAGTGTGACATTATCGTTCTCGTCAATTAAGCATTAGTAAGCATGGAGTCCATTCTCATTTTCCTTTAAGGGGTTTTCCCAAAATAAACAAGTATCACCTATTCACTGTGGCCCTGACCTTCCTTTTCCTCTCTCTGCACTCCCTACATTGTTGCAAGACTTTAATTTGGTGCTATGTACAGTGCTCTTAAATTTCCTTCAGCGTCATAGACAAAGCAGTTGCCCAGCCCAAAATACACATACACACTGTTAGGGTCTGTGGAATTTGGGACCCTATTTCTATTGAACCATGGGATCCCTAGTACTTGGATATATTTGTGCATAATGTCAGTGCTGGTGAGCACACAATATGGGTGGTAGGTGGTCGCATTCAACTCCCTGGCTTGTCTTTGCAGCTGCCATTTGCTACATTTCTGGGTATCTTAGTGTAGTGAGAGGTGTCAAGAGCCCTCCACACTGTGTGCTCACCAACACTGACACTGTGTGCATGGCCGGGCTCAGGCAGTGTCAGCCTGCATGTGTGCGCAGCTGCACTCAGTTCAGACAGTGCTCACTCTGGGAAGTGAGCACTGTCAATCAGAAGTGTGGGAATTGCCTCAAAATGCAAATTGCAAATTGAAGGGTGTAACGGTGAACCGAACTCTCGGCCATGGCAATGGTGTTCTGGAGCCCCTTCATTTGCATGCAAATTAAAATTACTGTTTTCAAGCACTGTACGACTAACAGGAGGAGGGCTAATATTTTTTTATAGCGGTTAAGTCCATTATCTCACTGTATAGATTGTTTATTATTGATTATGGGGTGACAGACTCCCTTTAAAGGGGTTGTCCAGCCTTAGGGTTCAGATCTACAGTCACTCTATGTAACTGCAGACTTGTGAATCCATACAGCGGGCATCGGGAGCAGACGGTCATGTGACCGCAAATATGTAATTTACATACTTTCAGCCATATTCCGACTAGACGCGTTCAGCCTCTCCCAATACTCTTGCATTGAGCGAAGCCACATACTTCTAGTCGGCACTAGACCGCATGTATGCAAATCATATACTTGTGCCTGCACTGGAGAATCCTCACAGCACGCGCTGTAAGGATTCACAAGTCTGCAGTCACAACTGCAGACTTATACCCTAAGCCCGAGCAACCACTATAATTCTTTGGTTATAAGTAGGCAGTGAAAGTTTTATCTAACGTATGCCAATCCCCATGTTGTAATCTATTGGAATGTGAAAATACTGTGGTATGTGATTGTTTTGTAATATAATCTATTCTTACACTTTGCTTCATGAACAGATTATCAGTGGTCTTTGGTCAGTCACCTGCCATGTACAACATCCTGTGGTAATAGAGGCATCCAACATCCACAACTGAGGTGTGTTCTCGACAAGCAAGAGGTCAATGTCACTCACTGCCAACAGAAGCCCAAACCTTCCATCAATCCGTCTGCATGTAACAGAAGGGACTGTCCGCCGAGGTTTGTATTAGATGCACGTTTTCTATCAGTTGTTATGCATATAGGAAACATGGAGTGGCTTGTTCTGCGCCCACCAAAAGAAACAATTTTGAGGCTTTACAGTCAATGTATACTGAAAGAATGGCTGGAAATACTAGACACACGGAATTGGCCATTTCTATTCTTTAGCAGAGAGCTTAGGGAACAACTTCAAATCCCATCATGATTTGCCAAAAGTTCAGTAAATTTGTCCTGGCCAATAAAAGACTCATTTTAATTTCTTAAGAAATGAGTTGTAATGAATATATTATCTATATTTCTGTTTTGTTTTTTTTTTCTCCTTCCTCTTCTTTTCTGCCAGAAGTCTCTTTTTTTTACAATATACTCGGCATGTGAAAACTAACCTCATCTATATCAACATTTCCATGTGTGGACAGGAGATTTGAACAAGAATAATGTATTTGTCTCTGCCCCTTTTTTGAGGCACTAGAAAGCCTTCTGCTATATGTAACCCGGAGTGTTCTCCTTCAGACTACACATATGTGAGATTTCAGTTCACTTTGGGCCCCAAAATAATGGGTGTAAACCACAAATGCACATTAGAAGCCATGAGGCCTATCGTTTTGACAATGACCCTGCTGTGTGTTATGAGGGTTGTTAGAAGAGTATCTAACATAATGATAAATGACTCGCATCCACGATCTTCCCATTGCCAAATGTATAATTCCTTGCGTCAAACCGATGGATGGCACTGAAAACACACAAACTCGGTGAAATCACTGATGGCTTATTTACAGATAGTTTGCTACAGCCACAAAAAAAGTACATATTCATCCAAGGAAATGACTTGCATCACATATAGTGTTGAAAGGGTCAATGTGATCATGTCCTGGCTTGACCCATCCTCGAGGATTAAAAAAAAAAATAGTACACTCTGCTTTTCAAGGACCTGGATAACTATGTACAGCTTTTCAGATGTAAGACCTGGCCAACTTCAAGATGTGCTGGAACGTGTTCATTCATGTTTCATCACCTGCTGAGATCCCATGAACATCATTGCCTGCCAGTTTCCGCATTACTGATATTCTTTTATATGTATGTTTTACTCGCTTTTGAGTATATTTGGTAGCTGAGGTATCCCTATAAATAGGGATAGAGAACCACCGCACAAAACAAATTGTCTGAAAATGTTTTGAAATTGCAAACAAGGGGTGTTTTAGTTATTCTTCAGTTGCACATTTCCAGAAGCTAGTTTCTTCTCCCACATGTAGATGCCTAGATCATTTTTCATTACAAATATTCATGGCATACAACTCTCTTTTCTTTTTCCTTATAGCCATAGAATAGAATAGAGAATTCCTGTTTTTGCTCAGTCATGTTTACCATGAAAATGTGAGACTCTGGACATAATTTTCTAAATCAGTTAACAATGCCTTAAGCCATAGGGGGGAGGGTGTCCTTTAAAATCCTTGTCAGGAACGACACCAGCGGGATCACACAATATGCCACCGCGGCCACCAATTCGTTAGGAACGACACTGGTGGGATCACACAATATCCCACAGCTTCCATGACTTTGTCAGGTTTGTCAGGAATTCACGCACACATAATCCCGATTACTGACTACGAAGCTTTCGGCAAGCGAGCAGTGAGCGTATGGCGTACACACCTCCGGATTCCAACGCGTGGAATATGTGTATATGCCCCCGTACGGTCACTGCCAGCTTCAGGATAGCCCAGTTACGATTATTCGCTGCCACCACTGATCAGTTTTAAGATATAATACAGGGCTGATCGGACGCCTGGTTTCTGGTAGCATATGGCTTCGGGGAAGGAACGAATACAGAGCAAAAGAAACAGATCTATTAAATTTTATATTTAATCCAAAAGGAAGGCAGTGTTTATGGAAAAAAATATACAAAGATTTTACAAAGGGGGAGAATACAATACAGAGTATACCGTTACACAAAATAAAATGGATTAATAGAAGACTTACTAGACAGATCGCAGAGACGATTCAGTTTAGCTGGAGGGGAGGCGCTCCAATTGATTTCCAACGGGACCCATGCTTATAGAATATATACCTCCCGGCATGAGTATGGACCCATCTTCAGCTGAATCTTTTATGCCAAAAGGGGGACCTGCACACACACTCCCCTGCGATGACCTCACGTGGGCAGGGCTCCACCCTTCATGTTTTTTTTTAAAACTCTAACTTCTGTGATAACTCCTTTCTGGTTGATCGCAGAAGCTCGCAAGTGATAGTATATTTTTTATTGCGAATTTACCTTTCTTTAGAGACTACACATGGCATAGCTGCAGTCTGTTATCTCTGCCCTCTGGTTTTACAGCCCTGTAGGGTCCTCAGATAAGGAAAAATATGCGTATCATTCCTTAGCTAACCCTGACACTAAAAATATGTGTCCCATCGCAATCGGAATTATAGAACTTCCGATATTCCCTATTTCATTTCGGTGCCTGCGAGACTGCAGATTTCTGGTGTGCAAAGGGACTTTGAAAATGAGGGTGACCCTGCTATTGTGTGGAGTGTGATAGCATTCCTTTGAAGTTTAAAGGAGCCGTTTCCTCTGTCTTTCAATCCTATATGCTCAGGTGTCTATTTATCACAGATCTCTTCTGTTAATTAGGTTAATATCTCCTTTTGCATTTGCATATTAGCCACTTCTCAGAGTGTAAGCTCTTGATCCATTGACAAATACTATAGGGGAGGGGGGGGAGTGGTTTGGAGTAAGAGAGAGAGATTCTTAATATTTTCTATGACAAACCTGATTCAAATATTTTTTACTATTGGACATAAATAGCCATGTATCACAAATAAATTGACTTTCTAATGTACTAGGGTTAAAAATCCTGTTGCCTTTCTTATCCACCTGGTGGCCTCTCCCACATCTATGCCATATATACATTTCTTCAATTGAATGTGGCTATGTTGCAGTTGCCTACAAGATAACTGCAATAAAGCAATATGCCATCACCTTTTTGGTGTGAATCCTCCCTCTTCTACTTAGTAAAAGTTATTTTTGACTATTTTTTTAATTAAAAATAAAAGGTACACTTAAAAAAATGTAAAAATAGATATAATAAATTCAGATGCATAGTATTATTTCTATATCTTCAAGATTAAATATTTCATAAATAAATCCCCTATCCTCTTCGACTTTGAAGTGCTCTGTGGTCATCAAGTTCACATTGTGGTTTCTGGATAGGCAATATAAAGAAAGTATATGAAGTTATTTTACATGATATGGAAAGTAACTTTCAGGACACAACACAACCCTATAAATATTCTGACTTACAAACACAGCTGCAGTGTGTTAAAAAAAACTGTTCCTTTCTCACTCTCCCTTGGTCCAGTAATGAGTCTCTGTTGTCTGTTATTGTCTGCAGCACTATTGTTACATCAACTGTGCTGCAGCCAATAACTGAGCTTAGTGGCTCTGTCCAAGCTGACATCACAAGCCGCTCAGAATAGATGAGCTCACTGATTGGCTGCAGCTCTGTCAAGGTGACATCAGTGTTGCAGATAATAAGACACACCTGGAGCAACGTTGGTGACTAAGCGGTGGACCCAAGGAGAGTGAGTAAAGCACAGTTTGTTTTTTTTACAACAAACTACAGCCTGCAATAGGGGTTTTCCAAAACTGAAAAACCCCTGATAAAATGAATGTACAGAGCATATCCGTTATATTTGCTTCTGTGGATTATCTTATATTAGCAGGTCTTAGCTTTCCAGCTTAGACATATTCTATGGAAGCGTACTGTAGTTTATTCATCCTTCTCTGAAATAGTTAAGCAGTGTTTGCCAGAGCCTATAACAAACTTCCATAAAATAGTTTACACATTGGACTCCTTGAACTCATTGGCCTACTTCTGCTCACCTAATTATTAGTGAACTCTAGTTCAACCGTAACACTAACGTGATGATACATCTCCAAGGAAATAGCTACTTTGCCAGACCGAAGGAAGCTATAATCGGAAAGTTACATAAACTCAGGACTGTTCGACATCCTGTTTTCATTTCCACCTGAGCACTGATTTTGGCTGCTTGCAATCTATGGTGGACATATTGTGGACAATTACATTCGAGAGTAGAAGTTAGCCTATGGGGATTAGGCAAGGCAGAACACGTCTGGGGAGCAGTGCTATGTTCTTCCACTTGCATCTTTAGTATGAATGTGTTGATCCATCAAAAAGTGCTTTCCTCCTCTTCTCACATGTAAAACCGATACAGCTGTGCAAATATAGGGTGTTGGTTGATAATGGGCTGGTGATCTTTCCAATGATCCATCTATGACCTCTGTAATGGCATTTTAACCCTGCTTGTGACACTTTGAGGATTTAATACTGCTACATTTTTCCCCCTGAAATTACTGGTATCTAACATCCATGAAAATATTGCATTTCATTGTAATGGCCGTCGTGCTGCAATCTTGACCCCAGATAAATTGGACTGAAACATCTCATTCAGCAGACAGGATTGTGACGCTCAGCTGGTTTAGCACACAAATGAGACAAGCAGTATGAGGGTATGTTCATATACAGATAAAAACAATAACTAAAAGATTGACACCTGTTCTGTGTTTTGGAGACAATCCTGGTTTTGACATACAAATACTGATGAAATAGTGATCAAGAATTCTGATGTGTGAATGAGGCTTTAACTTTCTCATACGTTTGTGCTACAGTAGTTCTTCTGTTGGGTTGTACCAGATGGGCTAGTCTTTGCTCCCCATGGTAAGCACTACATACAAGACCTGTTATTTTGGAGAAGCTCTGATCCAGTCATTCAGGCATCGCAATTTGAGCATTATGAAAGTTGTCCAGAACCTTACACTTGCTCATTTTTCCTAGTTTCAACACTTCCATCCATACCATCACTTGATAGATGCCATTGTACCAAAAAAAAATCAATGTTATACTTTTCTCCTTTTAGTGGCTTTAAATTTATGGCTAATTGATGTACACGGTAATACCTTTAAAATAATAACATTATTATTTTTTATAGTAGCAAGGCATTTAAAATTCTGTCTGAGAGTAAGCCAGGCATATTCATTGTACAGTGTTCATTTTAGGACATGATCAGATATCAAAGTCAAACATGAGAATAATGTCAGTTTGAGGCTAAATACCTTGTCTGAGAACTGACTTTGATATCTGATTTTAAGATCTGACTTTTACATCTGAATCTGATATCTGACTTTGACATCTGACTTTGATATGTGAATCTGATATCTGAATCTGACATTTGACATCTGACTGTCAAAGTCACATATCAAAGTCAGATGTCAATGTCAGTTCTCAGACAGGGTATTTAGCCTCAAACTGACATTATTCTGATGTTTGACTTTGATATCTGATCATCAAGTTATGTGTATAAATGAGAAATGACACAGTAAAAAGTATTGAACACATGAAGAAAGAGAGGCGCAAAAAGCCATGGTAAGTCATGACACCAGCTAAAATATGTCAGTAATTAGAAAGCAATCCTGCCACTTAGTGAAATATAATATAAGTTGGTTCAACTGATGGCCTATAAAAAGGTGTCTCGTTACCAGAAAGTCACATTTCATGATGGGTAAAACCAGTAAGCTGTCTCAAGACCTTTGCAACCTTATTGTTGCAAAACATACTGATGTCATTGGTTACAGAAGAATTGCTAAACTACTAAAGATTCCAGTGAGCACTGTTGGGTCCATAACCCAGAAGTGGAAATAACATCATTTCACCATAAACCGGCCACGACCAGGTGTTCTCTGCAAGATTTCAGACAGAGAAGTGAAAAGAATTATCAGAAAATTTGTCCAAGAGGCAAGGATCACATGTGGAGAGCTACAGAAAGACCTGGAATCAACAGGTACAGTTGTTTCAAAGAAAACAATACGTAATTGTTATGATCTGCAACAAGTACTAAGGAAAGAAGGGGAAAGCTTTCCCTACAGTAAGACTAAGCTGAATCCCTATGATCAACACAATACAAACAACGATGGAAAAGCCTCTAGATTTTAAGAAGTTATATCAAAGTTTATTTATAAATAGTGATAGGCATACAAAGGGGGTAAGCACAAGCACAACTGGCAGAACCTAAAACATCCCGCTCCACATGGCAACCTTTTAAAAAATAGACAAGATTTATGCATTCATTTCTTATATACTGCATCATAGGAGATGTCACACTGAAAAAATGACAACAGGTAACACCTCCACATAACCATATGTATTCACAATATAGGTCAATCACAGAAGAATTTCTCAAATTATAAATTGGAACATATGGTATACAATATAGGACCCTTACATTTAAATTAAATGGTGGAATGATTGTTCCTACCATACACTGCCTCTGAACACACGTAAGGTTCACAAGTAAATCTCTGTATACATACCAAAGTGTACTGGGCCACATCACGGGGCAGTCAAATGTATGTAAGGAACTGTAAGGAAAAGGTGCGCACATGGAGCGGATGCAGCCCCGCAGCAGGAGTATGTGAAGCCTTTGACCTAGCACACACCGTACATTGACGCACCCACTTGATGACTTCTTTCTGCCATCCAGGCCACCAAAAACTGCGACTGTTAAGTCTCTTAGGCTGAGTTCACACGATGCGTTTTTCGTGCGTTTTTGCAGTTGCGTAAACGCCGCGGAAAAGCATGAAAAACGCATGGTAGAAGGGCAGCAATGTTCCCCAATTGAAATCCGCATGTACTGTGCCCATGATGCGGATTTTTCCGCAGCGTAAACGCTGCGGTCAAAAATCCGCAGCATGTCAATTAATTTTGCGGAAACGCTGCTCTTTTGCCGCCATTGACTTGCATTAGACCGCATGGAATCCGCATCACTGTATATGTTGATGCGCTTTTCATGCGGTCTAATGTGCGGATGGTACCCGGGTGTGGATGAGAGGACTCGCATCCAGACCCAGGTACCATTAAAAAAAAAAGAATAAAATAAAAAATACATATATTCTCACCTTCTGACGGCCCGCGCTGCGTCCTGCCGGCTTCCCGCGCACTTCGCGGTTGAATGAAGGACCTTCGCTGACGTCAGAGTCATGTGACGGGTCACGTGACGCTGACGTCGGAAGGTCCTACAGTCTTCACTGCCGGCAGTCGGGACCGATGAAGCAGGACACCGGGGGCCATCAGAGGGTAAAGTATAGATTTATTTTTTATTTTTTGACATCACACACTATATAAATCCATGCCGGTTGCATGGATTTATATAGTGTGAAGTTGACAAGCACTTTCCAAGTGATGCTAAAATCGCTTGGGAAGCGCTTGTCAACCCGCATGCGGAAATGAAAGTGAAGACCGCTTCATTTCCGCATGTCCCTGGCAGGAAACCGCATGTACAATCCGCATGCGTTTTTTCCTGCCAGAGAGATGCAGAAACGCTCAGGAAAAAATCCTGAGCATTTCTGCATCGTGTGCACATACCCTTAGTCTCAGAAATTCCTGGATGACCTGCCAACCGAGACTCATGACACTCCACAAACAAGTCTCTCCTAAAGGTTCTAGGCACAAACAACCTCCCATTGGGAGTGTTAGATGGAACATCATCTTGAGCTTTCAGAATCCCATTCTCCAAAACGGAGTCCAATGCCGCCACCACAACTCCTTTCTGTAAAATGCTCTCCTCCTCCTCGGCACCGACCGCAGGAGAGAAGCTGTGAGATAAAGCATCGGCTTAAACATGCTTAGTACCAGGAATATACGTAACAGAAAAATGAAACCGAGAAAAAAAAGTGCCCACCTAGCTTGACGGGCATTCAAGCGCTTGGCAGCATCCAGATAGATCAAATTCTTATGATCTGTGAGAACCTGAATAGGAAATTTAGCACCTTCCAAAAAATGACGCCAATGTTCAAACTCGAGTTTAATAGCCAGCAGCTCCCGATTTCCAACATCATAATTCAATTCAGTTTCCGAATTTTTTTTCTAAAAGAAGGCACACGGATGTACTCCATCCCTGTTCTCCTGAGACAAAACTGCTCTGACCCCCCACCGATGAAGCATCGACCTCAACCAAAAAAGGCTTGGTCTCATCAGGCTGCATAAGGATAGGGGCAGAACTGAACCTCTCTTTGAGATACTTAAACACTTCAATGGCCTCAATAGTCCATTGGACCGTATTCGCACCTTTCCTGGCGAGATCGGTTAGAGGCTTAACAATTACAGAAAAATTCCTAATGAATTTCCTGTAATAATTGGCAAAACCCAAAAATCTCTGTATAGATTTCAAACCAATAGGCCTAGGCCATTCCTGCACAGCCTGAACCTTCACCGGGTCCATCTCAAAGCACTCGCTGGAGACAATGTAGCCCAAAAAGCTAATTTTCTGCACAGCGAACTCACATTTCTCCAACTTAGCAAAGAGTGAATTATCACTCAATAACTGCAAAACTTCACGTACAATCTGCCAATGGGACTCCAGATCTGGCGAATAAATCAAAATGTCATCCAAATACACAACCACATTCTTACCAATCAAAGGTCTCAGGATGTCATTAATAAGGTTCTGAAAAAATGCAGGTGCATTGGTAAGACCAAAAGGCATCACCAGATTCTCAAAATGACCTACTGGAGTGTTAAAAGCAGTTTTCCATTCATCACCCTCCTTTACTCGTAACAAATTGTATGGGTAGGAATTGCGTACGGTAATCTTATTAATTTCACGAAAATCCAGACATGGACGCAAACCCCCGTCCTTTTTTTTTTTAACAAAGAAAAATCCAACTGCCACATGCGACTTAGAAGGTCTAATGTGACAAGCAGCCAGGCTAGTCTGTATGTACTCCTCCAAGGCCTTTCATTCAGGGATAGTTAGATTAAACAAGCGACTCTTGGGAAGAGTAGCTCCCAAAATAAACTCAATGGCGCAATCATAATCCCTATGAGGAGGTAAAACTTGGGACTCCTCCTCCGAAAAAACCCTCCAAAAATCTTGAATAGGTACAGGTAATTCCCCTTTTCCCACAGCCGCAATGCGACCATTACAACATTTATCATAGCACTTCAAATTTCAAGACTTTATCATATTAGTAGACCAGTCCAGCAAAGGATTGTGCAGTTTTAACCAAGGCAATCCTAGAACGACCGGAGAGGGTAAATTATCTAATACAACTAAGTCCAAAATTTCTTGGTGAAGTCCATTGATAATGAGGGGAAATGCAGCAACCTTGTGAGTAATACATTTCGGCCACCTCCAGAGTCAATCCCTGCAAGCATCGAGCCAAATCCTGGACGGAAGCTATACTGATCCCCGAATTTCTTTTCTTTTAGTTTTTTTTTTTTTTGGGCTTGACTTACTGTTATGATCTGCAACAAGTACTAAGGAAAGAAGGGGAAAGCTTTTCCTACAGTAAGACTAAGCTGAATCCCTACGATGTAGCGGGCTGCCTGTTCCTTCTGAACAGACCCGCGTTAGTCCTAGACTAGTCTGAACGAAGACCTATAGAATAAAGGGAAGGGGTCCCTAAAAGAACTAAGGACTGGAACAAAAATGTGACACCTCCTGAACAGAGAAAGTTGTTGCAGAACACAAAAAGATAAACTGACGAAAAGGTACTAGAGGTCCCAGAAGGACCAAGCGAACTGACAGAGATAGGCACAGAAGCACCTGGCTAGCAAAACAGTCAAACAACACTGAAGTCCAGCACAGCCAAAAAGGCGGAGCTGGAATATAAAGGCAGATGGTCACGTGACCGCAAAACACAAGATGGAAAAAACAAACAGGAGGGTTCTAACAGTAATGTATTGAACCTCCATGACCTGTATACACGCTCACCTCGCAAGACTCCACTGCTGAACAAAAGGCATGTTCAAGTGCATTTAAAGTTTGCTCAACAACAAAGGATTTTGTACAAAGTGTTAATTAAATTTTAGTAAGTGTGTTCAATACTTTTTATCTGTATCATTTCTCATTATTACACAGAATTTAGAATTATATTTACTTAGAAAATGGGTGACAGTTCAATACTTATTTCACCCGCTGTATTAAGAAGTGTAGCAGCACACTGTGTACACAAAGATATATGCAAACATTAAATAAATCAAATATAAACTGCATTACTGCCATATAGAATAAACTTATAAAATTGAGGTACTTAGCACACATATTGTATGTTCTCCTCATGTTTGTGTTGAGTTTCCTCCGGATTCTCCAGTTTCCTCCCACACTCCAAAGACATACTGACAGGGACTTTTATTGTGAGCCTCAGTGGGGCCAGTAATAATAATGTCTGTAAAGCATTACGAAATATAATTTTTTTAATATTTTCCTTTTAGGTGGATGGTAACATCATGGTCAACATGTTCGCAAAGCTGTGGAGGAGGTGTCCAAACGCGTCGCGTGACTTGTCAAAAGATGACTGGTGGAGGCATCCAGGTCCCAGTTTCAAACGACGTCTGCATATTGTCTGCAAAGCGTCCTGTTGATAGTCAGAGCTGCAGTAGACAACTGTGCGTAGAGTGGGTCACATCTTCATGGGGACAGGTAAGAGGGAAATGATCTACACATTGAGATCTGGTACAGTCTACATTGTGACTGTGTAATAGCAATAATTCTATAAAGTTGCTTGCACTGCCCATGTGTGAGTTTTATTATATAGTGGAGTACATTTCTAAACTAAGGACTATAAAATGTTAGAATGTGGCTTGCTAACGGCCATCTAAATAAATTATCATTTTCATGTTAGGGCTGTATCACACATCCGTTAAATACAGTTAGCTCAGGTTGGGGGTCCCGGTGGTCAGGCTGGACTGCCTATGCGAGAATGGTCCATGTTTCACAGATGTGTGAAACCAGCCTTACAACTTATCAGAAGGCCAGACCGCTCAGTTAGCTCAGGTTGGGAGACCCCTCAGTCAAGCTGGGCTGCCAATGCGATAAAGGTCCATGTTTCACAGATGGGTGAAACTAGTCTTACACTTATCTTACATTTTTGGCTTTATTTCCCATAAAGTGAAAAAAAATGAAGATATTTGTAACAGGAAAATCATAGTATATTGATACCGATTGACTTTCTATATTGTAGATTGGCACTTGTTACAGGCAAGTTCTCTGCCTGTGTGAAAGGATGTTAATGCTTAACATTAATCAGTAAGAGGCAGAGAAGAAAAAGAACACATTCAAGGCATCGAGCCACTAAGCGTCTTCAGTATGTCATATTTAGTGTACCTCGTAAGGGAATTTTCAGATGAGGAATAAAAGTATTTTAATTGAAAACATAAATATATATGTGCGCTGTCAAATGTGCATTTCTTATCTGCTACAGAGTAGCCTTTTATGTTACAAACTATGCCCTCAGGCATTTGGATGCAGTTTGTTGTTACTCGACTGTCTTTTATGTGTTCTGGAGCCAATCACACTGACAGAGGCATCACAAGGTGTCACGTGAGCCAGGGATCAATGGTCCTTCTTCATGTGCTGTGCATGTGTTTTTATGCACTGTTTTACACTGTCCTCTCATGTGATCTTGACTTTTTTTACTTTTTGCAAAGTAGGTTAATGTGCAGCCATCTCCAGGGTAAAATCTTAACTTTCAGTGTGTCGAATTAGTCAGTATAATGCAGGATGAAAAAAGTTTATTCCATTTTTTTGGGAACCACACTGAAATCAAAATTATGCAGAAGTATTAGCTCCTGTAATGAGCCGCCATAAGGCATAAAAGGCAGACTGTACCTCCACTTGACCCCAATTTCCATATGCCACCATATATTTTACCAAAGTCTACTTTCCTAGAACATTGCTTCTAGGTGTAAATATACAGTGGTGGCCAAAAGTATTGGCACCCCTGCAATTCTGTCAGATAATACTCAGTTTCATCCTGAAAATGATTGCAATCACAAATTCTTTGGTATTATTATCTTCATTTAATTTGCTTGCAAGGAAAAAACACAAAAGAGAATGAAGCAAAAATCAAATCATTGATCATTTCACACAAAGCTCCAAAAAAGGGCCGGACAAAAGTATTGGCACCCTCAGCCTAATACTTGGTTGCACAACCTTTAGCCAAAATAACTGCGAACTACCGCTTCCGGTAACCATCAATGAGTTTCTTACAATGCTCTGCTGGAATTGTAGACCATTCTTCTTTGGCAAACTGCTCCAGGTCCCTGATATTTGAAGGGTGCCTTCTCCAAACTGCCATTTTGAGATCTCTCCACAGGTGTTCTATGGGATTCAGGTCTGGACTCATTGCTGGCCACCTTAGAAGTCTCCAGTGCTTTCTCTCAAACCATTTTATAGTGCTTTTGGAAATGTGTTTTGGGTCATTGTCCTGCTGGAAGACCCATGACCTCTAAGGGAGACCCAGCTTTCTCACACTGGGCCCTACATTATGCTGCAAAATTTGTTGGTAGTCTTCAGACTTCATAATGCCATGCACATGGTCAAGCAGTCCAGTGCCAGAGGCAGCAAAGCAACCCCAAAACATCAGGGAACCTCCGCCATGTTTGACTGTAGGGACCGTGTTCTTTTCTTTGAATGCCTCATTTTTATTCCTGTACACTCTATGTTGATGCTGTTTCCCAAAAAGCTCTACTTTTGTCTCATCTGACCAGAGAACATTCTTCCAAAACGTTTTAGGCTTTCTCAGGTAAGTTTTGGCAAACTCCAGCCTGGCTTTTTTATGTCTCGGGGTAAGAAGTGGGGTCTTCCTGGGTATCCTACCATACAGTCCCTTTTCATTCAGACGCCGACGGATAGTACGGGTTGACACTGTTGCACCCTCGGACTGCAGGGCAGCTTGAACTTGTTTTAATGTTAGTCGAGGTTCTTTATCCACCATCCGCACAATCTTGCGTTGAAATCTCTCGTCAATTTTTCTTTTCCGTCCACATCTAGGGAGGTTAGCCACAGTGCCATGTGCTTTAAACTTCTTAATGACACTGCGCACAGAAGACACAGGAACATTCAGGTCTTTGGAGATGGACTTGTAGCCTTGAGATTGCTCATGCTTCCTCACAATTTGGTTTCTCAAGTCCTCAGACAGTTCTTTGGTCTTCTTTCTTTTCTCCATGCTCAATGTGGTACACACAAGGACACAGGACAGAGGTTGAGTCAACTTTGATCCATGTTAACTGGCTGCAAGTGTGATTTAGTTATTGCCAACACCTGTTAGGTGCCACAGGTAAGTTACAGGTGCTGTTAATTACACGAATTAGAGAAGCATCACATGATTTCAAACATCGCCAATACTTTTGTCCACCCCCTTTTTTAGGTTTGGTGTGGAATTATATCCAATTTGGCTTTGGGACAATTCTTTTTGTGTTTTTTCATTGAAGACAAATTAAATGAAGAGAATAATACCAAAGAATTTGTGATTGCAATCATTTTCAGGAAGAAACTGAGTATTATCTGACAGAATTGCAGGGGTGCCAATACTTTTGGCCACCACTGTATCCGTAATGCATGACTCTACAAAGGCACCATGTCGTGGTCTATACAGAGACTCTGACTATGCAACTGTGTGTGCCCTGTCCATAAGGTTTTGTGTTAAGACCCCCAAAACCTGCTGTTTTAAGCAACAATTGATCTCAGGGGAAAAAAGGATCTAGCTTGGAGAATTTTATCAGTCAATGACTTACTTCCCTCTCCCCACGAAACACATGGCTGAGCTAAGCATGCATGTGTATGGGTGAGCCGAGAGAGATAACTTTGAGACAAACACGCTGACAACTCTCAAAGGCTATGTGCCCACGATGCAGAAATGCTGCATATTTTTTCCGCTTCTCCCTGGCAGGAAAAACGCATGCGTTTTTTACATGCGTTTTTCCCGCCAGGTATAAGCGTTTGTCAAGCTTTTTTGCATGCTTTTCTGCATGCGGGTTATCAAGCGCTTTTCCAAGCGATTTTAGCATCACTTGGAAAAGTGCTTGACAACTTGTTCACACTATATAAATCCATGCAACCGGCATGGATTTATAGTAGTGTGACCAAGTTTGTTACACTAAATAGAATAAGAATGGTAAAAAAAAAAAAGGATTATACTTACCTTCCGATGTCCTCCCGGGTGTGAAGGACCTGTGGTGACGTCATTGAGTCATGTGACAGGTCACATGACTCAGTGACGTCATGGCAGGTCCTCCACAACACCGCGAGCAGTGCAAGAGACCGGACGCAGCAGAGAAAACACCGGGAAGACATCGGAAGGTAAGTATAATCTTTATTTTTTATTTTAGATTCTTTTTTTTGGCAGTTTCCATGGTACCCAGGTCTGGATGAGAGTCTCCTCTCCTCCAGACCTGGGAGCCATCCGCACATTGAACCGTGTGATATCCGCTTGTGCAGGGCCGGCTCCAGGTTTTTCTGGGCCCCGGGCGAAAGAGTCTCAGTGGGCCCCTTTAACACATACCACGATTCATGATGCAGAGATACAGCAGAGAAATATATATATATATATATATATATAGTACAATGCAAAGATTTCACTTCTTACATTACATGAGTGATATCTATTGTAAATTCCACAATAGCTCAGAAACCGGTGAATCGCTCCACACAGAATACTGGCCCCCATATAAGGCTCCATACGGAATACTGGCCCTCATATAACGCTTCATACAGGATACTGGCCCCCATATAACGCTCCACACAGAATACTGGCCCCCATATAACGCTCCATACAGGATACTGGTCCCCTTATAAAGCTCCATACAGGATACTGGCCCCCATATAACGCTCCATACAGGATACTGGTCCCCTTATAAAACTCCATACAGGATACTGGCCCCCATATAACGCTCCATACAGGATACCGGTCCCCTTATAACGCTCCATACAGGATACCGGTCCCCTTATAACTCTCCATACAGGATACTGGCCCCCATATAATGCTGCATGCAGGCTGTTACCCCCCACATAATGCCCCATACAGGCTGTCCCCCCCTTATAATGCTCCATGCAGGCTGTTACCCCCCACATAATGCCCCATACAGGCCCCCCCCCCTTTTAATGCTCCATGCAGGCTGTTACCCCCCACATAATGCCCCATACAGGCCCCCCCCTTTTAATGCTCCATGCAGGCTGTTACCCCCCACATAATGCCCCATACAGGCTGCCCCCCCTTATAATGCTCCATGCAGGCTGTTCCCCCCACATAATGCACTATGCAGGCTGCCCCCCCTTTATAATGCCCCATGCAGGATGTCGTCCCCCCCTTTATAATGCCCCATGCAGGATGCCCCCCCCCTTCTCTTTATAATGCCCCATGCAGGCTGTCCCCCCCCCCTCCTCTATATAATGCCCCATGCAGGATGCCCCCCCCCTTTATAATGCCCCATGCAGGATGCCCCCCCCTTCTCTTTATAATGCCCCATGCAGGCTGTCCCCCCCCCTCTATATAATGCCCCATGCAGGATGTCCCCCCCCTCTATATAATGCCCCATGCAGGCTGTCCCCCCCCTCTATATAATGCCCCATGCAGGCTGCCCCCCCCTCTATATAATGCCCCATGCAGGATGCCTTCCCCTCTATATAATGCCCCATGCAGGATGTCCCCCCCCCCCTCTTTATAATACCCCATGCCTCCATACATTAAAAAAAAAAAATCAAATACTCACCTCCCTTCTCCTCACCTGCTGCCGCTGCCCGCTGCTCGCTGCTCAGCTCCGAACTCCAGCGTTGTTGGCGTCTTCCCGTTCAGCGCTCCCTGTGACGGCTCAGGGGAGGGCGCGGTGAAAAGACGTCACCGCGCCCTCTGACCTGAGACGTCACAGGGAGCGCAGAGCAGGAAGACAGCGGATCTGCGGAGGCACGGGGAGAGGTAAGTATCGGGCTGACGGGGCCCTGAGCAAGCGGCGGAGAAGGGCGGGCGCTGACACCGCTCTCCTCCGCCCATAGCCCAGCGGGGTGCGCGACCGCCAGTGGGCCCCTCTGCCTGCTCAGGGCCTCGGCATTTGCCCGGGTGCGCCGGGTGCTGACGCCGGCCCTGCGCTTGTGCACATGTAGTGATGCGGATGTCACGCGGTCCAATGCAAGTCAATGGCGGCGATTACGCTGCGTGTCCGCAAAATTAATGGACATGCTGCGGATTTTTGAGCGTAGCATAAATGCTGCGGAAAAATCCGCAGCATGGGCATTGACATTGCGGCTTGTCATTGGGGACGGATTACCAAGCGTTTCCCAAGCGTTTACGCTGCGTAAATTCCGCAGCATAAACGCTTGGAAAATGCTTCGTGGGCACGTAGCCTAAAGGTCCAACATATTTGGGCCTGGAATTTGTGAGTCCATTGGATGTTCCATCTGAAGCCCTGAAAAATGGAATATATATGTGCCCATGATGAAGTCCATTCACTGAAACGAGTCAGAAGGAGTCACTTCATACTCTCTGACCTCCTTTCTGGCTATATTCTTCTTTTTAAGGCCTAAAAAGACGGAAACTGAGGCTAAATGGAGTGCAAATTGACTCTGCCTGCCTCATTATTGTAAATGGCTCCATTGGGGACATGTCCAAATCCTGCTTTTAGGCTGCGTGCCCACTATACGTTTTTCAAGCGGTTTTGCCGCGGAATTTCCGCAGCGAAAACGCTTAAAAAATGCTTGGTAATATGTGCCCCATGGTCCCCAATGATAATCCGCATGTGCTGTGCACATGCTGCGGAAATTTCTGCTGCAGATTATCAATGCGGAAAAATACGCTGCATGTCCATTAATTTTGCGGACATGCTGCGTAATTGCCGCCATTGACTTGCATTGAATCGCTTAATATCCGCATGACTACATGTGCACATGCGGACATTTAGCGATTCAATGTGCGGATGGTACCCGGGTCTGGAGAAGAGGAGACTCTCCTCCAGACCCGGGTACCATGGTACCTGTTAAAAAAAGAATTTAAAATAAAAAATAAAGATTATACTCACCTTCCGATGGCCCCCGGTCTCCTCAGCGATGCGTCCGGTGTGTTGGGCAGCTCGTTATGGTCCAAAAGGACCTTCCATGACGTCATTTAGTCATGTGACAGGTCACGCGACCACTGACGTCGGCGGTCGCGTGACCTGTCACATGACTAAATTATGTAATGAAAGGTCCTTTCACACCACCGCGAGCAGTACAAGAGACCAGACGCAGGGGAGAAAAGACCGGGGGCCATCGGAAGGTGAGTATAATCTTTATTTTTTACCCTTCTTATTCTTTTTTTTTAACTATTACTTGGTCACGCTATAAATCCATGCCTGTTGTCAAGCACTTTTCCAAGTGATGCTAAAATCGCTTGGAAAAGCGCTTGATAACCCGCATGCAGAAATGCATGCAAAAAAGCTTGACAAACGCTTCTACCTGGCAGAAACAACGCATGTAAAATCCACATGCGTTTTTTCCTGCCAGGGAGATGTGGAAAAAAAATGCAGCATTTCTGCATCGTGGGCACTTAGCCTTAGGGGGTTCAGACAGAACTCCTGATGGAGTCACGGATATGTCACCCAAAAGTGGTGTTAACAAGCTTACTTTACGTATGCAACATATAACATGTATTCAGACATATTTTCTACTTTTGTCATTGAATTAAACAAATAGTTATAAAACATATCGCCTGTTTAACTGTATATTTATTATTTTTTCTTTTACTCTGCTTAAATACAAGTGTCCTTTTTCTTTAGATTTTTACATGTGATTACGTTATTAGCCTGGGAGTTAACAGTCATTATAGGAGGAAGGGAGCAGACCTGTGGATTGCATACTCTGAATCTTGCATCATTCAAAATTACATCAAAGAGATTAAAATCCCAGTGGTAATGAGATTGATGCATTTGCTTCTAAATTAAATTGAGCAGATTGCCTTACCCCACCCTCAGTGGATTACTAGAAAGTGATAGGAGACTGACTTTCCAGAAACAGGTGTTTTGTCATCTTCGTGAGTCCACAAACATCGCCTTGTTTTAGTTTTAATGGTACATTTTATTATTTTAATAAAGCGACATTAATTTCATAGCGCTTTACAGACATCATCACTGTCCCCATTGGGGCTCACAATCTAGATCCCTTATCAATATGTCTTTAGAGTGTGGGAGGAAACCGGAGAACCCGGAGGAAACCCACACAAACACGGGGAGAACATGCAAACTCCTTACAGATGTTGTTCTTGGTGGGATTGAACCCAGGACCCCAGCGCTGCATGGCTACAGTGCTAAACACTGAGCTACTGTGCTACATTTTAAATATCCACACATAAATTCTTCAATATATTAACCACTTTTTGACCTTAGACGTATCCATATGTCCCTGTGGCCTGGTACTTACCAACCTGGGACGTATGGATACGTCTTATCTTTAAGGCGACACAACAACTGCAGTTGCTGTGATCGCATTAAAATTCCGGCGCCATCTTATCTCAAGGTAGATGGCGGTGGCATTCCGGTTACGCCCCCCCCCCATCTACAATCGCTGTGATTGGCTGTTCAGTTCTGAACAGCCAATCGCAGTGTTTCAGGCAATCAGATTGCCTGAAACACTAATGTCCAGCCTAGGATCGGTGCTAATCCTAGGCTGGTGCCTGGCAGCACCAGGCCTCACCTGAGCCAGCTCTGATTGGTGCGATCGACGATGACATCGATGGCACCAATCAGAGCGCACACACGCGATCTGACCTCAGGGTGCCCGCCCTGTAATTCCTCATTGTAGCTTCAGATTTTTATAGGGCGTTCACTCTGTCCGTCTGTGCACCGTTCTGGGCCTTGTGGTGCCACAGAAGCCTGTCACATCACAATAGCTGCTGCTGCTGCCGGATCTTTGCTGCTCCTGCTGACTGCTGCTCCTGCTGAAGAAAGAAGAGTTGCTGATACTTGCTTGATCTCTCCTCATCCACCCCATTCCCCCTTTCATCCCCCTTTCACTCCTCCCCACACTCCCTTTCTGCCTCCAAGCCCTGATCAGTACTTGATCGCTGATCAGTACTTGATCTTTTGATTTTTGTCAGGTTTTTTTTTTGTGTGCATCCTGCAGTAGCCGATCTCTGATCAGTGATGCAAATGACTGATCAACGTCCATGCTCCCTCTTTTCCAGGACTTTTTTGTGTCCCTGTCCATCCCTTTGCACCACCTCCGTGTGTGCATCCAGCAGCCGCTGAGCGTTGATCGGTGACGCAAAACACTGATCCGGACTCGTGTTTGCTGTTTTAAACAACTTTTTTTTTTCACTGACTATTTTTTTCTCCCCACACACCTTTGCACCACTCCATGTATGCATCCTGCAGCCACCGAGCTGCTGATCAGACGTACACCACTAATTAGCACCTGTGCTCGTTTTTGACAAGGACTTTTTTTTCCTGTCTATTTTTTTATCCCCTTTTTGCACCACATTATCCGTGTGTGCATCCTACAGCCATCAAGTGCTGGTCAGTGATGAACATCACTCACCGGCCTCCGAATGATTTTTTTTGGTGAAAAAAGAATAAAAAAAAATCAATTCGATTCGTTGATAGGATTAGATTAAGGACCGTAAAAATATACCGTAGCAATCGTCATCTACTGCGGTATTTTTTACTGAATTGATTAGTTAGTAAAGAATAAAAATATACCGTAGTAATCGTCGTCTACTATAGTATTTTTTACTGAATTGAGTTCGAGTTATTAAAAATAAGAATATATAGTAGTAATCGTCATCTACTATGGTATTTTTTACTGAATTGAGTTAGTCAGTAAAGAGTAAAATATACCATAGTAATTGTCATCCACTACGGTATTTTTCACTGAATTGAGTTAGTAAAGAATAAAAATGTACCATAGTAATTGTTATCCACTATGGTATTTTTTACTGAATTGAGTTAGTTAGCAAATAGTAAAAATATACCATAGTAATTGTCATCAACTACGGTATTTTTTGCTGAATTGAGTTTGAGTTAGTAAAGAGTAAAAATGTACCGTAGTAATCGTCTATTACGGTATTTTTTACAGAATAGAGTTTGTATCAGTGCGAAAAAAAAGAATCATCCGTGCGGCCATCTTACAGCCATCGAGCTCTGATCACTGACACACATCAGTGATCAACTCCGGTTGTTGATTTTTCTTTTCTCTTTTTCTTTTCAAAATTAAAAAAAAAGTTTACTCCAAGCACTCTCTCACACACACAACTGAATAAAATTTGGTACTCATACAAACATCACATTCATAAAAAAAGGCGTCCCGTTTGTCCCAAACCCGGTATTCAGTGTAAGAGGCATACGCTGTCTTTGCCCCAACACTGACAGTGTTTATTTTTCCTCCTCTTCTTCTTCAACTGATACTGAACCGTCACGTAGACGCCCCAGGACAGAAATGGAGCCAGTGCCCACTATTACTGACCCTGTATGGATCTCACCCTTGAAGATTATGAACCACTGATTCCTTATTTTGTGGCGCAATCAGGAGTCAAATTTGACACCACCGGCCTCACAGAAATGGACTTTTTCAAAGTCTGTTTCTCTGAGGATTTTGTAATCCTCATGGTGGGCCAAACAAATTTGTACGCCCAGGAATTTTTGGCACAAAACCGTTCTTCATCATTTTCTAACTGGACTCCTGAAGACGCAGAAGAAATGATGACATTTCGGGGCCTGGTTCTTCACATGGGGATACTGAAGAAACCAGAACTTCAACAATATTGGAGTATTGATGTTTTATACAACACTCCACTGTTCCGAATGGCGACGACCCATAAACTTTTTGAGGCTATCCATAAATTCTTGCATTATAACGATAATGCACAGTGTCCTCCCCAAAATGACCCCAACTTTAACCGTCTTTTCAAAGTTCGGCCGGTCATTGAGCACTTCAGCAATTAGTTTTCTGAGGTGTACGTGCCCCAAAGGGACATCTGCATGGATGAGTCCCTAATCTATTTTAAGGGGAGGCTCAAATTCCGGCAGTACCTGCCCAGTAAAAGGGCCAGGTACAGAATTAAGCTGTACAAACTGTGTGAGAGTAAGGGTACACCCACAAGTTTAGGGTTTATGAAGGGACAGACTCCCGAATTGAACCCCTTGAATGTCCCCCTGTCCTGGGAGTGAGTGGGAAAATTGTGTGGGATTTGGTGCACTCACTGCTGGATCAAGATTATCACCTCTACATAGATAACTTTTATACCAGCATCCCACTGTTCAAGTCCCTCTCTGCGCGAGATACCTCAGCCTGCTGTACTGTCCGCAAAAATCAGAGAGGCCTCCCTAAGATGCTAATTGGGCAGCTGTTCAGAAGGGGTGAGAGCAGAGCCCAATGTAGCAACAACATGCTGGTGGTTAAATACAAGGACAAGATGGATGTCCTTTTCTTGACCACCATACAATGGTAATGGTAGCACCCCCAGCACTGTATGAGGTAGAGCTACACAAGTCCACAAATCACTGTGTACTGGGGTTGAACAAGTACATGGTGGGAGTTGATCTCTCTGATCAAGTACTCCAGTCGTACAGTGCCTTGAGAAAGGCCAAGGTGTGGAACAAGAAGCTGGCCATGCACATCGTACAGATGGCAGTTCACAACGCTTTTGTGCTATCACGATGTGCAGGCCAGACCACTGCGTTGTACCTTCAGTTCCAGGAGGTGGTGATCAAGGCCCTGATATTTTGCAGTCATGAAGGAGTGGGCCCCAGTACTTCCGGAACTGAAGGTGCTCATATCATACCAGACCAACATTTCCCAGGGGAGGTCCCTCAAAGTGCAAAAAAAGGAAGATCGCAAAAGAGGTGCCAAGTGTGTTACAGAAGGGAGATACACAAGGACACCACTTATCAATCCAACACCTGCCCCGACAAACCTAGCCTGTGTGTAAAAGAATGCTTCAGGCTATACCACACATCCATGGACTACTAAATTCATTTTTGACTTGCACAACTCATGTATGCCAGCCTGACGAACACTACAGAACTCACATATGACAACCTGACATACACTACACAACTCACATATACCAACCCAATGCACTCTACACAACTCATGCATGCCACTACCATTTTTAGAATGGTGTCGTTTTGGGTATTTTCTGTCATATAGACATCTCAAAGTGACTTCAAATGTGATGTGGTCCCTAAAAAAATTGTTTTATAAATTTTGCTGCAAAAATGAGAAATCGCTGGTCAACTTTTAACCCTTATAACTCCCTAACAAAAAAAATTAAACATTTTTTAAATGTAAAAAATGATTTAAGGGCATTAGAATTAAAAGTTTGAAAATTGCTACATTTTCAAAATTTTTGCCAAATTTCCATTTTATTCACGAATAAACGCAAGTCAGATTAACGTGAAGTACAATATGTCACGAAAAAACAGTCTTGGTCATTAACATGCAAACAGCCTTGGGATATAAAGGGGTTAAAATGATACCTTTACTTTTTTGTTTAGTGTCATGGACCATGTATAGGACCACGAACAGCTTTACAGCATAGACAGGTCTACTGTCAAACTCGAGATGGAACCATCATATCTCCAGAACAGTGCCAGATCTTACCAAGGTAATCTAAGATCAATATAACTATTTTCTACTAATAAATAATCAATAGAAATTATTAATAGAAATATTTTCTACAAAAAAAATAATATTAAACAGAAAAAAATTAACTGGAGTACAAGTTGATATGCATACTAAATAGGAGCATGTTCACACTGGCCATCAAACAAACAAAACCCGTTGCTGGAATGGCTTTTATGCTTTTTTTTATCAAAAACTGTGTTTCCTAAGTACCCTATTTATTTATATGCACTATTGCTTTTATTTATTTACTTACAGCCGGGTATATGTTCATTTTGTTCCTGTCTTCGGTTTTATTTAAAAAATAATATTACACCTTAGCATTTTGCAAGTCACTTGTCACAGGGTCAATACTATAAACTGCCCAATTTTTTTCTTTTCAGTTTGACACTGTATATGCACATATTAACATATGTTCCTATGTTTTTGACATTATTACACTAGAATATCTGTTTTAAATTGCCCTGTAAATGAACTCAGAATAGGATAAGCATGCTCAATTTCATCTAGTGATTTCCTGAGGAAAATGTTGGGATGCTTTAGGTTTCTTAGCAATCAGACTGTAAGCTCTTTAAGCCACCAAGCCTTTAGAGTAATTTGCTCGTATCTTGAGTCCCAGTGTCCAACTGTGTACATTTGTTTCTGTAATTTAACGTGATTGTATATTATAACATTGTTTTCAATCTTAAGAGTCTGGATTGTAATGAAAGGAAGTATGATGTGTTTAGGTAAAACATAATAATATACATCTAATACTCTTCCTAGAAAGCTTGTAGCTCTAATAGGATAGAAATTATTACGCTAGTGTGTAACTAAATATAGGAAAGAAAGTAACGGGGACGCAGAATCCAGTAGCAGAACTGACTGAGGTTATTTACTAAATTACATTATCTTAGGTAAAACTTGCGGAGTTTTTTATAGTGGCAGATTATAAGCAACAGGGTATTCTACTTATATTAACTCCTGTAGCCTTATACCTAGGTTTTTTCTACTGGATATGTCCTCTTAATTTCTAACTGAATGCATACAGCTCAACATTATCAATGAATATCAAAGATTCAAGGAGGAGTATGACGTCCAAAAACTAGTCTTTAGTAGAAGAAAGTGAAAGATAATAAACAAACAAGTATCAAACTTTAAGACAGGGTAAATGTATCTAAATGCATAATGAATCCTATAGCATAAAAGACATTGGAGCTGATGTACTAAAACTGTTTAATGTTTAGACAGAACAAGCTTAGACTTGGCAGCTGCTATCTGCAAAATAGGCTGGTCAGCGTATAGCCACAGAACACTCAGTGATGCAATCAGCTTATCCCCAAGACTAATGACAGAACATTTCAAGTAAGGTGAAAGGTCACCATGAAATATATAAGACCTGTATGGCAGCCAAAGGAGCAGGGAGCACCCCTGACGCGCGTTTCGTGCATTGCTTCCTCCGAGGAGACGTAGGATTTCATTCAACCATACATTCATAATTGTTATAGTTGTCCGGAGTAAATAACTTTTCTTGGAGATATGTTAAATTTATTATGACAAATTAAGTGATCTTCTAACAGTTAACTTTTTTTCCTTTCACCCAGGCCGCTAAATACACAAAACTGCATGGCAGATATGTGCAGTGTACAGTGGAGAGTATCCCCTTGGACACTATGCACAGCCACTTGCAGCAGTTATGGTTTCCAGTCTAGACGTGTTGAATGTGTCCATCATCGAACTGGCAAGTCTGTTCAAGAGCATATGTGTTCCTGGAGACCTCGGCCTTCCAACTGGCAACGTTGCAACATGGCACCTTGTGAGAACGGTATGAACTGTAAGGGATGGATTTACTAAGGTACGATTTAAGTGGGTTTCAAGGTCCCTTGACATAATCCCTCAAATCACTGGTAAAGGATGGGAAATATTGTGTGTAAAATGCCCAGTTTTACATCAGCAGTCTGTCACGATTCTTCCCCTCAGTGAGTCATGGATGCAGTGAGTGACAGTTCAATCATCCAATTGGGTGCAGGGGTGTTCTGAGCTGTCAGTGTGTTGATAAACGGCTCAGTCATCCTATCCAGTGCAGGAGTGTGCTGAGCTGTTGGTACTTAGATTGACAGCTCAGCCGTCCAATCTGAGACTGAGAGCTCAGCTAAGTAGCAAGATAATTATTTAGAAAAAGAGGGAGCACCTGCTAAAAGCTCAGCACCTGCCAGTCTTGGATTGGGCACACCCTTGCACTGGATTGGATGACTGAGCTGTCAACACACTGACAGTTCAGCATGCCCCTGCACTGGATTGGATGACTGAGCTGTCTATCAACATACTGACAGCTCAGCACACCCCTGCACTGGATTGGATGACTGAGCTGTCTATCAACATACTGACAGCTCAGCACACCCCTGCACTGGATTGGATGACAGAGCTGTCTATCAACATACTGACAGCTCAGCACGTCCCTGCACTGGACTAGATAACTGAGCTGTCTATCAACATACTGACAGCTCAGCACACCCCTGCACTGGATTGGATGACTGAGCTGTCTACATTCAACACACTGACAGTTCAGCATGCCCCTGCACTGGATTGGATGACTGAGCTGTCTATCAACATACTGACAGCTCAGCACGTCCCTGCACTGGATTAGATGACTGAGCTGTCTATCAACATACTGACAGCTCAGCACACCCCTGCACTGGATTGGATGACTGAGCTGTCTATCAACATACTGACAGCTCAGCACACCCCTGCACTGGATTGGATGACTGAGCTGTCTATCAACATACTGACAGCTCAGCACGTCCCTGCACTGGACTAGATAACTGAGCTGTCTATCAACATACTGACAGCTCAGCACACCCCTGCACTGGATTGGATGACTGAGCTGTCTACATTCAACACACTGACAGTTCAGCATGCCCCTGCACTGGATTGGATGACTGAGCTGTCTATCAACATACTGACAGCTCAGCACACCCCTGCACTGGATTGGATGACTGAGCTGTCTATCAACATACTGACAGCGCAGCACACCCCTGCACTGGATTGGATGACTGAGCTGTCTATCAACATACTGACAGCTCAGCACGTCCCTGCACTGGATTGGATGACTGAGCTGTCTATCAACATACTGACAGCTCAGCACACCCCTGCACTGGATTGGATGACTGAGCTGTCTATCAACATACTGACAGATCAGCACACCCCTGCACTGGATTGGATGACTGAGCTGTCTATCAACATACTGACAGCTCAGCACGTCCCTGCACTGGATTAGATGACTGAGCTGTCTATCAACATACTGACAGCTGAGCACACCCCTACACTTGATTGGATGACTGAGCTGTCTATCAACATACTGACAGCTCGGCACGCCCCTGCACTGGATTAGATGACTGAGCTGTCTATCAACATACTGGCAGCTCAGCACGTCCCTGCACTGGATTAGATGACTGAGCTGTCTATCAACATACTGACAGCTCAGCACACCCCTGCACTGGATTGGATGACTGAGCTGTCTATCAACATACTGACAGCTCAGCACACCCCTGCACTGGATTGGATGACTGAGCTGTCTATCAACTTACTAACAGCTCAGCACACCCCTGCACTGGATTGGATGACTGAGTTGTCTATCAACATACTGACAGCTCAGCACACCCCTGCACTGGATTGGATGACTGAGCTGTCTATCAACATACTGACAGCTCAGCACATCCCTGCACTGGATTAGATGACTGAGCTGTCTATCAACATACTAACAGCTCAGCACACCCCTGCACTGGATTGGATGACTGAGCTGGCTATCAACATACTGACAGCTCAGCACACCCCTGCACTGGACTGGATGACTGAGCTGTCTATCAACATACTGACAGCTCAGCACGTCCCTGCACTGGATTAGAAGACAGTATGTTGATAGACAGCTCAGTCATCCAATCCAGAGCAGGGGTGTGCTGAGCTGTCAGTATGTTGATAGACAGCTCAGACAGCTCAGCACACCCCTGCACTGGATTGGATGACTGAGCTGTCTATCAACATACTGACAGCTCAGCACACCCCTGCACTGGATTGGATGACTGAGCTGTCTATCAACACACTGACAGCTCAGCACGCCTCTGCACCCGATTGGATGACTGAGCTGTCACTCAGTGCATCCATGACACACTGAGGGGAGGAATCGTGACACAGTCTTTACCTTAGTGTCATCACCACTTAGACAGGGTCAGTGGTTATGTTTGCAGCACACAGTTATCTGGTGATCTGCTGTCAGTTTGTCTACAAGTTGTCTGCATTGCTGCATTTTCACATCCCACCAACATCACACCTTAGCAAATGCAGCCATATGTAAAATCATTGTTGATATTTTATTGAGTTTGACTTCTGCTAAGTTCTTATAGATGTGTTGTACAATTAAGTTTGTATGCCATAAAGTACAAATTCCTACACTCTGACCCTTACTTAGGATCTGAGATCTGGAGTATTATATTCATAAGGATAATTTAAAGGGAATCTGTCAGGTCCCCAAGCATGCCAAATTACCACTATAACTCTAAATTGGCTTATTACCCTCATTACAGCACAGTCCTTGGAGTCCTACAAAAACATTTGTAACGTAAAAATCAACTTTTCATGAGTTGTTTGTTGTATGCAAATTTGCCGGGACAGAGTGTCAGTTCCCCCACACTAGGGAAAGTCTTAGAACCTGTAAATACATCTAGAAAGGCATGATTGAAATCTTCAGCGCAATTCATGGCATCTTTGAACTGGCAGAAATCTTGCCTGCTTCCTGCCTGGAATTGCGCAATGTGTACTATTCCCTGCTTCATCGGCCCATTGCACATGGCCAGTAAGACATAGTGGTGCTGGTGTAGCACCCCGAGGGCTCGGCTGCTACAGGGGTATTGCACCTCGAACCAGAGGTGTGATATTTCACTCCCGGGTAAGGATGGAGTGTGGACCAGGACTCAGTAAGCTGCACGTACCACACACACCACATTTCCGAGGGACAGCTCAACGGTGCTCCCACTAGACAGAAGTGCAGGCACAACAGCATCTGTTCCTGGCTGGAGTGGGGAGGGGGAGGAAAACCCAGTGGTGTAGGAGCAGATAGGGGTGGGTCTCTGGGCATAAGTAGGAGCCCATTGGTTGCTAGTCACCTGGGCTCGGGTGTTAGAAGGAGGTATATAAGGTGGGCACCATCTTAGGACAGCAGTCAGTGCAGTGCAGAGAAGAAGCTAAGAGTGAGAGGAGAAGACAGGAAGCAGAGCCCCTGCATGGGCTCTGCTCCGCAGGCAGGCCTTGTCAGGAGGCTGGAGCCTGAGAGAGAGAGAAAGAATGAACAGAAAGGACAGTAAGAAAGGAAGCAAGGAACAGGAACACAGAGAAAGGCCCAGAGACACGAGGACAGAAGGAACCCCAAAGGCCCAGGAGATACAGGGTGAAGGGTTAGCAGAGCAGGGTACCGGAACCCAAATTGGTGGAGGCGACTAATCCTCAGCCAAAACCGGAGGTTGTGACCACATCTTGGTGCGACCCCTCACTACATCCACCAGGAAAGCATACCACATAGGGTCAGGGAAACTGGAGAGAGGTTTCGCCAACAGAAGGCCCGAGGAAGCTGGACAAAGGTGGGTCACTGGTGGGGACGGCCAGAGAAAGGAAAGGAAGGGAGTCCTGTGCCACGCTCTGGAATTGCCTGGGAGTTGGTCGAGCCCCTTGCCTGGTGGACGCAGCACGGCTTGGGCAGTCACCGCCGGTACCGAGGTGACTAGGACCAGTAAAGAACTGTGAGTAAAGCATTGGAAACTGCAACCACACGTCTCTGTGTTTCATCGCCGCACCAGCACCATTAGTACTGGGACGCTCACACCATTACCACCATCATCCACATTAGCTGCCCTGAGGCAATACTTCTCCCGTGGGGAGTTATCCCATACTTGGCTGCGCATACAACACCAGCCTCAGCGGTCTGCAGCGCAGCGGCGGTCCCCACTGACCGCAATCCACGGGTGGCGTAGTCGGACACTTATTATAACACCAATAGACTGCCACTGGTTTGACCACCCTGGGCACGGACCGGGTCACCGCCACACGGAGACTACAACCCCCAGCATCCCACCAGCGATCCGGCTCCGGGTATCCCCCTGCACAGCACAGGCCCAGGGGGCGCGTCAACTTTGGCGTAGTCGGCAGGATCGAGACCAACCCGCCACAAACGGGTATTGCGTGCCTGAAGAAAATTGTACATGTACCTGGAAAAGAAGTTTCCCGCCATTTCCCGAAGTTTCCCGCCGTCTGGAGTCGTTTCCCGCCATCCGTAGCCGATTCCCGCCATCAGACGCCATCTTGGACCGTTTCCCGCCATCGGACGCCATCTTGGGTCGTTTCCCGCCGTCTTCCCGCCATCCGCAGTCGTTTTCCCGCCATCGGGCGCCATCTTCGGGACGCCGCGCTGGAAGAAGAGGGGCGTGGACGCCGAAAGCGGGCGAGATCTGAAGCTCCGCCCCACGCACCGACGCTGCGTAAGGTCCTGGAAGGGAGAGGGAGCGACGCTGACGTCACAGGAGCGCGACGCAAGGTCCTCAACCCCGACGATCAACTGCGGAGCCGCGGCCTACGGAGGAAGATCAACGCAAGGTAGGCCACGGTCCACCAGGGGGGAGGAGGACACCAGGAACGGAGAGCAAGATGGCGGACCGGCAGCAGACTAAGCTGCCCAGCATCGGCAGTGCCCCAGCCGTCCGGGCCCCGACCTGCGCCAGGAGAAGACGCGTGATGCAGGAGCGGTCGCGGGAGCAGGTAAGAGGAGTCTCCCTGTCCCGGACGCTGCCAGCGTCAGCCTGCTCCCGGGCCCCCTGGTGGAGCCGCCGATCCCGGGCGCTGCAGACTTTGACCTGCTCCAGACCCTGCAACAAGCCCTGCAGCCGAGCCCTCCAGCCCTGGGCACCGCCACCACCAGCCCGTGCCCAGGCCCAAAGTCGCACCCTCTGACCCCGGGCGTCATCAACGACGGCCCTCTCCAGGCCCGGTCGCAAGGCCTGAACTCCCCAGGCGCAAAAGGACTGTACGCCCTCCACGTCAACCGGCTAACCGAGGAAGAGCTGCAGTACCACCAGTACGAGGAAAGCCAAGAGGACCCGGACGGGTCTGAAGAGTATGAAGCAGGAGGACATCGCCACTGAAAGGTGATGGTACACAAACTGTACATAGTTACCCGTACGGGTATAAGAACTGCTGCTGATTGAAGTGTGGTCCCCGTTGGGACTAGTGTGGAACTGTTAAAGGGATGGTTACCTGTGTGCCCCTTATCCCTAACCAGGCTGAGGACTGTGAGCAGCCATTCCCCTATCCCCACTGGCCGAGGACTGAGAGCGGCCACCCTTTTAAATAGTTGCGCTTCTTAAAGCGCCCCCTACTGGTTTTATAAAAAGACTGCAACACCTACCTCAGAACAAATTAACTGGACTGTTGCACCTTTACCTGGTCGCAAGTTGCACAGCGGCCAGAGTTCAAGAATCTGTTTGAAAATGTTTTGCTTGAAAATGTCTTAAATGGAAAAGTTTAATATGCTGCTAAAATAATAATGCCAAAGTATTATATAGTATTTTATAAAAGAGTTCCGGTGGCATTAGTAAAATGTTTTATACCAGTAACATTGGAAAGAAAAGAGTACCTCCCATAAAGGGATGAGTGAAAAGTTAATGTCTTATATATGAATGCATTCTAAAAATTTGTATGTTTTCAAATTGTTTTGTTCTCTTCCAGCCCGAGGACGTGCTGTGATTTACCAGGGGGGAATGTAGCACCCCGAGGGCTCGGCTGCTACAGGGGTATTGCACCTCGAACCAGAGGTGTGATATTCCACTCCCGGGTAAGGATGGAGTGTGGACCAGGACTCAGTATGCTGCATGCACCACACACACCCCATTTCCGAGGGACAGCTCAACGGTGCTCCCACTAGACAGAAGTGCAGGCACAACAGCATCTGTTCCTGGCTGGAGTGGGGAGGGGGAGGAAAACCCAGTGGTGTAGGAGCAGATAGGGGTGGGTCTCTGGGCATAGGTAGGAGCCCATTGGTTGCTAGTCACCTGGGCTCGGGTGTTAGAAGGAGGTATATAAGGTGGGCACCATCTTAGGACAGCAGTCAGTGCAGTGCAGAGAAGAAGCTAAGAGTGAGAGGAGAAGACAGGAAGCAGAGCCCCTGCATGGGCTCTGCTCCGCAGGCAGGCCTTGTCAGGAGGCTGGAGCCTGAGAGAGAGAGAAAGGAGAATGAACAGAAAGGACAGTAAGAAAGGAAGCAAGGAACAGGAACACAGAGAAAGGCCCAGAGACACGAGGACAGAAGGAACCCCAAAGGCCCAGGAGATACAGGGTGAAGGGTTGGCAGAGCAGGGTACCGGAACCCAAATTGGTGGAGGCGACTAATCCTCAGCCAAAACCGGAGGTTGTGACCACATCTTGGTGCGACCCCTCACTACATCCACCAGGAAAGCATACCACATAGGGTCAGGGAAACCGGAGAGAGGTTTCGCCAACAGAAGGCCCGAGGAAGCTGGACAAAGGTGGGTCACTGGTGGGGACGGCCAGAGAAAGGAAAGGAAGGGAGTCCTGTGCCACGCTCTGGAATTGCCTGGGAGTTGGTCGAGCCCCTTGCCTGGTGGACGCAGCACGGCTTGGGCAGTCACCGCCGGTACCGAGGTGACTAGGACCAGTAAAGAACTGTGAGTAAAGCATTGGAAACTGCAACCACACGTCTCTGTGTTTCATCGCCGCACCAGCACCATTAGTACTGGGACGCTCACACCATTACCACCATCATCCACATTAGCTGCCCTGAGGCAATACTTCTCCCGTGGGGAGTTATCCCATACTTGGCTGCGCATACAACACCAGCCTCAGCGGTCTGCAGCGCAGCGGCGGTCCCCACTGACCGCAATCCACGGGTGGCGTAGTCGGACACTTATTATAACACCAATAGACTGCTACTGGTTTGACCACCCTGGGAACGGACCGGGTCACCGCCACACGGAGACTACAACCCCCAGCATCCCACCAGCGATCCGGCTCCGGGTATCCCCCTGCACAGCACAGGCCCAGGGGGCGCGTCACTAGTTCTCTCAGTCAGCAGCTGTAGAGGAGCTTTCTAGCATTTCAATGTGCACTCAGCGTCGTTATGTCTTCCTGGGCATGCACAGTTGGCTAATGAAGCCAGGGAGAGTACACCCGGCTTCATTGCACATGTGCAGACAGACAGGACACCGGCAAGATTTCTGCCAGTTCTAAGATGCCATTGTGGGGAGAATGACAATGATGCCCCAGGGGTATGATTACAGGATTAAGGGCTAGTATGGGAAAAGTGATATCCCACTGGACTGGTCCTGGCTAATTTGTATATGAAGAACGGCGCATAAAAAGTTGATGTTTCCATGATAAAATATTGGACATTAAGGGACATCAAGGACCTTCTTGTAATGCAAGTATAAGCCATTTTAACATTATAGTGACAGTTTGGCAAGCTTGGGGGACCTAACCGGTTGCCTTTAACAGACTGTTTACTTGCAGAAATGAAACGGAGGGAACAAGCTGGTCAACTAACAAAATAGTCTCTCTGCCTGGTTAAAGGAAATGTATTTTAGACTCCATAATCTTTCAGAGCCATAGACAGTGTTACAAACTATGGGATAAATGGGATATAACATGATTAGGTTTTAATTGCTATTCTTAGTTTAAGACACTAACACATTTAAAGGGTACTTGTCATAAAGGAAAAGAGAACTTTAAAAAACTTGTGAAAGTTTCTCATAGGCTAGAGTCACACGGCCTTTTTCACTCCATCTGAGAAAAACGGTCTGATTATGCTAATCAGGGCCGGCTCCAGGTTTTTCTGGGCCCCGGGCAAAAGAGTCTCAGTGGGCCCCTTTAACACATACCACGATTCATGATGCACAGATACCACAGAGAAATATAGGTATAGTGCAATGCAAAGATTTCACTTCTTACATTACATAAGCGATATCTATTGTAAATTCTACAATAGCTCAGAAACCGGCGAATTGCTCCACACAGTATACTGGCCCCCATAAAATGCTCCATATAGGAGACTGGCCCCCATAAAATGCTCCATACAGAATACTGGCCGCCATATAACGCTCCATACGGAATACTGGCCCCCATATAGCGCTCCATACAGAATACTGGCCCCCATATAACGCTCCATACAGAATACTGGCCCTCATATAACGCTCCGTACAGGATACTGGCCCCCATATAACGCTACATACAGGATACTGGCCCCCATATAATGCTCCATGCAGGCTGTTCCCCCCCATAATGCCCTATGCAGGCTGTTCCCCCCCCCTTATAATGCCCCATGCAGGCTGTTCCCCCCCTTATAATGCCCCATGCAGGATATCACCCCCCATATACTGCCCCATGCAGGATGTCACCCCCCATATAATGCCCCATGCAGGATATCACTTCTCCTCCCCATATAATGCCCCATACAGGATGTCACCCCCCATATAATGCCCCATGCAGGATGTCACCCCCATATAATGCCCCATGCAGGATGTCAACCCCCATATAATGCCCCATGCAGGCTGGCACCCCCCCATATAATGCCCCATGCAGGATGTCCCTTTCCCCCCATATAATGCCCCATGCAGGATGTCCCTTTCTCCCCCATATAATGCCCCATGCAGGATGTCTCTTTCTCCCCCATATAATGCCCCATGCAGGATGTCCCTTTCCCCCATATAATGTTCCATGCAGGATGTCCCTTTCCCCCACCATATAATGCCCCATGCAGAATCTCACCCCCCCCCATATAATGCCCCATGCAGGATGTTCCTTTCCCCCACCATATAATGCCCCATGCAGAATCCCCCCCATATAATGCCCCATGCAGGATGTCCCTTTCCCCCACCATATAATGGCCGGATGCAGGATGCCGGATGTCACCCCCCCATATAATGCCCCATGCAGGATATCACCCCCCTCTTTTTAAAATGACCCCATGCAGGATGTCACCCCCCCTCTTTATAATGCCTTATGCAGGATGTCACCCCCCCATATAATGCCCCATGCAGGATGTCACCCCCCCCCCATATAATGCACCATGCCTCCATACATTAAAAAAAAAAAATCAAATACTCACCTCACTTCTCCTCACCCGCTGCCGCTGCTCAGGTCCGGACTCTAGCGTCGCTGGCGTCGTCCCGCTCTGCGCTGCCTGTGATGGCTCAGGGGAGGGCATGGTGGAAAGACGTTACCGCACCCTCTGACCTGAGACTTCACAGGGAGCGCACAGCAGGAAGACAGCGGATCTGCGGAGGCACGGGGAGAGGTAAGTATCCGGCTGCCAGGGCCCAGAGCAAGCAGGGGAGAAGGGCGGGCGCTGGCACCGCTCTCCTCCTCCTATAGCCCGGCGGGGTGCCTGACCGCGAGTGGGCCCCCCGCCTGCTCAGAGCCCTGGCACTTGCCCGGGTATGCTGGGTGCTGACGCCGGCTCTGATGCTAATCACACTCTGATTAGAGTTTGGGTTTGATCCAATTTTCTCGGAGGTATGACATCCGAGTGCGGTCTGATTTTTTTCACAGGCCCATAGACACTTCTCGAAGGCATATCATGAATACTATGATTTTTTTCCTCAGACCACTTGGCCCAGGGAAAAAAATCGAACATGTGCACAGCCCCATAGAATAACATGAGTACAAGTGCTATCTGTCTGAGGATAGCACTCGTCCAATTTATACAGTCGTGTCACGAACCCATAAAGTGATAAACTGCTGGTCAGTAAAAGTGTCCACATCGCATTAAACTCAGGAACACTACACAGCATTTGGTTACCTTCCAAATTTAGTTTCGGGTAGCTTAGTAGAATGGGTGCCTTGCCTGTCAGTCCAAGGGAGCCCTAATTGACATTGATTAGCTGGTTGTTGCCAACACATCATGTGACTCTTGAATCCCACCATCATGTCATTTAGTTTAGTTGATGGGCTTACTACACTGTTGCCCTTCATCAAGACTGATGGGCTTAGTACACAGTTGCCCTTCATCAATACAAGTGCCCTACAATCAATAAACTTCTTTCTACAAATTGACTATCCATATATTTCCACTTTATGACTTTTAGAACAGCAAAAGGTGAGTCTAAAAATCATGACTTCTAATACTGTATGGCCAACATTTTGTTTATGCCTTGTAAAATGCATAAAAGTTAATCGGAAGTATGTGCTGAGTTTCTAGAATGAGTATAGTATTGTCATAAAATTCTGTAATACCAAACTCTACATTATATGATGGATTAAATGCTTGATCAAAAAAATGTCTTGAACAGAAATCAGTTGTACATAAGTTATTGAGTTTCACCTCTTCAATAAACTTTGGATAATCTCCCGCAGCATGAGGCTGCACTGTATAAGAGTGCCCTTAATGTTACATAGTATATAAAATGCACACACGCTGACATGAGGTCTTATTGGATGTACATCCATTTTTACATTGCCATACAGCTTTCAGCATTATTACATTCTGCCAATGATTCATACTAAAACAAATACATATTGTTACCAGATGAAGCATTCTATTTCAGATTAAGATGTGCTCCTTTCTTAGAACCCAAAACATTGAGGCAGTTCACATTGTGCTGTTTTTGTTATTACACATACCAGAACATATGCCACTTAGGTCTCCAGTTCAGAGACTAAGATAGAAGTAGAATTTACCCCTGTTGTTAACATTTATGCACTTTACTTGCCATTTACCATGTTTGGACCTAAGGTGACATGTTCTGTTTCCGTTTTTTTCTTTTAGTTGACTGCAGAGATACAACTAGGTACTGTGAAAAAGTGAAACAGCTGAAACTTTGTCAGCTTGCTCAGTTTAAATCTCGCTGCTGTGGGACTTGTGGGAAAGCATGACGACCCATTCAGAAGCCTAACTTTGCTTTAGCTAGGTAAGGAGACGTGAATAAGAACAGGACTGATCCGCAAGCTTGTGGTGATCCGGTGATTGTATTTACTTCTCCACTGGTCAGTCCTTAAAAAGAACTCAACGAGGAGGTCCTCTGCCTGAAGACAAGAGGTGCCTGACTCTCATAATCTGAACTGGGGTACTGAGATAAGGACACCAAGCACATATATTTTTGGTTGCATCATGGACCTCATTTCGGAGGATGCTGCGGCCAATGAAAGGATTTTCGAGCAACATAGGAACAAAGGGATTATGATGGGACACAAATGATTTGGTGACAATGGACACCTCTGGATGTACATGTATTTTTGTAATTTTTTAATTCTATTTTTCTATTGTGCTTTCTCTGCCACCCTACTATGTAACACAGAGCACTGCACAATGACGCACACTACAGGAATTAAAAGCTGGGACCAATCATCTACTGGAAGAAATGGAACCAAATCTGAGAGACTGAAGGTTTCCAATAATCATGGGAAGAGCATCTGCATTGCTTACTAGTGAGCCTGTCTCTCGCACAGATATAACTTTGATGACAAGGGTTATGGGCATAACCCACCATGCAATGATTTGTGAAGTCCATAAATCACATGTCCCCAGTATAAGTTATATGGAATTGGTGTCTACCAATATAAAGCAGGTTTTGCTATTTTCACCAGCACTTTAAGAGTGTGATGCTTGAAAATGACAAACAAGGCAAACACAAATGTGCAAATTTAAAGAGAATAGGAAATGTTAGTAGGAAAGAAGAGAATTATTTAAGCTTTTATTAGCACTTTGTTACTTGTACATTTTGATGCCACTGGGCTAGATTGTTTTATTTTGTAAATTCTTCAAGGGTTTTTCCACTAAACCTAAACTGTGAGTTGCGTTAATGGCTACATATTGGTGTTATTACAAAATTGCCATTCATCTGATACAGACAGACAAAAAGAGTAGACAGCGGAAAACAACCTGTATCATGTCCCACAAGTAACTGATTTAGAGGAACCCAAAGCAAGCAGAACACATACTGTATAATAATATATAGCTCAAAGGGAACCAGCTGTACCTTTTATAATATGTTCTTATATTCCAATACAGAATTCAATATGTAATAAGCACCTAACATTCCCAACTTATGGTTCTGATTAGGAGAAAAGCCAAATATTGTTATTATTTATAATTTAGTCTTATAAAATCCACGCCATTGGTTTAAAGCCATTTCACCTCATTAAGTGGACAGAAGAATCCAGGGGGAACATGTAAATGCCATACATTTGTAAATTGACTTTACTGCCCCAGCATGGCCGCCATATTGACCACTGGCCTCCATGAGTTCCACTGTGCTGTTGTGCGTCGTCTTCAATGTACAGTGCTGGCGGTGTACACCAAGCTTCTGATTGGAACATCAACTGACTTGTAAGAGTATGCAGACTAAGGCCCCTGGCAAATATATCCAGCGATATTTTATCTAAAATGCCTCATTGAAGCTGATGGATGAACTCACCCCTTTATTTTTCAATGAGATCATTTCCACATTTCCACTTGTCTGGTTGTTCCCCTAGATAGGCTGGTCTGGTTGCTGGATCAAATAATTTTTTTTTTATTAAAATTATTATTATATTTGTAACCTATATTTCATGTCCTATACAAATCTATGGAAAAAATGCCTAAAATGGAACGGGAAAAAAATGGCTCAAAATTGAGGAAAACACTACAGCGTTTCTTGGCAAAAAAAGAAAAATCCCTGAAAAAGGTTGCAAATAAAAATGGTGAATGGTGTTTTCGCAGATAAATTTTTGTGTAAAACTCACCTTCAAGAGGAAATAAACTTCTCTTTTTATTATTGATCAGTCTTTGTAAAGTTATTTTTTTTAATATACTTGATTACCCTATTTTGCCCCCTTCTCTCCCAAACACTATACTGCAGTGCTGTTTTCACTGCCTACTTTAAGCTACCTAAAAATCCACTTTTAACTGCTGCTCAGCAAAAATCTGCACTCTATTAGAAATAGGAGTATGAGACTTTCCCTGTCTGAGCCTCTTTGTTCCTTTCACCCATACTTAGACAGAGACAGGACTCATTCACAAGTCAGTATTTGGTCAGTATTGTGTGTCAGTGTTTATATGGCAAAGCCAGGAGTGGAACTTACAGGGAAAAAGTATAATTTAATATAATACTGCCCCACTATTAGTATTTGGTCAGTCTCAGGAGTGGGAGCCAAAACCAGGTGAGGAACAATCAGAGAAAAGGTATAATAAAAACAAGTCACCAATTCTGCATTTATCACACACTCCTGAGAAAAAATACTGACCGAATACTGACCAAATACTGTGGGGCCGTGGCCTTTTTAGAGAAACTACTGGTTTTGACAGATAACTACTGATGCAATGCTGATCAAAAATACTGATGTGTGAATGAGGCCTAACACAGGTTGCTGAAATAGACTATGGATTCAAAGAAAGTTCTTAGGTAGTTTGAACTAAGCAATCAAAACAGCACTGCAGTATAATATTTGGGAGAGGAGGCAAAATAAGGTAATAAAGTATATTACGAAAATTCATACCTTTGCGGTCTGATCAATAATTAAATAAAAAAAAAAAGTTTAGTTAATCTTCCCATAAGACAGGTATTATGAATGCTAGAGTAATGATGTCCAGTTTTTATACTAGCAAGTGCATAACGATAGGGTGTAAAAATGTGTGCTTAAAATGGGGAGCAAAAGTCTCTTTGCCACATGAGAATCCAGCAGTATTATAAATGGTCTGAAATTGGATCGATGTGCCCCTCCTTATCATTTTTTTTTTGCCAATATCTCAATAGTGACACAACATTACTAGCTTTAAAGTATAAACTTTTAGGCTATGTGCCCACGATGCAGAAATGCTCTGGATTTTATCCTGAGCGTTTATGCATCTCCCTGGCAGAAAAAAAACGCATGCGGATTGTACATGCGGATTGTACATGCGTTTTTCCTGCCAGGGACAAGCGGAAGTGAAGCGTTTTTCCCATTCGATTTCGCATGCGGGTTGTCAAGCGCTTTCCAAGCGATTTTAGCATCAGTTGGAAAGTGCTTGTCAACTTGGTCACACTATATAAATCCATGCAACCGGCATGGATTTATATAGTGTGACCAAGTTATAGTAAAAGAATGGTAAAAAATAAACATTATACTCACCTTCCGATGGCCCCCGGTCTCCTCCAGTGCGTCCGGTGTGTTGGGCGGCTCGCGGTGGACTAAAAGGACCTTCCATGACGTCATTTAGTCATGTGACAGGTCATGCGACTGCCGACGTCATGGAAGGTCCTTTTAGAGCATCGCGAGCCGCCGGGAAGCCAGGACGCATTGCTATGGAGACCGGGGGCCATCAGAAGGTGAGTATAATGTATTTTTTTATTTTAAATTCTTTTTTAAAATAATAATTTTTTCACAGGTACTATGGTACCTGAGTCCGGAGGAGAGTCTCCTCTTCTCCAGACCTGGGTACCATCCGCACATTGAATCGCTTAATATCCGCATGTGCACATGTAGTCTTGCGGATATTAAGTGATTCAATGGAAGTAAATGGCGGCGAAAACGCCACGATTATGCAAAATAATTGGTAGTGCTGCGGATATTTCCGCAATGATAATCCGCAGCGGAAATTTCCGCAGCATGTGCACAGCACATGCGGATTATCATTGGGGAACATTGCGGACCTTCTACCATGCGTTTTTTAAGTGTTTCTGCAGTGGAATTGCCGCTGCGGAAACGCTTAAAAAACGCATAGTAGGCACACAGTCTTGCATTACTCTTGTGTTGTAAATCACGCAAAAAGTTTTTTTTTGTTTTTTCTTAAAGCTGGTCACCTCATGCTGCTCTTAGGATATTTTGATCCAAGAGGGAAGGTAAGAAAGGCACATCTGTAGATGTCGGATCCTGTTTTAAACTTTGCACTGGGACCCAGGATCTTCAAGTTTTGCAATAGCAGTGATTTCATCACTTTTGGGAAAAGTTTAAATTAAAAAGCTGAAAAACTTCTAAGGTATAATCCCTTTTACTTGTGCATGCCCATTTTTTATTACTATTTTTACTCCACAAAAATCTAGTTTTCACATGTTTGTTTAAACAAAAATCATGGTCTAGTCCAGTTGCAGTATCTGCCGTTCTGTTCCCGACAGCTACGTAAATTTATTGGAACATAGCAATAAACAAAAGCCCTATTTATGTTGTAATTATCATTACAGGACTACAAATGATTGCCTCTGAAACCACTGAAACAAGTTTCTTTACCCTTCTCTTATTATAAATGCACATAATACGGCCACTTTGTAAAAGACGTTCTGTGCGCAAAATGTGTGTTGCCAAGATACATTATTATTAATAATATAAAATGTCTATGTATGTATAGCTTTTGTTTGTATTTATTAGAATTTCCTGTACAAAAAAAGTGCAATATTAATAATTGTACATTGTTTTCCAGATAAAATTATTTTTGGGACTTTTTATGACATGGTGTTGTTACAGTTATTGTGTTTTGAGTGAACAAATTAGAGTCCAAAAAGAAAGCCCACGTAGTTCGTATGGATTCTGTTATAGATATTTTTAGCCTTTCTGTCTAATGAAAAGCAGAGCAGATCTCCGTGAATAGATAAAACATCTTCATCTGTTGGTTATTACAAAAGTTTCTCATTAGCTCAGCATTCAGAAGAAGATGGTGGTTGTGATAAATCGGGTGTAGTATAGAAATTACTTGCTTGGCACATGTGCCGAAAAATTCTCCATTTGTATAAATGACTGAAGTGCAACTGGAAGAATGATAATGCTGTGGAAAAATAATCATATTTAATAGAGCAATGAGGTTGGAGCTATCATAAATAAGTCAGAATCTTGAGTCAGCCTTGAATCTGAGATTGCAGTTGCAAAAGGTCCTTTTGGCCCATAGAGTAGATTATTGCTTTTAAAGAACCATATGATAGTTGGGGCCCATAATCTTTATAAGATGGGCATATTAATGCATTTGAGGGATCTATGAAAATAAACCTATGCATTCTATACAGCCATCTGTTATATACAGAAATCCTGGGAATACCACTAGAAAAATTTTGATGTAGTTGGGAAGTGTAATTTTCCTATAAACAAAGTATACCTGTGGCTACAAGTGGCTTTGTGGTAAGGGAATCTGCTGAAGGGAAATGAACACATAAATATAGTGAGCAAAACCAAAAGAAATGAACTGGAGTATGTTGGTATACATGCAATGTGTAGGAGAATGTTCACACTGGCCATTAAATAGACAAAACCTAAGATAGAAACAAGATGAACATATACCCTGCTGAAAGTAAGTAAAAAGCAACAGTGCATATGAATAACATAAGGTACTTAGCAAACACTGTTTTTGATTAAAAAAAAAAACATAAAAGCAATCCCACCATCGCCAAGGTGTACCCAGTCGGGATGTTCCTAACCTATTTCGGTTTTGGTTCAGGTTTTTGCACTCAGTGCATGCAAGAGCATGGCCTCCCTTTTTTGAGCTGGGATTACATTTATATAGCTTCCCATTGCTGGATATCCAAAGTTCAGCCCTGGTCCTGCTCGGCAATTATTCACATTGAGGTCATTTTTGACACATGGTAAGGTTTTAATACCAGAGGGTAGGACCGTTCTGACTGGGTACACCTTGGTGCTTTTGGGATGGCGTTCACGCATTTTTTAAAATCAAAAACAGTGTTTACTGAGTACCCTATGTTGTTTAGGGCTCGCTCAAACTGTCGTATAACACGGCCGAGTGCTATGCAATGTTTCATCAGATAACACTCAGCCCAATGTTATTCTATGGGGCAGTGCAGATCTCAGATTGTTTTCTCATGCTGATAAGGTATGAGAAAACAATCGCAACATGCTGCGACTGGCAGTGAGACTCTGCTCACACACATCCCATACAAGTCTATGGGTGCGTGTGAAACATCGGACTGCACTCGGATGTCCGATTACGGTGGACTCTGGCAATGGAGGGCACCCTTGGTCAAAGTTATCTGTGCACTAAGGGTGCACAAACTTTTGCATAGGCCCATTTTCCTTTTTTTAATTTTTAAAATGTAAATGATAAATATATATAATTTTTTTTTTGCCTAAAATACAAAGGAAATGTGTCAACCTTAACTTTAGGCCTTTTAGAGATCATTTCATCTTCAACTTGCTTAACTGTTCACAATATCAGTAATTTTGACCAGGGATGCCCAAACTTTTATATGCCAATGTGTAAATACAGTGCATTGAAAAAGTATTCATACCCCATGAACTTTTACATATTTTTCCACATTACACCCACAAACTTAAATGTATTTTATTGGGATTTTATATGATATACCAACACTAAGTACCAAATATTTGTGAAGTTCATGAATACTTTTTCAGAGCACTGTAAACTGAACAGTGTGTATTCATTTGTAAACTAGGGACAATTATGTTTTAGGGCTCACTGTACAAAATAATGGAGTCATGTTTGATTTTGATTCATGTCACGGACTAATCTCACCAAAGCAAGTATATGTCCATGAACAAAACCAGACAGTACTCAGATGTCATCCATTTGACTGGAGCAGCTTGAGAAACCTCCTTTGTTTTTTTTGTTTGTTTGTTTTTTTATATGAAAAATACTGACCAAACTCTGATGGTAAAAACTGACACTCACCAACCTCTCATGAACATCTCATCAAAAACACTAATGAAATGCGGATCATTTTTTCCATACGAGAAAAATCTCTGATGCCTAAACAGCCCTTAATCAGATGCAGTTCTGTGATCCGTGTATAAGGCCTCCTTCACACATCCTAATATTTCTGGTACTGGAAAAAACAGTACCATGTCCGTGGTACGTGTGCGCCATCCATGTGACACATACTGGAATAGAATGCAGAAGAGAAATGACAGATGTTTAGGTGTTAGATGTGCAAAGATAGATAGATGTATGTAGCAGTTTACTGTACATGTATTTAGCAAATAAATAAATGAAAAAAATGACGTGGTTCCCCTTCCCCCTATTTTTAATAACCAGCAAAGGTAAAGTAGACAGTTGTCAGTTGATATTATCAGGCTGGGAAGGTCCATGGATATTGGGCCCTTCCCAGCCTAAAAATACCAGTCCGCAGCTGACCCAGAATTGGCGTATCCATTAGATGCACCAATTCTTGTGCTTTGCCCGGTTCTTCTCGATTGACCGGGTGCAGTGGCAACCAGGGTAATCGTATTGGGGTTTATGTCAGCTGTGATTTGTCAAAAATCACAGCTGGCATCAAGTCCTGAGGTTAGTAATGGAGAGGTGTCTCTTAGACACCCCCATTACAAACTCAGTAATCCAAAAAAAAAAACACAAAAAATTTTATTTGAATAAGGACTCCCCCACACTATCCCTAGTTCACCAATTTATTGCAAAAAAACATATCCCACGTCGGTCCGCCGTAGTACTGGAAATCTGATGTAGTCCAGAAATGGATACCTGAAAAATATAAAATGAGAGAAATAAACACAAGAGACAGTCCTTCATTCATCAGTTTATTAGCAGAAATGTTCTCACGAAGCTCCAAAGTAGTCCACATTCCCCGAATCCAGCTCCAGTGTCGCCGAGTAATGATGACAACTCTCATCAGAGCCGCCAGGTCTTGCTGAGTACAAGAGCAGAACCCTGCATAATATACACCACCGCTTGACTTATGCCACTGAAACCAGGTACTCAGTGTTTTTCACTTCACTTGCCTTGTATGGCTGATTCTTGTACTCAACTCGATCCCTAGATTTATTACATTTTCTGTCCCTAGTATCTCAAAGTTAGGATGTTGCTGCGTCAGTATACTGTAGCTTATGTACAAACAAGATTGCCCAGCGGCCACCTCGGACTTCAATTGGCTAAAGTAAGTGCTAGATCTACAGTACATTGGAAGTTATTCCAGCCATTCTTCATTCTGCCTTTGATCACACATCTAGCTGATTTAGACTATTACAATTGCTGTTGTGGAAGGAAAGTTTAGTAAATGGAACAAATGGTTTAAGCCCAATAAAAAAGGGGAAAATCAGCTGCAAGCCTCATGTTTTCCTATATTGTGAATTTATTGGCTTTAACTAAGGAACAGCATCTCTTTAATGCCAAAAGGTGATAAAAATACCACCAGCAAGTCTTTATAGCCAGAAGGTGATGCTTTCTATTAACAATTTTATAGTTGTGTACATGAAACACGCACTAACGTAAGAAAAATACGAGGCTCATAAAGCCTGAGGGAATGGTTCCCAATCAATAGGAAAAACATGCATTTAGTCTCTGTTTTCCTATTTGCGCAGCAGCTGTAGAGTGAATCAGCTGCAGTTATTCAAGCGGAGCCATATTATTTCACAGCGACAGGTGAGTAATTGCTAGTACAGAACTACAGCACCCAGTGTACCGTACTCATTGTCAGGAGACAAATATCAGTCATTTCCAATAAGTTTAGGTATTAACAAAAAGTGCAAAGCATTGTAGACTGGCTCCAGTTCTATCCATACTAGATGAGAAAACTACTTTTTACATTACTGGCTAACAGTTCTCATATCTATCAAACCTTTTTACTTTGGTTTAGTGTGATCCAGCGAACAATATTTTGTACTGTATTGGAGCTAATATACATTTTTCTTTAAAGCATGAATCCAACATTTTCTTCTTATTTATCTTACTGCTGGAGTGGTGCCACTAATGTAAGTTCCCTGCCGCTAGCATTATACTCACCAGCCGCTGTAGTCTTCTGTTAACGGCACTGCTCCAGGCTTCTTCTCCAGGTTGTGACCTGCCGGATTGCTCCAGTGGTTGCTGGGCGAGCCGAAAGTCACTACTCAATGTAAGTCCATGCGAGCCAGAATGAGGCCTTCATAGAATTACATTGAGAGTCTGTGACTGTTACTTCTGACTTCCGGTCAGTCAGAAGTTGCAGTCAAAAGTTGGCGGATTGGTACCCGAGCGGCACCGGGAACAGCTGAAGACGACAGCTGGTAAGTGTAATACTAAGGTCAGGGATCTTACATTAGAGGTACCACTCCAGTGCTGATATAAAAAAAACACTGGAGTGGAGCTTTAAATATATCAGCAGATGTACATTTACAGAGAAGCAAAAATCTGAATAGAAGCTCTTTATAGGTCCCAGTAGCAATTATATTCATACTAGAAGACTGTTGTAGCTGTTATTGCTCTGACCCAAAGTCAGATTACGGGATGGCCAGTCAGTCCGAATTGAGAGACTAGGCCCTCCACATAACGAACGCTCGGAGAATAGAAATGCACTTATTGTGAGCAAAACAATTCTGTTTATTTTTCTGTGATTACTTCTAATACCATTTACAGACCATGTAATTTCCATTTAGAAATCTCCACATGCTGCCCCCTTCTGTAGACATTTGCATATTTCCAGCCTCATTCTGACTAGATGTGTCTGGCCTCGCTCAATTCACTTGTATTGACCGAGGCCGCGCCGCACGTTTAGTCGGCACGTGAACACAAGTATGTAAATCACACACTTCCGGTCGCGTACCCGCCTGCTCCCAGCACTGGCACCAGAAAACCGTGACACTGTGCGCTGTGAGGATTCACACACAGAGTGACTGCAGACTTGAACCCCAAGCCTGGACAACCCTTTAATGACTTGATTTAACAGGTATGAAAACATTTGGTCAGAGTGCATAAGGAAACCAAGGCCTGATTTAATCTAGTTGCTTGTACTTTGCCTAGGGTTGTAATATCTGCGTTAAGTAAGGAAATAGAACAATAGGAGTCTGGGAGCAGGGGGTCCTTTCTCAGCTTTGCAAGCACCACTTCAAGAGCCTTTAAGAGTCCAGCAGTAGGTTTTCTCATATAGATATAGTAGTCTATGTTTGACTATGTCACAATTTGCTGTATACCACTCTCCTATCAATCCATTGATTCCAGGAGTTTTCCAAGAGGGTAGAGACTTAATGGCCTCCTTTATGTCATCCTCAGTGATCAGGGCGTCTAATGCTGTCACCTGGGCCTCAATAAAAAGCCAAAGAGGAAGGCTCGGCAGTGAATATTTTCATATTTACTTCTTTATAAATCCTTGTAAAATATTTGAACTACTTTATAGGTATCTCATGGATTAGTACAGAATAATCCGTCTGAGTTAAACACATGGAATGGAGACATCTTTCTGCATGAGCCAGATAAGAGAGGAGTCTACTGTTTTATCACCAAGCTCTAAAATTACCGCCTACATGGGCAGTAATTTTCTCATTGTTTGCTCTTTAGCTAGCAAGAATAATTCTAAGCTCGGGTCCATTGATGTTTATGAGTGGGTTGAGGTTCATTTATATAGACTTCTATAGCCCTTTGAGCTTCCAGGGTTCAGAAATGTTCTTTTTCTCTAAGTAAACATCTCTAAGTAAACCACCTAATTGTGGTTTTATGTATGCATCTCATTTAACCAGTGGCTCTGGATGATCAGTAATATGGACCCAAAATCAATCCGCGGAGTGTGAATCACAGTTGCTACTACTTTTTCATCTAAGATAAAAGCAAAATGAGCAAATACCCTGTAGTAAGTAAATACATAGTACATGTAAATAACGGTATTTGGTTAACATTGTTTTGATAAAAAAAAACGTAAAAGTCATCCCACCACAGCAAGGTGTATGCCAATCGGGCGGTACCTACTCTTGTAGTTCACCTCACCATGTGTCAGCAGACATAAAAATAGAAAAGGGCAGAGTAGGACCCGGGCCCCTGGCAGGTGTCTGAACAGTCGAGACCCAGGTCCTACTCTGCCCTTTTCTATTTTTATTAAGCATTGCTCTCTATATAGTTGGATGCAAAAATTCAAGGAGCAGTTTTTAAAGAAACACAATCCATCCAATAATCAGTGCATGTTCAAGATCCGTGATCTTGTGTTCTGCTGCTTGATCTAAACAAGAAATTAACTTCATGATCATATTATTATCCTTCATGAGTTAGTGATTTGGGTCCTACAAATGTTTCTTGCATTCTACTTCCCAACTGTTTGCAGTAGGGTCAAAAACTTCATCAAGAACAACTAGGATAAAAGTCATATCCCCATAAAAGTGGTTTGTGACCTACAAAAAGTCAGGGTCTGTTACTTTAAAGTTTACCTACAAAATGTGTTTAACCTTTAAGGCAGGGGTGGGGAACCTCAGACCCGGGGGCTGTTTCTAGAAGCCATAATGGCACTGTTATCCTTACACAGGACTGCTGAGACCTATTATTGCCTACATTGGCCAGGTGACTAGGATGGTGTGTTATCAGATGCAAGCACTTTTTTAACCTTTTTTTGTCTCCCCTATTTCCTCATAGATTGTAAGCTTACGAGCAGGACCCTCACTCCTCTTGATATGGGTTGAACTATGTGTTACTCTGTAATGTCTTATCTTGTTTGTACAAGTCCCCTCTGAAATGTAAAGTGCTGCAGAATATGTTGGTGCTATAGAAATAAAAATGATTATTATTATATAGCCTAGTAAATCTTTCCTCTCACCCACAACTCCACCCCTCCCCCCTTCCCCCACAGAGGAAACCAAATAACCCAAATATATCCAGATACCCCAAACATCATGATTATACTGCGCACATTAACGGCGCAGAACAGTATGCTGGCCATGTGACTACCCCCCTAAAAGCATGAAGTGTATACTTAGGACACACAGGTTTAGAACCCGAGGTAAATAGGCAGCAGAACTAAAGACCCCCACAAAAATATATTGAGAAAATGTCTAGTTGTTGTGGAAGAACAGCAAAAAATATAAATATATTGCTCCGTTGGATATCTCCAAAGTGATAAGTGACTTTGGAATTCTTTATATTTTTGGCCAACACACAGGCCTTAAGGTTTAATATAATTACTCATCCAGCTACACAGTAAGCAGACTTTATATGATTTTCCTGACATTAATAAATAAGAAAAGCACAAGAATTCATTGCAGACATCTATTAGCCCACACATTGAGGTCATTTTAAGGTTTTTTCTTGGTACTGAGCCACATTGGAAATAAAACAAAGCTTGGCATGCGGTCCATTATCCCCAGAACAGAACTGGTATCTTTGTATTATTTTTCAGCTTTGAAGTTTCCTATCATGAATTAATTGGAAATAGAAGGGTATTTGTTTCCATATGGTGGTGAAAGGTCTGTCATCTAACATTGCAATATATTAAGACTTCAGTGATATCGTCTATGCATTCCTTCTGTAGTAAAAAGATCAGGTCAGATATATAGGGGTCTCAGCTAGGTAATATAAACTGACATTTCAATGTAAATAATCTTGGTTGACTTAACTGTAGATCTCTGTCAGATTTGTATATTGGCACTAATGTCGGAATTAAAGGAGATTTGGTGTAGTTTGATAGTGATGCAGCGGAGAGAAGTGGTGAGATGCCATCTGCTTCCGAAGTGCAACAAGGTAGAACCTAGTGTCTTCAGCAAATGCTGATGAAGAGCGAGTTGACCCCAAGGCTACAGAATAGGTTGCTGTCAATTTGTTTAGAAATCTTTGGGAGGGACAACAGATTGACTAGCTCTGTTTGTTGTCAGTGAATTAGAACTATCTATAGGAGATTTACAATTAGCAGTGCTGCAGAAAACAGAGATCTATCATATAGCTGAGAGTATGGAAGACGCGAGTACAATTGATCACTGGGAGCTGGAACACTGCAGCTTCTGTGAGCCTGCTGTCAGTTTGACAGCCAGCTCAGAGAACAGCCGAATCCCAGTGTGGGAGGCTGCAGAATGCAGCCGCCGGGGGAGACACATCGAACCAACAGCGCCCCCCTGCCGGATGTGCCTGGGTATATGCCCCAGCTGCCTCCCTTGATATGCCTCTGAACAAAGGCACTGGCTGGCCTCCTTGATCTCCAGCATCACCCAGTCCCAGGGATGCAGGGTTGCTTCTCCTGGGCTTGGTAGTTCTCCTGCGGGGGCTGCTACCCACCAGATTTCACAATAGCCCTTACACTAATTACATCTGTGTGTGTAAAAATGGCTGAAGAGCTGGCTTCTCCCACCATCAGTGTTCACAAACATTTGTGACCCCTTACTTCGCAGGGCGCTACACAGAGACCCTGCTTCCAGGAATATGTCACTTACTGGGCTGCTTGCTGTAGTTTTGATATAATCATTATTTTATTAGTAAGAGATTACCACTATAGGACTAGTAAACCTGCTGCTAGGTAGTCTTCTATATTCATGAGCTCTGCAAAACCTGCCCCCCAACCGCAGGTTGGTAGCTTTCTACTTTTGCACAGTATACACAGAAATCTGTCAATAGGTGGTGTGGGTGGGATTATACAGAGCTCAGAGAAGAGGTAGATCCGCAGCAGATATAACAGGGATTTTATCAAAACTACAGTAAGCAGCCCAGTAAGAAATACATCGCTTGCATCAGGGTCTTTGCGCCTACTTCAAGCTGCTGTCAGATGGTGTAGCGAAAACCTGGTGACAGAATCGCTTTAAGGAAAAGCTGTCGAAGAAATGCAGACTCTGTTGCTTTTTTAGGGATACCTCCCTTGACAACCAAGAATATTAGGGAAGATATCATATTTCTGCAACTGATGCATTTGATTCACAGAGGATAGTGGAATCCGGGACAAAAAAAATCAAATGCTGAACCTGGTCTATATACTTTACACGGCAAAACCTACAGTTGCAGAATTAAATGTTAACTATTATGACCTGACATGCCTTGATCATTTGAGAGATGATTGGCAGTTCTGCACGGTTGGTGGTCAATGCTGTGTGATAATGTATACATTATTATCCAAAATTGTGTGAAAATCATACCGTGCAGGTGTCTCTCATGGGGTATGAGAGTTAATCCAGATTTTCCATGTGATGTACACATACTACTAACTTGGATTTGGCAGCATTTTCAAAAGCTTTAATCTCTCTCCCTTGAGCCAAGACTTTATGAAACGATATTTTATAATCACATTTAACAGTTCTGAGGTGTGTGATCATGGTGCAGGTGCACTAGCAATCTAGAATGGCATGCACCCAGTCTGGCCTAAATTAAAATACATAGACCGTAACTTTAGATGTGTCAATTTCCGTCACATTTGAAGTGCTTAGTAAGTAAGAACAACTTTGCACAGGATTATAAGGGGTGTCGAGTATTATGTTAGATTGCAAGTGAGATATAATAGAAAATGCAATCCTTAGAAATCCATATTGGAACAGCAATAGTATGTTTAAAGGGGCTTTCCAGGAATAGAAAGGATAGAAAAATTATTAACTAAAAGAAATGTCATTATAAATAAATTCCTAAACACCTGTAGTGTTTCTATTCACTCGGGTGCGTTTTCAGGTAGGCACAAGGGTAGCTTTTTCAGTAAAATGTCCAGGCTGGTTTATTAAAACGCCATAAACCACTTAGGATAACAAAACTAAAAACCAGTAGTGCTGGTTCGCCCGCTAGGGTTAGTGTCCAGCTCTTTAGTCCTTAGCAAAGACAAACACACTGGAGGTCTGCACACCTCTACACACAGACATTGAATGAGACAACTGGTCTCCTTTTTATCTGCTGTACCACACCACGAGGTAAAAAATGCACTTGTGTTTTAGTGCGTTTTCGCTGCGGAAACACATAAAAAATACATGTAATCTGTAAATGAGTATATCAGTAAAGATTTGTCAAAGCCAAATATCTGAAGTATCAAAAACAAAGCTGCTTTAATTAAAACATGACATATCAACAAGAGACAAAAACTGCAGCATCAAAAACGCGATAAAAACACACTAAAAAAAGCAAGCCACCTAATTTACCAAATAGGTGCGGAAACATTGCAGAAAATCTGCAATATCAAAAGCTCATTGTGTGAACGTAGCCTAAATCCTTGTCAAAAAAACCTCTGTGTGAATAGACCATGAGGCTAAATTCCCACAATGAGTATTTGGTGAATTTTTGATGTTGCAAACTTTCTTTAGTACAGTATTTCTGTACCTAACAAATTAGATTTTTTAATTTTTGAGTGCTTTTTTTATTGCGCTTTTTACACTTTTTTTTGTCTCTTTTTGGTATGACATGCTTTCAATAAAGCTGCTTTGTTTTTGATACTTATTAGTATTTGGCCTTGGCAAAACGGTATTGACACAGTTATGTGCAGTTTATATATGTTTTTTTTACATGCATCTAATGCATTTCTATTGGGAAATCTGCACATAAAACTCATCATACTTGAAAAACCGGATTGTCTCAGTATGACAATGTTGCTCTTGGACCAAAAAACAGGAAGGGAAAGGTGCCTGTGAGCATGTGAGGCAGGAAGCTGTGACCCTTCATGTAATGTGTAGGAAGATGCGTTCCCAGTGGATATTTTGATCTAATACCCGAAATAAAAGGGTTGCTGCTATAAGAAGAGGCTGCTCACACTGCTGTCCAGCCTGTCTTTCTGATCTAATACTGTATAGTCCCTGGGGTGCTGAGGTAAGAAGATGCTGCTTACACTGCTGTTCTGCCTGTGTTTCTGAATTAATTCTAGAGATACCAGGAGGACTGAAATAAAAAAAAGTCTGCTCACACTGCTGTCTTTCTGATCCAATACTAGAGGTACTAGGGGTACTGTAGTAAGAAGTGGACACTCACACAGCTGTCCACCCTGTTTTTCTGATCTAATACTGGGGATAGCAGAGGTGAACGGATAAGAGGAGGCTACTCAAACTGCTGTCCATTTTGTTTTTCTGATTTAATACCAGAGATACTAGTGATGCTGACGTAAGAAGAAGCTGCTTACACTGCTGTCTACCATGTCTTTCTGATCTATTACTGGAGATATCAGCTGTGCTGATGTAAGAAAAGTCTGCTCACAGTGCTGTTCACCATATCTTTCTGATCTAATACTGGAGGGCCCAGCAGTGCTGAGGTAAGAAGATGCTGCTCACACTGCTGTCCACACTGTCTTTCTGATCTAATACTAGAAGAGACCGCTCACATTGCTGTTCACCATATGTTGCTGATCTAATACTGGAAATACCAGGGATGTTGAAGTAAGAAGAGTCTGCTCACAGTTCTGTTCACCATGTCTTTCTGATCTAACGATCTAATACTGGAGCGGTGATGAGGTAAAAAGAAGTTGCTCATGCTTATAAAAACGCCTTTGCCAAATAGGAGGAGTGCTGGTCCAAGTAAAGCAAAAAAAAGGGGATAGACCATGCATTATACCACAGCTGTAGAGAAAGACATGGACCGCACATCAAAACAATCATATGTTGATCTAATGCCACAAAGCAAAAATTAATAAAACTGAACATGAGGTTCTTAGTATAACATTCTGATTGACTGTATGAAGCCCACTGCCACATCACGTCGAACCTCTCAGTGGGTCCTTAACTTTTTATAGCTTTAAAGGTGTGGCAGCATGCGCCAACCACCACCTCAGCAACAATGCCCCAGTATTTGGCAAGGGCATTTTTAATTAGCAGAAGACTGCAAGAGGGGTTCCACTTATTTTTTTCTCTCAGTTCACATTCTGAGAGCTTGTGGAAGGTGAGTTTTTGCACCTTTCACTTGGTGTTGGTGCTGTGTGGTGGCCATTGTTGCTGTGGTTTTGTGTCTGTCATGGTGTGGCCTGGAGTCTTGGGGACTCAGTCTTGCAGCATGGGTGTTGTGAGGCACCAGGTTGCCCACCCTGCTAGTGCACTGTTGCAGAGCGGGTGTTTGGCGCACGGCGCCACACCTTTAAGGCTATAAAAAGTTAGGGACCCACTGAGAGATTCACTGCGATATGACAGTGGGCTTCATAGAGTAGGATCAGAATGTTAAACTAAGAACCTCATGTTCAGTTTTGTAAAATTTTGCCAAGCGGCATTGGATCAACGTATGATTTTTGGATGTGCAGTCCATGACTTTCTCTACAGGTATGGTATACTTGTCTTTCTGATCTAATACTGAAGATAACATGATCGCTAGGGTAAGATGAGTCTGCTCACCCTACTGTCCACCCTGCCTTTTTGATTTAATACTGAAGATACCAGGTGTACTGAGGTAAGAAGAGGCTCTTCAGACTGCTGTTCAGCCTGTCTATAATACTCAAGATACTTTCAGTGCTGAGGTAAGATTAGGCTGCTAACACTGGTGTCCACCCTTTCTGATCAAATACTGTTATTATAATTCCACTTCATATAGTTATTTATTTTTATTCTATTCCTGGAGAACTCCTTTAACTATAATTGATTGGTAGCCAACAACTTAAAGTGCCTAGATAGATACAGGCGCATCTCACTAAATTAGAATATCATCAAAAAGTTAATTTATTTCAGTTCTTCAATACAAAAAGTGAAACTCATATATTATATAGAGTCATCACAAACAGAGTGATCTATTTCAAGTGTTTATTTCTGTAAATGTTGATGATTATGGCTTACAGCCAATGAAAACACAAAAGTCATTATCTCAGTAAATTAGAATACTTTTTAACAACAGCTTGAAAAATGTTTTTAAGCTGTTGTTTGTAATGTCTCTATATAATATATGAGTTTCACTTTTTGTATTGAAGAACTGAAATAAATTAACTTTTTGATGATATTCTAATTTCGTGAGAGGCACCTGTTGATAGACAGATAGATAACAATTTCAGAACATTCTGCTGTGTCTATCAATGATTTGAGGAGATGTCTGGCTTTGAAAGTCAATTTTTGGAAAGTTGATATAGTAGAAATAAAGAGAGGAAATCGTAAGTAAATAGTGAAGGATCACACTTCCACAATCTTTATTTATTAGCTAAAATGAAGTGAGACAACAAGTAGCTTATAAGCCTCTGAGAACCTAGCAAGTCTATGATTTATACAACAAGAACTGTAATTCTTCATTTACCCTGTTGCTGTGCTGGAAGATAATTGATACCCACAGATTACAGGTGATCTCCGGGAATTCAAGCAGCACAATCAGCTTATCAACAAGGGACCATCTAAACAAATGCTTTTCCATTGTCAAGAGTTTTTGACAAAACCCGTGTAGTCTGCAGATGGAGACCAGAGGCTGAACTGGAGCAATGGAAGCTGAAATGCAAGTCTATTCTCTTCAACAATGAGTCCCGCTTTTGTCTAAAGCCCCCGTCTCACATAGCGATATCGCTAGCGATATCGCTGCTGAGTCACGGTTTTGGTGACTCACCAGCGACCTCACCAGCGATGTCGCTGTGTGTGACACTTTGCAACGATCAGGCCCCTGCTGTGAGGTCGCTGATCGTTGCAAAGTGTCCTGGACCATTTTTTGGTCGTTGGCCTCCCGCTGGCCAGCACACATCGCTGTGTGTGACCAGCGGGACCAACGATCTGGCTGGTAACTATGGTAAACATCGGGTTACTAGGGGCACGCGCGCACTTAGTAACCCGCTGTTTACCATGGATACCACTCTGCTACGGTGCACGGAGGCTCCCGCGCACCGTAGCAGAGTGGTATCCATGGTAAACAGCGGGTTACTAGGGGCACACGCGCACTTAGTAACCCGATGTTTACCATAGTTACCAGCCTGCTCCTGCTTGCAGCAGGCTGGTAACGGGAGCAGGACATCGTGGAACGATTCTTTCCACGATATCGCTGCTCCCCTGATCGCTGGTGAGCCTGCCTGTTTGACAGCTCACCAGCGATGTATTAGCGATGCAGCAACGATCCCTGACAGGTCGTATCGTTGTCGGGATCGCTGCTGCATCGCTTAGTGTGACGGGGCCCTTAGGGCAGCAGCGATCCCGACAACGATACGACCTGTCAGGGATCGTTGCTGCATCGCTAATACATCGCTGGTGAGCTGTCAAACAGGCAGGCTCACCAGCGATCAGGGGAGCAGCGATATCGTGGAAAGAATCGTTCCACGATGTCCTGCTCCCGTTACCAGCCTGCTGCAAGCAGGAGCAGGCTGGTAACTATGGTAAACATCGGGTTACTAAGTGCGCGTGTGCCCCTAGTAACCCGCTGTTTACCATGGATACCACTCTGCTACGGTGCGCGGGAGCCTCCGTGCACCGTAGCAGAGTGGTATCCATGGTAAACAGCGGGTTACTAAGTGCGCGCGTGCCCCTAGTAACCCGATGTTTACCATAGTTACCAGCCAGATCGTTGGTCCCGCTGGTCACACACAGCGATGTGTGCTGGCCAGCGGGAGGCCAACGACCAAAAAATGGTCCAGGACACTTTGCAACGATCAGCGACCTCACAGCAGGGGCCTGATCGTTGCAAAGTGTCACACACAGCGACATCGCTGGTGAGGTCGCTGGTGAGTCACCAAAACCGTGACTCAGCAGCGATATCGCTAGCGATATCGCTATGTGAGACGGGGGCTTTAGACACAACGATAGCTGGAGATTGGTATGGAGACTATGTTGGGAATGCCATGAAGAGGCCTACTTGTAAGAACATCACAATAGTCCCACTCCTGAAATTATGGTGTTGGGTGAAGAAAAGAAAATCCTCATAGGTAAATTAAATCCACTCAGTTTACATATATAACCTACAGTGACATAAAAGGAGCATGGATGATCTGAGAAAATGAATATCAAAATGTATTTATTGAAAAATTCACATATAGACACGAAATACACAACATCTTAAATATGTACAAAAAAGCCCTGTATAATTATAGTGTCATATAGGTAATCAAATTAACACATATATGAGCATATGTAATAATGGCTGAGTCATAAGCAGACAACATATAAAATGGAGAGTATATAATACTATGATAATTACAAGGCCTGAATATACTGCTCAAAAAAATAAAGGGAACACTTAAACAACAGAATATAACTCCAAGTAAATCAAACTTCTGTGAAATCAAACTGTCCACTTAGGAAGCAACACTGATTGACAATCAATTTCACATGCTGTTGTGCAAATGGAATAGACAATAGATGGAAATTATTGGCAATTATCAAGACACCCTCAATAAAGGAGTGTTTCTGCAGGTGGGGACCACAGACCACATCTCAGTACCAATGCTTTCTGGCTGATGTTTTGGTCACTTTTGAATGTTGGTTGTGCTTTCATACTCGTGGTAGCATGAGACGGACTCTACAACCCACAGAAGTTGCTCAGGTAGTGCAGCTCATCCAGGATGGCACATCAATGCGAGCTGTGGCAAGAAGGTTTGCTGTGTCTGTTAGTGTAGTGTCCAGAGGCTGGAGGTGCCACCAGGAGACAGGCCAGTACACCAGGAGACGTGGAGGCGGCCGTAGGAGGGCAACAACCCAGAAGCAGGACCGCTACCTCTGCCTTTGTGCAAGGAAGAACAGGAAGAGCACTGCCACAACCCGGCAAAATGACCTCCAGCAGGCCACAAATGTGCATGTGTCTGCACAAATGGTTAGAAACCGACTCCATGAGGGTGGTATGAGGGCCCGACGTCCACAGATGGGGGTTGTGCTCACAGCCCAACACCGTGCAGGATGCTTGGCATTTGCCACAGAACACCAGGATTGGCAAAGTCGCCACTGGCGCCCTGTGCTCTTCACAGATGAAAGCAGGTTCACACTGAGCACATGTGACAGACGTGACTGAGTCTGGAGACACCATGGAGAGCGATCTGCTGCCTGCAACATCCTTCAGCATGACCGGTTTGGCAGTGGGTCAGTAATGGTGTTGGGTGGCATTTCTTTGGAGGGCAGCACAGCACTCCATGTGCTTCCAGAGGTAGCCTGACTGCCATTAGGTACCGAGATGAGATCCTCAGACCCCTTGTGAGACCATATGCTGGTGCGGTTGGCCCTGGGTTCCTCCTAATGCAGGACAATGTCATCATGTCTCGCTCCATCCACCAACGTCACGTTGCACCACAGACTGTCCAGGAGTTGGCGGATGCTTTAGTCCAGGTCTGGGAGGAGATCCCACAGGAGACCATCCGCAACCTCATCAGGAGCATGCCCAGGCATTGTAGGGAGGTCATACAGGCACATGGAGGCCACACACAATACTGAGACTCATTTTGACTTGTTTTAAGGACATTACATCAAAGTTGGATCAGCCTGTAGTGTGTTTTTCCACTTTAATTTTGGAGGTGACTCCAAATCCAGGCCTCCATTGGTTAATAAATTTGATTTCCATTGATGATTTTTGTGTGATTTTGTTGTCAGCACATTCAACTTTGTACAGAACAAAGTATTCAATGAGAATATTTCATTTATTGTTATTTGAGTGTTCCCTTTATTTTTTTTGAGCAGTGTATATCCCCAATATATAGTAAATGTCTGCACATGTAACAGCCATATATCTATGTCCTAATGTCATACAGTATAAATCAAAAAGGACCTAAAAAACATATGCAGCAGAAGTATAACTGACGATTGTAATAACTACCTTTGGCCATGGTGAAAATGGGGCACTGGTGCCATAGTGTATTGTAGCTGGACCACTCTAGTCTTCATTCTAGGTACACTAATAACCGGGTATTATATTGATTTGGTTGCAGAACTAGTGGTTTGACCATTTCTTCAAAGTGTCCTAGGAGCTATCTTTCAAAATAGCAATGCCCAGCCACATGCTCATGAACAACCTGAGTGGCCTAAAATGTAATCAGGGCCTGCAGCGTCTTCGGACCATCAAACATATCTATGATATCATTGGTCGACAATTATAATGAGAGCTGCCAGCAGTGGATCTTGATTATTTGCATGCCCAAGTGTATTTAGCGTGGCAGAACATTCCTCAGACAACTATTAATAACCTCATTTATAGCATGACAAGGTGTTGCAAAACTGTATCATTTTTCATTATTAAACATAACTTAATTTATGTACATCAATGGTTGGATTTCTTTACCTGTGTGGATTGGATGGGTTGGTACCAACGTCTGGTGCGAATTTCATGTCAGTGGCAGCTTAAGAAATATACAGGGTGGGCCATTTATATGGATACACCTAAATTAAATGGGAATGGTTGGTGATGTCAACTTCCTGTTTGTGGCACATTAGTATATGGGAGGGAGAAAACTTTTCCAGATGGGTGGTGACCATGGCGGCCATTTTGAAGTCGGACATTTTGGATCCAACTTTATTTTTTTCAAAGGGAAGAGGGTCATGTGACACATCAAACTTATTGAGAATTCCATAAGAAAAACAATGGTGTGCTTGGTTTTAATGTAACTTTATTCTTTCATGAGTTTTTGATAAGTTTATGACTTATAAAATGTGTTCAAAGTGCTGCCCATTTTGTTGGATTGTCAATGCAACCCTCTTCTCCCACTCTTGACACACTGATAGCAACACCGCAGGAGAAATGCTAACACAGGCTTCCAGTATCCGTTGTACCCTGTATTTACTTAGAAAATTGCTGACGTGTTCAAAACGTATTTCACCTGCTGTACGTATATACAGTGAAGGCCAAAAGTGTTGGCGCCCTTGAAATTGTTCCAAAAAAAATGAAGTATTTCTCCCACAAAATTATTGCAATTACACATGTTTTGTTATACACATGTTTATTTCCTTTGTATATTGGAACAAAAAAAAAACAGAAAAAAGGACAAATTGGAAATAATTTCACACAAAACCTCAAACATGGGCAGAAAAAAATTGTTGGCACCTTTCCAAAAATGTGGATAAACAACTTTGTTTCAAGCATGTGATGCTTGTTCAAACTCACCTGTGGCAAGTAACAGGTGTGGGCAATTTGAAAATCACACCTGAAACCAGATACAAAGGGGAGAAGTTGACTCAATCTTTGCATTATGTGTCTGTGTGTACCACATTAAGCATGGAGAACAGAAAGAAGAGTGCTGTCTGAGGACTTGAGAAGCAAAATTCTTTAAAAATATCAAGAATCTCAAGGTTACAAGTCCATCTCCAGAGATCTTGATCTTCATTTTATTTTGTCCATGGTGCGCAACATAATCAAGAAGTTTACAACCCATGGCACTGTAGCTAATCTCTCTGGACGTGGACGGCAGAGAAAAATTCATAAAAGGTTGCAACGCAGGATAGTCCGGATTGTGGATAAGCAGCCCCAATCAAGTTCCAAAGAAATTCAATCTGTCCTGCAGGCACAGGGTGCATCAGTGAAAGCACAAACTATCTGTCAACATTTGAATGAAATGAAACGCTATGACAGGAGACCTGGGAAGACCCTAGTGTTGACACAGAGACATAAAAAAGCTAGACTGCAGCTTGCCAAAATGTACGTGAGTAAGCCAAAATCTTTCTGAAAAAGGGTCTTGTGGACAGATGAGACTAAGATAGAGCTTTGTGGTAAAGCACATCATTCTACTGTTTGCCAAAAATGGAATGAGGAAAAGAACACAGTACCTACAGTCAAATATGGTGGAGGTTCAAAGATTTTTGGGGTTGTTTTGGTGTCTCTGGCACTGGGTGCCTTGATTGTGTGCAAGGCATCATAAAATTTGGGGATTACCAAAGAATTTTGGGTCGCAATGTAGTGCCCAGTATATGAAAGGTGGGTTTGTGTCCTAGGTCATGTGTCTTCCAGCAGGACAATGACCCCAAACATACTTTAAGAAGCACCCAGAAATGGATGGAAACAAAGCACTGGAGAGATCTGAAGTGGCCAGCAATGAGTCCGGATCTAAATCCTATTGAACACCTGTGGAGAGATATTAAAATTGCTGTTAGGAGAAGACACCCTTCAAATATGAGAGACCTGGTGCAGTTTTTAAAAGAAGAGTGGTCCAAAATTCCAGTTGAGAGGTGTAAGAAGCTTGTTGATGGTTATAGGAAGTGATTGAATTCAGTTATTTATTCCAAAGGGTGTGCAACCAAATATTAAGTTGAGAATGACAACAATTTTGTTCGGCCCATTTTTGGGGTTTTATGTGAAATTATGTTCAATTTGCCAGTTTTTGTGTTGTTCCAATACACACAAAATAAATAAACATGTGTATAACAAAACATATGTAATTGCAATAATTTTCTGGGAGGAAAACTTCATTTTTTAGAACAATTCCAAGGGTGCCAACACTTTTAGCCATGACTATATAAAGATATACTGTATATATGCTGTCACAACACCATGATAGTTTTTAGCTTGTGGCAGAAGGGTTCTCTATAATGTCATTGCATGGAATCTGGAGATTGGTTCCACATGTGCCAACACCACGCTCAATACATTAGGTAAATAAACTGTGGGCAATGAGATAAGACAACATGCCTGTAACTGGACATAGTAGAGTCAATATCCGCTCAGGAAAAGCACACTTTTCATGCATTTAGTGGGATATTTCCTGACCTGGAAATGACTAATAATACAGAGAACGAAAAGGTATAAACAGTGTGCATTTAGAGATATATTACCTTTCTGGACCTGGCTTTCAAGTAAATCAATGACATATTGAGTGTCACTGGCAATGCAATAGAAAATGCTACAGCATGTTGAATAATTCATACTAATAGGAGCAGGGTGGTCCAGAGACTGCTTGATAACCAAACCTCCTTGGTTGAAGCGCAGGAAACCTAAGAGAGTGAGAAAGTACACTGGAAATATATCAATGTCTTATTTATTTTCTCTGCTCATAGGACTTAATGGTCAGTAACTGCAAGTCTTACTTTATTCAATTCTATTCTCACACATTACAAATAGACTATATGTAACTATGTCAGATAATGGAGGCAGAAGAGAACTTAGAAACAGATCACAAACTCATGTTCCAAAGCCAGATATTAAAAAGAGCAGGTCATACAACCATATGTAAACTGAAGTAGTGAAATGTATTCTAAAGATACAATAACACACATCTTACGCCAATATACGGTTGATGGAGTGGTTTGAGCCAAATTCATTGTAAGGCACATGCCTCGCCTCTTGTTAAGTCATTTCCAATTGACAGTTATAAAAATATATCAGCACTAACAATTTTTAATAAATGTGTTTATAACTGCATTACTTTGGGCACCTCAACCACTCCACTCTTCAATTGTGGCAAGTGAGAAAAGTCATAAATTTTACAGCTAAGTTTTTGTGCGCAATGATTTCCATAATTGTTATGTGCATTTACCTCCGAAAACTTACCTACAGTTCCATGTTATATATTTATAATAACATTCACAGCATACTATAGCACTTTAAAGGGGTTGTCCACTATTCATAAATCCTTTTTTAATAAGCCAATGGTGGTTGAAAAAAAGGAAAAAAAAAAGAAAACTCACCTACCAGTCCGGCACTGCTTCTCCGTTTGCTGTCGGTATCACCCAACAGGGGGGACTCATGTGACAGCTGCAACCTTGACATTTTATCCAAGACAGACCCGGTTGCTGAAACAGGGACCGAATCATTAATACCGGCCGATGAGCATTACAGTCTAAATAAACAGGCTTGCTGGAGTATGATGCGCCAGATTCACTAAGAGACACATGCCACTTAATAAATTAGAATCATCTCTTAACTGGCGAGAAACTTCACCAGAAATGTACTCCAGTTAGAGACTGAAGTACATTACTAGCAAAATTTACACCACTAAACTGGTGAACAATTTAATAAATTAGAAAGGCGGGCATGCCCCATTCCGTCTATGCCCTGCCTCTTTTCAGAAATCTGGCCACAGGCTGAAGTTGAGGAGGAGGAACGGAAGGAGTGGAGTCAGTAATGTAGTTGACTATTGCTTGAGTTTTATTTTTTAAACCCTCTGGGCCCATTAAAAGGGTTTACAAGTAAAAACTGGGCAAACAGAATTTTGAACCTCTTGGGTCTCAATGTAAAATTTGTAACAGGACCCATAACTTCTAAGTGTTGTAGCACCAAAGCTATTAAAGAAGAATGCCAGGGACTGTGAGGGGAAGAGATGAAGTAAAGGAGTTGTGAAAACAACTAGAAACTGCAAAATCCAAGAACTGAATTGGTTTAGGGTTGTAAGAGGAGGGGTTGATAAGAGGTAATAAAAAGAAGACTTTGAGGGGGTTTTAGTCAACTGCAGAAGTAAAGTATCTGACCACCTTGTCCTTATTGACATATTGGCATTAGGCTATGTGCCCACGATGCAGAAATGCTCAGGATTTTTTCCTGAGCTTTTCTGCATCTCCCTGGCAGAAAAAAACGCATGCGGATTGTACATGCGGATTGTACATGTGGATTGTACATGCATTTTCCTGCCAGGGACATGCAGAAATGGAGCGTTATTCACTGACATTTGCGCATGCGGATTGACAAGTGCTTTCCAAGCGATTTTAGCATCACTTGGAAAGTGCTTGTGAACTAGGTCACACTATATAAATCCATGCAAACTGCATGGATTTATATAGTGTGACCCGGGAGAGTGGTTAAAAATAAAAAAATAAATATATACTTACCCTCCGATGGCCCGCGCTGGCTTGCTTCGCTCGCTGCCGACAGCGGTGGATTGAAAGACCTGCCGATGTCAGCGTCGCGTGACCCGTCACATGACTCTGACGTCAGCGCCGGGCCTTCAATCTACTGCAAAGTGCCGGGAAGCAAGTAGGAGTGCAGCGCGGGCCGCCAAAAAGTAAATATACGTTTGTTTTTTATTTTATTCTTTTTTTACAGATTTTTTAATGGTACCTGGGTGTGGATGAGACTCTCCTCTCCTCTACACCCGGGTACCATCCGCACATTAGAACGCGCCAATTACGCAAGTACAGATGCAGTCTTGCGGAATTGGCGCATTCTAATGCAAGTCAATGGCGGCGAAAATGCAGCATTTCCGCAAAATAATTGGTAGTGCTGCGTTTTTTTCCGCAATGATAATCCGCAGCGGAAATTTCCGCAGCATGTGCACAGCACATGCGGATTATCATTAGGGAACATTGCTGCCCTTCTACCATGCGTTTTTTAATGCGCTTCTGCAGCGTTTCCGCAGCTGCAAAAACGCTGCAGAAACGCATTAAAAACGCATCGTGGGCACACAGCCTTATAATGTTTGTGGTTCCTTTTACTATCAAAGACAGGATCAGTTGTGGCTGTGTCTGGATTGTTATATTGCAGATGTCTTAGCTGGTGGGATGAAAGTTTGGCCCTAAAAAGGAAGGTCTTGGGTAGGTTCCTCAATATACAGTGGGGAAAATAAATATTTGATACACTTACCATTTTGCAAGTTTTCCCACCTACAAAGAATGGGGAAGTCTGTAATTTTTATCATAGGTACACTTCAACTGTGAGAGTCCGAATCTAAATATAAAAAACAGAAAATCACATTCTATGATTTTTAATTAATTATGTTGCATTTTATTGCATGAAATAAGTATTTGATCACTTACCAACCAGCAAGAATTCTGTCTCTCACAGACCTGCTAGTTTTTCTTTAAGAAGCCCTCTTGCTCTGCACTCATTACCTCTATAAATTGCACCTGTTTGAACTCGTTACCTGTATTAAAGACACCTGTCCACACACTCAATCAATCACACTCTGTAGGAGGGTGGTGGGCTGAGAAGACGCCGAGTTGAGAAGGGGTTTATTGAGTTGAAGATTTATGTTAAATATGTGTTATGTTATAAAAATGTTTTGCTGTGCTTTATTCCTATGGTCGTTATTGTATGCCGGCTCTACTATAGACTTTGCCTAAGGCTGTCCCTGGGATGCGGGAGGTCTGCCCAGAGGGGAACCATACAATGGGTAGGGATATAGTTTACACGACACTACTTAGATACTTAAACTCAGGGGTTGCATCATTAGCTGGGAGGGATTAGGACAGTTTTATAGAAAACAATTTCCGGGTTGCAGACAGAGAGAGTTAGGCACAGAGTCTGTCAGGGTGTAGTCTATGACAAGAACACCCAATTTCTGGGTCCACAACCCCCAATACAACGGGACTGGTGCAGGTCTCAAACCAGAGAGAGAGAGTGGAGTGTTGGAGGAAGACTGAATGGACAGGGAGACAGATTCCAACAGCAGGTACAGCAGTGGAGAAAGTGTTTTAATAGTGTAAGTTTTCAGAACAGAATGAGGACACGTTTGATACTCGATCTGGACGCTGGCACAGTCCTGGGCTTAAAGCCCACCAGAGGTGCTCAGAAGCAGGCCTCTATATCCCTAATGGGAAGATTCTCAGCTTGGTCGCAGAGGAAGTGGAAGATGCTGTGTCTCAGGACAGAACGAGGACAAACACTGGAAAGGCACATTACCAAGGGTACTTCACTAACTAAAGACCATGTCTTAATCTGTATGCTGCAGCCGTGTGTGGAAGAATTGCACAGTAAAAGGGAGTCTGTTAATCCGGATCTAAGATCTCCTGTATTGTTTGAAGTTGGTTCCGGTCCCATCGACGATGTAACAGTGAGCACAGAAAATCCTCCATCACACTACACACTCTACTCTCAGTCCTTTATAGAAGAGGGGACACAGAGCGAAGAGAACTCAGTTCCGGCCCACAGCGTGTTGATACCGACCCTGATTCTCCCCCTTCACTCCAACCTCTCCACCATGGCCAAGAACAAATAGCTGTCTAAGGACACCAGGGACAAAATTGTAGACCTGCACAAGGCTGGGATGTGCTACAGGACAATAGGCAAGCAGCTTGGTGAGAAGGCAACAACTGTTAGCACAATTATTAGAAATGAAAGAAACACAAGATGACTGTCAAATTTCCTCAGTCTGGGGATCGATGCAAAATCTCACCTCGTGGGGTAAGGATGATTCTGGAAAAGGTCAGGAATCAGCCCAGAACTACACCGGAGGACCTGGTTAATGACCTAAAGAGAACTGGGACCACAGTCTCAAACATTACAGTTAGTAACACACTACGTCGTCATGGATTAAAATCCTGCAGGGCATGCAAGGTCCCCCCTGCTCACGCCAACATATGTCCAGGCCCATTTGAAGTTCACCAATGACCACCTGGATGAACCAATGGAGACATGGGAGAAGGTCATATGGTCATATGAGACCAAAATATAACTTTTTGTTATCAACTCCACTCACCATGTTTGGATGTTTGGAGGAAGAAGAAGGATGAGTACAACCCCAAGAATAGTGGCGTACCGCCAGTGGCGGCAGGCCACGCGTCCGCCATGGGGCCCGACGGGTGAGGGTGCCCGTGCCCGGTGTGGTCTGGCGGCTGTGCAGTGTCATGTGTGTGGCTGTGCGCCTTTAATTAAATGTAAGCCAGCTGAACTCTATGGCTGGATTTGCTTAAGAACGTCACGCCTCTTGGCTGACATAGCTTTCCAGCCAGAGAGCAGCGGTATGCAGGGCCCGGCCGTAAGTCATTAGCACATCTATGTGAGGAAGTTGGAACGTGAGCTACTGAGCTGAGCACTGTCTGCCTGTGTGGAGACGCAAGACGGTAAGCTGGGCCCGAAGGTGGATTATTTTTTAATGTGTTCCCTTGCCACTGGCACTTCTTCTTTGTAAATAAAATGTCTAGCTGCACTACTGCAGTTTGCACCTTACGGAGGGGCAGAGGAGGTATAATCAACCTGCAGCCCTGCACATAATTTGAAGGGGGGGAATATTGTGCCTGCAGCCCTGCACATAATTTTGGGGGGGGGGATATTCTACCTGCAGCCCTGCACACAATTTAAAGGGAGGGAGATATTCTGCCTGCAGCCCTTCACACATTTGGGGGGGGGGGATATTCTGCCTGCAGTCCTGCATACAATTTGGGGGGGACCTATTCAGACTTTTGGGGCCCCATGATTTCTATGTGCACCCCTTCCCAAGAACATCATCCCAACCGTGGAGCATGGTGGGGGAAGCATCACATTTGGGGGTGGGGTGTTTTTCTGCAAAGGGGACAGGATGACTACAACATATTGAAGGGAGGATGGATGGGGTCGTGTATCGCGAGATTTTGGCCAACAACCTCCTTCCCACAGTAAGAGCATTGAAGGTGGGTCGTGGCTGGGTCTCCCAGCATGACAATGACCCGAAACACACAGCCAGGGCAACTAAGCATGATTGAAGTGTACCTCTTACAGACCTCTCCATTCTTTGTAGGTGGTAAAAGTTACAAAATCGGCAGTGTATCAAATACTTATTTTCCCACTGTATGTTCCCCTGTATTCTAGCTGTCTTATAGCTGCATATGGCTGCAGAAATCACATAGCATAACAATGTAACACGAGCCCTGGGAAACCTGGTGTTAACAACGTTGGAAGGTGTGGAAAGTGAATATATGCTATTTTTATTTTACAAGGGGACTATTTAATTGAAAAAGGGGTTGTTCGGTTAGTGGACAAGCCCTTTAAGGTCATTTTTGTGCTCTATGAAACATGGAAGCAGTTAATAAAATGTTCCCCCATTTTCTTGCCTTTAGCTCAGCTAATGAAGTACAAAAGATGCAGGAAAAAACAGCAGTGATTGTTTGCAGGCTGGTTGCAGCATACATCTACTATGTACAGGAAAGCTTGTAAATTGTGAGATATTTAGATGCTATTTTACTACATTATAGGACTTACATTCTTATGGTCAAAATAGAAATAATTTGTTTCTCTTCTTTGTATTTGTCAGCATAAGAGAAAACTAAAGCTAGTAAATGAGCTCCTGGAAACCAAGATGTTGGGTAATAGAAGAATGTTTATTTCAGTATGTTAGATCCAACATTAAGCCAAGGCTTCAGTTTCTATTCGTGACATACCTATTTTCTGGGCGAGAACACTCTGCAGATAGTGGTGCTGCTGTTGCATGATTGAAATCAGATTTATTTTTTTTCTCAGACTGTAAATTGTTCTGCTTGTGTTGAAGAAAGTCTGTGTCCAGGAAAACGATCCTGGGAAAAAAAGTTTTGACAAGCAGGACAAATCTAAACTGGTTTTACAGTAGAGCCAGTGCCATAAATGGTTTGTGCATCAATGGGCATCAATGGCATAACCATTTTGTTAATTGGTTTGAAAGTCATGGTGTGAGCGCGAGGGTGAGGTCCACAGTCATGTCTAGTAGTAGCTATATTTTCAACGGACCCTATTGCAAGGCCAAGATTTGACTGTGACCTTATGGAAGATGCCTTCTTGTGCTGCCAAAGTTTGAAATCGTCTCTCATTTTATGACTAGCTTCAAAATCTTTAAGACATTCACAACACTGTCGGACTGAAGCACAGGAGACTCGCGGTTGTAGTATAGTCCATTTTATCTGTAGACTTCTTGTAAGTAATAGACTCATTTTCAAGGGAAGACAGCAGAGGCCATATTTGGTACTTGTCCTGAAATTCAGACAAGTCACTGAATGGTATGTCTGAGTCTGATGAAAAGTATCTAGGTTTCAATGATTTTACGGCTATTGCTGATAAGCCTTTATAATCTTGTTTATTACTAGTAGGCAGTCAAATGACTCTTTATTTTGCTTATAGGTTTCCTTCTTATCTATTAGCACTCTTTCTACGTGGTACAGCACATACTCTATTCTATAATTTGTTATATAATCAGGGGGAACTAAGGAATTTGTATACAAATGTACCGGTTTATAGGGCAATGTTGGTTTATTTGGCAACAACTGAAAATGGTCTTGAAAATGGCACCTCTAATGATAAGGTCTTCTTTATGAGGGATTTTGCGAATTTCAAATCTGTAGGGGTTGTCTACATGGCGATGTGTCCCTGCCCCTGCAACTACATAGGAAAGACCAAAAGGGAGCTGCGGAGACAGGTGGGGGAGCACCTGGGAGACATAAGACACAAAAGGGACACCCTCCTAGCCCAACATACAAGAGAGTATCATCTTAATGACCCCAAATTAATATATTTTTGCGTATTGGAAGTAGTGCACAAAAACCCTCAGGGGAAGGGGGACTGGAATAGGCTACTCCACCAGAAGGAGTGCCAATGGATATGTAGGTTGTTTACACTTGCTCCGAATGGCCTCAACGAGCAACAAAACTTTTGTTGCTTTATTTGATTTTATGCCCTATGTGGTATCAGCCTGCATGGTTTTATTTAACATGAGATGTTTATCATATATCTAACTGGAAAATCGGGATGTGACTATACTTATTGTTTCAATTTGATGCATATGGCTACCCCTGCTATCTATATCTGTTTTTATACGTAATTGTTTTTTATGACCTCATCTTTAGGGTGTTTTTATTGAATGATTGATCTATACCTGACTCTGTGTTTATACATTGGAAGGTGTGAGTGGCTACTGCCCCTTTGTGAGGTGGTATGCTGGATGTGACGCATGCGCAATAGGGTTACGACTACCGTTATGGTGTATGGATGACGCGCTAATAAAGACATGTGTCTGTGCAGAGTAATCCTGATACTGGCGGTGGATTCCGGAGTGCGCAATGGACATGCGCACTGGTGCGAGCAGTGTTATATACGCACAGGCACACAGTTGAAGCAGGTGCTCCGGACACCGGAAGTGCCTGTGCGGTAGCGTGGACCTCTAGTGCGGCATGGGGTAGTGGACGTGCAGAGTGCAGTGAGTGTTGTATCTCATGATACAGGAAGTTGTTCTATCTTATCTGTATTTGGCGCTGTGGTGTCCTATAAGAAGGGGTTAGGATGATGAAGTATAACGTATTGCAGGATGTCTCTGATGTCTGCATCTCCTCCTGATGAACCACAATCAAAAGGGAAAACGCGTTGAGGAGCATGGGGGACGACAACATTATTGCAAGTTAAGTATTATGCATTGGTTATTTGGATGTGCCTATTAGGATCGCTGTAATTAATCATCTTTGACTTTGGATTCAGGGAGTTTGGAAGGGAGGACTTAGGACTGAATTGCTGTCTGTATTTTATTAATTCTTTACTTTTCTTTTTACTTAACATTCTGTCTATTGCAATCCCCTTTAGAAAATGAGCTCCATTATTGACAATGCTATCCAGTGTACATCTTGCCACATGTATGCATTCCTTGAACAGCCGGTCGGGGTTGTTTACTGCTGCGCGAGATGTGTGCACTTTGTGCGTTTGGAAGTCCAGGTACTGGATCTAAATGAGCAGCTGGCAACACTGAGATCCATTGACAATATGGAAAGGAGTCTACTGCTCACTGAGCAGCAGCTCACTGGGGTAGATGTGGGGGGGTGGTAGTCGGGAGCTGCAGGACAGTGTGGCTGCTAGTTGGGTGACAGTTAGAAGGGGGGGTAGAGGGAAGAGTGCAAGGGAGGCTAGTCCTGATCTGGCACACCACAATAAGTTTGCAAAGTTGGCAGATGAGGGGAGTGACGGTACAGGGGTAGCACTGCTGCAGCAAGGCATGTCCCCTGAAAGCCGGAGGAGTGTCAGCTCCAGTAAAGAGGGAAATAGGAGAGCAGGGCAGGCCAGGCAGGTGCTGGTAGTGGGGGACTCAATTATTAGGGGAACAGATAGTGCAATCTGTCACAAAGACAGGGATCGTCGAACAATGTGCTGCCTACCTGGCGCTTGAGTCCGGCACATCACTGATCGGGTTGACAGATTACTGGGAGGGGCTGGTGAGAACCCAGCGGTCATGGTGCACATTGGCACAAATGACAAAGTTAGAGGTAGGTGGAAGGTCCTTAAAGATGATTTCAGGGAATTAGGCTGCAAGCTGAAAGCAAGGACCTCCAAGGTGGTATTCTCTGAAATACTACCGGTACCACGTGCCACACCAGAGAGGCAACGGGATATTAGGGAGATAAATAAGTGGCTCAAGAACTGGTGTAGGAAGGAGGGATTTGGGTTCCTGGAGAACTGGGCCGACTTCTCAGTTGGCTACAGACTCTACGCTAGGGACCGGCTGCACCTCAATGGGGAGGGTGCAGCTGTGCTGGGGGAGAAAATGGCTAGAAGGTTGGAGGAGTGTTTAAACTAGGGATTGGGGGGGAGGGTATTCATTTTATAGGTGGGGAAGATAGTGCAGATAGTGACCTGGACACAAATAAAGAAATTGGGGGTGGGGTTAGAACAGTCAATAAAGTAAGAAGGAATAGAGGTATAGAGAGACACATAAAATGCATGTACACTAATGCCAGAAGCCTCACCAACAAAATGGAGGAATTAGAATTAATTTTGTTGGAAAATAATTATGACATGGTAGGGATATCTGAGACGTGGCTGGACGAGAGCCATGACTGGGCAGTTAATTGACAGGGCTATAGTCTGTTCAGAAATGACCGTACAAACAAGCGAGGGGGGGGGGGTGTTTATATGTAAAATCATCCTTAAAACCCGTCTTGAGGGAGGGTATATGTGAATCTAATGAAAATGTAGAGTCCCTGTGGGTGGAGATAAGGGGAGGGGGAAAAAATAATAAATTACTGATAGGGGTTTGTTATAAGTCTCCAAAAATAATGGAAGTAGCAGAGAATATCCTCGTAAAGCAAATAGATGAAGCAGCGACTCAAGGAGAAGTCATTATTTTGGGAGATTTCAACTACCCTGAAATACATTGGGGGACAGAAACATGTAGTTCAAGCAAAGGTAATAGGTTTTTGACAACTATGAGAGACAATTACCTTTCACAACTGGTTCAGGACCCAACAAGAAGGGGGGCACTGCTAGACCTAATATTAACCAATAGGCCAAACCGCATATCAAATATACGAGTTGGGGGTCACTTGGGTAATAGTGATCACAAAATAATACGTTTTCATGTAACCTTTAATAAGATGTGTAGTAGAGGGGTTACAAGGACACTAAACTTCAGGAAGGCAAATTTCCAACGGTTGAGAGATGATCTTAGTGCAATAAACTGGGACGATATCCTGAGACATAAAGCTACACAAAGCAAATGGGAGACATTTATTAACATCCTGAATAGGACCTGTGCACAATATATACCCTTTGGGAATAAACATGCTAGAAATAGGAGGAAACCACTATGGCTAAATAGAGCTGTAAGGGGCGCAATAAGCGACAAAAAGAAAGCATTTAGAGAACTAAAGCAAGTAGGTAGTGATGAGGCATTAAATAAATATAGAAAATTAAATAAATTATGTAAAAAACAAATCAAGGCAGCAAAGATTGAGGCAGAGAGAATCATTGCCAGAGAAAGTAAAAATAACCCCAAAATATTCTTTAACTACATAAATAGTAAAAAACTAAAAAATGATAGTGTTGGCCCCCTTAAAAATAGTCTGGGTGAAATGGTGGATGAGGATGAGGAAAAAGCCAATATGCTAAATGATTTTTTTTCAACCGTATTTACACAAGAAAATCGCATGACAGAAAACATGATTAGTGATAACAAAAATTCTCCATTAAATGTCACTTGCTTAACCCAGCAGGAAATATGGCGGCGTCCAAAAATCACTAAAGTTGACTAATCCCCGAGCCCGGATGGGATACACCCGCGAGTACTGCAGGAATTAAGTAACGTCATAGATAGACCATTATTTTTAATCTTTAAAGATTCCATAATAACAGGGTCGGTACCACACGACTGGCGTATAGCAAATGTGGTGCCAATATTCAAATAGGGGACAAAAACTGAACTTGGAAATTATAGGCCAGTAAGCTTAACCTCTACTGTGGGTAAAATCCTGGAGGGTTTCCTAAGAGATGCTATAATAGAGTATCTGAAGAAGAATAACCTCATGACCCAATATCAACATGGGTTTACGAGGGACCGTTCCTGTCAAACTAATCTGATCAGTTTTTATGAGGAGGCAAGTTCTGGACTGGACCAAGGAAATGCAGTGGATGTCGTGTATATGAACTTTTCAAAAGCTTTTGATACGGTTCCACACAAAAGGTTGATACATAAAATGAGAACAATGGGGATAGGGGAAAATATATGTATGTGGGTTAAGAATTGGCTCAGTGATAGGAAACAAAGGGCGGTTATTAATGGAAAACACTCAGACTGGGTTTCAGTTAACAGTGGGGTACCACAGGGGTCAGTATTGGGCCCGCTTCTTTTTAACATATTTATTAATGACTTTGTAGGGGGCATACAGAGTAATATTTCAATATTTGTAGATGACACTAAACTCTGCAGGGTAATCAATACAGAGGAGGACAATTTTATATTACAGGAGGATCTATGTAAACTAGAAGCTTGGGCTGATAAATGGCAAATGAGCTTTAATGGGGATAAATGTAAGGTAATGCACTTGGGCAGAGGAAATAAAATGTATAATTATATGCTTAATTGTAAAACACTGGGCAAAACTGTCAGTGAAAAAGACCTTGGTGTATTGGTGGACGACAAGCTCACGTTTAGTGGCCAGTGTCAGGCAGCTGCTGCAAAGGCAAATAAAATAATAGGATGCATTAAAGGAGGCATAGATGCTCATGAGGAGAACATAATTTTACCTCTATACAAGTCATTAGTGCGACCACACTTAGAATACTGTGTACAGTTTTGGTCTCCGGTGTATAAGAAAGACATAGCTGAACTAGAGAGGGTGCAGAGAAAAGTGACCAAGGTTATTAGAGGACTGGGGGGTCTGCAATACCAAGACAGGTTATTACACTTGGGGTTATTTACTGTGGAAAAACAAAGGCTTAGGGGTGATCTTATTACTATGTACAAGTATATGAGGGGACAGTACAAAGACCTTTCTACTGATCTTTTTACTCTGAGGCCAGAGACGGGGACAAGGGGGCATCTTCTACGTCTGGAGGGAAGAAGGTTTAATCATAATCACAGACGGGGATTCTTTACTGTAAGAGCAGTGAGACTATGGAACTCTCTGCCGCATGATGTTGTAATGAGTGATTCACTATTAAAATTTAAGAAGGGCATGGATGCCTTTCTTGAAAAGTATAAAATTACAGGTTATATATACTAGATTCCTTGATAGGGCGTTGATCCAGGGAACTAGTCTGATTGTCGTATGGAGTCGGGAAGGAATTTTTTTCCCCAATGTGGAGCTTAGTGTTTGCCACATGGGTTTTTTTTGCCTTCCTCTGGATCAACATGTTAGGCTATGGGTTGAACTAGATGGACTTAGTCTTCCTTCAACCTTAAAAACTATGTTACTATGTTACTATGTTACCTGTTGGTCCTAACTTGCTGACCTCAAAGGATTGACTTTAGGGAGCATTTCTTAATGCTCCAACTTATACAGAGATGGTTTTGTGATGTGGGTGTATACACATTGGTATCTACAGTGGGGAAAAAAAGTATTTAGTCAGCCACTAATTGTGCAAGTTCTCCCACTTAAAAAGATGAGAGAGGCCTGTAATTGACATCATAGGTAGACCTCAACTATGAGACACAAAATGAGAAAACAAATCCTGAAATTCCATTGTCTGATTTGGAAAGAAATTTTTTTTCAAATTTTGGTGGAAAATAAGTATTTGGTCAATTACAAACAAGCAAGATTTCTGGCTCTCACAGACCTGTAACTTCTTCTTTAAGAGGCTCGTCTGTCCTCCACTCACTACCTGTAGTACTGGCACCTGTTTGAACTTATCAGTATAAAAATCATCTGTCCGCAACCTCAAACAGTCACACTCCAAACTCCACTATGGTGAAGACCAAAGAGCTGTCGAACGACACTAGAAACAAAATTGTAGCCCTGCACCAGGCTGGGAAGACAGACTGAATCTGCAATAGGCAAGCAGCTTGGTGTGAAGAAATCAACTGTGGAAGCAATAATTAGAAAATGGAAGACATACAAGACCACTGATAATCTCCCTCGATCTGGGGCTCCACACAAGATCTCACCCCGTGGGGTCAAAATGATCTCAAGAACAGTGAGCAAAAATCCCAGAACCACACGGTGGGACCTAGTGAATGACCTGCAGAGAGCTGGGACCAACGTTACACAGGCTACCATCAGTAACACAATACGCCGCCAGGGACTCAAATCCTGCAGTGCCAGACGTGTCCCACTGCTTAAGCCATTATGACGCGCCCCTGGGCCTGCTGTGTCGCGCAGCGTCTCGCGCACGGGGGCTTACCCGGAACCGGATCAGATGAGGGTTGTAGCCTCCGAGTGGCGGGGACCCGGTCCGTGCCCAGGGAGTCAAACTCGGTGTGTGGTAGTCTTGATAGATGTTATTTGAGTGTCGACTACGCCACCCGTTGATTTGCAGCTATGGAGCTGCCGCTGCAGGGCAGACCGCCGAGGCCGGTGTAGAATTGTGCAGCGTGATAGTATAACCCCCAACGGGAGGGGTATGGCCTCAGGGCAGCCGACGTGGAAAATGGGGGTAGCAGGAACCACTCAGAGACGGTGCGGTGTAATTCAGGGTCTTTACTGGTAACAACAACAGACCCTCCCGGAGTACTTGCTAGCGAACGGGGCCTGGTCAGTCCTTGAGCAGATGGGATCTCCCCTGGCCAGGCGGAGTTGTAGGCCTCCCAAACTGACTGTACTCTTCTGGCTACCTTGCTAGAAGTGGATAAAGTAGCCCACGTCCCTGAGTGTACCGTGTGGTGCTCACCCGTATGGCCGGTGACTCGGGGCCTTCTAATGGCTTCCGCTCCACGATGGCGGTGCTGGTCCCACGCGTGTGACCGTGCCTTCGGGTTTCTGGGCCTGAGGACCTGAAATCCCCTGCCGGTCGGCTTCTGCTGCTGGGCAAGAGTTAGTCCCCACAGCCTCGGACGCCGGGTCCGGTAAGAAAGCTTCTCAGTCAGGGCGAGCTCTGCAGCTGCCAGCCCCTGACTCGTAGTAGTATTGCTTCCACTGAGCTTCTGCTGTTTCTTGTCTCTACTCTCCTTGACTGACTAACCCTGCTTCAGCCCCGGGTTTATATAGGGGAAGGTCTTCCCCTCCCAAGACTGGGCAGGAGGTGTGGCATGCACAGGATCCCTGGCCAAGAGACCTCCCACCTGCTCTCAGACATAACATTGCTTGTTACTGTGGAAACCAGACCCCTGGGGTGCCACATTCCCCCCTAGTGAAATTTAGTACTCCGGGACTAAACATATTTTAGAAAAACATAACAAGATATAACAATAACAATACAATAAAGAAACACATAAAGGAGGTCACGGCATGTCCGTAACCGGGTGCAGTCTTTGAAGAAACAAAGGTGTCCATTTCACCAAAACAGGGAGACGTAACCAGGTAGGGGTCTGTCCTACCCCGAGTCCTTAACAGTCTCTAGTCCATCCTGGGTTACGCTCCAACTAATTGTACAAGGATTCCCGGTAGATCCACCAAGGATTCCTAAAAATAACTAGAAACACAAAATTATACACAAGCAACAATACACAGGTAAACATAAATAAAACAATTTATACACTTTAAATCCTCCAGCGTGCGGGTAACTGGCCTCTAGTGGCCCTAGTGGACCTACGGAGCTGACTGTCTAGCCCTGAACTACAGGGTGTAGGAGCTGTCAAGGGTAAACTGGGCAGCTGTCTACCGGCTCTTTGGCTCACTAGGGATATGGCAGGCTCACTGCAAGCAGAGGGTTGATCCTCCTGGTCTGCGGGTGTGGGGTCTTCTGCCTCCTGGACCGGCTGTTCTTCCAGCGCTACCTGTTGCTCCGTAGGTGCTTGGGATGCTGGTTGGAGGAAGGTGAGTACGGGTACCACAACTGCACCATTGACTTGAGTCCAAGACCGAGGGAAGTCCCCGAGCACAGTACTAACCATATCTTCCCTTTCCTCTACGGGTCGATGGTCTTCTTGTTCCTCTTCAGGGTTCCTCAGTTGTTCGGGACACTTCTTCAGGTGGTCCCGGGATACAATGGCTGTAGTTTCCCCTCCGTCTTTACTGATGGTACAAACCTTCGGGTTCTCGTGGCTTGAGGGCAGTACGGTGTACGGGTCCTTCTCCCACTGGTCGTCCAACTTGTGGAGCCGTCTCTTCCTCTTCAAGACCTGCTCTCCGGGTACCAGGGGAACAGCGGGAGCATACTGGTTGTAAGTTTTCTCTTGTCTTTCCCTAGCCTGACAGAGACTTCGCTCCACGCTCTCCTGTACTCTCCGGTACTGCTGCTGCCTCTCTGTGTCCCAGTCTGCTTCTGGTGAAGTGTCCTCGGGTGTCAGGACTCCCATTTCCAGGTCAACAGGTAACTTACCAGGTCTTGCCCTCATTAGGTAAGCCGGGGTACAGTTGGTGGAACCTACCGGGATGTGGTTGTATAGGTCCACCAGATCGGGCAGCTTCTCAGGCCACAGACTGCGTTCTTCCAGGGGCAACGTTTTCAGAAGATCCATTACCACCTGGTTCATTTTCTCACAAAGTCCATTAGTTTGCAGATGATAGGGTGTCGTCCTTATCTTCCGGCAGCCATACAGAGTGCAGAATTCTTGGAAGACCTCCGCTTCAAAGGCAGGTCCCTGGTCTGTCAACACTTGGTCCGGGTACCCGTGTGGACGGCAGAAATGCTGCTGGAAGGCTCTCGCTGCTGTTCGAGCTGTTAAGTCTTTGACGGGGACGACAACCAAGAACCGGGAGTAGTGATCCACGATGGTTAGTGCGTAGACGTAGCCACTTCTGCTTGGGGTCAGTTTTACATGATCCAAGGCTACCAGTTCCAACGGCTGCCGGGTGACGATGGACTGCAGGGGAGTCTTCTGGCTGGCACGGTCCTTCCTTCTTAGGTTGCACGGGCCACAGTCTCTGCACCACTTCTCAATGGTTCCCCTCATGCCTACCTAGTGGAATCGCTCGCGCAGCAGGAACTCCAGCTTCTTCCACCCGAAGTGTCCAGCTCCGTCGTGGTATGCCTCCATCACCATGGCTGCGTCTCTTCGTGGCACCACTACTTGCCAGAGTAGTTCATGCGTCCGGGAGTTAACCATTCTGTGGCACAACTTCCCCTTGTAAAGGAACAGTCGACTCCTCTCTGCCCATAGTTGTTTGGCTTCCTCCGGAGCGTCTGGTTCAAGGCAAGCCTCCGGGCGAGTCAGCATCTCCTTCACCAGTCGGACGGCAGGGTCGCTGTCTTGCGTTTCCGCCCAGTTGTAGTGAGGTAAGGGGTTCAACGTAGCAGCCTGCTTACTCCTTACCCGGTGGGAGTACTGGATAGTCCCATGACGGTGGAACGCAGGGAGTTCAACTTCTTCCAGTCCCTCCGGATCTTCTCCTTCGTCCGGCAGGTTGGGCATCCTGGACAGGGCGTCCGCGTTGGTATTGGAGCGTCCGGCCCGGTATTTGATTGTGAACTCGTAGTTGGACAGACGGGCCATCCACCTCTGCTCCAGGGCACCGAGTCTTGCCGTGTCCAGGTGTGTCAACGGGTTGTTATCCGTGTACACGGTGAACCGGGAAGAAGCGAGGTAATGCTTAAAGCGCTCGGTGACTGCCCATACTACGGCCAGGAACTCTAGCTTAAATGAGCTGTAATTCTCGGGGTTCCTTTCGGTGGGTCGCAGCTTTCGGCTGGCGTAGGCGATTACTCGTTCCTTCCCCTGCTGGATCTGGGACAGTACGGCTCCTAGCCCGATGTTACTGGCGTCGGTGTAGAGGATAAAGGGCTGGCTATAATCCGGGTACGCCAGGATTTCGTCCCCCGTGAGGGCCATCTTCAGCTGGCGGAAGGACTCTTCTTCCAGCTCCTCCCATTTGAAGGGCGGCTTCTGGTTCTTGGCCTTCCGGGACTGGCCTATCAGGAGGTCCTGCATAGGTGCTGCCTTTTTGGTGAAACCGGGAATAAACCTTCGGTAGTAGCCTACCAACCCGAGGAACTGCCGCACTTCTTTTACGCTGGAGGGGCTTGGGCATTCCTTAATTGCGGTGATCTTATCAGGGTCGGGAGCCACTCCGTCAGCGCTCACCACGTGTCCCAGGTACTGCACCTTTGGTTTCAGGAGGTGACACTTGGAGGGTTTCACCTTTAGGCCGTAACTCGCCAGAGCTTCGAACACTTCCGCCAGGTGTTTCAGGTGGTCCTCATACGTCTCGGAATATACGATGACATCGTCCAGGTACAACAGGACCGTCTCGAAGTTTCTGTGGCCCAGACAACACTCCATTAGTCGTTGGAAGGTTCCTGGTGCGTTGCAGAGTCCGAACGGCATGCAGGTGAACTCGCTAAGTCCCATCGGGGTGGTGAATGCGGTCTTCTCCCGGTCCGCCTCTGCTACAGGAACCTGCCAGTACCCGCTAGTGAGATCCAAGGTAGAGAAGAAGTTAGCAGATCTTAAAGCAGCCAATGACTCCTCTATCCTTGGTAAGGGGTACGCATCCTTGTGTGTGATACGGTTGATTTTCCGGTAATCTACACACATCCTCATGGTGTTGTCTTTTTTTCTGACTAAGACTAGTGGAGCTGCCCAGGGGCTACAGCTATCCCTGATCACCCCAGCCTCCTTCATGTCTCTAAGCATCCCCTTGGCGTGTTGGTAGTGGGCAGGGGGTACGGGTCGATACCTCTCTTTTATAGGAGGATGGTCTCCCGTGGGGATGTGGTGTTCTACCCCCTTGACTCGCCCGAAGTCTAACGGGTGTTTACTGAACACTCTCTCGTACTCTTGAACCACCCGATAGACTCCTTGTTTCTGGTGTGCGGGAGTGGAGTCAGTACCCAGATGTAGTTGCTGACACCAGTCCTCCATGTTTTTCTTAGAGCCGTTACCTTCCTCCGGGTGAGATGGAGGCAAGGGTTCCACAGATTGTATAGAATTTTGGTTAATGGTATATAATTTGGCTAGCGTGGCATACCGGGGCAGGTACACTTCCCTCTCCCCGATATTTATTATGCGAACGGGCACCCTCCCATGGCGTACATTAACCACCCCCCGTGCTGTCAAGATGGTGGGCCTACTGTCTGAGTAAACTGGTTCTACCATTGCCTGGTAATCTCTACCTCTCAGACCAATAGCTGCCCGGCACCAAATCATCATTTCACTTTTTGGGGGCATGGCAATAGGAAAAGGGTCACACATTCTTACGCTACCAATCTCACCGCCGGAGAGTTCCACCTGTTGCCGTCGCATCAGTGCCCGGATCTCTTTCTGGAGCACCCGCTGCTCGCCGGAGCTGGCGTTCTTGGCAACCTGCTGTAAAAGGAAAATCACCTCTGCAAGACAATTTTCAATTACATTAGTTCCTAGAGTTATTTTTGGGTGACTCTCATGTTTGTCAATATCTACAATGATCAGTCCCTGTGCTGCCAGTTCGACTCTACCGATTTTGATGGTCACCTCTTTAAATCCGATCTGTGGCACGGGCTGGCCATTGCTGGCGATGATACTCAAGTCGTCGTCAGGGTAGCGGGTAATATCCGAGTCATTCCAGTACTGCTTAAAGAGCACGTACGGGATGGTGGTGACCTGTGACCCGGTGTCCAGTAGGGCACTCATGGGAATGCCATCCAGTACCACAGGCAAGACTGGACGTCCTCCCACATATCTGTCGCGCCAGTTCGATGGGCCTGGTGATCTTTTTCCTGGGGGTTGGCCCTCTACCCCAGGTTGTGCCCGTTTAAAGAACAGTACCTTGCCATATGTCCGGGTTGATTGCAGCGGCGGCAGATGGGTCGTCCGTCTTCGCTGTATCGGTCACTGGGTCTTCCTCTGGCCGGTGGGGTCCTCCTTGGTCGACGCCACGGGATGTCCTCCGGTCCGGATGCCAGCTGGATCTTCCCTGGGGTGGAAACCTGTAAAGACTGCACAGTTCGGGTTAGCGCAGCAACGCTCTTAGCTAGCTCTTGGACCTGATGGTGTAGGTCTGGAGCCGGGTCATTGTCCAAAGCCTGCGCATCAGCTCCCACAGGCCCTGCCGACAAGGGCGCCGCCTCCTGGTGGTAAGTGATAGCTGGGCGCCTGTGGGTCACAACGCCACCCGGTGCCGGTTCTCGGAGCACCCGGATGGCTCTGTCCTTGAACTGTGCAAAGCCCAGATGGGGATCCTGTAAGGCCATCGCCCGCAACTGGGTTCGGTGGGCATTACAATATAGTCCCTCTATAAATTGTTCGGTCAACAGCCTGTCCTCGTTTCCCACTCCATCAGGGTCGGTCTGCTTAATGGCCCTCAGGGCCTCTTGTAGGTTTAGTGCATAGTCCCTTATACTCTCATGCGCTCGCTGCTTGCACCCGTAGAATCTAAGCTTAATCTCGGCTGAGGTGCGAGTATCAAAGGTGTCCCTCAGCCGGGTTAGTATCCCTGCGACAGTCTTCCTCCCAGGTGGCCAGGATTTTACTTCCCTTTTGGCTGCCCCGGTTAGTTGGGCCACCAGGATGCTCACTTTTTGCTCTTCTGTGAGGGGGTACACCTGGAAGAGGCTATCCAGCTTTTCTCTAAAGTCATGCAGGGTATGTGACTCCCCTGAGTACTGGGGTAGCCAAGCTGCTCCCGGGATATAGGGCATGGTGAAGGGCATAACTGCAGCAGCGGTGGCGCTGGCGGGGGTTGAGGCAATGAAGCTCTCCTCCGCATCCGACATCTTCCTCCCCCCTAGTGGACCGTGGCCTACCTTGCGATGATCCTGTTCCGTAGGCCGCGGCTCCGCAGTAGATCGTCAGGGTTGAGGACCTTCCGTCGCGCTCCGGTGACGTCGGCGTCTGCTGGGCTCCTTCCAGGACCTTACGCAACGTCCGGACGTGAGGCGGGGCTTCAGTTCTCGCGCGCTTTCGGAGTCCACGCCCCTCTTCTTCCCGCGCGGCGTCCTCAAGATGGCATCCAACGGCGGGAAAACTCCACGGATGGCGGGAAGAAGGCTGAAGATGGCGCCGGATGGCGGGAATCTTCACAGATGGCGGGAAGAAGGCTGAAAATGGCGCCGGATGGCGGGAATCTTCACCGATGGCGGGAAAACTTCACGGATGGTAAGTTTTAAAAGTCTCTTTTTCAGGCATGCAGTACCCGGTGGTTGCGGGCACGAAATCCTGCCGACTACGCCAAAGTTGACGCGCCCCTGGGCCTGCTGTGTCGCACAGCGTCTCGCGCACGGGGGCTTACCCGGAACCGGATCAGATGAGGGTTGTAGCCTCCGAGTGGCGGGGACCCGGTCCGTGCCCAGGGAGTCAAACTCGGTGTGTGGTAGTCTTGATAGATGTTATTTGAGTGTCGACTACGCCACCCGTTGATTTGCAGCTATGGAGCTGCCGCTGCAGGGCAGACCGCCGAGGCCGGTGTAGAATTGTGCAGCGTGATAGTATAACCCCCAACGGGAGGGGTATGGCCTCAGGGCAGCCGACGTGGAAAATGGGGGTAGCAGGAACCACTCAGAGATGGTGCGGTGTAATTCAGGGTCTTTACTGGTAACAACAACAGACCCTCCCGGAGTACTTGCTAGCGAACGGGGCCTGGTCAGTCCTTGAGCAGATGGGATCTCCCCTGGCCAGGCAGAGTTGTAGGCCTCCCAAACTGACTGTACTCTTCTGGCTACCTTGCTAGAAGTGGATATAAGTAGCCCACGTCCCTGAGTGTACCGTGTGGTGCTCACCCGTATGGCCGGTGACTTGGGGCCTTCTAATGGCTTCCGCTCCACGATGGCGGTGCTGGTCCCACGCGTGTGACCGTGCCTTCGGGTTTCTGGGCCTGAGGACCTGAAATCCCCTGCCGGTCGGCTTCTGCTGCTGGGCAAGAGTTAGTCCCCACAGCCTCGGACGCCGGGTCCGGTAAGAAAGCTTCTCAGTCAGGGCGAGCTCTGCAGCTGCCAGCCCCTGACTCGTAGTAGTATTGCTTCCACTGAGCTTCTGCTGTTTCTTGTCTCTACTCTCCTTGACTGACTAACCCTGCTTCAGCCCCGGGTTTATATAGGGGAAGGTCTTCCCCTCCCAAGACTGGGCAGGAGGTGTGGCATGCACAGGATCCCTGGCCAAGAGACCTCCCACCTGCTCTCAGACATAACATTGCTTGTTACTGTGGAAACCAGACCCCTGGGGTGCCACAATTACATGTGGCTGAAGTTTGTTAGAGAGCATTTGGATGATCCAGAACAGTATTGGGAGAATGTCATATGGTCATATGAAACCAAAGTAGAACTGTTTAGTAGAAACACAATTCGGCATGTTTGGAGGAGAAAGAATGCTGAGTTGCATCCAAAGAACACCATACCTACTGTGAATCATGGGGGTGGCAACATTATGCTTTGGGACTGTTTCTCTGCCAAGGGACCAGGACGACTGATCCGTGTACATGAAAGAATGAATGGGGCCATGTATCGTGAGATTTTGAGTGCAAACCTCCTTCCATCAGCAAGGGCATTGAAGATGAAATGTGGCTGGGTCTTTCAGCATGACAATGATCCCAAGCACACCGCCAGGGCAATGCAGGAATGACTTTGTAAGAAGCATTTCAAGGTCCTGGAGTGGCCTAGCCAGTCTCCAGATCTTAACCCTATAGAAAACCTTTGGAGGGAGTTGAAAGTCCGTGTGGCCCAGCGACAGCTCTAAAATATCACTGCTCTAGAGGAGATCTGCATGGAGGAGTGAGCCAAGATACCAGCAACAGTGTGTGCCAACCTCGTGAAGACTTACAGAAAATGTTTGCCCTCTGTCATTGCCAACAAAGGATATATAACAAAGTATTGAGATGAACTTTTGTAATTGACCAAATACTTATTTTCCACCAAAATTTGAACAAAAATTTTTTTCCAAATCAGACAATGTGATTTTCAGGATTTGTTTTCTCATTTTGTCTCTCATAGTTGAGGTCTACCTATGATGTCAATTACAGGCCTCTCTCATCTTTTTAAGTGGGAGAACTTGCACAATTAGTGGCTGACTAAATACTTTTATTCCCCACTGTATGCATGTTTGATCTTGCAGGTCTTTTAAACCCCTGCGAGGGGTATGAATGTTATCACTTTGCTGTGGAATATTGATCAGTTATTATCAAGTATATTGATGAGTGCATGTTTATAAGGACCCCTTATTATTCAGTTCTGGGGTCACAACCTCTTCTCTTCACCTTTTTACCTGATGCTATAGAAGGAAGAGGATCAATGCACTTTCTACAGGAGTCCTGCTGGTTTTAATAGGTTTGGACTTAGTGGCTGACCACAAGGTTGTATTTTTGGTTTCACTACATCAAATAAGTGTGAGCTTGAATCAAGGATTGTTAATATATGTCCCTCTTTATTCTTTATCTTGAGGGGGGGATATAGGATCCATATTACTATATCCACTACGGTATCCATAGTGTGGATCTGGCACACCTTTTTAATATTGCACTTTGCACGTCCGTTTTTTATATGTGTCATATTGGAATTTTTAATCCTTGTTTATTAAAAGGTATGTTTTATGTCTAGAAAGTGTAATACTTTGTTAGATGTTTGCTAATACCCTGACATTTGACTATTTTTTGTGATCCAATGCTATGACTAACACATTTGATACATACAGTACTTTTATTACTGATACATTTATACAGACATCTCTGTATACTTACTGATAGAGCAGGACATTTTTATGGGCATTTCTATCATTTGGACTATGGTATTTCACATATCTTATCCTTGGGGCACCACTCAAACTATTGCATGTGCAATAACTTTAGGAGCAGATATATATACGATTTTATCTACAGTATTTTGTGGGTGATAGTATGTAGTTTTCACAATTCTATGGATAAGACAATAAAAACAAGGTGAAATTGGTGCATATGTAACACGGGTACTTTAGATGCAGTGACACAGAAACACAAAGCAGCCAATACAGGGTTAATAAACAGGGGAGGTTTATGATAACAGGGTAAATCTCCACGCAGGGAGTAACAGGGGAAAATATGGGGAAAAACAAGGGAAATAGCAGGTAGAAGTCTATAACTGACAGTTCACAGTTTAACTAGATGTAGCAGAGTCAAACCGGTTGTAGTTTTTACACTTAGCTGACTTTTATCCTCCACAAGGCAGTTGCCAGCTGATGCTGGTGATGTTTTCTTCAGGCTTCCCTGCCCAAACAATGCTCCGTCTTCTGGCGGCAGCGGGCGGTCTCCGGTTTTACCCGCTGAGCCCCTAGTCTATAACATGGCACCTCACGTGCTCAGCTCCACAGACCCTGCGTCTCTTCTCTAGTTGGCTTGACTCTTCCGGTCCACTGCACTCGGATCTTGCTCCCAGTACTGGAGCCAGGAGCCTGGACCCTCTCACACTGCTCTCCTGAGCAGAACTCTCTTGCCGCTTTCCCGCGCAAAAGTCCTCGTCTCCCCCTCTATCTAGCCACGCCACCAGTTTCCCGGTCACCTGACCTCCTAGCTCTCACTCTGGACATGCCCCCAGCTTCCCAGTCACCTGACTCCAGTGCTCGCAGTCTGTCTTCCCCCTGCAACCAGAGGTACGGCCCCGGCAGTTCCGGATCCCTTGTTCTGAAAGTACTTACACCCCGGTCTTCCCCCTTACACATATAAATACTGTATATGATATATCCAATCAATGCACAAACTCCAAGAAATTGCACTGACCTCAAATTGACAAGTCACTGAATGGCACCATATTGTATTATAGCATTAACCTAGTAAGGGTTTTACTTCTTTTGGGTGTATTTGAGGGTACCAATAGGATGACAAGTAGCTTTGGAGAATACCATAAGTGGCGCAATAAGTACGGTAGTATCTTGATATTTCAACTTAATTTAAAGCGAGTGTCCAGCTAGAAAAAAAATCATTAGAATTGTCTAAAAGAGAAATGCATAAAACTTATTAATGCAATTGAATTAAAAGGGAATCAGTCAAGTCCCCCAAACAATATTAACCTACAGATATGGGGTTAATCTGCAGGTTAATAGCATTCTAAAGCTGTGCAGCTGCTGCACTGAAAGCCTTGCTGCTGGAAGCAAATTAATTTTATTTCACCTGGCAGCCTTGGCTTTCAGTCATACAGGCACGGTCGGTGCAGCACTCAGTACATGGTGAGCAGCGGCTGTAAGCATGCCCTGGCACATTGACTGACAGCCTGCTCTGTACTGATATGCTGCAGAATCAGCTATTAGTCAAAGTGTGTGGTTGTGCTTATAACTGCTGCTCACTATGTACTGAGCGGTGACTGATGCCACATTACTCTATGACTGAAAGCTGGAGGCTGCTGGGAGGAATAAAGTTAATTTCCTACCGGCAGTGGGGCTCTCAGTGCAGCCACCAAATGGTTAATAGAGTGTAGGGACATGACAGTTTTCCTTTAACAAAGATGCCCCAATCACACAATTCCAGCGCCAGTCTCAGGTTTAACACGGGAGCTTCATGTTTCTGAATGCAACCATGAAAGGGGATGTCTGTATATTTAATTTCAAAAGCCTGGGGGGCAGGGGTGGGACTTTTTGGATGAGTCATTATAAATGCTGGTGCTGAAAATATTGGTTCTCATTTTATAATCAAAGGGTTTTTGGAGTACTTTGATCTTGATAGGAGCGGATTTGCAGTACCTGGAAGCAGCCATTAAAAAGTGTGATGGAGCAACGGTGTTCCGCTCCACCACATTGTTCATATCCGGCCATTGGTGGCGCTAAAAACAGCTGATCATTGCTTGTAGTGGATCTTTCAATTAATTGTTATCAGCAAAAAATAAGAAAAAAGAAAAACGAAAATGACATCTACAGAATCGGAGGAATAGAACTAAGCAACAGTACATGTGAAAAAGACTAGGGTATACTAATAGATCACTGACTGCACATGAGTCAACAGTGTGATGCAGCAGCAAAAAAGGCAAACACAATTCTGGGATGTATTAAGAGAAGCATAGAGTCTATATTACATGAAGTAATTATCTCCCTCTACTCCTTCTTGGTCAGACTTCATCTGGAATACTGTGTCCAGTTCTGGGCAAGTTCAGAGAAGAACAACCAGGATAGTGAGTGGACTGCTAACTATGTCCTACAAGGAACAGTTAAAGGATCTGGGAATGTTTAGCCTGCAAAAAAGAAGTCTAAGAGGAGACTTAATAGCTGTCTACACATATCTAAAGGGGTGTCACAGTGTAGAGGAATCATTCTTATTTCATATGAACATGGAAACACGAAAAGCAATGGAATGAAACTGAAAGGGAGAAGATACAGATTAGATATTAGAAAAAACTTTTTGGCAGTGAGGGTGATCAATGAGTGGAACAGGCTACCACGAGAGGTGGTGAGTTCTCCTTCAATGAAAGTCTTCAAACAGAGGCTGGACAGAAATCTACATGCTTGGACTGGCCCACAGGAGAACAGGAGAATTCCCTGTGCAAGAGTGAGTCACAACCCTCTTATGTGATCAGTACTTGGCACTATATACTTGACTCACTATGTACAGACAAAGACAGCATCTTATTCATTTAACAATCTACCCAGTTCATTGTTATATAAATTAGTGATTGAGGATAATGCCACATTTGCATGTAGTTGAAAAGTGTGGCCCTTAAGCTGGTTACAGGTGAGCCCTTGGCTTCACAGTCCGACACTGTCTGTCTGCGATGGTTTAGTGAATCCTGCATTGAGCAGGGGACATGATGACTCTGGAGGTCCTTTCCAACTCTAACATTCTATGATTCTATAACCTCCTCCAGGCATATATTACATAGCCAGTCATTCATTTAAATTGCCATTATTTAATCTTACATTTCATGACCATTAAAAAGATAACACATATTTTTAGTGTTTACCTTTTTACATTTTTTTTAAATAAAAGTGCTGTTGTATTTGTATCTTTCCCCTGGTCTGCAGGTAGTGATATGTGGCCTGGTAGGCCTACTTGGACACTACAATGTCTATTGAATGCTAGACAAATTTAAATAAAACAATTAGCAGGAAACTGTTCTAGCATCCACATAGGTACTCCTTGGCAGCCAGATCAGAGAACTGCAATCTTCCCACTGCTTGCTGCCTTTCTGGACACCTCTTCTAATTAGCTAATTAGTAGTCCCCAATACGTCATAGTTTTGGAACGCATGGCTTAAAGTAGTCATGATGAGACAGGGGAGCACGAGTCAGAGGGGGCTTCCATGATGCTGGCAGGTAGTAGGAAGTTCACAGTGCTCTAGTCTGGTGGCCGCAGAGTACTGATATGTCTGCTGGATCAGATTCCTGTGAGTTGTTTTGCTCAACTCTAATGGTAGATGGCACCATTATGTTACTAGTGTGTAAAAAGTTTGTTATATGACTGGGAGAATATGGGTGGAAATTGCTTTATTAGACCCTTTAGGTTATTACCAGAGTGGTTTTAGACATGTGGTCAACATAAACAAAACCTGGGTTTAGCAGAGGTTAACATCTGAAAAATGTGCTGTAATGTGTGCAGTGTGTAGCACAGTTCTGTCCTCTGTCTCGCTTTCCCATTTCCAAAAATTGGTAAGCATGCTTTAGGCTATGTGCCCACAATGCAGAAATACTCCGGATTTTTCCTGAGAGTTTCTGCATCTCCCTGGCAGAAAAAATGCATGTGGATTTTACATGCGTTTTTCGTACCAGGGACAAGCGTTTGTCAAGCGTTTTTAGCATCCAATTTCGCATGTTTTTGTCAAGCACTTTTCCAAGCGATTTAGCATCACTTGGAAAAGTGCTTGAAAGTTGGTCACACAATATAAATCCATGCAAACGTCATGGATTTATATTGTGTGACCAACATAATGTTAAAAAAAAAAGAATTAGTAAAAAATGTAATGTAAAAAATAAAAAATAACCTTATACTCACCTTTCCGGCGGCCTCGGTCTGCTCCCGGCGTTGCTGCTGGCTCCGTTACGGGTACCGGTAATGTAAAAGGACCTTCCATGACGTCAGCGGTCAGGTGATGGTTGCGTGACCGAAGGTCCTTGCAGATTACCGCTGGGAGCCGAGGAGAGTGCATCGTCGCCGGGAGGACACCGGGAGGACACCGGGGGCGCCGGACAGGTGAGTATGATTATTTATTTTTATTTTTAACTTTATAATTCTTTTTTAAATTGTAGGTACGATGGTACCTGGGTCGGATGAGAGTCTCCTCTTCTCCAGACCCGGCTACCATCCGCGCATTAAATCGCATAAGATCTGCATGACTACATGTAGTCATGCGGATCTTATGTGGTCCAATGCAAGTCAATGGCGGCGATTTCGAACCAGAATTGGTCTTGCTAATATTTTTACTGCAATGCGAATCCGCAGTGGAAATTTCCGCAAGATGTGCACAGCACATGCGGATTTGCATTGCAGTACATGGCAGACCTATTACAAGCGATTTTAATGCGTTTTCGCGTTTAAAATCCTCTGCAAGAACGCATTAAATCCGCATCATGTGCACATAGCCTAAAAGGTACCTATACCGAACTTAATAAAATGTAACATCCATTTAATCTCTATAAAATGTAGGCTTTTAACAATGTAGCAATTATGAGCAGATACTGAAAATGCATATACATGCGCTAGGTTAAAGAACTGGCAAAGCATAAAAGTCTATTTTTGTCATGTTTTTCACATTGAAAGCCATTCTTTATTGTGGTTACATATAAATTCCAGTTTCTTTTTTGGGGGTCTAACACTTTTACTTTACCAGGCAATATGCATTATTCTTGAAAGCAGCTCAAACAGATGCCACAGATGTGGGATCCTGATTCCTTTGCATGAATCTACAATTAGAAAGAATGATTATCTCAGGGCGGCCATGCCACTAGTATGGGGGCCATACAAGCCCCAAAGCAGGAAACAGCATCTGTAGCAGATGTAACACAGGTACTTTAGATGCAGTGACACAGAAACACAGACCAGCCAGTACAGGGTTAATAAACAGGGGGGATTTATTGCAACAGGGTCAATCTCTATGCAGGGAGTAACAGGGGAAATATGGGGACAACAAGGGGAGTAGCAGGTAGCAGACTATAACCGACAATACACAGTTTGGCTAGATGTAGCAGAGTCGACACGGTTGTAATCGGCAGTTTTTTCAATTAGCTGACTCTTGCTCCTCACAAGGCAGTTTCTGGCTGATGCCGGTGTTGTTTTCTTCTGGCTTCCCCGCCTAAACAATGCTCCGTCTTCTGGGGGCAGCAGGCGGTCTCCGGTTTTACCCGCTGAGCCCCTAGTCCATAACACTGCACCTCACTTGCTCGGCTCCACTGACCCTGCGTCTATTCTCCCTCTAGCGGGACTTGACCCCAACTGTCAACTCTCAGCTTTCCCACGCAAAACTCCTTTTTCTCCCTCTTCCTAGACACGCCCCCAGCTCCCCAGTCACCTGACCCCTGAACTCTGGCTCTGGACACGCCCCCAGCTTCCAGGTCACCTGTCTCCTGTGCTCACAGTCTGTCTTCCCCCTGCAAACAGAGGCATGGCCCCGGCAGTTCCGGATCCCTTGTTCTGAAAGTACTTGCACCCAGGTTTCTCGCTTACACAGACACATTATTGGACTCAAGGAGCCCATATCCAGTTCTTGCATGGGCCCCTCTTCTATCTAGGTCCGCCCCTGGAGTATTTTAAAGTACTCTATTTCCAGCTAACAGTGATGGAGAATACTGTGATATTAACATAAAATATTGGAAGTCTAATATGGTTATTGCATCCATTTGTGTACTAGACTCTGCCAACAAAAAAGCTAATAAAAATCCCCTCATCAAATTAGAAAATGTAAAATAATGACTATAAGTCAGTTTATTTATGGAGGTGCTATGAAAAATGAAATAAATGGATGCCTGTCCAAGATACCCATGTGCCATAAAAAAGGCATTTTTTATAAGCCACTAAATATAAAATCCAAATCAGGAAAAAATAACAAGAAATTGCATCTCAAATAGCAGCTCGGCAAGTGAGTTCCTCTGGCTGGCGGCTGCCAACACCGATAACAGCTGATCGTCAGGGGTGCTGGGTGTCAGACTCTGACCGATGAGACATTGATGGCCTATCCCGAGGATAGGTCATCAATGTAAAAGTAGTGAACAACCTCTTTAATTTTTGAGGAGTAAACATTCATTATTATACTATCAGAAGGAAGGGGTGATTATAATCCAGGGAAAAAGGAATGATTATTGCTGCGGGGTTATGGTACAGTTATGGGGGCTAATTAATTATTATGCAACAGAGGTTGTGTGATTATTATCTGAGGAAAGAGGTGCCACAGGTGATCACTGCAAGGGGTATGATATAATCGGGTGAGGGAATGATTTATTATTATATTATATGAGAATTATTACTGCAAGGGGCTTAATGATTATGATGGGGGTGTTCAAATTGCAGCATCTTTCCATTGTATAACTAGAAAGTAAGTGCAAATTGCCTGCTCATTGTTAATGGCTGCATAATTTTGCTGAATTTCTCATTTTTAATTAATTTCTAACTTAGTGCTACATGAGCCTAGGCCTAGAGATGTGCCATGCTACTCATGGGCCAGTGCTTTGGGCTTGGCCCCCAAGCTAAATATTGCCAGCCAGTCCCTGGTAGTGAAGTCATCGACAAGTCTATATACCTTGTACAATTGGTTGTGGTCCACTTTTGCAATGATGGGCAGAATTCCCATCACCCTAGCCAGTTTGCTATTTAGCTGCATTGAGTTACTTGAATACATTGAGGTTATATGGAAATAGTCTGTGATTTCCAAGCATCTGTGCCAATAGACTGTAAGTAACCACCAAGCATCTGTGCCGTATTCTGTAACTTCCAAGTTTCTGTACTTTATACCATAACCACTAAACTAAGTGTCACTGTTTGTAACCATTAAGCTCCATACAGGGTAAAGGTAAAGTTAATTTAAATGTTGTTGAGTACTGTTTGCTTCACTGTGCTATCTTCAAGAAGGGTACTCTGCACGGGTCGAAGGCCACTGAGTCAGCCCAGAAGTTACCTTCTTGTATGCCCTCAATGTTTTCTGACCCTATTTTAGAAATTTTTGACTGCAAGACAAATTATTCCAAGATTATAGAAATACTTTTCTCCTCCAACACAGGTGTTGTTAGTGGAGGCATCATACTCAATAATGCATTTAGGATTGGTTAGTGTCACTTCTACTTTTTGTTGCACGTGGTTACTATTAGTGTTGAGCGAATTTGTTCTGCATTTCAAATTTGTGTTCGTGTTCGGGGTTCCGGCTTGTTCGCGCCAAAAAATCAGCTCCGCCCATGAACATCCCTGATTTGCCATACTGTCACACAGATAACATCTATATACTCGATTTAGAGCCTCTCCAACTCTCGCCACATGGCACATTTAACAGTTCACCATTTTAAGATTAATTTGCAACATTTCTGTGCTGCTACTTGACTAGGGCCCCTGTATTGGGTTTAAAACAGTGAAGGATCTGTGGATCGGTGGGTGTCCTAGAGTTTAGACTCCCAACATGTATAAAGTGATGGTGACACACTCTAGTAATATGCCATCATTTTATAAGATGGGAAAACACTTTTGTATTGAACTATAATCCTATAAATCCCCCTCCTCATTACCAAACTAGTCAATGCTGATTCCAGTAAGAATTCAGCCAAAGATCGAGAAGGCCTGAAGTAAAGTGCCTTAGTCTGCAAGATTTCAAAAGCATGGTTTGTTTCTGCAGTTTGCTGAAAGCCGGCTTTTTTATAAAAAAAAACAAAACATTTTTTATCTATGTATTTTTTATAATGTTTTAACATTTTTATTGTTCATTTACCCTTTCCCGCTCTGTCCAATTTATGTTTTTGCATTTTCATATTTTCCCTTCCAACTTCCAAAAGACATATGACTTAGGACGCGTCGTCCACATGAAGCAGGCAAGGAAGACTGAAATTGTGGGAAGAAAGGAGACACCAGATCAAGACCAGAGGCGCCCATTGAACCGGATCGTGCCGTATGGGGTATAATAAGAGGTCTTTTTTATGCTATGCAGAGGGGATTGGGGATTTACATACAGCATGCTAGAATACTGTAAAAGAGGTGGTAAAGGTGGTCGCTGTACTTTATATTGGGAAAACCTGGCAATAGGTTTTTTTAAGATAATGGCCATATTTGGCATTGCTGTAGTAGAGAGAGTCCACATAACAATCGGGGCACATGTCTACAGAAGCACAAGCTGGGCACAATGTATTGTGCACTAAGCTGGGATAATTGCAATTTTACCCTTTACCTTTAACATGCTTGTCTATAATTTTCTTTCTAATCTCCTGAGACAACTCTTTCCTTTGCTTCCTCTGGTCCATGTTGAGTGTGGTACACACCATGTCACCAAACAGCACAGTGAGTATCTGTAGCCCTATATACAGGCCCACTGACTGATTACAAGATTGTAGACACCTGTGATGCTAATTAGTGGACACAACTTGATTAAACATGTCCCTTTGTCACATTATTTTCAGGGGTACCATCATTTCTGTCCAGGCCTATTTCATGAGTTTAATTTTTTTTTAAATTCCGTGGAAGCAAGGTTGAAAAGCAATGACTGACTTTCATTTGTTCATTTTCATAGATTTTTAATTCATTATTACTTTTGTCAGATTCAAGTTTCTGTGACCATTGTGGGTTTATCTTTCATTAAACGAGGGGTACCAACAATTTTGACCACATATGTATGTGTAGCAGAATTGATCATCTACTATGAGCACCTGCCACGGCTGAGCAGATCAGCAATGACAACTACAGGGCTCTCCTGCAGATGCCGGGTTGTCATATCAACCCATGGGCGCCCTGTAATCATGTGACGGGCACTCCTATGGGCGCCATTAGTGACGCGCTTCCAGTGCGGCCATGTTAAATGCCGCTGTCAGAGATTGGCAGAGGCATTTAACATGTTAACAGCCGTGGATGGATCACGACTCCACCTGCGGTTGTTAGGAGCACGACGGCTGATCCGATCAGTTGTCATGTGCCTGAAAACATGAGGGCTCAGCGCCACTGAGGACGTGAAAGGGTTGAGGAGAAATTGTGTAATACATTTTGTGGTCTATTTTCTCATTTTAACACCTTTAACTGCCCAAAGGTATACAATTGTGTTAAACACTTGTCGTATCAACATTTTCATTGCACCTCGAGATGAATTCATGGAGGGGTGTAGGTTATTAAATTGGATCATATTTTGGAGGAGGTTCTGTTTCATGTTACATTAGCAGAGCCCCTTAGGTGCCAGGATACCCACAAACCATTCCAGCTAAATTTGCACTACAATATAACGATCCTTCCCTTTTAAGCACTGCAGTGTGCCCAGACAGTAGTTTCTCACCACATGGGTTGTTGTCATACTCAAGAGATATTGCATTATAAAATGTGCCTTTTTCTTCTGTTACCCATTGTGAAAATGAAAAATTTCATACTAAATCAAAATTTTATATGCTCTCTACATTCCTACACGAATTCCTTGAGGCCCAAACTGTAGATTCTGACCATATATGGGACATTAAGGAGAAACCGTGGAACAACATTTGAGTTCCAATTTCTTCTGTTACCCTTTGTAAAAATTAAAAAAATAGGGTTAAAGCATAATTTTAATGGAAAATAACAATCTATAATTTCCATGTCCAAGCATTATAAAATTCTGTGAAGCACTGTGGGTTCAAAATATTCAGTATACACCTAGATGAACACTTAAAGGGTTGAAGTTTCAAGAATGGGGTAGATTTTACAGGTTCTTTGTTGTTTTTGCATGTTAGGAGTCTATTCCAGCCAAGATTGCTCTCGAAAAGTCAAATAGTACTAATTCCGAATTTGTAGTTTCTAACCACATATGGGGTGATTGCTTATACAGGAGAAATTGCACAACATATTGTGGGGTCCATTTCCTCCTGTTACCTTTGTGAAAATGAAAAATGATGAAAAATGTGCGACTAAATTAACATTTTCATGGGAAAAATTAAATTGTTCCTTTTTTGATTCCACTTTGCATTAATTCTTGTGAAGCACCTGAAAAATTAAAACTCTTCCTATATATGCTCTTGAATAATTTGAGAGTCCAGTTTTAAAAAATGGGGTCTTGTTTGAGGGTTACTGACATATAGGCCCTCTAAAGTCACTTTTAAAGTGAAGTGGTCCCTAAAAAATAGGTTTTGTAAATTTTGTTAAAAAATTAAAAATTGTTGCTAAATTTTAACCCTTCTAACATCGTAATTAAAAAAAAAACATGTTTGAAAATTTGACCTGACGTAAAGTAGACATGTGATACATGTTACTTATTATCTATTTAGTGCATTATGCTTTAGCGGCTAAGGATTCTAGTTTTGAAAATTGTTAATTATTCAAAATTTTGTCAAATTGTATATATATTCAGAAATAAATTCTAATCATATCTACCTAAATTTACCGGTAGCATGAAATACAGTGTGTCAGAAAAAAAACAAATATTCTCAGAATCACTGGAATATGTAGAAGCATTATAGAGTTATTACCACTTAAGCTGACACATGTCAGATTTAAAAAATGTAGTCCGGTCCGAAAGGTGAAAGCAGGCTTCGGAGGGAAGGGGTTAATTATGCTATATTGTATTGTTTGCACAAGTTATTTTCAGAGGCTCCATTTAAAGAGTGCTGTATAATCTCAAGTTCAGTAATAAATGACATTTAATGATTTACAGCTCCCAGGAGAACACATGAATGCATTTTCCTTTGTTTCATCCAAGATTTACTGAATTCCCCAAAAACTTTATTTAGCTGCATGCTTATATTTTCCAGCATATTACATCTTGAATGTATTACTACGTTAAAATGAGATAATATAAACATTTTATATTGCTTCAGGCAAACAAACTGCCACTAGTATATATATATATATATATATATATATATATATATACACTACTCAGAAAAATAAAGGGAACACTCAAATAACACATCCTAGATCTGAATGAATTAAATATTCTCATTGAATACTTTGTTCTGTACAAAGTTGAATGTGCTGACAACAAAATCACACAAAAATCATCAATGGAAATCAAATTTATTAACCAATGGAGGCCTGGATTTGGAGTCACCGCCAAAATTAAAGTGGAAAAACACACTACAGGCTGATCCAACTTTGATGTAATGTCCTTAAAACAAGTCAAAATGAGGCTCAGTATTGTGTGTGGCCTCCACGTGCCTGTATGACCTCCCTACAATGCCTGGGCATGCTCCTGATGAGGTTGCGGATGGTCTCCTGTGGGATCTCCTCCCAGACCTGGACTAAAGCATCCACCAACTCCTGGACAGTCTGTGGTGGATGGAGCGAGACATGATGTCCCAGATGTGCTCAATCGGATTCAGGTCTGGGGAACAGGCGGGCCAGTCCATAGCTTCAATGCCTTCAACTTGCAGGAACTGCTGACACACTCCAGCCACATGAGGTCTTGCATTGTCCTCCTTGTCCTGCATTAGGAGGAACCCAGGGCCAACCGCACCAGCATATGGTCTCACAAGGGGTCTGAGGATCTCATCTCGGTACCTAATCGGTACCTAGCAGTCAGGCTACCTCTGGCGAGCACATGGAGGACTGTGCGGCCCTCCAAAGAAATGCCACCCCACACCATTACTGACCCACTGCCAAACCGGTCATGCTGAAGCATGTTACATGCAGCAGATCGCTCTCTACGGCATCTCCAGACTCTGTCACGTCTGTCACATGTGCTCAGTGTGACCCTACTTTCATCTGTGAAGAGCATAGGGCGCCAGTGGTGATTTTGCCAATCCTGGTGTTCTGTGGCAAATGCCAAGCGTCCTGCACGGTGTTGGGCTGTGAGCACAACCCCCATCTGTGGACGTCGGGGCCTCATACCACCCTCATGGAGTCGGTTTCTAACCGTTTGTGCAGACACATGCACATTTGTGGCCTGCTGGAGGTCATTTTGCAGGGCTCTGGCAGTGCTCCTCCTGTTCATACTTGCACAAAGGCGGAGGTAGCTGTCCTGCTGCTGGGCTGTTGCCCTCCTACGGCCCCCTCCACATCTCCTGGTGTACTGGCCTGTCTCCTCGTAGCGCCTCCAGCCTCTGGACACTACACTGACAGACACAGCAAACCTTTTTGCCACAGCATGCATGGATGTGCCATCCTGGATGAGCTGCACTACCTGAGCACCTTCTGTGGGTTGTAGAGTCCATCTCATGCTACCACGAGTGTGAAAGCACAACCAACATTCAAAAGTGACCAAAACATCAGCCAGAAAGCATTGGTACTGAGATGTGGTCTGGGGTCCCCACCTGCAGAACCACTCCTTTATTGAGTGTGTCTTGATAATTGCCAATAATTTCCATCTAATGTCTATTCCATTTGCACAACAGCATGTGAAATTGATTGTCAATCAGTGTTGCTTCCTACGTGGACAGTTTGATTTCACAGAAGTTTGATTTACTTGGAGTTATATTCTGTTGTTTAAGTGTTCCCTTTATTTTTTTCAGCAGTGTATATATATATATATATATATATATATATATATATACAGTATATATATGTATATATATATATATAGTGGGGGAAATAAGTATTTGATCCCTTGCTGTTTTTGTAAGTTTACCCAGTGACAAAAGCATGAACAGTCTATAATTTTAAAGGTAGGTTCATTTTAACATTGAGAGATAGAATATCCAAAAAAAGAAATCAAGAAAATCACATTATATAAATTAGATCATTTTTTTGCATTTTGCAGTGAGAAATAAGTATTTGATCCCGCTGGCAAACAACACTTAATACTTGGTGGTAAAACCCTTGTTGGCAAGCACAGCAGTCAAATGTTTTTTTGTAGTTGATGATGAGGTTTGCGCACATGTCAGGAGGAATTTTGGTCCACTCCTCTTTGCAGATCATCTCTAAATCATTATGATTTTGAGGCTGTCGCTTGGCAACTCGGAGCTTCAACTCCCTCCATAAGTTTTCTATGGGATTAAGGTCTGGAGACTGGCTAGGACACAACATGACCTTATTGTGCTTCTTTTTGAGCCACTCCTTTGTTGCCTTGGCTGTATGTTTTGGGTCAATGTCTTGCTGGAAGGTGCAGCCACGACCCATCTTCAATGCTCTTACTGAGGGAAGGAGGTTGTTGGCCAAAATCTTACAATACATGACCCCATCCATCTTCCCTTCAGTACAGTGCAGTTGTCATGTCCCCTTTGCAGAAAAGCACCCCCAAAGTATAATGTTTCCCCCACCATGCTTCACGGTTGGGATGATATTCTTAGGGTTGTACTCATCCTTCTTCTTCCTCCAAACACGGCGAGTTGAGTTAATGCCAAAGAACTCAATTTTTGTCTCATCTGACCACAGCACCTTCTCCCAATAACTCACAGAATCATCCAGGTGTTCATTGGCAAACTTCAGACAGGTCTGCACATGTGCCTTCTTGAGCAGGGGGACCTTGCAGGCATTGCAGGATTTTAAACCTTTAAGGCGTAATGTGTTACCAATGGTTTTCTTGGTGACTGTGGTCCCAGCTGCCTTGAGATCATTAACAAGTTCCCCCATGTAGTTTTAGGCTGATCTCTCACCTTCCTCATGATCAAGGATACCCCATGAGGTGAGATTTTGCATGGTGCCCCAGATCAATGTCGATTGACAGTCATTTTGTATTTCTTCCATTTTCTTACTATTGAACCAACAGTTGTCTCCTTCTCACCCAGAGTATTACTTATGGTATTGTAGCCCACTCCAGCTTTGTGCAGGTCTTGTCCCTGACATCCTTAGAAAGCTCTTTGGTCTTGCCCATGTTGTAGAGGTTAGAGTCTGACTGATTAATTAAGTCTGTGGACAGTAGTCTTTTATACAGGTGACTATGTAAGACAGCTGTCTTTAATACGGGTAACGAGATAATTAGGAGTGTCTAACTGGTCTGTTGGAGCCAGAACTCATAATGGTTTGTAGGGGATCAAATACTTATTTTTCATTGCAAAATGCAAATTAGTTTATCTAATTTATATAATGTGATTTTCTTGATTTTTTTGGGATATTCTATCTCTCAATCTTAAAATTAACATACCCTTAAAATTATAGACCGTTCATGTCATTGTCAGTGGGCAAACTTACAAAAACAGCAAGGGATCAAATACTTATTTTCTTCACTGTATATATACATAGATATATACGCTCACAATTCTCTCCTAGAGATAAAAGAGACTCACTTCTATTAGCCTTATCTTCTTATCCCAGGTAAGCTAAGAAGTCATCGTGTCAACATTATAAAGTGCTCAACTTAACAAATACATATGGACCTATAGCTTTTCCAAGTAAAATGTAGGAAGTTCATCTCACATACAGCTGCTTTTATAATCGAACTTGTTCTCCATTAGTTTCCCTTATGGGATCCATATATCACAACTCTGCTCTGCCCATTTATCCTTTAGTGTCACAAGCCACATGATAATGTGAAACCCAGCTGGCTCGGTATCACAGAGCCTAGGAGGGTGTATTGAAGGATTCCTCCACAAGAGGCCCCCATAACCATTCACACATCTCCACCTTCCACCTCAGACCACCAGAGGGAGCTCCTTAGGGAGATATATAAGGGAAGGTGGAGCCAGGCAGCAGTCAGTCTTGAGACTACAGACTGTGTGAGCAGTTAGTCTATTCTGGTATAGCAGTGAGTCCAATACAGCCTGAGAGGAGTTACCTCAGAGGACAAAAGCCTGATCAGCTCCTGCAATTGCTATCCTGCAGTGGAGCTTATCCAGATCGAGACTCGGTGCAGCTCAGTGAGGTGAGCTTTAGGTGTGCCAGCGCCATAAGATCAATGAAACGCGGCCCGCTGCCGTTAGTGTGAGTAGCCTATGGAGGGTCCGAGTAGGCCGAAGGCGAAGGAGTAGAGAGTTAGCTCATAGGGGGCAGAGGAGCTTAATTAGCTCACCCCGAAGAAGCAGTTACCGGACACCGGGTCCGAAGCTTACCGGGATCTCCACGACCCAGTAAGATAAACCGGAATCCCTGGAGAACTACAAGTCCCAGGATCGCTAAAGTGCTGATACGTACCAGAGCCAGGAGACACATAGGCCCCGTAGGTCGGGAGCGTGCACTCCAAGAGAAGCCCTACCACAAGGTCAGCCAGCGCAGGACAGAGACAAAGTTAGGCCTAGCTCCAGGCAGGTCAGAAACTTATTACGCAGCAGCAAGAACCAGGAGGCCCAAAACCTGCTCATTGGGGAGGATCCAGACATACACCCTTCACCCTACAGTGCTCCGGGGAGTGCCTGAATTTCCATCAGTAAAAGGTACTGAAGTGACTTTTGTGTCCGTCCCTGTTCTTGCTCTGACTCGGCTGAGTCTCCTTGTCCTGCATCCCCCGTTCTTATACTGCCCTGAGGCCCAGCTCCACCTGTGGGGAGCCATATCATCTAGCTACCTTATCACCGGCCTCAGTGGACTGCGCAGCGCTGGTGAATATCATCAGAAACCATAGGTGGCGTCACGAACTTTTATAAACTAGACATCTATCAACGCCTTTTTAAAGAGTGACCCTAGAGTACGGGCCCGGGAGCCGACCACCGCGACCTCCTTAAGGCTAAAGGCCCGGGTAACCGAGTCATCCCCCATCCCCTGGGCTAGTCATCTCTTTCTGGCGTCACGAACAGGATTGTGTGCCCGCTGCAACGACGAAGTGTTTTGCCCGTTGCCACCGGGTACTGTTTGCCTTTATTCTGAACTGTGTACGTAAAGTTGTGGTGAAGATAGCCGCCATTGTTGGGCTGCTGAGCGAGAAGAAGGGCGTAACCGCGGGAAAATAAGGGGCGTACTTGCAAAAGAGCGCGAAGTCCCGGACACGCCCCACGCCTCGACGTCAAATCAGGAATCGCCAGGTCCTGTACGGAGCATCGCTGAACGCTGTGACGTAGGACGCAAGCGACGCAAGGTCCTGAAGATAACCGTCACCTGCGGAGCTGCGGCCTACCGGAAGAAAAGCCAGAAGGTAGGCCACGGTTAACTAGGGGGGCGCTAAGATGTCCGTCGAGCAGCAGAACGCCGACCTACCGGTCAACGTCCCTGAAGTTCAGCCCGCGCCCGATAATGGGCAGGCAGAAGCCGCCGCTCCACCAGCAGCGCCTGTAACACCTGTGATTCCTATGACTTTACCGTACATTCCTGGAGCAAAGTGGCTTCCCCAGTACAACGGCAAACCAGATACCCTGTCTGGATTCAAACGGAAGATATGTGGTATCTTGGACATGTACTGTATGACCAGCAAACAAAGAGCTGCCGTTGTATTAGGACAACTGACCGGTGCTGCGGAACGGGAAGTGGAAACATGGTCAGCCGCAGACCAGGAGTCAGTGTCCGCAATATTCCAAAAACTACAGACTGTATTTGAGGACCTTACTGAGGCGGACCTCCGGATGAGGTTCTATAGCTGCTCCCAACAACCAGAGGACAATGTTCGGGACTACGCCTGGTGTCTCCAAGGGGCCCTGCGGGCTCTGAACCAGGTTAGTCCAACCAGCGTTGAGAATGAGAACAAAATGCTGAAGGAACAGTTTGTCCAGGGACTGAAGTCTCCAGAGGAAAGCAGGACTGTGCGTTGGTGGTCCCTGGATCATCCAGATGCCACCTTTGACAACCTCAAGGACATGGCTATAAAAGGACTGCAGCCCCTGGAAACAAATGCCATCCAACGTTACCAGGGTGGGGCTACTCCAGTGCCTGCTACACCCACCTTCTCCCCAGTGGCTGCTGAAGTTAAAGTCCCAGCAACGTCCCCTAAAGAACTGGACAGTCTGAGCTCTGAGGTGCGTCAGTTGAGCAAAACCCTGACCACCGTGCTGAGTGCCCTGCAGCTGCGGACGGAGCCTGAGGAAGGAGGGAAGATCCTGCTAGCCGACAGCCCTGAGGATGTCCCCTGGATGCGGAGGAGGAGGAGGCCAACACCACCCTCGCCGAGGATCAGTGACCAACGCCGTCCACCGAGAGAACCAATCTGCTACCGATGCCGTAAGACCGGACACATCGCTCAGAATTGTCCTTTAAACGAGAAAACCCTGGGTTCGAGGGCCGCCACCCAGGAGTAGTTTCACCAGGCCCATCAGACTGGTACAATAGGTTCGTCGGAGGAAGACCTTTCCTGTCCATTGTGTTGGACGGGATCCCGACGCATGCCTTGCTGGACACAGGATCTCAGGTAACCATCATGCCTGAAGTCCTCTACAAGAGGTTCTGGTCCAAGGACGATCTACGTCCGCCAGCTCCAAATTTGTCTGTATATGCCTCAAATGGACTCCCCCTTAACCTACTCGGGGTTAAGAATGTGACTGTAAAAGTGGGGAGAGTGGAGCTGAAGGACCAGGGACTAATTATAGTAGAGACCAATCCTGATGACACTAATCCGTATATGGTACTTGGCACTAACATTGTTGGTAACTGTTTGGGAGAGGTTGTGTTCTTGCTCCAACAGATCGCCGACACTGCCAAACCAGGACAGAGGAGGGCACTGCAGAAGGAGATCCGCGTCCTGATGTATCAACAGTAAGTAAGGTTGACAAATGGTGAAATCGGTAACGTGAGGGTAACAGACCCCATACCCATTGTCATCCCCCCAATGAGTGAAATGCTCATCTGGTGTAGAGCTGCCATAGGTCTTAGAGGACAGAGCTACCAGGCGGTAGTAGAACCCCTTTGCTCCGAGCATAGACCCACGCTCTTAACCGCCAGGGAAGTGGTAGATGTACGTAATGGGAGGGTGCCTGTCCGTCTTCTTAACCAAGGGGAAGATGAGGTCAAACTGCCACGTTATGCCACTATTGCCAAATTACATGCTGTCAATAATAACTGCATCCATGAGGCGGAGTCCTTAACCTCACCAGACGAAGTAGAGGATAATGACCCTGCAACCCAGGTGGAGGATTGGTGTCAACAGCTCCATGTTGGGACAGACACCACTCCTGCCCATCAAAAACAGGGTATACACCGGGTGGTTCAAGAATACTCGCAGGTGTTCAGTAAACATCCACTAGACTTCGGGAGGATTAAGGGGGTTCAACATCATATCCCCACAGGCAACCATTCCCCAATCAAAGAACGTTATAGGCCTATACCCCCAGCTCACTACCAGAAGGCAAAAGAAATGCTGCATGACATGAGGAAGGCGGGAGTGATAAGGGATAGTTGTAGTCCCTGGGCGGCTCCCCTAGTGCTGGTTAGGAAGAAGGACGGGAGCATGAGAATGTGTGTAGATTACCGTCAAGTAAATCGCATTACACATAAAGATGCATACCCTTTACCACGCATAGAGGAGTCACTAGCTGCCTTGAAGTCTGCAAATTACTTTTCCACCCTTGACCTCACTAGTGGATACTGGCAAGTAGCTGTGGCTGAGGAGGATCGGGAGAAGACGGCCTTCACCACCCCGATGGGACTCTGCGAGTTCAACAGCATGCCGTTTGGACTCTGCAATGCTCCTGGAACGTTCCAGAGATTGATGGAGTGCTGCCTGGGACACCGCAACTTCGAGACTGTGTTACTTTACCTGGATGACGTATTTGTGTACTCCAGAACGTACGAGGACCACTTGAAACACCTGGCAGAGGTATTTGAGTCACTGTCCCGGTACGGGATGAAGTTGAAGCCCTCAAAGTGCCATCTGCTCAAGAAGAAGGTACAGTACCTGGGACACATTGTCAGTCCGGAAGGCGTAGCACCAGACCCGGAGAAAGTCACAGCCATCCAGAAGTGGCCGGAGCCGAAGAATCTCAAGGAGGTGCGTCAGTTCTTGGGACTAGTAGGATACTACCGGAGGTTCGTAAAGGACTACACAGAGAAAGCAGCTCCTCTGCAAGACCTCCTGGTAAGGCAGTCCCCCAAAGGCAAAAACCCTCTATTCCACTGGGGTAAGGAGCAAGCAGAGTCGTTTCAGGAGATGAAGGAGATCCTGACAGGTGATGAGATCCTAGCCTACCCTGACTACAGCCAACCGTTCCTGCTGTATACGGATGCCAGCAACGAAGGCCTGGGCGCTGTCTTAAGTCAGAAGCAGAATAGGCAAGAGAAAGTAATCGCATACGCAAGCAGGAAGCTCCGTCCGACTGAGAGGAACCCAGAGAACTATAGCAGCTTCAAGTTGGAGTTCCTGGCCTTGGTCTGGGCCATCACTGAAAGATTCAAGCACTATCTGGCTTCCAACAAGTTCACTGCCTTTACTGATAACAACCCCTTGACCCATCTTGAAACAGCTAAGTTGGGGGCTCTGGAACAACGATGGATGGCTCGGCTGTCAAACTACCAATTTACAATTAGATACCGGGCGGGCCGCAAGAACGCCAATGCCGATGCCCTGTCTAGGATGCTTCACCAGTCAGACACAGAAGAAGTGGATGACCCGGAAGAGATAGAGCTACCTGCCTTTCACCGGAGTGGGATGATCCATGAGCAACGAGCCTCCAGGAAGCCGCGTGAAAAGACGTTAAACCCCCTTCCTCACCATAGCTGGAAAGAGACCCAGGACAGCGACCCGGTTGTCAGCCGCATCAAACAGCTGATAACCCAAGAAGGTGCCTCCCTGGAGAAGGATACGTCTCTGCAAGCAAAGCAGCTGTGGAACGAGAGAAGCCGGCTGTTTATCTACCGTGAGAAGCTGTGCCGGAGGTACGTTAATCCAAGAACCCATGAGATGGTATGGCAGATAGTGGTCCCGAAGACAGACATCCAGATGGTATTAGAAGCTTACCACGATCAGGCGGGGCACTTTGGCTGGAAAAAGCTAGAGACCCTGCTGAAGTGTCGATTCTACTGGGTGGGAATGCGCAGCTCCATTGAAAGGTGGTGCCGGGACTGTGGACCCTGTGGCCTAAGAAGGAAAGACTTCAGCAGCCAGAAGGCACCCCTGCAGCCCATCAAGACGACTCGGGCCCTGGAGATCGTGGCCCTGGACCATGTCAAGCTGTCCCCCAGCAGGTCAGGGTACTCCTATGCTCTGACCATGGTAGATCACTACTCACGTTTTCTGGTGGTCGCCCCCGTCAAAGACCTGACGGCAGAGACAGCAGCAAAGACGTTCCAAGCGTATTTCTGCAGACCCCATGGCTACCCTGAGCAAGTATTAACTGACCAAGGCCCGGCCTTTGAGGCTGAATTGTTCAAAGAGTTCTGCCATCTCTACGGGTGTAAAAAGATAAGAACTACACCTTACCACCCACAAACAAACGGTCTCTGCGAAAAGATGAACAACATCATCATCGACCTGCTAAAGACCATACCACTTGAGGAAAGAAACCAGTGGCCAGACCTACTACCTGACCTAGTGGATCTGTACAATCATATACCAGTCAGTTCCACCAATTGCACTCCGGCATATCTCATGCGGACAAGGCCAGGAAAGCTGCCCATGGATTTGGAGCTTGGTGTTGTTGAACCTGATGCTGATATGACCACTGAGGACTGGGACACCACCAGACAAGAGCAGTACAGAAGGGTACAAGCTTGTGTCAAGGACAGTCTTACTCGGGTGAGAGAAAAGCAGGAAATGCACTACAACAAAAACGCACCAGCAGAACCTTTCACAACTGGTGAAACAGTATTGAAAAGGAAAAGACGCAACCACAAACTCGACGACCAGTGGGAAAAAGACCCGTACACTGTGTTACCGTCAAGATTTGACAACAAAAAGACCTGTATAATTAGTCGTGATGGAGGAAAAACATCTGCTACAGTGTCCAGGGACCACTTAAAGTTGTGTCCAGAATTACTGAAATCCCAAGAAAAAGTGCCTCTCACAATCCAGGAAGAACCTAAAGAAGCGGTGATACACACTGACCTTGGAGACTTCCCAGCTGATTGGCCTCAAGTAGGAGGTGCAGTAATCATTCCAGTATTCCAATTCTATGCACAGCCAGAAAACCCTCCACAGCAAGTTGTACCTGTAAGTGCTGCAGAAGAGCCAGCTCAAGAAGCATCCCCGGATGAAGGATCCCCGGCAGGAGCGGAGCAAGAGGGCCCAGCCAATGGTAGACTTGCCAGTCCAAGAGAGAGGTTAAGGTAGTTTTACAGCATGGTTACACGTAGAACTGGTAGAATAACTGAGGATACAGATACTGACACTCCACCAACCACAGCACTACGCAGATCAGTACGCAGCACGAGAGGTAAACCCCCTGCTAGGTATACTGAGTAAAGTAGCAAAATTTCAGAGAGTGTAGATAGTTACCCCTGGGGTATTGAGTATTAAATTGTAATGTACTGCATAATTGTGTATTTCCCATGCAAATGTACATTATTTTGTATTTTGCTTATTTTTGAACAGTTTAAGTGATATGGACACTTTGCCTATTTACTTCATTATTTACCAAAGAACTTCGTGGCTGAGGACTGTGTGCAGCCCAAAAACTGCTTTTGTATATAATTGCGCTCCCTGGAGTGCCCTTTAGGTGACCTCAGAAGGAAAACCTGTCTGGAGTGGCACGTGTGGAGATCCAACACGGGATCTTCATGCCCTGCAGCCACCCCAGGGCCTACGTAGAGGGTTTAGGACAGGTCCCTCAAAAACACCAAGTACTCTACTTTGTGAGATGGACATCCTTTCTGGGAACCTTGAAGTGACCGCGGGCAAGGCCGCGCATTGGTATCTATGATCTGGCCCAGCAAGATCCCCACACACAGACTCTATCTTGATAACCGTATCTTTACTCGTATACATTTTTAACACAGCAAAGAAAAACAATAAATGTCAACCGTAAATATGCACAGTAATAACGTGTACTGATAAGCTGACCCTCACTGTCCCTGCTCACACGTTACCAGTCCTTTACTCCAGAAGGATGTGTCCCCCGTTGCAGTCCTGTCTGTCTTTGCAGGAGGGCGTCCCAGCCGGAAAAAAAAACAGGAACAGCAGAATTCGCGGAAAGAAAGGAAGGGATACTTCGGCCTCTTGCCAGAGGTCCCGCTTACAGTTTCTCTGATCCGGATAGAAGCTCTGGTGGGTCGCCTTATGTAGTCCACACTCCAGTAGCAGGGAGTGTAACAGCTGAATCCTTCAACAGTGCAGAAGCTGGGGAAGGCTCCGAGGATATGGTGTTAGATAGAAGAAATCACGTTGAGAGTCTCTCCTGCGCCACACACGAGGACCTGCACACCGTCCTGGCTCTTTTCACAGACCACAGCAGACTCTTCGCGCGCTTTTTCCTGCTTCCCACTTTGGTCATGTGACTCTCTAGGGCGGGACACAGGAGGCTCAGTCTTTTTCTCTGTCACCACACCCTGCGCAGGTGCAACCTCTGGCCACAAGGTGGCAACATCATCCTGTGTAATCACTTCTGTAACAGGCTCTATATCAATTATCACAGAACAGCCAGAGCCGGCCAGCTAACTACAACCTCACCAAAGGAGACTTGGATTCTGAGGACGCTTTGTAATTGTTATGGTTATGCAACGTTTAAGATTCGTGCCTCCCATAAAGGGAAGAATGTTCTAGTATTGCTTAAGTTACTATTGTTACTGTTTTTATAAAATGTACTTCAGCCCGGGAGTGCTGAGTTTAACTAGGTGGGAATGTGAAGCCCAGCTGTGCTCGGTATCACAGATCCTAGGAGGGTGTATTGAAGGATTCCTCCACAAGAGGCCCCGATAACCATTCACACATCTCCACCTTCCACCTCAGACCACCAGAGGGAGCTCCTTAGGGAGATATATAAGGGAAGGTGGAGCCAGGCAGCAGTCAGTCTTGAGACTACAGTCTGTGTGAGCAGTTAGTCTATTCTGGTATAGCAGTGAGTCCAGTACAGCCTGAGAGGAGTTAACTCAGAGGACAAAAGCCTGTTCTAGCTCCTGCAATTGCTATCCTGCAGTGGAGCTTATCCAGATCGAGACTCGGTGCAGCTCAGTGAGGTGAGCTTTAGGTGTGCCGGCGCCATAAGATCGGTGAAACACGGCCCGCTGCCGTTAGTGTGAGTAGCCTATTGAGGGTCCGAGTAGGCCGAAGGTGAAGGAGTAGAGAGTTAGCTCATAGGGGGCAGAGGAGCTTAATTAGCTCACCCCGAAGAAGCAGTTACCGGACACCGGGTCCGAAGCTTACCGGGATCTCCACGACCCAGTAAGATAAACCGGAATCCCTGGAGAACTGCAAGTCCCAGGATCGCTAAAGTGCTGATACGTACCAGAGCCAGGAGACACATAGGCCCCGTAGGTCGGGAGCGTGCACTCCAAGAGAAGCCCTACCACAAGGTCAGCCAGCGCAGGACAGAGACAAAGTTAGGCCTAGCTCCAGGCAGGTCAGAAACTTATTACGCAGCAGCAAGAACCAGGAGGCCCAAAACCTGCTCATTGGGGAGGATCCAGACATACACCCTTCACCCTACAGTGCTCCGGGGAGTGCCTGAATTTCCATCAGTAAAAGGTACTGAAGTGACTTTTGTGTCCGTCCCTGTTCTTGCTCTGACTCGGCTGAGTCTCCTTGTCCTGCATCCCCGTTCTTATACTGCCCTGAGGCCCAGCTCCACCTGTGGGGAGCCATATCATCTAGCTGCCTTATCACCGGCCTCAGTGGACTGCGCAGCGCTGGTGAATATCATCAGAAACCATAGGTGGCGTCACAAACTTTTATAAATTAGACATCTATCAACGCCTTTTTAAAGAGTGACCCCAGAGTACGGGCCCGGGAGCCGACCACCGCGACCTCCTTAAGGCTAAAGGCCCGGGTAACCGAGTCATCCCCCATCCCCTGGGCTAGTCAATAACACACAGAGGATGCTACCTTGTCATCACTATTACAATCATTATAGTGTCCACCCCACTTCAAAACCAGCACACCAGGGGTGCACATAGAATTCATAGGACCCCAAAGTACAATGTAAAATAGGCACCACCTACTGTAACTCAGAGCTTCAACAGATTTCTGGTATTTTGATACGTTAAAGGGACTGTCCCATCATTAAATATTGTACTCATTGAAGGGATCTTAAATAATTAACAATGGTTGCTTTTTACATGCTGTTAAAATGATCCACTGAGCTAAAAAGTATGGCGCCAAATGGAGCTCAAAGTGTATAGTAATGTGCAGCACCAGAGTGTTGATGGACGCACATGCTCAGTTACTCTCCCCACAGCCAGTTATCCCTATCGATTTCTGTCCTGCTTGTCAGAGGAGAGCAGCCTCTGCAGAAGCATGCCAGTATATCTGAAAAGTCTTTCGACAGTAGAAGGACCAAACTGAGTGTGTGATACTCTATTCATCCCATCCTGAGCAGCACAGACAGGAAGCAGGACCAAGAAGGACATGTGGAAGGAAAAATAATGGTGAGAATGGCATTTTCATGCTAGAAACATTGTAAATTACTTTGAGAATAAATGCTATTATTTTTTTTCAGACTTAAGGAAAGCGGTGATGTACTGCATAAGTGGTGTGCTGCTAGTAACAGATTCATCAACAGACTGCAAGGTTTAGATGCTGCTCTTGAGAGTGGACATCTCCCTATAACGATGATGGAGGCTACGATTACGGTTCTTTTAAAAAAGATGAAAGTCAAGTTAGTGACAGAATCATACCATTATTGAACTATGTTAAACTTTTAGCTGTGGTCCTAGTTTACCAACTGGCAAAAGTGATCTCCACACTGTTATGTGATGATCAAACAAAATTCATCCCTAATCCATTCATATAAATATAAGGCGGCTATACCATAGTATTTAAAAGTTTGAGGCACGGCGGGCCACTTGTCTTTAGATGCTGGTCAGACGTTTGACAACGGGAAGTGGATTTTTTATGGGCAGTATTGCAGAGATTCAGCTTATGCCCTTCCTTTATAGGTTGAGAATTTATTGAATGACACCCCTTTCCCCCAAGATAGAGTAAGTATAACTGGATGCCTCTCTGGTGCTCTTCCCTTGATGGGAGGTACTTGCCAGTGTTGTCCTCTCTCCTTTGTTGTTTGCTTTAGTCATTGAGCCTCTCACCTTGCTAATTTGATTATCCTTAAAGCCCCCCATTACACAATAGATAGCTGTTAGGCCAACAGCTATCTCTCCCAACTGAGGGCTCACTGTCTATCTCAGTGTTCAATATAAGAGAGCTGCTGTCAGACTCTTCTGGCTTATCTCACTGAGAACATAAGGATTGACCATCCAAAATTGGATATGCTGGTTCCTTATTTTCTCCAACATCACCTGTTGGAGGAGAGCTGTAAGGCCCCCAATGTGTATGGGAGCCTTAAGAAAATTTAAATGTGATAGACAGTAGAGCAAAATTTCCCAGCATGCATATGAAGTACCACTAGTCTTTTAAAACACAGTTGTGCAGACCTGTGTTTAGGTGACTGTAGTGGTCATCATTCTGTATTTGAGAGCTGTGGTAGATAACACCACTTTTGTGGTCATCATTCTGTGTTTGGGGACTGTGGGAGATAATATTGTGGGGGCTATCATTCTGTGTTTGGTGGGTATGGTGGATCATACTGTGTTGGGGATGCTGTGAGAGATACATTGTGTTAGGGGGTTGTGGTGGATCATTCTTTAGGGGTCATCATTCTGTGTTTGTGGGCTATGGGGGATCACACAGGGGGACCATAGAGACCATCACACTGAGTATGGGGTGCTGTGGGGGTCATTATACTGCTTGGGGGCTGTGGTGGCCATCATAGTGTGTTGGTGGATAAAAGGGATCATATTGTGAGGGTAATCATTCTGTATATAGGGAACTGTAGTGGATCATACTGCATCAGTGTCATCAGTCTGTGTGTGGGATCATACTTTTTGGAGGCATTGTGGGGGCCATGATATTGTGTTGGCGGTCTGTTAGGGATCATACTGTGGTGGGGGGATTGTACTGTGTGGGGGACTCTGTGGGCAATCATACTTTATGGGAGGCATCATACTGTGTCTGGTATTATACTGTTTGTCTGTGGGGACTCAGACTGTGTGAGGAGCTGTGCAGGCCATCATACTGTGTTGGGGGCTGTAAGGGCATAATACTGTGCATGGTGTGACTGTGAGGTCAAGTTTACTGTGTGGGAAGCTGTTGAACCATCATACTGTGTGTGGGGGCTGTGGGGACATCATACTGTTTTTAGGGGAGCTGTTGATCATAGTACAAGGGCTGAATAACTGGAGCAGTAACATTTACTGCTTTTTATAAACTTTATAAAAATCAGTAAATTATATGGATTTTGAACTGCTCAATAAGCAATAAAATTAATATTAATAGAAAATAATAATGTTAATATAGAACAGAATTAATTTCAACATATTAGTTCGAACCTCCGCAACAGTCATAGTCTCTCATATGGCCCCTCTGGAATGTTAATTGCCTATCCCTGCAGTAGAAGATTTTCACATTGTGTTAGATATTAAAATTATTTTCAGAATTGATAAAGGGGTTATCTGGGACTTTTATTATTTTTTCTTATGGGGTTAAGAACTAATAGGTAGGTAGTTGCTAACTAACTGCCTGGTGATGATATCTGCCAGCTCAGAGTGGTCACAGGCCGGTCTGAAGTAAGGGAGAGGGGCCTAAAACTGTCCCTGGAACTGGGACATTAACTATCCCTATCACAGGAGTTCTCTTGATGGTAGAGCCTGGGTCTCCAACCTCGCTATGCTTCTGTTAAACCCTAATCAGCAGTCAAAAACACCCCATGAGGCATGGGACAGAAATGTAAGGGAAACAAGACACAAAGACAGACAGGGATAACTGAAAACTAGTGATGAGCGAGCACTAAAATGCTTGGGTACTCGTTGCTTGGGTCGAGCACATTGGAATACTCGGGTGCTTGACCCGAGCAACGAGCCCAATATAAGTCTATGGGAAACGCTAGCATTTTTCAGGCGACTCCCCCCGGCGGTCTGCAGAGGGCCTAAAAATTGCCCAAATCGATGGGAACAGTGCTCAAATGACATGGGAACAGCATGGGGAAGATCCCTGGAAGCATCTCTGACTCCCAGATCGCTGCTGTCAACAACGTTGTCAGAGTATTACGCCAATTTTACGGACTTACAATAAAACATACAAAAACAAAACCAAAATGGATTTTCCTGGGAAATATGTTAAGGAACAGCCTTTCCAGGGTAATGACTTGTATATAAGGCAAAATAAATAACCAAAACCAAAAATACTCCTCCATACCTTGGGCTATGTTCACACATAGCGTTTTTGATGCGTTTTTGCACTTTTGCATTGCTTTCAACCAAGACAAATGCATTCACCAGGAAATGTCATTTTAACATTTTACAACCTTATCTGGCCATGTGGTGTGTGACACATCATCAGACACATGCATACAGTGCTGAAAAGACATGGGAACAGCATGGGGAAGATCTCTGGAAGCATCTCTGACTCCCAGGTCACTGTCTAAAAGTGTGCCCATGATAAGTGATCCTTGGCGCATGCGAAGATGCCTCCCGCCATGCACCTGTCGTTGCAGACTTGCAAAAATCACCGTCCACGTCCTTGTCCCAGTGCAGCGTTCAGTTGTCCCTACCCGATTCCTTGGAATGCAAGCGCAAGTATGCAGCCAGCCACCCACCAACCCACAGGCTGCAATACTATACTGCCAAATTTTTGACAGCTGCTTGCACTTGAAATGTGGCCTTTTAGGCTCGTGGAGGCGGAAGCTTTTCATAACCTCATGCCGGCGGCGACCGGGTATCCATACTCGGTCCCCAGCCGCCACTGTTTCTCCCAGTGTCGTCTCCGCCTTCCACAAGCACGGGACCCACAAAATTACCCGTGCCCTCCCCAGTGCACTTACTGGGAAGGACCGCCTAACCACAAACACGTGGACAGGTGAATGTGGCAAGGGACGGTACGGAGCCAGTCCACAGCTTTTTTTTGCTGAGTTGTATTTCACCACAGCCATATTCTTTGGCTTGGTGAAAGGGTTTGGGAAACCATATCTACCCAGCTGTCATTTCTCCCAGGAAGTCCTCTAAAGCTGCTTTCACTTGAAATGTGGCCTGTTAGGGTCGTGGAGGCGGAAGCTTTTCATAACCTCATGTCGGCGGTGGCCGGGTGTCTTTACTTGGTCCCCAGCCACCACTGTTTCTCCCGGTGTCGTCTCCGTCCTCCACAAGCATGGGTCCCACAACATTACCCGTGTCCTCCCCAGTGCACTTACTGGGATGAACCGCCTAACCACAAACACGTGGACAGGTGAATGTGGCCAGGGACGGTACGGAGCCAGTCCACAGCTTTTTTTGCTGAGTTGTATTTCACCACAGCCATATTCTTTAGCTTGGTGAAAGGACTTGGGAAACCATATCTACCCAGCTGTAATTTCTCCCAGGAAGTCCTCTAGAGCTGCTTTCACTTGAAATGTGGCCTTTTAGGCTCGTGGAGGCGGAAGCTTTTCATAACCTCATGCCGGCAGCGGCCGAGTTCCATACTCGGTCCCCAGCCGCCACTGTTTCTCCTGGTGTCATCTCCGCCTTCCACAAGCACGGGTCCCACAACATTACCCGTGCCCTCCCCAGTGCACTTACTGGGAAGGACCGCTTAACCACAAACACGTGGACAGGTGAATGTGGCCAGGGACGGTACGGAGCCAGTCCACAGCTTTTTTTGCTGAGAGTTGTATTTCACCACAGCCATATTCTTTAGCTCGGTGAAAGGACTGGCATAGAGGGAAACCATATCTACTCTGGGTGTCATTTCTCCCAGGAAGTCCTCTAAAGCCTAAAGCAGCTTTTGCAGACAATGGCAGGCCGTCCAACATCAACTCGCACTTCTCGGTGGTGCTTTGACACACAAACATCTTTCTTTGCGCATTTAATTTCATCACTACAGAGTTGGGAAATGGCCTGATCTGCAATCCGGTTTGAGAAATAACATGCATAAGCACGTCCGATCCACATTAAAAAAAACAGCCATAGAGTGTCCAGGAACCTTCCCCCACACTTTTCTTAGCTAGGGCTGCTTTTCGGCAGGGTTGGAAGGACCCACCAGAAAACCGGAGACTCCTCCGGTGAGCCCTGGCTTCTCCTTCAGGAGAGTTCATAGTGCCGAGGTGAGGCCATGATGATGATAGAGGCAACCATCTGCTTAGTTTTCTGTTACTTGAAATGCAAGCGCAAGTATGCAGCCAGCCACCCACCCACAGGCTGCAATACTAAATTGCCAGATTTCTGGGCAGCTGCTTTGCACTTGAAATGTGGCCTTTTAGGCTTGTGGAGGTGGAAGCTTTTCACAACCTCATGCCTCGTTTCCATACTCGGTCCCCAGCCGTCACTATTTCTCCCGGTGTTGTCTCCGCCTTTTACAAGCATGGGTCCCTAAACATTAATGCTGGTACTTTTCTGTGGGAATTTGCTTGCCTCCTACCAGCCTGGAATATTTCCAGTAAACTATGGTACGACGCCATGGTATTAGCACTGCCCCCAGTAACAGTACCGAAGCCATCCCTAATTTCCTTCTCAGGAATTTTATTTGGTAGACTGAGTGACTGCCCAAATACATTATTTTCTCACAAAGGAGCTGAAGATAGAGTAGCAGTAGGTGCAAGTTTCTCCAGCCTGTTAGATATTAGAGGGTAAACGGCAGCACATTGGATCAGTGGTTAGCACTGAAGCCTTTCAGCGCTGGGATCCTGGGTTAAAATCCCAGCAAGGAAACATCTGCAAGGACTTTGTATGTTCTCCCCATGTTTGCCTGGGTTTCCACCTCAGCAAAAAATCAGCCATAGAGTGTCCGGGAACCTTCCCACACACTTTTCTTAGCCAGGACTGTTTCTAGGCAGGGTTTGACGGTCCCACCAGAGAATCCTCTGGTGTGCCCTGGCTTCTACATCAGGAGAGTTCATGATAGCGCTAACTTTGCAGCTGCTATGGGGCTCTTGAGCGGGGGAGAAAGGTGAGCCCTCAGAATCAAATCCTCTGGTGGGCACAATGTTTTTCAATCTGAAACAGCTTCTTAGTGGGAGTTGTATTTTACCACAGCCATATTCTTTAGCTCAGTGAAAGGACTGGCATTGAGGGAAACTGTATCTACTCTGGCTGTTATTTCTCCGTCACCAGGTTCCGCCAATTGTCACACACAACCATGCCTGGCTGTATGTTCAGCGGTGAGAGCCACAGATCAAGCCGCTGTGTTACAGCTTTCAACAACTCTGCAGTGCTGGGCGGTTTGTCACCTAAGCATTAAGGCCAAGGCAGTGCTGCAGTGCTTTCAGTTTGTGACTGATGTGGTCATTTTGGAGATGGAGGAGGAGGTGCAGGAGCTGAACAATATGATTACATTGAGGTTACATTGGCGACTCTGTTTTTATACTAAAGAAAGATCCTACTGTTTTTTTTTTACGTTATTTTTTAAGGCAAATGCAAATGCATTCACTGGGAAATGTCATTTTAACATTTTACAACCTTATCATCAAACACATCCTGCTTCATTGATGATGGAGGGACTCTGAAAGACACATACAGCAGGGCCACAGTAACGAGTATGACATGTTCCCATTAGAAGGAACAAGAAGAAGAAGAAATGGCATATAGTATGGAGGGAGCACACCAAAATAAGTTAGCAAAAAGATTTTTTGAATTTATTTACAAGCATATTGTTTGGTTTATGTCCTGTACATCCTACTAGTTGGAGGTAAAAGATACACCTCCATTGGATATTCACCACTTACTAACAACCTTTATGTGGGTAGCGAACACTAGTTTTGCATATGGGTAATTAATATATTTTCCTTCTTCTAACATTGTGCTCATCCCCTATATGAGATGCATCTCCAAGCATAGCACAGCATAATATTTATGCTGTGCTGTGTGTGTGTAAAAAAATGTTATGTGTAATACTGACTGTACAACATCTATGGCTGCCACATCTGACATGCTTGACGTGTTCAATATTTCACTAATCCTGTTGGGACTAATAATTATTATTGGACAGTCTTGTTATGTACTCTTATAACGTGACACTAGTTTGATGCACGTGATGTTGAATCCTATATGAGTGACATTTCTTTATTATTTGGCTGTACATACCTGTTTTTTACACAAGCGCTGTTGTCTAGATCGATTTATCTTGTCTGTGTATCCGGTTGCTAACCAACCGGATCATGTGACTATGATACATTTCCTGTTTGATGATGCACAACTGCGTCTCCTTGGTTACCGCGTCACATGTTTATGACGCACTTCCGGTCCAACGGACACCGCTAAGAATGCTGAGAGCGGTAATTACATACATATATAAGCTTTCACTTTAGAAGCATGTGGATATCCCCTGATGAAGCTGCAGCCCTAGGCAGCGGAACGCGTGGAGTGGGCCACGGGGACCTTTTGCTCTCATTTGGGGCTGGTAACATTTTGGGAGGCTTTTGCTTTGCCACTCTTGGTCACAGATATCCCTCATTATTGAGGAAATACATTGACTTGCTTAACCACTAGTTGGACAATATTCATCCAGCAATGGGTGTACCCATTCACCTGCCAACTTACTTCTCAGGAGTATTGTATTACTCATATGGGCAGTAATATCTATACTTTCTCTTTCAACCACCTAGATTATGCTAAACCTATGGGCCCTCACCTAGACTCATAGAACTTTATGGGGCACTTTTTTCTATATATGGGCTCTTTATTATACTTTAGCTATCTTGGTGTGAAGTGTTAAATATTTACAGATGCCATATGGGTTATTTTCCTATATAAGGACTTCATACTACTCCCTCTTAAGATTATTTTGATATACTCCATTTGCAAGAGTATGATTATTCCTCCATATATTGCTAACACCTGAATTGGTTACTTTCTGTGACATAGTTGATTATTGTTACCAGTTACCCATTATTGCATTGTTATGATTCTTGGGTACAGATCTCTTGGGTTAATAAGTGTGTGCTATATTTTGTTATCTTGATCATGATTCACTAATGATTATATCATCTGTAATTATCTAATCGCTACATTTGTGTCTCCCTTGATTTTTGTACTCTGCAATTGATTACTTGAGGTTCCCTCTTGTGTGTGTTTTTTAAATGATTTTATCTTGTCTTTGTCCACATGCTTGTAAATAAATTCAAAAAATCTTTTCGCTAACTTATTTTGGTGTGCTCCCTCCATACTATATGCCATTTCTTCTTCTTCTTGTTCCATTGATGTTGTTTGGCATGGTGAGCACCCACACATATTTGACCTACTGGTGGTGCTCCTCCATTTCCTAATTTCAATATGTTCCCATTAGAAAGGAGAGAGTCTGCTATACAGTTATAGGGTATGTGACTCGCCCCCTGGGCCGTGGGGCACTCGGATCCGGGCAGTAGGGGAACGATGGGAGTAGTAGTGGCAACCCGGTTCCGTGGCTCAGGGTGGTCAGGCCAATGGTAGTCTGCTACGTTCTGCTGATAATGTCCGACTACGCCACCCGTGGATTGCGGTTATTAGGAACCGCCGCTGCATGCAGACCACTGGGGCTGATGAGGTGTGCAGCTAGGGTAGTGTGACTCCCCACGGGAAGAGTGCGGCCCCAGGGCAGTATAATAGATGGTGGGAGTGATGGTGGTGAGAGTCCCAGTACCGGTAGTGCTGGAGGCGCGAAGGAGCACACAGACAATAGGTTGCAGTCCAGGGTCTTTACTGAAACAGGTAAACTGACCCATAAACAGTCCCAGTTAGGAGGGGACCTGGATGTCTGAGAGCAACGGGGAAATTGGCCCTGGTCAGGGTGAGGGTGTAGGCCTACCGTGCTTTCTGCGCTCCTTCTGGCTATCTCCTCGTTATAGGGTAATAGCCCACGTTTCCAAGCTTTCCGTGTAATTCTCGCCTGTATGGCCTGCGACGTGGGTTCCTTTCTGCTCCCAGCCTTGTATGGCTTTACTGGTCCCTTCGGTTGTGGCAGGGCCTCCAGGCTTCTTAGGCCAAGGAATATACAGTCCCCTGCGAACTGGTTATCTGCTGGAGAATGTGGAATCCTTCCAGCCTCAGACACCAAAGTCTGGTAAATTAAGTCCTTTCTCTGTCAAGACAGGCTCTCTTCGCCTCTTGTCTCTGGCTTGTGGCTCTCCTCCTGCCACACTTCCTCTTAGGTGCAGTGCAACTGTCTGTCCCTGCTCTGCTCTGGGACCAGTCTCAGTGCTGAGACAGGCCATCAAGTTCTCTCTAACCCTGCCCCCAGCACCAGCTTTTATAGGGGCAGCCTGCTCCCCCTACTGGCCTGAGACAGAAGGCATTGCATGCTAATGTTCCCCTGACTAGAGAACCTCCCCCTTGCTCTCAGACACAGCTTTAATACATTTTGTGGCATCCAGGCCAGGGTGACACATTCCCCCCTAGTGAAATTTAGTACTCCGGGACTAAACAATAAACAAAGACAATATGCATAACAATAAAACATTAATAGACAGACGACGCACAAATTGAGTTCTTAAGGTCACAGTGTGGCCTGTGACCGGGTGTCCATATCACCAATACAACGGGGAGCCTTAACCAGGTGGGGGTCTGTCCTACCCCAAGTCCTTTACAGTCTTAGTTCATTCCTTGGTTAGGCTCCAAACGCAGTCCATACAAGGTCCCGGTTATAAAAAGTCCATAACCTTTGAGTCCTTACGGTAGCTGCAAGAAACTGAAACACACTATTAATAAACATGCAGGTAACTTTGGCAAACATTTTAACATTTGGCAACAAGGTTATTTACAATTTTAGTACACTCTATATTCTCCAGCGAGCGGGTATCTTCCCCTTTGTGCTCCTGGTTGACCTCCTTAACCCACTGTCTGGTGGTGGACTGACCTGGCTTTCCCCACTAGCGTTAGGGGTACAGCTACCAGCTGGGTGTACAGGTAGGGCAGGCAGCTGTCTGCGGGTCCTTTGGCTTACCGCAGGCATGGCAGGCTCACTGTCAGCAGAGGGTTGACTCTCCTGGGCTGCTGGTACAGGCTCTTCTGCCTCTGGATCCGCTTGCTCCTCTTCACCTTTCGGCTCTGGTGTTGGTTGTTGCTGTGCCGGTTGCAGGAAATGCAGGACGGGTACCACTATGGCATCATTTATGCGAGTCCAGGACTGAGGGAACTCTCCGAGAACGGTGCTGATCATTTCTTCCTTGTCCTCTGTGGGTTCAAGGTCACTCTGATCCTCTTCTGCACTACGGAGTTGCTCGGGGCACCTTTTGAGGTGGTCTCTGGAGACGACACTAGTGGTTTCTCCTCCGTCCTTGGTGACTACGCACACCTTTGGGTTGTCGTGGTCAGACTGCAGTACGGTGTAGGGTTCCCTTTCCCACTGGTCGTCCAACTTATGTAGCCTTCTTTTTCGCTTTAGGACTTGCTCACCAGGTTCTAGGGGACCAGCAGGGGCGTGTTGATTGAAGAGTTTTTCTTGCCTCTCTCTAACCTGGGCCAGGCTCTTCTCCACACTCTCCTGTACCTTCCTGTACTGCAGTTGCCTTTCCGTCTCCCAGTCCACATCCGGGGAGGTGTCCTCAGGTATTAGGCCTCCCATCTCCAGGTCTACGGGCAGCTTACCTGGTCTAGCTCGCATCAGGTAAGCCGGGGTGCAGTTTGTAGCATTCACCGGGATATTGTTGTATAGGTCTATCAGGTCCGGCAGTTTTTCTGGCCACAGGCTGCGTTCCTCCAGAGGCAACGTCTTCAGGAGATCAATGACTATATTGTTCATCTTCTCACACATCCCGTTGGTTTGGGGGTGGTAAGGCGTTGTACGAATCTTCTTACAGCTATAGAGGTTGCAGAACTCCTGGAAGATTTCAGCCTCGAACGCTGGACCCTGGTCTGTCAGGACCTGTTCCGGATACCCGTGTGGACGGCAGAAATATTGCTGGAAGGCTCTGGCCGCTGTTTGGGCTGTCAAGTCCTTTACCGGGACCACCACTAGAAAACGGGAATATTGTTCCACGATTGTCAGGGCATAGATGTATCCAGACCGGCTTGGAGCCAATTTGACGTGGTCCAGAGCTACCAGCTCAAGAGGCTGCGTGGTGACGATGGGCCTCAAGGGTGTCTTCTGACTGGTGCGGTCCTTCCTCCTCAGGTGACAAGGGCCACAGTCTCTGCACCACTTTTCTACAGCTCCTCTCATGCCGACCCAAAAGAACCTTCCTCTTAGTAGGAACTCCAATTTCTTCCAACCGAAGTGTCCCGCTCTGTCATGGTAAGCCCCCAGGACCATGGCTGCATCCCGTCTTGGGACCACGACTTGCCAGGTCAGCTCGTGCGTCCGGTGGTTAACAATCATTCTGCACAACTTGCCTTCGTAGAGGAACAGCTTGCTCTTCTCCTTCCATAGCTGCTTGGCTACCTCTGGGGCATCTGGATCTAAGCGGGCGTCTTCCCGGGTCAGCAGATCTTTCACCAGGCGGACTGCAGGGTCACTATCTTGGGTCTCGGCCCAGCTGTGGTGAGGTAGGGGATTGATCATCACAGTGGTTAGATCCTCCTCCTTCACGCGGTGAGAGTATTGAGCGGCTCCATACCGGTGAAACGCGGGGAGTTCTACCTCCTCCAGCTCTTCTGGGTCTTCGTCACCTTCAGGTAAGTGAGGCATCCTTGATAGGGCGTCCGCGTTGGCATTGGTTTTGCCTGCCCGGTACTTGATCACGAAGTCATAGTTGGAGAGACGGGCCATCCACCGCTATTCTAGGGCACCCAGTCTTGCATTGTCCAGGTGTGTCAACGGGTTGTTGTCCGTGTACACGGTGAACTTCGCGGAGGCCAGGTAATGCTTGAAGCGTTCCGTCATGGCCCATACCACCGCCAAGAATTCAAGCTTGAAGGAGCTGTAATTCTCCGGGTTCCTCTCGGTGGGCCTCAGCTTCCGACTGGCGTATGCGATCACCCGCTCTCTGCCCTGTTGGTTTTGGGACAGTACGGCTCCCAGTCCCACATTACTGGCGTCTGTGTGGAGAATGAAAGGCTGGCCATAATCAGGGTAGGCCAGGATCTCATCCCCCGTGAGGGCCATCTTTAGCTGGCGGAAGGACTCCTCTTCCGGTTTATCCCACTTGAAGGGTGGCTTTTGACTTCTGGACTTAGACTGTCCGATCAGGAGGTCCTGCATAGGAGCTGCCATCTTAGTGAACCCGGGGATGAACCTTCGGTAGTAGCCTACCAACCCGAGAAACTGTCTCACCTCTTTGATGTTCGAGGGGCTTGGCCAGCTCTTGATTGCCGTGACCTTGTCAGGGTCGGGGGCCACTCCTTCCGCGCTTACCACGTGCCCTAGGTACTGGACCTTTGGTTTCAGCAGGTGACACTTCGATGGTTTCACCTTCAGGCCATAGCCTGCCAGGGCTTCGAACACCTCGGCCAGGTGCTTTAGGTGGTCCTCGTAGGTCTTCGAATAGACGATCACGTCGTCCAGGTAAAGGAGGACCGTCTCGAAGTTTTGGTGCCCTAGACAGCATTCCATCAGCCGCTGGAAGGTCCCTGGTGCGTTGCAGAGCCCGAAAGGCATACAGTTGAACTCGCTCAGTCCCATCGGGGTGGTGAAGGCGGTCTTCTCCTTGTCAACCTCTGCCACAGGAACCTGCCAGTACCCGCTAGTAAGGTCCAAAGTAGAAAAGAAGTTAGCTGATTTTAGTGCGGCTAAAGACTCCTCTATTCTAGGCAGCGGATATGCGTCTTTGTGGGTGATACGGTTGATTTGTCTATAGTCGACGCACATTCTCATGGTGCCATCTTTCTTTTTCACCAGAACCAAGGGGGCTGCCCAGGGGCTACAGTTGTCTCTAATGACCCCAGCTTCTTTCATTTCTCTTAGCATGCCCTTGGCGTTCTGATAATGTGCAGGGGGTACAGGCCTGTGTCTCTCTTTTATTGGTGGGTGGCTCCCTGTAGGGATGTGGTGTTCTATCCCCTTTACTCTGCCGAAGTCTAGCGGGTGCTTACTAAAGACTCTCTCGTACTCCTGTACCACCCGGTAGACTCCTTGTTTTTGGTGCAGGGGAGTGGAGTCAGCACCCACATGGAGTTTCTGGCACCAGTCCTCCTTTAGTTTCTGGGAGACATTACCCTCCGCCTGAGGAGATGGAGGCAAGGGTTCCACGGCCCTGATAGCTTTGTGTTCGACAACAAACAGTTTGGCGAGTGTAGCGTACCTGGGTAAGTGTACTTCCCTCTCCCCAATGTTGAGGATGCGGACGGGCACCCTCCCATGACGGACATCAACCACCCCCCGGGCTGTCAAAATGGTGGGCCTGCTGTCTGAGTACACGGGTTCTACCATGGCTTGGTAGTCTCTACCTCTCAACCCGATTGCAGTCCGACACCAGATCATCATTTCACTTTTGGGAGGCATGGAAATGGGGAATGGGTCACTCAGTCTTACGCTACCGATCTCACCACCAGACAGTTCTACCTGCTGCCGTCTCATCAGGGCTTTTATCTCCTTGTTGAGGACTCTCTGTTGGCTGGAACTAGCATTCACCGCCACCTGTTGTAAGATTACAATTACCTCTGAAAGACAATTTTCAATCACGTTAGTACCCACAGTTATTTTAGGGTGACTTTCACGACGGTCAATGTCCACAATAATTACTCCCTGTGCCGGCAGTTCAACTTTACCAATTTTATGGTCATCTCCTTGAACCCCATCTGCGGCACGGGTAAGCCATTACTGGCGATGATGCTCAAGTTACTGTCTGGATACCGTGTGATATCAGCATCAGTCCAATACTGCTTAAAAAGTACACAAGGGATAGTGGTTACTTGTGACCCAGTATCCAGCAAGGCGCTCATGGGGATACCGTCCAGCACCACGGGTAAAACCGGGCGCCCCCCAACGTACTTATTACGCCAATTGTAAGGGCCTGGTGATCTTATGCCTGGGGGTTGGCCCTCTGCCCCAGTTTGGACCCGTTTAAATTACAGTACCTGGAAATGTGTCCGGGCTGTTTGCATCGACGGCAAATGGGCTGTCCATCCTCTGCGTAGCGGTCTGTGGGCCTCCCTCGGAACGACGGGATCCTCCTCTGTCGACGCCACGGGACATCCTCCGGACTTGAAGCCAGCTCGATGGGTCTTGACGGGTCCACTTGCAACGCCTGGACTGTCCTGGTCAACGCCGCAACGCTCCTGGTCAGCTCCTGGACTTGGTGGTGCAGGTCTTTCGACGGGGCTTGGTTCAGGGCCTGTGCATAAGCCCCCACGGGATCCATAGAGGAGGGCGCCGCCTCCTGGTGGTTGGTGAGAGCAGGGCGCCAGGGGTTTATAGCGCCACTGGTTGCAGATTCACGGAGCACCCTTATGGCCCTGTTCTTAAATTGGGCAAAGGTCAGGTCAAGAACATGAGGCGCAGTTGGGCCCTGTGGGCGCTAGACAGCAGACCTTCTATGAATTGTTCTGTTAGCAGCTTATCCGTTTCCTGCACACTGCCAGGGTCAGTTTGTTGAATAACCCTCAGGGCTTCTTGCAGATTTAGGGCATAGTCTCTGATGCTGTCCTGTGCCCGCTGCTTACATCCATAGAACCTCATTTTAATTTCAGCGTAGGTACGTGTGTCAAAGGTACCCGCAGCCGGGCCAGAATACCCTTCACAGTCCTTTTCTCCTCAGTGGGCCATGATTTTACCTCCCTTTGGGCTGCGCCAGTTAACTGCCCTGTTATTATGCTGACCTTCTGCTCCTCTGTCAGGGGGTAAACCTGGAACAAACTGTACAACCTTTCCTTAAAGTCAGTTAGGGCATGGGGCTCCCCTGAGTACTTGGGCAGCCAGGCCGCTCCAGGGATGTAGGGCAGGGAAAAGGGCATCACCGCTGCTGCAGCTGCGTTGGTGGTAGTGGGCGCCTCTGTGTCCGACATCTTCCTCCCCCCTAGTTAAGCGACGATCCTCTTCTGTAGGCCGCGGCTCCGCTGATGCTGCTATGGACGAGGACCTGGCGTCGCGTCCTGATGACGTCAGCGTCGCTGTCTCTCCCTTCCAGGACCTTGCGCAGCGTCGGTGCGTAGGGCGGAGCTTCGGATCTCGCGCGGTTTTGACGTTCACGCCCCTCTTCTTCCCGCGCGGCGTCCTGAAGATGGCGTCCGATGGCGGGAAACAGCTGCGGATGGCGGGAAGACGGCAGAAGACGGCGGGAAACGGTCCAAGATGGCGTCTGATGGCGGGAATCGGCTCCGGATGGCGGGAAACGACTCCGGACGGCGGGAAACTTCGCCACGGGTAAGTTACAAAAGTCTTTTTCAGGCACGCAGTACCCGGTGGTTGCGGGCACGAAATCCTGCCGACTACGCCAAAGCTGACTCGCCCCCTGGGCCGTGGGGCACTCGGATCCGGGCAGTAGGGGAACAATGGGAGTAGTAGTGGCAACCCGGTTCCGTGGCTCAGGGTGGTCAGGCCAATGGTAGTCTGCTACGTTCTGCTGATAATGTCCGACTACGCCACCCGTGGATTGCGGTTATTAGGAACCGCCGCTGCATGCAGACCACTGGGGCTGATGAGGTGTGCAGCTAGGGTAGTGTGACTCCCCACGGGAAGAGTGCGGCCCCAGGGCAGTATAATAGATGGTGGGAGTGATGGTGGTGAGAGTCCCAGTACCGGTAGTGCTGGAGGCGCGAAGGAGCACACAGACAATAGGTTGCAGTCCAGGGTCTTTACTGAAACAGGTAAACTGACCCATAAACCGTCCCAGCTAGGAGGGGACCTGGATGTCTGAGAGCAACGGGGAAATTGGCCCTGGTCAGGGTGAGGGTGTAGGCCTACCGTGCTTTCTGCGCTCCTTCTGGCTATCTCCTCGTTATAGGGTAACAGCCCACGTTTCCAAGCTTTCCGTGTAATTCTCGCCTGTTAGGCCTGCGACGTGGGTTCCTTTCTGCTCCCAGCCTTGTATGGCTTTACTGGTCCCTTCGGTTGTGGCAGGGCCTCCAGGCTTCTTAGGCCAAGGAATATACAGTCCCCTGCGAACTGGTTATCTGCTGGAGAATGTGGAATCCTTCCAGCCTCAGACACCAAAGTCTGGTAAATTAAGTCCTTTCTCTGCCAAGACAGGCTCTCTTCGCCTCTTGTCTCTGGCTTGTGGCTCTCCTCCTGCCACACTTCCTCTTAGGTGCAGTGCAACTGTCTGTCCCTGCTCTGCTCTGGGACCAGTCTCAGTGCTGAGACAGGCCATCAAGTTCTCTCTAACCCTGCCCCCAGCACCAGCTTTTATAGGGGCAGCCTGCTCCCCCTACTGGCCTGAGACAGGAGGCATTGCATGCTAATGTTACCCTGACTAGAGAACCTCCCCCTTGCTCTCAGACACAGCTTTAATACATTTTGTGGCATCCAGGCCAGGGTGACACATATGCAGTGAGTCCAACGGTGACCAAATTTAGTAAAAACCCCACTAAGAAATTAAAGACACATAGAGCTGGGGCACAGTAACGACAAATTCCCATTAGAAAGGAGAGAGTCTGCTATACAGTTATAGGGTATGCAGTGAGTCCAACGGCTGACCAAATTTAGGAAAAACCCCATTAAGAAATTAAAGACACATAGTGCAGGGGCACAGTAACGACAAATTTCCATTAGAAAGGAGAGAGTCTGCTATACAGTTATAGGGTATACAGTCAGTCCAACGGCTGACCAAATTTAGGAAAAACCCCATTAACAATTTAAAGAGACATAGAGCAGGGCCACAGTAACAAGTACGACATGTTCCCATTAGAAAGAAGAGAGTCTCCAATAGTGTTGGCCTATGCAGTGAATGCAAGGGCTGCCAAAAATTTGGAGGGACTTCAATGACCCTTGGAAGAGACATGGAGGAGGGCCTCATAAAAAAATGTTCCCATTAGAAAGGAGCGGGCCTCTTATACTTGTAATGCCCATGCACTAAGTGTATGGGCTGATAAACCTTTACCCCTGTGGGGTATACATGAACATACTGTATAAAAAAAAAAATTTACTGGCATCATAAACACACTTTAAAAAAATTATGTGGGTGTTGCATCACGGACCACGGTCACCCTGGTAATATGGTGGTGGAGGATGAGGAGAAGGAGGAGGAGAAGAGCAAATAGCTAAAATCAGGAAGCGTATACCCATGTCTGGGTGTGAAAAGGTGCGTGGGAATACACCTCCCAAGAAAAGACACTGGATTTGAGTTTATGTTACGCTGCTATCATTCGGTGGTGTTGAGAAGTCTGGCCCAATCCAGCCCTTGTTCATTTTAATAAGAGTCAGCCTGTCAGCATTTTCAGATGACAGGCGGATGGGCTTATCAGTTATAATTCCACCAGCTGCACTAAAAACCCGCTCTGATAAAATGCTGGCGGCAGGGCAGGCCAGGACCTCCAAGGCATAGAGAGCCAGTTCATTCCACGTATCCAGCTTGTATACCCAATAATTATAAGGCACAGAGGAATCACGGAGGACGTTGGTACGGTCGGCAAGGTACTCCTTCAGCATCTTCCCAAACTTTGCACTCCTTGTGAGAGTACCCCGCGCCTCAGGGCCTATGCGATGGGAGGGGCTGAGAAAACTCTCCCAGAACATTGACAGTGTTACCCTGCCTCTGCTGGATTGAAGTCGTGTCTTTCTCGCCTGTACTCCTTGGTTGTCCAACGAAGTGTGCCCTCTGCTGCCAGCGTTTTCAGATAGGAATTTTTTTAATAGTTCCGCAACAAGGGCCTTCTGGTACTGCCCCATTTTGTAGACCTGTCCGCCTCAGGAATAAGAGATATAAAGTTCTCCTTGTAGCGTGGGTCTAGAAGTGTCACCAACCAGTAATGACTGTCACCCAAAATTTTGAGAACGCGAGGGTCAAGGGAAAGGCAGCGTAACATAAACTCAGCCATGCGTGCCAGACTACTAACAGGCAAGACTTCCGTGTCCTCACCAAGAGGATGACTGACCATGCTCTCCTCCTCCTCCTCCTCCTCTCTGTCCTCTGGCCATCCACGCTGAACAGACGGTATGAGAGCTGTGCAGGTAGTACCCTCTTTAGTGCATGAAACTAGCTCCTGTCCTTCCTCCTCCTCCTCTTCCTCATTGTCACCCAATCCACGTTGAAATGAGATGAGGCTGGGCTGTGTCTAATCACCCTGTATGGTTCCTTGCTCCATCTCATCGTGCTCCACCTGCAATGCATTCTCTTTGATTGTGAGCAGAGAGCATTTCAGAAGACAGAGAAGCAGGATGGTGACGCTAATTATGTCGTCATCGCCGCTCACCATCTTGGTGGAGTCCTCAAAGTTTTGGAGGATGGTACATATGTCTGACATCCATGTCCATTCCTGAGGTCTCATGTGTGGAGTCTGAACTGAATACCGATGGCCTTGTTGATGCTGGTACTCAACAACTGCCCTCTTCTGCTCACAAATCCTTCCTAACATCTGCAGTGTAGAGTTCCAACGCGTGGGGACATCACACACCAGTCTGTGAGCCGGAAGCTGCAAATGCTGCTGAAATACGGCAAGGGCGGCGGAAGCTGTAGCTGACTTTCTAAAATGGGCACACAGGCGGTGTACTTTAACAAGCAGATCCGGCAGCTCTGGGTAGGATTTGAGAAACCGCTGAACCACGAGTTAAGCACATGGGTCAGGCATGGTATGTGTGTGAGCTCGCCTCACCTCAGAACCGCCACCAGGTTCCCGCCATTGTCACACACGACCATGCCTGGCTGTAGGTTCAGCGGTGTGAGCCACAGATCTGCCTGCTCTTTCAGAGCTGTCCACAACTCTTCAGCATTGTGCGGTTTGTCACCTAAGCATATTAGCTTCAGCACAGCCTGTTGCCGCTTGGCCGAGGCAGTGCTGCAGTGCATCCAGCTTGTGACTGATGTGGTCATTGCGGAGATGGAGGCTGAAGAGCAGGAGGAGGCTTTGGAGGATGAGTTGCAGGAGCTGTAGACTGTGGGGGCAACCCTGATTGACCTAGGGCCCACAATCCTTGATGTCGGAAGGACGTGTTCCGTCCCAAGGTACGACTGTGTCCCGGCTTCCACTATGTTAGCCCAGTGTCCTGTCAGCGAGATGTACCATCCCTGCCCACAAGCACTTGTCCACGTGTCCGTGGTTAGGTGGACTTTCCCGGTAACTGCGTTGTTGAGGGCACGGCTAATGTTTTGGGACACGTGCTTGTGTAATGCTTGGACGGCACACCAGGAGAAATAGTGGCAGCTGGGGACCGAGTACCGAGGGACGGCTGCCATCAGGTTGTGGAATGCTTCCGTCTCCACGAGCCTAAAAGGCAACATTTCGGGCGCAAGCAGTCCTGAAATGTGAGAATTTAGTAGTGTGGCCTGTGGGGCGTTGGCTGCATATTTGCGCTTACGTTCCAAGGACTGGGGTAGGGACAACTGAACGCTGCGCTGGGACAAGGACATGGACATGCTTCCTGATACTGCTACTTGAGAGTGCCCAACGACAGGTGCAGGGCAGGAGGCATCTTTGCATGCACCATGGACAGGGGACTGGCTTGCATGCACAACAGCGGAAGAAGCAATGGTGCCACCTGCAGACACTGTTCCTGGACCCTGGGGTTCGGCCCACAAAGTCTGGCGCTGTGCTGACATGTGCCTAATCATGCTGGTGGTGGTCAGGCTGGTCGTTTTGCCACCCCTGCTGATGCTAGCCTGGCAGGTGGTGCAAATGGCCTTTTTTGGGTTATTGGCAGAGTCTTTCAAAAACAACCAGACTCAGGAAGACCTAACAGTTGTACTGGCAACTTCCTTCGTGTTGGTGTTACGGGGAACGGTTGCCTGCCTTCTGTCGGCGGCCACCACACTGCTTCTTCCTGCCTGTTGGGGTGCTCTACTTCCCTCCGCCTGTATGCTGCTGTCCTCGCTCTGCATGTCCTCCTGCCAGGTTGGGTCAGTTACTATATCATCCACCACTTCGTCTTCCACTTCCGCACCCTAGTCCTCCTCCTGACTTTCTGGCAATTGTGTCTCATCATCGTCCACCTCTTGTGTCACTTTCCCACCGTCGCCTTCGTGTGACCGTGGCTGCTGAAATATTTGGGCATCGCTACACGTGATCTCCTGTTGCCCCGCTTCAAGTGGACCGGGCGAGAGGTCTGAATCTATAAATGGAAAAGTGAACAGCTCTTCAGAGTGTCCAAGTGTGGGATCAGTTATCTCCGGGCACTCGGCATGGTGGGAGGAATATGCGGTCCAGACTCACGGCTACTGAGACTTGACCGTGTGGAATACAGGGTGGTGGTGGTGATGATGGTTAAGTGACTGAAAGCATTATCCGCTATCCAACCAACAACCTTTGGACACTGCTCTGGGTTCAATAATGGTGCGCTGCGGTCCCATAGGAATTGGGACAGGAAGGTCGGGTGAGAAGATGTGGGTGTTTGTTGTGTCACAATTTCAGCTCGTCCACGGCCTTGTCCTCGGCCTCTGCATTCACCATCACGTCCAGTTCCCCGTCCCTTGCCACGTGCCTTTCCCATTTTTTTTTTAACAATACTTTTTATTGAAATTTTCACTTTATACAACTGTATTCCAAGTATTGGACTCTGGATACATTAAGGTACATCTCTCGCGAAGGTAACATCGTTGATCAATAGTATTATTCCGGATTTTTGAATATCATGTTCAGTGAGAAAAGAAAAAAAACAAAAAACAAAAAAAAAAAACAACAGAAAACAGTTTAACAGAATAATCCCCAACTGCCCTCCCTCATCCCAGACATACAGGAATACCTATGTACAGCGACCTTGTTAGTTCTGTCTTTATTTATTTCAGTGTCTTATAACTCCTCTCACCTATTCGACACGTTCTATAGCTTCCTTCCCTTCCACATTTGGATCAGCAATTTTTAACCTACCCAATGTTCCACTCATGTCTTCTACTATATACCAGCTAGTACACAGAAATGGCTTCACAGCTCCTTGAATTTCCTCATTTGTGTAATACTTCAATAGAAAACCCCTCCACTTTGTCATGAGTGCTTTTACATTTTTTTCCCTATCCCGCTCGGTTTCCAGCTTTTCCGAGCGAAACAGGGCTTTCAATTGGGCTATGATTTCGTTCAGACTTGGAATAGAGTCAGACAACCAATGTTTTAATAAACTTCTATTAAACACACTGTATGGAACATTGGGGCCAAAACATTCCCACCCTTCTGTTGTGCATTTTCTTCAGTACTCCAAAAATGAAAAAGAAACGGTAGCGGATGTAGATCTATATTGTGGACGCCTAAGTTCTCTAGTATATTTTTTGTATCCATCCAAAATTTTTGCACTTTGGGGCAGCTCCACAGACCGTGCAGTAGGTTAGAACTTTTGAGCTTGCACTTTGGGCAGTGTGTCAGGCGGTCTATCATATTTTTGGAAACTGGTATATTAAAGGCTATAATTGCTCTACGCATAATTCTGAACTGCGTGTCTCTCCAGGTCTCACTCAATATGTTTTTACGCACCGCCTGCCAACCTATTAGAATTTTTTCCCCAATTTCTACCCCTTCTATTTGACTTTCCCAAGATCCAAATATTTGTTTCACATCCGCCCTCACAAGGATTTCTTTAATACCTTTATATATTGCAGAAACACTGTGATGCGAACTTGCCCGGTTTAGCAGCAGGGTATCCATTGCATTCCTTTTTGTTTCTTCCCTGACATTTATCAAGTGAACCATCACTGTCTTTCTTATCTGTTCAAATTGTAGGTACTGTTGCTTTTTAAGATTAAATTTTGAGATGGTCTCCTCTTCAGATAGCCACCTGTTTTCCTTCTCATGTAGTAGGTTAGCAACCTTATGTATCCCCTTTATTTTCCACTCTTGGAAAAGCTTGTTTTCGCCTATTCGTCTTAGTGCTGGATTATCCCACAGAGGCAAGTCCCTAGATATTCTCCATGATAATTTTAGTCGCTTTCTAATTTCCTTCCATGTTGCTATCGTGTCCCGGTATATTATTGAATTCTTAATTTTGCTAGGTAGTAAATTTAAAGGTGTATGTAGCAGGGAGACTAAGTTCCAGGGCCCTGCATGTTTTTCCAGGTTCGTGTCAGAATATTTACTAGTATCTTTCAACCAGTCTATTATGTGTCTAGATATGCATGCCAGATTGTACCCTCTTATGTCTGGTAGATTGGCACCTTCCTAATTCCTTGTTGCCATCAATGTTTTCAGTTTTATCCGAGGTCTCCGACCCTTCCATATGAATTTCCTAATAGAAGAATTTATCCTTTTAACATCTACATGTTTTAAAAGAGTTGGTATAGTTTGCAGCGGGTACATGAGTTTTGCAGTGCTCATCATTTTTATTAGGTGTATCCTGCCTAATAGGCTCAGGGGCAAGTTTTGCCATCTTTCTAGTTCTTGCTGTATTTTAGATATAATTGGGGGAAAGTTTAAGTTATACACTGACTCTGGTCTCCTACCCAGTTTGATGCCCAAATAGGTTATGTATGCTCCTGCTATCGGTATATCATGCAGCTCTTTTCTCACTGTGTGCCCTCTTCCTTTTTCTTTTAATTCCAGTATTTCACACTTATTTTTGTTTAGCGTAAACCCTGAGCATTTCCCAAAAGCCTCCAGAAGTTTCAACACTCCTGGTAAATCTCTTTCTACCTCTGCCATATAAAGTATTATGTCGTCCGCAAAGTACGAGGCCTTAATCTTCTCGTCTCCTATTTTCAGCCCTTGAAATACTTCATACTGCTGCAGATAGCATGACAAAGGTTCAAGCGCTAAATTAAATATAAGTGGCGACAAAGGGCAGCCCTGGCGTGTTCCTTTTTCCAACAGGAAGCTAGCGGAAAGGTGCCCAGGGGTTTGAATTTTCGCCATGGGATTATTGTATAGGGCTTTTATAAGGTTTCTAAATTTGCCCATCACCCCCATTTTGTCTAGGACTTGTTTTAACCAGGACCATTTCACCTTGTCAAATGCCTTCTCTGCATCTAATGTAACTAAGGCCGGGTCTTTACTCTTATTGTCTCCATTCCTTACTGTGTCTAATGCTAGTAATGTACGCCTGATGTTTGTGACTGCGCTCCTGCCCTTTACAAAGCCCACTTGTGCTGGTGACACTAGTGTCGGGAGTATTTCTGCTAGCCTGTTCGCCATCAGTTTGGATATAATTTTAATATCCTGATTTATCAGGGATATAGGTCTGTAGGCCGCTGGATCCTCCCCATCCATCCCTTCTTTTGGTATCAAACTTATATAGGCCATGTTGGTTCCCCCCAACAATTCACCACCCTGTAACAACTCGTTATACCATTTAGTCAAAATAGGAGCTACTTGATGGGACATGACCTTAAAAAAATCGCCTGTGAACCCATCAGGCCCAGGGGCTTTACTGCCCGGTAGACCTCCAATAGTGCTTTTCACTTCTTCCTCTGTTACCGGCGCATTTAACATGTTCAGTTGTGACTCAGTTATGGCAGGCATTTTAATTTTGCTGAGGAAGGTCATTCCCATATCCTCCTCGCAGCCATCTTCTGAGTATAAAGCCGCATAGAATTCCCTTAAGACACGGCTTATCTCTTTGGGATTATCTACAGCTATCCCCTTCTCGTTCTTAAGTTTCAGTATGCCTTTCCTCCCCTGTCTTCCTTTTGCTAAGTTTGCTAGTAGCCGTCCCGCTTTATCCCCAAACCTCCTTAGTTCAATTTCCATTTGTGACTTCCTAAATCCTTCTTTCTTCTCCGCCCATTCATCAAAGTTTTTTTTGGCCTCCTTCCAATCTTCCCTTGCCCTTTCCGTTTTTAATTGTTGGAAGAGTACGTACTTTCTCCTCAGATCACCGCTAACCTCTTCGTATTTTGTGTTCGTTTTTTTCTTCAGTGTATGGACATACAGTTATATGAAAAAGTTTGGGCACCCCTATTAATCTTAAGCTTAATGTTTTATAAAAATTGGTGTTTTTGCAACAGCTATTTCAGTTTGATATATGTAATAACTGTTGGACACAGTAATGTTTCTGCCTTGAAATGAGGTTTATTGTACTAACAGAAAATGTGCAATCTGCATTCAAACAAAATTTGACAGGTGCATAAGTATGGGCACCTCACCAGAAAAGTGACATTAATATTTAGTAGATCCTCCTTTTGCAAAACTAACAGCCTCTAGTCGCTTCCTGTAGCTTTTAATGATTTCCTGGATCCTGGATGAAGGTATTTTTGACCATTCCTCTTTACAAAACAATTCCAGTTCAGTTAAGTTTGATGGTCGCCGAGCATGGACAGCCTTCTTCAAATGATCCCACAGATGTTCAATGATATTCAGGTCTGGGGACTGGGATGGCCATTCCAGAACATTGTAATTGTTCCTCTGCATGAATGCCTGAGTAGATTTGGAGCGGTGTTTTGGATCATTGTCTTGCTGAAAGATCCATCCCCTGCGTAACTTCAACTTTGTCACTGATTCTTGAACATTATTGTCAAGAATCTGCTGATACTGAGTGGAATCCATGTGTCCCTCAACTCTATCAAGATTCCCGGTGCCGGTATTGGCCACACAGCCCCAAAGCATGATGGAACCTCCACCAAATTTTACTGTGGGTAGCAAGTGTTTTTCTTGGAATGCTGTGTTTTTTTGCCGCCATGCATAACGCCTTTTTGTATGACCAAACAACTCAATCTTGGTTTCATCAGTCCACAGGACTTTCTTCCAAAAAGAAATTGGCTTCTCCAAATGTGCTTTTGCATACCTCAGCCGACTCTGTTTGTAGCGTGCTTGCAGAAATGGCTTCTTTCGCATCACTCTCCCATACAGCTTCTCCTTGTGCAAAGTGCGTTGTATAGTTGATCGATGCACAGTGACACCATCTGCAGCAAGTTGATGCTGCAGCTCTCTGGAGGTGGTCTGAGGATTGTCCTTGACTGATCTCACCATTCTTCTCCTCTGCCTTTCTGTTGTTTTTCTTGGCCTGCCACTTCTGGCCTTAACAAGAACTGTCCCTGTGTTCTTCCATTTCCTTACTATGTTGCTCACAGTGGAAACTGACAGGTTAAATCTCTGAGACAGCTTTTTGTATCCTTCCCCTGAATAACTATATTGAATAATCTTTGTTTTCAGATCATTTGACAGTTGTTTTGAGGAGCCCATGATGCCACTCTTCAGAGGAGATTCAAACAGGAGAACAACTTGCAAGTGGCCACTTTAAGTAGCTTTTCTCATGATTGCATACATCTGGCTATGAAGTTCAAAGCTCAATGAGGTTACAAAACCAAAAAAAGTGCTTTAGTAAGTCAGTAAAAAGTAGGTAGGAGTATTTAAAACAAGAAAATGATAAGGGTGCCCATACTTATGCACCTGTCAAATTTTATTTGAATGCAGATTTTACATTTTCTGTTAGTACAATAAACCTCATTTCAAGGCAGAAACATTACTGTGTCCAACAGTTATTACATATATCAAACTGAAATAGCTGTTGCAAAAACACCAATTTTTATAAAACATTAAGCTTAAGATTAATAGGGGTTCCCAAACTTTTTCATATAACTGTATGCCATCAGTCTCCCTCTCAAAACAGCTTTCCCTGCTTCCCAGAATGTTTGTGTCTTTAATTCATCTGATGAATTGTGGAAAGTGTATTCCTCCCACCATTGCTGTAGTGTAATGATAAAATGTTGCTCTCTAAGAAGAAAGGCAGGGAATTTCCATATATAGTCTGTCCCTTTTGGGTATTTTTCTAGGAGGTTTATCGAGGTTGGCGCATGGTGTGAATTCTCGCTCAATGGGGAATTCCATGCGCCATAAGTCTGATAAATTTGTGTCGGCTATCAAGTCAGCTAGCAGAGTTGATTTCCCATTCGGTCTAAGTTTTGCACCCCCTAAACTTTGTCTGTCCTCCTCCTCACGGTGAGTATTGTTAAAGTCACCTCCAATTACTATTTTCTTGGTCGTATTTTGCAGTAAACTAGTGCGCAGATGTTCGAAGAATGGTTTCTGGTTTGCGTTTGGTGCATAAACATCAATTATACTCAGCTCCCCCTCATTCCCTTCAAGCTGTAGCATTATATACCTTCCCTCTGCGTCGTGTTCTACCTCTGTCACTTTGTATGTAAGGTTTTTGTGCAGCAATATTAACACCCCCGCCTTCCTCCCTTCTCCTTCTGATCAATAAGCCTCCCCCACCCACAGTTCTTTCATTCTAAACAAGTCTTCCTTCCTCAGATGGGTTTCCTGCAACAGTGCTATGTCTGTTTTTAACTTTTTTAAGTGTCTTAGAACCATCATTCTCTTGGTTGGGGCTCTGAGCCCCTTTACGTTCCACGAGACTATCCGCATACTATGTGTTTTATCACTTCTGGATTATAGATTGAACTGACACTCCTTAATACTTTTGTTCCTTCCTGTACTTGAGCAGCACTCTGTATGTCTTTCCCTTTAATAAACCTTCCCTTAACATTAACATATAACAACATATAAACAAACAATGACGTCTTCATCTTTGTGACCTCCTTTTTTCTGGCAGCTTCTCCCCATATGCTCCTCCCCGTCATTTTGTTATTACTAAATCATGTTTCTGTTCTTTAAATGATCACCCCCTCAAGTGAGTAAAATCAAGAGAGTCCATGGGTTGCCAGATTTTTTGAGATCTCTCTCTCTTAAAATGTTATACCCTCCCATATGCTCCACTTATCTTAACCAGAGTCCGCAGCCAGGGATCCCCTAAGATTTTGGGGCGATGTTTGTCTTTGGGTTTGCGCTGCTGACTTCCGTCCCACAGATTCTTCATCCGCCTCTGCGTCTTGTTCCGTTCTTCTCTCCTGTCGTGGCGAAGCCCTCTTCTTTTCTTTTGGTCCATCTTTTTCAACCATCCTGGAAACATACTCCTCTGCCTCCGCCGGGTTCTGAAAGCTCTTTACCAGTCCATCCGCCTGCCGTACTTTCAGGGTGGCTGGGTACACAAGCTGAAATTGGATTCGGCCATGGAATAGCTTTGAGCAGCAGTTGCTGAACATTCTCCTCCTTTTAGTGACCTCTGCGGAGTAATCATTGAAGATAATAATTTTGTGGCCTTGGAAGTTTAGCGGTTCTTTACGCCTTCTGAAGGCACGCAAAATAGCCTCTTTATCATTAAAGTCTAGGTATTTGGCGATGGCTTGTCTGGGTCTCTGATTAGTTTCTGGTTCTGCGGCAGTACTTGGCCTTGGCGGCCCTATTCTGTGTGCTCTTTCCACTCTCATTTTTGACGCTAAACCCAGAGCTGATGGCAGATCCTCCTCAAATAGCCTCTGAAGTTGTCCAGGCTTTATCGCTTCAGGCAGGCCCACTACGCGTACGTTGTTTCTGCGTGACCGGTTCTCTAGGTTCTCAATGCGGTCAGCCATAATGTACACTTGTTTCTGCAGTAGGTTAACATCCTTTTCTATGTGCTCAGTTTTATCCTCCACTTTCCTTGTTCTGTCTTCAGCTTCATCCAGTCTCTGCCCATGCTGTGTAATGTCTTCTTTAAGGGCTGCCAGTGACTGCTGTATTGTGCTGGCTAGAGTGGCAGTGATCTCTGGGACAAGGTGTTTTGCTACTTCTTGTGCCAAATCCTTAAAGTTCATGCTGTCAGAGTTTATTGCACCAGCCACCAGTGAAAGCTTCTCACACTGATCTGCTTTTCTGTTCATTTGGCAATGATCTACCTCTCTGACACCAGCATCAGCTTGCATCTCCTCCCCTGAAACTGCCTCGCTCCCCCTCTCCATTTGCTGTGAGCGTTCAGCATGCTTGCCTTTATCAGCGGCGGCCATCTTATCTCCTCTTTGCTCTCCACACTTCTTGCCTGCTACAGGGATTTTACAGGCACTTCTGAGGATGTACCGGTCCATGTGCAGCCAGGTACTTTCACACTATCTTCAGGACCCTCTGCCCAGCGTCTCTGTATGTTTTTATGTGCCTGAGGGGGTGGTAATCACCGGGGCTTTGCAGAGCTCTCAGTCTTCAATCCTCCTTAGCCAGGGCCGGATCCGGAAGTGCCTTTCCCATTTTAAAAGGAGGACAGTATCTTCCACGCTCACTACAAATGACTGAGTTTGGAGAGAAGTTATATGTGATCCTTGTGACGGAGAAAACAAGGGTTTTAAATACCTGGCCTGTAGGTAAGTAGTTTGAACAGCAAACTGCTGTGAATGGCTTCACTGACACACTGAAAGAAATTTTTAAAGGAGGCCAGAAATGTCAGTATTTTCTGACAACGGATATGTGATCCGTGTGACGGAGAAAACAGAGTTTTAAATACCTGGCCTGTAGGTAAGTAGTTTGAACAGCAAACTGGTGTCAATTGCTTCACTGACACACTAAATTATATTTTTAATGTAGGCCAGAAAATGGCAGTATTTTCTTACAACGTATATGTGATCCGTGTGACGGAGAACACAGAGTTTTAAATAGCTGGATTTCTAGCGCTGTAATATGGAAAGGACCTGGCTGTATTCTGCAGTGCCAACAAGCAAATGGCGCAGAAAAACTGTATTCTCTGGATTGCTTTTTAAGCAAATAAAGAGGATTAAGATCCAAAAAAAGTATTCCTGGCCCCTGAAACCTAGACCTTTGTATAGAAATATCTAACAGCAGCAGAAGGCAGAATTGGAATGGAGCCTCTTGTGCTATATGCACTGCAGTCTGCTATATACCCTGCCTGCCTGCCTATATACACTGCCTGCCTGATATTTCTGCAGATGGATTAGTTAGTCCTCAAAAGGACTGTTTGTTAAGATGGATATGTGTAATGTACGGTTTTTCTCCCTACACTACCCAATACACAAGCAAATTTCTCCCTAGCTCAGAAGCACCTCTCCCTACGCTGTCTGATTCCGGAGTGACTGTGACGAGCATGGCGGCGCCAGGTCTGATATAGACCTGATGACGCTGTGCGGCCAGCCAATCACTGTAATGCCACAACCACCATGGCTGCGGCATTACAATGAGTGGCAGGCAATCCCTGCATGTTGATTGGCGCTCTAAAGAGTGCCAAACATGCAGGGAGGGGACCCGAGCTCCAGTCGAGCAACCCCGGAAATACTCGGCGAGCACCGAGCTTGTCGAGCAGTGAGATGCTCGGACGAGCACCGAGCAGTAGCGAGCATGCTCGCTCATCACTACTGAAAACCACTATCAAACAAAAAGTCACCTAAAATAGGGAGGAGAATAGGGAAAAGGAGCAATACACAAACTAAATTGGAATAAGGACGAGGAGATAAACATTCACGAAACTACTGCACACAAAACCTTCCAGCAACTACTCCCAACTCCAACGCTACACAGCTCAACACTTCCAGGAAGAAGATTTTTTCACCGGCAAGGAAGAAATGTCCAGAGCTAATATATGTAGAGAGAGGAAATGATATCACCAGCTGCAGCTGAAAGCAACAACTCTGTATGTTCCCAGCCAGCATGGAAAGAGACCTTAACCCTTTAGTACTGATGGAAAGGAAAACCATTTAAAAAAGGACACCAATCACACCATCTCTAAAGAGGACCTGCGATTCATTACCTGTCGTGAGCCTCTAACTCCAGGTCTCCCAGGGGCACATGACACCCTCATGACAGTTCCCTTGCCTCCACTAATGTCACGTCGACAGTGCAGCATCATCTCTTTTGCTCTGCTCTGTTGACGGGGAATCAGTGCTGATGTCATGCTGATTGACATCCGGCTCCCCGCTACCTAACTGCAGGGAGCATGCTGTCATTCAGCATGACGTCTCCATTGATGCCTGTTGACAGAGCAGACAGGAAGAGAAGGTGCTGCTCTGTTGACGAGAGATTAAATGAAGCAGACCCAAGAGAGATCGTCCTCATGCAGAACAAGAAGTTAGCAACTACCTGTTGTTAGTTCTTGGCCTTTTATATAAAAATAATAAAAGTCCTGGATAACCCCTTTATTTAACCAGTGAAAATAATTTCTCCATCCATGGATCCATTAATGGCTTTAGCAGAATTACTCCTTATCGCCATTTTTCTTCCTAATGGACATGTAACATTCTTGGGGTATTAGTGTTTACTGAACTGAAAGATTAAATGTCTCTTAAAAGGGTTTTTTTCAGGAAATAAAGAAAACTAATAAATTTAAAAAATACATTATCATAGATAAATTGATAAATACTTTTAATTATTTTTTTGTTCTCATTTTGCCAAAGGAGCAATTATTAGGATTTTAAAAATGACTGACGTCAGATTACTGAACACAGAACCCATCCTAAACATAGAAATACGTGTTGTTTCTTCTTCCTTCTCTGGCCATTAACTATGAGGAGAAAAAAGAACCTGACAGGAGGGAATGCTTATTTTTAACATCTGAGTGATGTCACAAGGCTACTGTTTCTCCTCATAGATAATGGCAAGAGGAACCTGTCCTGTTATGTTTAGGGGTTTGTATTATGTAATGTAATGCTAGCCATTTCAGAAATCCTAATAATAGCTCCCTAGGCAAAATGAGCACAAATAGTTAACAGTATTTCTCAATTTATCTATAATAACATATTTTTTAAAATGTATTAATATTCATTATCTACCACTGGACCCCTTTAATGTTGAACCATTAAAAGGATTGGCCACTACTTTTATGTTGATGGGTCCTTGAAGGGTGTGGGAGTATGACACCCAGCACAAAAAACAGCAGTTCAGTCATTTCTGTAGTGGTCACTGCCAGGTACTGCAGATCCACCCCTTATTCAAAATATAGTTTTGATGGAGCTTCTGTGTTCTGGAAGCATCCGAGAACTTCCGGCAGCTGCCGCTAAAAGCTGGTCAGCCGGGGTGTCGTCTCACCCCCACTGATCAGAGATTAATGGCCTATCCCAAGGAGAGGCCTTAAATAAAAAAAAGAAGTGGCCATCAATCTTTAAACAACCTCTCTTAAGAGGGTTTTGGGCGTACGACCACCCAAAAGTATCAGGTTACTGTGCACTTACAGGTGCATCTCACAAAATTAGAATGTCATCAAAAAGTTAATTTATTTCTGTTCTTCAATACAAAAAGTGAAACTCATATATTATATAGAGTTATCAAAAACAGAGTGATCGATTTCAAGTGTTTACTTCTGTTAATGTTGATTATGGCTTACAGCCAGTGAAAACACAAAAGTCATTATCTCAGTAAATTAGAATACTTTATAACAACAGCTTGAAAAATTATTTTTAAATCCGAAATGTTGGCCTACTGATATGTATGTTCAGTAAATGCACTCAATAGTCGGTCGAGGCTCCTTTTGCATGAATTACTGCATCAATGCGGCGTGGCATGGAGGCGATCAGCCTGTGGCACTGCTGAGGTATTATGGAAGCCCAGGTTGCTTTGATAGCAGCCTTCAGCTCATCAACATTGTTGGGTCTGGTGTCTTTCATCTTCCTCTTGACAATTCCCCATAGATTCTCTATGGGGTTAAGGTCAGGTGAGTTTGCTGGCCAATCAAGCACAGTGATACTGTTGTGTGTAAACCACGTATTGGTACTTTTGGCAGAGTGGACAGGTGCCAAGTCCTGCTGGAGAATGAAGTTTCCATCTCCAAAAAGCTTGTCGGCAGAGGGAAGCATGAAGTGCTCTACAATTTCCTGATAGACGGCTGCACTGACTTTGGTTTTGATAAAACACAGTGGACCTGCACCAGCAGATGACATGGCTCCCCAAACCATCACTGATTGTGGAAACTTCACACTAGACCTCAAGCAGCTTGGATTGTGCCTCTCCACTCTTCCTCCAGACTCTGGGACCTTGATTTCCAAATGAAAATTGGAACTCTGGGTGGGACCTTGTGGAGTGTGTCAATGACTGCCTTCTGGACATCTGTCAAGTCTGCAGTCTTCCCCATGATTGTGGAGCCTACTGAAACAGACTAAGGGACCTTTTTAAATGCTTAGGAAGGCTTTGCAAGTGTTTTTTGTTAATCTTTTTAATTTACTGAGATAATAACTTTTGTGTTTTCATTGGCTGTAAGCCATAATCATCAACATTAACAGAAATAAACACTTGAAATAGATCACTCTGTTTGTAATGACTCTATATAATATATGAGTTTCACTTTTTGTATTGAAGAACTGAAATAAATTAACTTTTTGATGAGATTCTAATTTTGTGAGATGCACCTGTATATTACTGATCCTGTATTATACCCCAGAGCTGCACTCACTAATCTGCTGGTGCAGTCACTGTGTACATACATTACATGTAGGACCGCCCAAAAGTATCAGGTCACTGTACACATACAGTTAGGTCCATATATATTTGGACAGAGACAACATTTTTCTAATTTTGGTTCTAGACATTACCACAATGAATTTTAAACAAAACAATTCAGATGCAGTTGTAGTTCAGACTTTCAGCTTTCACTTGAGGGTATCCACATTAAAATTGGATGAAGGGTTTAGGAGTTTCAGCTCCTTAACATGTGCCACCCTGTTTTTAAAGGGACCAAAAGTAATTGGACAGATTAAATAATTGTAAATAAAATGTTCATTTCTAGTACTGGGTTGAAAACCCTTTGTTGGCAATGACTGTCTGAAGTCTTGAACTCATGGACATCACCAGACGCTGTGTTTCCTCCTTTTTGATGCTCTGCCAGGCCTTCACTGCGGTGGTTTTCAGTTGCTGCTTGTTTGTGGGCCTTTCTGTCTGAAGTTTAGTCTTTAACAAGTGAAATGCATGCTCAATTGGGTTGAGATCAGGTGACTGACTTGGCCATTCAAGAATATTCCACTTCTTTGCTTTAATAAACTCCTGGGTTGCTTTGGCTTTATGTTTTGTCCATCTGTAGTATGAAACGACGACCAATCAGTTTGGCTGCATTTGGCTGGATCTGAGCACACAGTATGGCTCTGAATACATCTGAATTCATTCGGCTGCTTCTGTCCTGTGTCACATCATCAATAAACACTAGTGACCCAGTGCCACTGGCAGTCATGCATGCCCAAGCCATCACACTGCCTCTGCCGTGTTTTACAGATGATGTGGTATGCTTTGGATCATGAGCTGTACCACGTCTTCGCCATACTTTTCTCTTTCCATCATTCTGGTAGAGGTTGATCTTGGTTTCATCTATCCAAAGAATGTTCTTCCAGAACTGTGCTGGCTTTTTTAGATGTTTTTTTAGCAAAGTCCAGTCTAGCCTTTTTATTCTTGATGCTTATGAGTGGCTTGCACCGTGCAGTGAACCCTCTGTAGTTACTTTCATGCAGTCTTCTCAAATGGTAGATTTGGATATTGATACGCCTACCTCCTGAAGAGTGTTGTTCACTTGGTTGGCTGTTGTGAAGGGGTTTCTCTTCACCATGGAGATTATTCTGCGAACATCCACCACTGTTGTCTTACGTGGACGCCCAGGTCTTTTTGCATTGATGAGTTCACCAGTGTTTTCTTTCTTTCTCAGGATGTACCAAACTGTAGATTTTGCCACTCCTAATATTGTAGCAATTTCTCGGATGGGTTTTTTCTGTTTTTGCATCTTAATGATGGCTTGTTTCACCTGTATGGAGAGCTCCTTTGACCGCATGTTTACTTCACAGCAAAACCTTCCAAATGCAAGCACCACACCTCAAATCAACTCCAGGCCTTTTATCTGCTTAATTGAGAATGACATAACGAAGAGATTGCCCACACCTGTCCATGAAATAGCCCTGGAGTCAATTGTCCAATTACTTTTGGTCCCTTTTAAAACAGGGTGGCACATGTTAAGGAGCTGAAACTCCTAAACCCTTCATCCAATTTTAATGTGGATACCCTCAAATGAAAGCTGAAAGTCTGAACTTCAACTGCATCTGAATTGTTTTGTTTAAAATTCATTGTGGTAATGTCTAGAACCAAAATTAGAAAAATGTTGTCTGTGTCCAAATATATATGGACCTAACTGTATATTACTGATCCTCTCTTAAGACCAGGTAGAATCTGTTTGTATAAGATCTTTTTATTACCGAAATTATTGTTTCTTTTTAGGAACTCCAGGATCTGAATTAAGGACGTGATGTTTAAAAGAAACCTGACACTAAATTCATACTAAACAATATTATGCTCACAAAGTACTCTATAAATATTACCGGATTTTAACTCCATATAGAACTCAATATCACACCACCTGAGCCTAGAAAAAGAGCCCAGTAGACCAGAGTTTTTTGAAACCGAACACTGAATCTTTATTGCACATATAGCAACATTAAAAACACAAAGTGCTATTAAGGAGGCAGAGTCCACATCAACAATTAACTCCACCACAATATTGCACTATTAAATTATTTAAGGTGGCAGTACCAATCGGCCCTCAGTAATCAACCACCTAATTCTACCTAAAGTGCTATGTGCTTAGTGCAAAAAGCAAATCATGATTATTAATCAATTAATCTCCATATCAGGATATCAGAAAGGAAGATGGGGGGGAGGGGTGAGTTCTTAATCTAGCAGGTTCCAGTCACAACTGTGAGAATTACATGTTTAGTCAGCTCACCTTTTAGCCTAATCCATTTGTATGTAATCTAAGTTAGACAAAACATAATAGAAGTCGCCTTGATACTTACACGGGGAGTCAGATGTGGTATGTGCGTCCGCGCACCCCTACGTGCGTTTCGCCCTCACTTCATAGGGGGACATATCCTCGGGTAGCTAGGGTTTGGTTAAATACTGCCAAGCAACCTATGGTGTGTGGTGATACAGGACGTCAGCTGTAACTTAACTGGCAATAGGGCACAGTGTGTCTCCGTCGGCGCATGCACCACCGCACGTCACTTTCTGTGAGGAACTTCCATCCATCGACAGTGGAACGCAAACGCGCCACCGGTATGCACGCCAGCGTCCATGGTGCCGAGGCGCTGAAGGACAAGGAGTGACAGCAGTGCGCATGCGCATGCGCACAGGCACATATTGTATAGAGATGGAAAACTGTTAAGTCTAAATACCTAAGGGAATCAGGGGGAGGAAGTTGAATGGTTCCCTATCTAATTGTGGTAAACTCCAGGGCACGGATATATCTATGGACATAAGGGCTCTGAATTTATTGCTGCCCTGGTCCCAAAAGAGAAATGCCTGGAGACAGCCACAATTGGATGGTCTGAAGTAAGTGGAGAGCACCACATAGACAGTCACACATCGGAGGGACGACACGTATTGTCTGTAGGGTGCCAGAGCGAGCAGGGGCTGCAGCTCGCCCACAACTACCTCGCTGAGGCACCTTAAATTTGGCATAGTCAGCAGGATGCGAGCTCCTCGCATGAAGAAAATGGGGAAGAGCTGACCCAGAACACTGAAGAGAATGTATTGGAAGGCATGCGGCCCAAGATGGCAGCCCAAAGCATGGATTCCAAGATGGTGACAGTGGCGGTAAAGTTCAGGAGAAGAACCGCCTATCATGGGAGTGGACGGAGCCGGAGAGCGCAAAAAGATGTCCAGCCCCTACAAGTTCTGGCCTGGAGAAGGATGGGCTCATCAGTGAAGATTCGTCCCAGGATGGGAAGAGAGGGAGCGGCACAGAGTGAAGTCCGGCCCAGTGAGTATCGGCGCGTCAAGAGAAGGGGTGCGGCTGAAGGCAGAGCTGTCGGAAGTGACAAGTGACGCGACGGTCGCGTCAGAAGCCCTGCCCAGAGAGAGGCGGAGTTGGACGTGCAGGGTGCGTGTGGCGCCCCTGAGGGTTCAGTCACCACAGAGATGCTGCACCTCTCCCAGAGTTGTGGTGTCTCCCTTCTCTCAGGTAAGGTGGGAGTGCTGCACGGAACCCTAACCACCTACATCCAACACCACACTGCTCCAGGCCAGCAGGAGGGGCAAGACCCAATGTATTTTTCTGCTGAGCCCTGACCCTGGCTGGGGTAGGGGGAACCCAAAGGTAGGGGGAACGAATAGTGGGTGTGGGTGGAGGAAGAAGTTCAGGGGAGCACTGATACAGTAAAGATATAAAATAGAGAATCCATCTTAGGGTGGCAGAACAGTGGAGAACAGTGGACTAACAGTCCGGGAGCAGAGGCTCAGTCAGAGCTCTGCTCCACCAATTAGGGCCTAGGATAGAAGCCCCAAAGGGGAGCAGGGAGTAGGCTCCGATCTAAAGAAAGGATCCCAGGGGGTACGGCGCGTGCAGGACGGCACCCGTACTCCCCGCTCCTGCCAGGTGTCAGGAGGGATCGGTTGCTTCATTCTAATCTCCAGGGGGTTAGGTTGGTCCCGGATTCGACGTACAGGAAGGACTTCAGCATACCCGAGAGGGATTGAGAGTGGGCAGCGTAGGGCAGCGGTGAGAAGGACCAAGTGTGAAGACGGTCAAAGTAGGAACACGAGAAAGTGGGGTTCCGCCAAGCATTCCTAAGCTGCTTTAAGAAGGACTGAACCCCTGCCCGGTGAATGCAGCGTGACGAGGGAGGCCTTCACCTGCAAAGTGCACTTGTGAAATTGCCTGAGAACTGTAAGTAAAACCTTGGACGACTGCATTGAACAGCCTCTGTCTGTTTCTTCACCGGCGCCATTAATCCTCACCGCACCACAACGCCCAGCGCACCATCCATCTACTCTTACACTGCCCTGAGGCCCACTCCGCCTGTGGGGAGCTGTACCATCTTTAGCTGCCTTGATACCTGCCTCAGAGGACTGTTGCAGCGCTGGTGACCATCACCAGACACCACAGGTGGCGTCACGAATTCTCTGAACTGTTATTAGTATTTGCTACCCCTTTGTGCACTGACCGCCCTGGGCCAGCCACCGTGATATACTGCCCCAAACAGTAAGACCCCTGGGGGCGAGTCATGCACGTCACCGGTAAGCGACCAACGACATTCCTGTGTAAGCCTGCGACAGGGAAGGAGCAGAGAGAGGACGCCAGGAAGAATATGGCATGTGGCGGGTCGATTCAGGAGCAGCGCACTGTGCTCCGCACCTATCTGAAGGAGAGAGAAGAGTCCACAGGCAGCGCGGCTGAGGGCCAGTCAGCCGTGCCACGGACACCCGGGTCCATGGAGGAGGAAGTACTTGAGATCACCACCCCAGGGCCACAGCCGGAAGACACCCACCAGTGAGCGCTGCCTGCGAGCCAACACCGCTCCCACCGATCACCGTCCACTGGTCCACCAGGCCTCAGCCCGAGGTAGGCCTACTCATCCATGAGTTCCGAGTGTGGTGCTGGAGCCGGATGCCGGAAGACATTCCCCCTTCGGCTGAGGGCGAAGAACATACCGGGGAGGCCGAAGCAGCAGCCACAGCACAGCCAGTGGAAGGTGAGCAGTGTAAACCCCTGCAGCTAACCCCGGTCGCGACGCCCATGGCAACAACCCCCGGGGGAGTGGCAGGAAAGCCCAGGCCAGAAGGTGGCGTGGCAGAGGCAAGACCCCCAAAGCGGAGGTCCCACCGCATCAACTGGTGGCAGATGGCCATGGAGGCATTGAATACACCCCGAGTTAACCGCCACTCCGAATCCGGCCGCCTGTGGTCGGTGAGGCGTGACCCCCCGATGACACTATGGGAACGCCGCCGGTGGAACAATACCTTCTTGCGGGGCTGGCTGGAAGGGTCCAACGCGGCACGGAGGGAGTCAGTAGAGGCTTCCCAGACCCGGGGGCGAGTCACGGAGTTCCACATAAAGGAAGGATATGGGTTCCTAGAGGAGGAGTGGCCTGGTGACGAAGTTTTCTTCACCCGCAAAATGGTTAAGCGAGAATACCTGTCCGATCGCCTCCACAACCTACACGTGGGGGACATAGTCCACTTTGTAAAATGTGAATGCTCCAGAGGGTGGTACGCGGCTGCGCTTACTCGCTATTATGAGTGGAAGGATGTCCTCGAGAAGGATGAGGAAGTGTTTCGACGGAGGGCCAAAAGAGAGGCTCTGCAGCGGTGGGCTAGGGAGGCCCCTAAAGGATTTCTACCCCCACCAAAGGCCGATGTCCCTCAAGAGGAGGAACCCAAGAAACGCCAATGGGGAGAGGTCGATAGCGAAGATGAGGAAGGCTTCGCAAGCTGCGGGGCAGCTGACTCTTCTGGTGAGGCGCACGCTGTCAGCTCCCCGCCAAAACAACCAGGAGGGGTTGAAGGAGCTGGTCAGGTGACTGCCGGGGATTAACAAGCTGGTGCCAGCAACGTAGTCCACAACTTTAGAGTTACCAGCTACGGCCATACCCAAGTCGGCTGCATCAGCGCTATGTGCTCGGATGAGGACCCAGGGCCCAGCAGGTACCCTAACCAGCCTTGCAGGTGGAAGAAACCACCTTCATCTGCAGCATGGGCTGCCTTCATGAAGGAGCGGAAGGAGGCCCAGAAGAAGTGAGCACTTCTACCCAAAAGGTCCATTGACCTTCCTGTTGCTTTAAAAATAGGACCCACTGGTGGTGGTTCCTACCAGGGACTGTTTCCCAACAAGGGTGGATCACCCTATGTTAGCCTAAGGGCTAGAAAAATAGTAGGACTGTTTCCCTACCTCCCAGGCCAAGGAGGCCTCAAGCAGCATTGAGTTGTGTGCCTATGTGAGCTGCTTTCTTTTAGTTTGGCTTCTTTTTTTTTTTGTTCGCCTGTTGCGCTTTTTTCTGCTGGAATTTGCAGCGCTGAGGCACACCTTGAGGATGAATATTCTCTAATGGTAGGAGAATTGAGGCCTAGTGGGAAGAACTGGTGACCCCAGCTAGGGCCAAAAAGAAAGAGACTCATGGGGTGTTCCCTGTGACAGTGTGCCTCAGAATGCAGCCCTTGAAGGAGCTTAAGGGCTATTGGTGTGTTGACTTGTCTTAAAAATATGGACATGGACACTGTGTTTCCGGGGTCCTTACCAAGAAGGACCGGTACTTCTGAGAAGTCTTGAAAGTTGATAATGAACTGTCCTGAATTGCTGTTCCGGGTCCCTTAACCGAGAAGGGCCGGTCTTCCACCCAAGAAGAAGACATCAGAACCAGTCTCTTACTAAAATGTTTTAGTAATATGATAAGATGCTATAAATGTTAATGTGTATTGATTGCCTAGTATGGTCGGGAATGACCAACATTAAAGTGTGGGGGAATGTAATAGTGAGGAAGGATGTAACCTTCCTTTGGCACTGAAGTAGCTAAAGGGAATGTTCCCATAGTCAGAACTCTTTGAACTGTTGTTAGGCCAAGCTAAGGGGTTAGCTGCAGTGGTCCAGTCCATAGAGTCCATTTTTCTAATGATCCAGTCTTTTCTAATGATCCAGTCTTTTGTGATGAATTTGAGCATATTATTAACAAATGTTCTTTGGATTTGATTCTTTTAACTATTGAGAGATTACAGAAAGCTATTATTGAATTGAAGAGCGAAATACAAAATGTTGAAATACAGCTCAGCTCCTGCATGAAACTGGATGAATTGAGTGCTTTGAAGGACTCCACAAATACTATTCTGGAGAGTTTTCGTAAGGAACTGCAAGATAAAAAGCGACGAAAGTTTACCAGAGACACTGAGGATTATTTATCCAACAGAGTTTATAGGTGGCGTGACCCGAGATCTGGCTTTGAAAGAGGATTTAAATCTTTTTCTCGGACTGGCTATTATTCCTCAGACTCCGGGAGTGACACTTCCAGCTCCTGGAATCAGCAGCGCATTCCTTTTTTTCGAAGAGGGAGAGGACGCTACTCCACAAGAAAACGCGGAGAGGGGGCTGCCACCACAGGAGAAACTACACCTTCAATGATCACCAGGTCTCAGGTATTGAAGAATCATTGATTATAAACATTTCGTCTAAAACTATATCACAGAAGCAGATACAGACCTTGCAAAAAGGTTTATCCTTCGGCATATTGACTGATTTAAATGGTTTTCAATTGGACATTGATTTAAATCGTTTTTATAGAAATCTTAGGTTGAAATCACATTTTTCTAATGTTCCATCGCCTTTGCCAGTGATGACTTCAGGTGGTGGAGATGATCCTTTGAAGTTATTTGATTTAGGTCTTAGAAACAGAAGTAATTTTATGCCCCCAAAGATATACCACCCGATAGAAACGTATATTGATTTTGTCAGAAGGGATGTGAGTAGTTTACTTAACCAAGTGCAGCGAGGAGATTTTGAGATTTATGGTAATCTAACATTTGAAGAGAGGGAAGCTCTGAAACAATTGCAAGGGGACAAACAGATTGAAATTAAACCTGCTGACAAGGGGGGATCAATTGTCATAATGTATCGTGACAAATATATTCATGAGATTCAAAGACAATTGATGGATATTGAAACATATATGCCTTTGAAAAAGAATCCATTATCTGAAATACAAATTAAGATTAAAAATGTGGTTGACAAACATAGATCCAGGGGTATTATTGATGCTAAATTGGTTGAATATTTGATTAAGGTGGACCCTATTACCCCTGTGATCTATGTGTTGCCTAAGGTCCATAAGACTTTAATTGACCCCCCCGGGAGGCCAATAGTGGCTTCATCAGAATCTGTGTTGAGCCCTTTGTCGATTGTTTTAAGAACGAATTTTGACTCCTTTTACTAAAAAAAGTAAATCCTTTTTACTTGATACAAGCGACTTTTTGCAAAAGATTAAAAATATTGATGACATCTCTGAAAATGCCATTATTGCCACTATTGATGTGGTCAGTTTATATACTTCCATTGAACACCAGAAGGGGTTAAATGCAGTTAATTGGACATTGGAGGAATTTCAAGTCCCTGAAACACGGCAAGAGTTTATATTTGATCTACTTGAAATTGTTCTATATGAGAATTATTTTTTATTTCAAGATGCTTTTTATAAACAAAAAAGGGGATCAGCGATGGGTGCTAATGTGGCCCCCCCATATGCTAACCTATATATGACATTTTTTGAAGAAAAATTTGTCTATTGTCATGAATTATTTAAAACCCATGCTAAAATTTGGTTAAGATTTATAGATGATATTTTTTGCATATGGGAGGGGCCACATGAAACACTCATAGAGTTCCAGAACTATTTAAATTGTATATGGCTAGAATTAAAATTTACTTTATCATGCGATGGTCAACGCATGAATTTTCTAGATACAATGATTATTAAAACTGGCACTGGATGTGTAGACATTGATCTATATAAAAAAATCACAGATAGAAACAGTTTTTTACATTTTAAAAGTGCCCACCCGTATTCTATGAAACAAGCGATTCCTAAATCACAACTTTTAAGAGTAAAAAGGATTGTTACAGATCCTATAATTTGTGAACAACCCATGAAAGAAATGAGGAATAATTTTCAACACGGTGGTTACTAGAGATGAGCGTTGTTCTACTCGAACTGTTCGCCAATCTCAAATTCGAGCTGTTTTGGGCGGTGTTCGAGCCGGTCGGCGAACACGAACAATTTGAGAAAAATTCGGCTGTTCGAGGTTATGTTCGATAACTGTTCGTGCACCAAAATCATAACTGGATTTTTTCTCAGTAATGATGAAAATTAATGTTAATACGCAGTTTGAGTGTACAGCGGGGCGGGGGGAGGGGCAGGGGATGGATCTCTGCAGGAACAATGAAGATCTCCATTTTTTTTTCTCTTTCCCGCATTTGCAGTGGGGAGGTGCAATCTGTCAGCCTATCAGCAGCGCACACACGGAGCGAAGTGCTTTTTTTCACACAAGCAAGGGCATGTGTGATTGGCAGTGTATGTCACATGTCCTTGCCCTATAAGACCAAGCCATTTTCCCCGTCGCCACCATTTTCTCACTGCTGCAGCTGCGTGTTAGACGGCACCGCTGTTGCTGTGTGCGCTATACCTTGTTAATTTCAAGCCAATTTTCGCACAAATATACAGATAGCTTGGGAGTAGGGAATAGTTGTGATTGCAGTCCTTTTAAGGACTAGGTTACAGCATTTCCTACGACTTTTATCAGGCAGGTCTGTGCTCTTAAATAGATAGATTGTGGGAGTAAAGACTAATTGTAATTGGAGTCCTTTTCAGGACTAGGTTACATCAGTTCCTATCAGTTTTTGCCAGGCAGGTCTGTGCCAGTGCTGTGCAAGTTTTTTTCACAGCATTTGGCTGAATCTAGCAAAGCTAATCCTTTTTGGCCTATTGCAGAGTGTGTTAGTCAGTGGAGTAGCCTATCTGTGTTGCAAGATATACCACCTGTGTATAGAATACCAATTTTTTTACTGCACCTAGTGAAGTAAAATCTTTTGGGCATAGCATCATTCTATTAGTCCATCTATACTGACCTCCATCAGGTTGCAAACTGAATATAATTTTTTTCTGCATCTAGCTCTGAAAAAATATTTGGGCTTCTAGCAGTGTGTGGGACTTGGTCTATTAGTCCATCTATACTGACCTCCATCAGGTTGCAAATTAAAAATAATTTTTTTCTTCATTTAGCTCTGAAAAAATATTTGGGCTTCTAGCAGTGTGTGGGACTTGTTCTATTAGTCCTTCTATACTGACCTCCAGCAGGTTGCAAATTGAATATAATTTTTTTCTGCATCTAGCTCTGAAAAAATATTTGGGCTTCTAGCGGTGTGTGGGACTTGGTCTATTAGTCCATCTATACTGACCTCCATCAGGTTGCAAATTAAAAATAATTTTTTTCTGCATCTAGCTCTGAAAAAATATTTGGGCTTCTAGCAGTGTGTGGGACTTGGTCTATTAGTCCATCTATACTGACCTCCATCAGGTTGCAAATTAAAAATAATTTTTTTCTTCATTTATCTCTGAAAAAATATTTGGGCTTCTAGCAGCGTGTGGGACTTGTTCTATTAGTCCATCTATACTGACCTCCATTAGGTTGCAAATTAAAAATAATTTTTTTCTGCATCTAGCTCTGAAAAAATATTTGGGCTTCTAGCAGTGTGTGGGACTTGGTCTATTAGTCCATCTATACTGACCTCCATCAGGTTGCAAATTAAAAATAATTTTTTTCTGCATCTAGCTCTGAAAAAATATTTGGGCTTCTAGCAGTGTGTGGGACTTGGTCTATTAGTCCATCTATACTGACCTCCATCAGGTTGCAAATTGAATAAAAAAATTTTCTGCATCTAGCTCTGAAAAAATATTTGGGCTTCTAGCAGTGTGTGGGACTTGGTCTATTAGTCCATCTATACTGACCTCCATCAGGTTGCAAATTAAAAATAATTTTTTTCTGCATCTAGCTCTGAAAAAATATTTGGGCTTCTAGCAGTGTGTGGGACTTGGTCTATTAGTCCATCTATACTGACCTCCATCAGGTTGCAAATTAAAAATAATTTTTTTCTTCATTTAGCTCTGAAAAAATATTTGGGCTTCTAGCAGTGTGTGGGACTTGTTCTATTAGTCCTTCTATACTGACGTCCAGCAGGTTGCAAATTGAATATAATTTTTTTCTGCATCTAGCTCTGAAAAAATATTTGGGCTTCTAGCGGTGTGTGGGACTTGGTCTATTAGTCCATCTATACTGACCTCCATCAGGTTGCAAATTAAAAATATTTTTTTTCTGCATCTAGCTCTGAAAAAATATTTGGGCTTCTAGCAGTGTGTGGGACTTGGTCTATTAGTCCATCTATACTGACCTCCATCAGGTTGCAAATTAAAAATAATTTTTTTCTGCATCTAGCTCTGAAAAAATATTTGGGCTTCTAGCAGTGTGTGGGACTTGGTCTATTAGTCCATCTATACTGACCTCCATCAGGTTGCAAATTGAATAAAAAAAATTTCTGCATCTAGCTCTGAAAAAATATTTGGGCTTCTAGCGGTGTGTGGGACTTGGTCTATTGGTCCATCTATACTGACCTCCATCAGGTTGCAAATTAAAAATAATTTTATTCTGCATCTAACCCAGCCAATAGTTTTGGCCTAATACCACAGTTTGGCCACTCAGCTCTGCTCGGTTACCATCCATTGTTTTTTTGTGCAAACAACTCCAGAGTTGTGAATTAGTTAACCACCAAAATGAGTGGAAAAAGGCCTGCTGCTGGTGGAAAGGGGAATAGGCGTGTTGGGAAGGGGAAAAAAGGTTGTGTCCGTGGGGTAGGTGCAGAAGAAAGACCATCTTCCAGCCAAACTAAAATGTCTACTTCTTTTAGCGGACAATGTGATAAGATCCCTTTCTTACGGCCACGCCAATCGCTACAAATTCCAGATGAGGCACAAAAACAGCAGGTGCTTCAACGGATATCAAGTGCTCCTTTAAGTGGGCTCTCCTCCACATCAACTTCAACATCACAAATACTCCAGTCCTCAAAGGTGTCACCCAAATCGCACTTGCTTCCTCACAGCTCCCAAATCTCCAGCTGCCCGTCTGAGTATGAGGTAGAACAGATGGTTGAGTCTGCAGAGCTGTTTACTCATACTATAGCCTGGGAATCAGAGGTCGACTCCAGCGCTTCTGTGAATCCAGACGAGGAAATGATCTGCACTGATGCCCAGAATCTTTATGAGTCGGATCCAGGACCAGACGCAGAAGGTTCTGACCATAATGTAGACCCTCATTCCCAAACTGTAACTCCTGTTGGTGGAGACAATGAGGAAGACGATGATAAGACTCAAATACCTGATTGGAGCGACAACTTTAGTTTTTTGTCAGGGCAGGAACAGGTTGGCTCTGAGGACGACGGGTGTGATAACGCACAGGGTGATGATGATGAGGTCGGAGATCCCACTTACTGTCAACCCACAGTCAGCCAAGAGATGAGGTCAGCAGAGGAGGTGGAGGAAGATGCTAGTGACGACGAGGTCAGGTTGCGCCTTCCTGGACAGAGACGTAGTACTGGAAGCACGTCAACAACTGCATCCTCAAACACAACTCTGCCTCTCACCACAAGTCGTGGTGGCTCTTCAGGTCGCATGGGTGCTAAGCCTTGCATAGCCTGGGCATTTTTTCAGATCGATAAAGATGACCCAACTCGTGTTATCTGTAACATTTGTCAGCAAAAGCTAAGTAGAGGCCAAAAAATACATAGTTTGAGTACTTCATGCATGAACCGGCACATGGACATGAAGCATAAGTTGCAGTGGGAAGCTCAGTGTGCTACAATGCGGTCTAGCCGGCCGGGCCAACCACCGTCTGCCATATCTTGTGCATCCGCGGCCTCTTCATCCTCTGTGACTGGGGGGACAGCAGTCACACCTGTTTTGGGGCGCAGACCTGCCACCTCTTTACCCGCAACAGCCAGCGTGATTGGCAGGTCATCATTTTCTTTGGAGGTGGTAACACCAGCTGGTCTTGAGCGCTGTCCGACATCGATAGCACCACCTTTGGATCAAGGCAACCTAACATGTCCGCCTGCATCTTCCTCACAGACCGGCAGTTTGCCGGGGACACCCTTATCAACCCCGTCTAAGCACAATAGCCAGCCCTCGGTCCCTCAGATGTGGACAAGTAAAAGACCATTTCCTCCTAGCCATGAGAAAGCTAAGAGGTTGAATTTCACCATCTGCAAGCTCTTGGCTACAGAAATGCTGCCTTTCCGCCTGGTGGACACAGAAGATTTTCGAGACCTTATGTCCGTCGCAGTGCCCCAGTACCAGATGCCCAGTCGGCACTACTTCTCAAAGAAAGGTGTGCCTGCGCTCCACCAGCATGTCGCACACAACATCACCGCTTCTTTGAGAAACTCTGTGTGTGACAGGGTGCATTTCACCACAGACACTTGGACGAGTAGGCATGGACAGGGGCGTTACATGTCGCTGACTGGGCACTGGGTAACTATGGTGACAGCAGGACAAGGGGCTGCTGTCCAAGTCTTGCCGTCCCCACGAGTTGTGCGTCAATCCTCTTTATGTCATTTTTCCTCCACTGCTTCTGCCTCCTCAACCTCCTCTCGGTCTTCCACCTGCACCCAAAGCCTGTCTGGTCATGCCACAAGCTTTCTAACTGCGCAGAAGGGATCCTGCACACCTCCTTACTATGCTGGCAGTAGGGCTCAACGTCATCAGGCGGTTTTTACATTGAAATGTCTGGGAAATGTGAGTCACACAGCTGAGGAGTTGTGGTCAGCTCTGGAGAACCAATTTCATGAATGGTTGTCTCCACTGGACCTGAAACCAGGGAAGGCCGTGTGCGACAATGCTGCAAACCTGGGTGCGGCCCTTCGCCGGGGCAATGTCACACACGTGCCTTGTATGGCTCACGTGTTGAACCTGGTTGTCCAGCAATTTTTAGCCCACTATCCCAGACTAGATGGCCTTCTGCAGAGGGCACGGTCGCTGTGTGCTCACTTCCGCCGTTCGCATCCCGCAGCTCAGCGACTTACATCTCTACAGAAGTCGTTGGGCCTGCCACTTCACCGGCTAAAATGCGATGTGCCTACCCGGTGGAATTCAACTCTGCACATGTTGCAGCGACTGTGGCAGCACCGACAAGCCCTGGTGCAATACGTTCTGACGTATAGCCTGGGCCAACGAGATTCAGAGGTGGGGCAAATCACGCTGGAGGAGTGGTCTCAGATCAGGGACCTATGCACCCTTCTGCACAGTTTTGAAATGGCGACGAAGATGTTTAGTGCTGACGATGCCATTATCAGCATGACTATTCCGGTGATTTACATGCTGGAGCACATGTTAAACAGAATTCGGAGTCAGGTGGTGGCACAAGAGGAGGTGGAGGAAGTAGAGGAGGAGGAGTTGTATGCGGAAGGGCTAACATCTGCAAGGTCCAGACGGTCGGCAGCACCAAGGCGGCAGGCATGTGAGGGTGGGGGAGATGATTTTACCAGGGTGCATGGTAGCAGCCAAACTAGTGAGGAAGGTGCAGGAGCCCAGGAAGAAGTGGAGGACGAACTGATGGAAGACTCATCAGATGAGGGAGACCTTGATCACATTTCTGTTGTGCGAGGTTGGGGGGAGAGGACAGAGGAAGGAAGCATGATTGCTACCTCGCCACCAACACAACAGGGACTTGGTGCTCCTGGATGCGCAACACACATGAGTGCCTTCTTGCTGCACTACCTGCAACATGACCCTCGAATTGTGAGAATTAGAAATAATCCTGACTACTGGGTTGCCACACTGTTAGATCCCCGGTACAAAAGTAAATTTGCAGAAATTATTCCTGCCATAGAAAGGGATGCACGCATGCAGGAGTATCAGCAGAGACTGTTGCAGAATCTTACATGTGCTTTTCCACAAAATACCAGTGGTGCACGTAGTGAATCTCACAGTTCCAACTTGCCAACCGTGGGACCGTCAAGTGTTCAGCACTCAAACCGTAACAGAACCACAGTATCTGCTGGTAACATCAATTTTGCGGAATCATTTCACCACTTTTTTAGCCCATCCTTTGCAAGGCCACAGGAGACAAGAAGTCTGACACATAGTCAACGCCTAGAGACGATGGTACAGGAGTATCTCCAAGTAAACATTGAAGCCACGACTGTGTCACTGGACCCTTGCTCTTTTTGGGCTTCCAATCTGGATAAATGGCCGGAGCTAGCCACTTACGCCTTGGAGATCTTGTCATGCCCCGCAGCCAGCGTTCTGTCTGAACGTGTGTTCAGCGCTGCTGGTGGTGTGCTGACAGATAAGCGCACGCGGCTCTCCACTGATAATGTAGACAGACTCACGTTCATAAAGATGAACAAATCATGGATCCGAAACGACTTTTCTACCCCTGTGTCATCCTGGGGAGAGTAAAAGCTTGATGATTGGTTAAAATCACCCTACCAACCGTTTTAAGCTTTCAAATTACTAATCATGTTTATCTGTATCTTGACTGGAAAATAATTTGGGCTTTGAAGCAGTGTGCAGCACTGATCCTATTAGGCCATCTATAATAAGCTTCACCAGATTTAAAATTAAAAATAATTTTTAGCTGCATCTAGCCCGGAAAATAATTTTGGGGCTCCGAGATGCGCAAGACACATAAGTGCCTTCTTGCTGCACTACCTGCAGCATGACCCTCATATTGTCAGAATTCGAAGTAATCATGACTACTGGGTTGCCACACTCTTAGATCCCCCAAACTTTTCGATCAACCTTTTCATTTTAATAAAGACCAAAAAAATGGTCATTTTTGAAATTATAAGCATTAGCAGGTTGTTAGAAACTGAAATCAAACAGTTTTCAACTCAAAACTTTATTCTAGGTGATGTTACATTTTCACATAGGACCCCTTGTTCGAAAGGAGCTTCTGAACTCTCTCGTCCATTGAATTTGTCAGGTTTTGGATGGTTTCTGCTTCAATTGTTTTGCATGAGGACAGAATACCCTCCCAGAGCTGTTGCTTAGATGTGAACTGCCTCCCGCCATCATAGACACTCCTTTTAATGATGCTCCAAAGGTTCTGAATGGGGTAGAGGTCAGGGGAGCATGGGGGTCACACCATAAGTTTGTCCCCTTTTATGCCCATATCAGCCAGAGATGCAGATGTTTTATGTGCAGCATGAGATGGTGCATTATCATGCAGAAAAATGATCTTGCTGTGAAATACACGGTTCTTCTTCTTGAACCATGGCAGGAAGTGCTGTTTGAGAAAATCCACATACATTATGGAGTTCATCTTTAGCGCCTTCAGGGATCCTAAAGAGGCCGACAATCTCTCTCCCCATGATTCCAGCCCAAAACATTACTCCACCTCCTCCTTGTTGGCGCTGTAGCCGTGTTTGCGTGGGGTGTCCATCAACCAGCCATCCTCCACTCCATTCATCTGGACCATCGAGCGCTGCACGGCACTCATCCGTGAACAAAACAGTTTTGAAATCAGTCTTCATGTAATGTTTGGCCCACTGGAGCCGTTTCTGCTTGTGTGAAGTGGATAGAGGAGGTCGACAGGATGGCATATGCACAGCTGCAAACCTCTGAAGGACCCTGCATCTTGTTGTTCGGGGGACGTTGGAGGCACAAGCAGCTTCAAAAACTTGTCTGCTGCTATGACAAGGCTTTTTTGCCGCTGCTGTTTCAACCTGACGTAATTGCCTGTAGGAAAGAGTCCTCAATTTGCCCTTATCAGCACGCACACGTGTGTACTGTGAATCAGCTACATACTTCTTGATTGCCAAGACACTTCATCCTGATCATCGCACAATGTTGATTGTAGTCATGCCTTGACCTAAACACTCCACAATTTGTTGCTTCTCAGCAGCCGACACATCCTTTTTCTTTCCCATTTTGGCAGAAAATGTAGGCTGCTTAATAATGTGAGAGAGCCTTCTTAAGTAGTCTTGCCTTTCATTGGACACACCTGCCAAACTAATTAGCACAGGTGTCTGCAATTGCTTACAGTGATATAAAGAGCCCTGACACACATCACCATCAATGAGTTTAACTGACAAACAAACAAATTCTTCCCTTATCACTCCTAAACACTTTTTGCATAATAATTTGGAACGCGGTGTACATGTGCTTTTCCACAAAACACCAGTGGTTCACGTAGTGAATCTTACAGTTCTAACTTGCCAACCGTGGTCTGTATGGAATTGTTCAATAAAGGGCCCAAAATTAAGATAACATAGATGGGAGAGGTCTCTATGAATAGGAATTCCTAAGTATTTGATACCCTGTGAGGGCCAGGCAAAGGGAAAGTTGGACTGGATGGAATCCTATATGGATTTAGGGAGGGAGACATCGAGGGCCTCAGACTTCGCTGCATTGATTTTAAAATTTTACCATGTAACAAAGTGATCTATTTCAGCCATAACAGCAGGGATGGATATATGTGATTGAGTGATATATACTAGGACATCATCAGCAAATAGAGAGCACTTGTACTCGGTGCCTCCCACCTCAATCCACCTAATATTGGGGTTATGGCGAATTGATGAGAGCAGGTGCTCCGTCACTAGGATGTATAAGAGAGGGGACAGAGGACATCCCTGCCTTGTCCCATTGGTGATTGTGAAAGGTGATGAAAATGTTCTGACGCACCCCCTGGGCCTTGGGACACCCGGAGCCGGACCCTTTTTGGTGGATGCTGGTGGTTGTAGTCTTCGTGGCAGCGATCCGGTTCCGTGGCTCAGGGCGGTCAAACCAGTGGCGGAACTATTTATGTGGTTTTGATGTTTAAATGTCCGACTACGCCACCCGTGGATTGCGGTCAGAGTGAACCGCCGCTACAGGGCAGACCGCTAAGGCTGGTGTTGTGGGTGCAGCAGAGCGTAGCATAACTCCCCACGGGAGGAGTATAGCCTCAGGGCAGTGTATGCGGAGGATGGGGGTGATGGTGCAGGGCAGCAGCAGTAACAACACGGAGTCAGTGATGCAGTTCAGGGCCTTTACTCACAGTTCTTATTATCCAGACCACGTCTGCAGGTAACGGCTGCCCACGTCGTACTGTGCTCACCAGGTGAGGGGCTCAGACAACTCCCAGATAACTTTGGAGCGCTTCACAGGACCCCCTTTGTGTGTCCTTTGTCTGGCCTTTCTTACCAACACTTCTGTCCGGCTGCCTCGGGCCTCCTCTTGGTAAACTTGGCGCCAGTTTCCCTGACCCTATGTGGTGCCTTCCTAGCGGGTGGAGCAAGGGGCTGCGCCACATAAAATGTCAGAGCCTCCGGTTTCTAGCTGAGGGTCGTTTCCTGCCTCCACTAGTTCGGGGACCGGTCTCCCCCTTTGGCCTGACCCCTCCACGCAGGTGGATTCGGGCGTGCGGTGGCGACTCGCCCGTCCGCACCCCTGGGATCCCTTCATTCCTTGTTCCTGGAGCCTTCTCCGCTCCTCTTCCTTCCTTCTCCCTCTTGCAGGCCTGGGCCTCTGTTACTAGGCCCGCCTCCGGAGCAGAGCTCATGCAGAGCCCCTGCTCCCTGCCACTTCTGCTCAGACTTCTCTGCACTGAACTAAGATGGTGCCCACCTTTTATACTCCCTTCTCAATGCACCCAGGAACTGCTTCCTCCCTGCTCCTGCACTGCAGGGTTCCCCTTCCTCAGTGTTCCCTCCCCCCACTCCAGCCAGGGACAGGGACTGTCGTGCCCATCTCAGGGGCATATTGGTCGCCCTGCCCCACGGCAATGTGGTGTAATGCATGCAGGTGTCGGGTCCTGATCCACACTCCATCCTTATCTGAGAGTGAGATATCACACCTCTGGGTGAGGTGCAATACGTCTGTAGCAACCGAGCCCTCGGTGCTACAGTTCCATTTATCTTCAGCCTAGGTGACGTATTGTGATACAGGGCCGTGATTTTGGCTATAAAAGGGTCCCCTAGACCCCTACCCCAAGCTTTTTAAGAGAATCATATATGGCGTGCCAGGAGACTCTATGGAATGCTTTCTCAGCATCCAACGAGAGTATCTACTTACAAATTTTTAACTGCATCTAGCCCAGGAAATACTTTGTGCCTAGTAGCAGTGTCTGCTAGTCAGCGGATTATCCCGGCTGTTAAGCAAGCTACACCACCTGTAGTTTGGACACTTAATTTTTTCAAAGGAAATGCTTCGGGACCACGGGATACTTAGTGAAGAGCATCAGGAGGCACCCCAAGGCATAGGGGCTGGGACTGGCACTAGGATGCCTTGCGGTGGACAGCCGAGCTCGATCCTTATAAAAGCTTTTTAACTGCAGCAGCTTTAGTGGACGCTACTGGAGCTGGAATTACGCGGCTGCTGGCATGAGACTTGCCCTCCAATAGATCCTTGTAAATGGATTTAAAGTGTATTCATTCAAATTAGAGGGACAATTTAAATTAAAAAGCTTAGAGCTGCCTCCACCACAGGGGGGCTCTCTCGACCCACCAGCGGACAGGCACCAGTATTGGGAGAGGGGGGCTGGCCGTCAGGGTTCACCGCGGCTCTGGCACAAACCCGGCGACACGGAGGTGGCACGGGTAGGAGCGGACTGGCCGTCTCGGCTTCTCACTTTTTGGATTTTAGAAGGGCATGACATGCCTATATCTGTGTCTCCCCCTCCTTTTACTCCTCCACCTCTTTTCTTTTCGCATGACTATATGTACTTGTCACTTTTCCATGTGTTAGTTGTGTCTTCTGAGCAGTTTGTCAGCTTTTGGACACCTTTGAAGGTGTTTTCTATGTGTTTCTATGTGTTTTTGTTTGCCTGCCATTGGTTTTAACGGTGTTCGAAGGTGTTCGACGAACAGTTCGACGAACAGTTCGGCGAACACACGGGTGTTCGACGAACCGAACCGAACTCGAACACTACGGGGGTGGCTCAACACTAGTGGTTACCCCAAACATGTTCTGGAACAGGCAGAGAGAGATGTAGAATTGGACAGGGTTAAAAGAGATGACAATATGTCCCGGATATCTTTTGTTAGACAATATCACCCGATTAATGCTAAAGTTGATAAAATCATTAAAAAACATTGGCATATTTTGAAGGAAGCTTTTCCAAATGTGAATGAGTTTCAAACGCTTCCCAGAATTTGTAACAAAAAGGTTCCCAATATTAGGGATAAATTAGTACGTGCTGATGTAGGCAGTGATTTATTGATCCCTAGACAGACATTCCTTAGTACAAAAAACAGAGGCACGCATCCCTGTTTGGGATGTGCACAATGCAATAATGTTATTAGAGGAGAATATTTCTGCCATCCCCATACTGGGAAGAGATTAAATATAAAAGGTTTTTTCACTTGTAAATCTACCAATGTAGTTTATTTAATTAAGTGCCCCTGTGGTTCTATTTATGTAGGTGAGACTACACAGGCTGTCGGTGTACGTATTAATAAGCATAAATCTACAATTAGATGCTGCGATGTCACACTCCCGTTGCCACTACATTTCAAAGAAAAAAAACATTCTGTGGCACACAGGGGCGGACACAGACTGTAGTGGGCCCCTGTGCAAGAAATTTTTGGGGCCCCCCCCTGCCCTTCATAAGGCAACAAAGTTATGTAAACATAACCCCCCCATGTGCATCTCTCACCCCCCCCCATGTGCATCTTTCATCGCCCCCCATGTGCATCTTTCATCGCCCCCCATGTGCATCTCTCATCCCCCCCATGTGCATCTCTCATCCCCCCCCATGTGCATCTCTCACCCCCCCCATGTGCATCTCTCACCCCCCCCATGTGCATCTCTCATCCCCCCCGTGCATCTCATCCCCCCCGTTCCTAGTTAATTAATTGTATTTAAAAAAAATAAAACTTGTTATACTTACCCCCATGCGATCCCTGCAGAATCCTGGCGCTCGTCCACGTCGCTGCCACCAGGTTCTCCTGACGTTCGGCCATGTGACGGCGGCACATACATAGCCAGCAGCTTTTGTTTTGGCCAAAAGATTTTTAAAGCCGCCACCACGATAAGGTAGACTCTTCTGGCCGGGCCCTACTCTAACCTATTAAAATTTTCTTAAAACATCCAATACTCTTTTTAGATATATTTTTATTTCGTTTTCTTTAAGGGAATGTGTCATATACATTTTTTTTTAAATGACCAATAATACCACATACAGGGAATACCGCCACACCATGACCAGACCACATATTACCACAACATAGTGACCGAATAATACCACACAGAAGGAAGAAAAACTGCCACACCATGACCAGACCACATATTACCACCACATTACTAATATTACCATAAGTGTCATTATACACGGGAGCTCTATACATGGTATGTATAATTTAAGTGTCCAGGTAATCTAGTGATCACCAGTGACATTATACACAGGAGCTCTGTATATAGTGTCAGTGTACAGGTAATACAGTGATCACCAGTGACATTATACACAGGAGCTCTGTATATAGTGTCAGTGTACAGGTAATACAGTGATCACCAGTGACATTATACACAGGAGCCCGGTACATAGTATATAGTGTAAGTGTACATGTAATACACTGACTCACTGGTGACGTCTCTAGGTGAAGTCCTTCAGCTACGCTTTTCTCCTTCATCCAGCACAGACCGCCATCACGTCTTCCAGCCAGGACTCGTCTCTGCATAAAATAACACAGTTATCTAGAGCACATTCCCCAACTTCTACATTACGCAGCTGAATACAGACGTGCACCCACCATTAATATATAGTTATTATGCCACCCACCATTCCAAATATAAATTGTAATCCACCACGGTGCCCCCATTAACTGTAAATAGGCACTTAATATATCATTTAATTAGAACCTCTACTCTTTCCACCAATTTGTTACCAGTTACACTCCTGCATCCGCAACGCCCCCTACTCTATACTTCCTGCTCCCCGCATTCATTATTTACATGCACCCCCTGCCCCAATTCATTATATCATGTCCGTGCTCTCCCCACCCCATCATCATTTACTCTCCCCCACCCCACATTCATTATGTGCAGCTCATTATCCCCCTACTCCCAATTCCCCCATGTGCAGCTCATTTTCTCCCAATTCCCCCATGTGCAGCTCTCATCCCCCCCATGTGCACATCTCTCATCCCCCTCCCCATGTGCATCTCTCATCCCCCCACATGTGCAGCTCTCACCACCCCCCCCATGTGCAGCTCTCTCATCCCCCACATGTGCACCTCTCTCATCCCCCTCCCCCACATGTGCACCTCTCTCATCCCCCTCCCCCACATGTGCACCTCTCATCCCCCTCCCCCCATGTGCATCTCCCATTCCCCCCCCATGTGCACCTCTCTCATCCCCCTACCCCCATGTGCATCTCCCATTCCCCCCCCATGTTCATCTCCCATTCCCCCCCCCATATGTGCATCTCCCATTTCCCCCCCCCCTCCATATGTGCATCTCCCATTTCACCCCCCCATATGTGCATCTCCCATTTCCCCCCCCCCATATGTGCATCTCCCATTTCCCCCCCCATATGTGCATCTCCCATTTCCCCCCCCCATATGTGCATCTCCCATTCCCCTTCCCCCCCATGTGCATCTCCCATCCCCCCCCCCATATGTGCATCTCCCATTCCCCTTCCCCCCCATGTGCATCTCCCATTTCCCCCCACTCCTAGTTAATTGTATTTAAAAAAAAAAAAAAAAACTTGTTATACTTACCCCCATGCGATCCCTGCAGAATCCTGGCGCTCGTCCAAATCGCTGACACCAGGTTCTCCTGACTTCCGGTCATGTGACGGCGCGGTCACATGACCGGAAGTCAGGGGAATCATAAAGGCGCTGCCGCAGCAGAGCAGCGCAGCGCTGATGTCCCGGACCCGGCGCTTAGCATGGGGCCGGGGGCCCCATGAGGAGAGAGACGCACAAGAGGGGGGGCTCCGAGGGGGCCCCTACCGGCCGGGCCCCATACTGGAGTCAGGGCAGTCATGCCCTGATGGCGGCCCTGCTGGAGGCTGGAGGGGCCCCCTCTCCCTCGGGGCCCCCGTTCAATGAACCGGCTGCACGGTCGGTAGTTCCGCCCCTGGTGGCACAATTAAAATACCAAGTAATTGAGGAAATTCGTACACCTAGAAGAGATGGAAGCCTCAAAAAACTTCTTTTGAAGAGAGAGGCATATTGGATCTTTACACTTAATAGTTTATTTCCTAATGGTCTGAATAGGGACTATAATGTAAGTCAAATGTTCTAAAATCTCTACTCTTTTTTCCTCCTTTTTAGACTATTCAAAATCAATGAACATTTTTTCTGGATGTTGCAGTATTGGATGGGGTCGATGAGGAAGCGGCCTGCGGATGTGGCTGTATTCTGCAGTGGTGTTGCATTTTATTTGGGATATGAAATTGTGTGTTTCTGAGACTTTTCATTATTTATTATTTTGTATTATCTTGAGTTAATTTATTCCTATCATAGGATTTGTTATTAGTGACATTTTACAAGATCAGTCTTTTCATATATTGAATTTAGATGTCATCATAGGGTTAATAAATAAATAGAAAATAAAAACCTTTACAACTAGGGGTATATATCTACAAAAAATTTTCATGGAACTATCATGATTTGATTATGCATGATATTACTTGATTATTGATATTATGAAGAGGTGATCTGTTGACATGGTTATATTTTGCAGTATTGTAGTATATTATTTGAGACATGAAATTATATGTTTTTGAGACTCTCTACCACCTGGAACTTATCTATCCTTATAATTAGACTAGTAGTTGGATGACTATTAGAATGATTTGTGATGTCACAATTGTGATTTGATTCTATATAGAAAGATTTCGTTATTTAGTATATACACTAGAGATTAGTCTCTTTTCAATCCAGAGAGCATTAGAAGATGAATAATAATAATAATAATAAAAAATAAAAAATTCTTCAGCTAAAAAATTCTTCAGTTAGATATGATGTTTATATAAGGAATTTTCCATGTAGCAATTGCATTTTGCGATGTTGCAGTTGGGATATTACATTATATATGACATGATCTAAATATTGGTAGTATTTTAACGATTGGAGTCAATATGTTGGGGCTACTAATTATATAGAGTGAGCATTATAAAATTAATAATAAAAATTATAAAATTAATAAAAATAAAAAATGTGGAAAAATGGAAAGACAGTTTTTTATATATAAACTATAATTAGTGATGTAATAAAATATTCTATAAAATTATACCATTTATAGTAATTTGTGGATTGTTCACTCATACATTTTGATTGGGTGGATTGGACTATTTAAAATGGGATATTTTGATTTTTGTTTTTGTATCAGTATGGAGATATTATTTGTTTTTTATGATACTTTATTATTTTGTATATGTTGTATTTTGTGTTATATTCTGTTGTGGTTTTTGTATATTCTTTTGTATTTTTTTGTTAAAAAATTTTTATGATGTCATTTCCTTTGAATTCCTCTATATATGTGTGAAAGTTTCTTTGTTATTCACAATTGAAAAAAGCCTGTGAGGGGCTGAAACGTCTTGTTGTAGTTTTCCTACATGTGGAATAAATGAACTGATCGAATACACGTGAGTGCCGGGATTTCTTCATTTTACATAGAGTAGAGGGGGACCTTGATGCCATGGTCAGACATTGAGTATGTCTAGAGCTTAGTTTAACATAATTCCTTGTGGGCTGCAGTATTTGTAACCAGCCACAAGATGCCACTGTCGGGTACAGCTGATAGTATGAGTCTGCTAGCAGGGTGATAATGAGGAGTTAATTGAGTGAAAGGACGGCCCATAGCGGGTGGGCACTCTAGGAAACCTGTGGTGAGAAACAGTCAGTGAGAGTTTGGACAGAGAACTGTACGGGCAGCCTAATTATATGATGGCTGCTAGGGTAGATGGGAGCTCCATACCCCAGACAGTAGGATCACCGGTGTGAAGATCTCACTGCGCAAGAGTCCTGTTAGCTGGCCGGAGAAACTCAACGGAGGTATTGAGGACCCGAGGCACTTTGTCTGCAGGCAGCAGAGGAAGATAGGACTCCAGGCTAAGACGTGGGGGAGATATAGGATCCAGATACACTGTCGCTAGTGAGGAAGATTCTCTTGGGCTAGAGATTAGAGTCACAGAGATGCTTCACTTAAAGAGGGAACCAGGGCTGAAGATGTTGCCAGCGCCTGTGAAGGAGATGATAAGCTGTCGGGCCTTATCCATTATATCTGCCTGTAAATATTGTACATATTCCTCTTCCCGAAGTAAAGTCCCAGTTATGGTTAAGAACCTTGTGTCCTCCGAATTTATTGCTGCCCTAGTCCCAGAAGAGAAATGCCGGGAGACAGCCGCGATGGAATGGTCTGAAGTAAGTGGAGAGCACCACATAGACAGCCACACATCAGAGGGAGGACACGTATTGTCTGTAGGGTGCCAGAGCGAGCAGGGGCTACAGCTCACCCACGACTACCTCGCTGACGCACCTTACACATTTATGCAATAAGTCTAAAAAATTCCCGAGTATAGTCGCCTGCCCCTCGGTGGATTTGTTTGTGAAGTTAGTTTCAGCTGATGTAGAGAGATTGGGCAGTAAAAGATCTATGAGATTTGGTAAGAAGGAGGAACAGGCCCTTAAAGAAATGCAGTCTTAGAAGGATGTCCTCTTTAAGATGGCAGACAAGGGGGGCAATTTAGTTATTCGGCCCTGTAAAACCTATGAAAATCAAGCCTACAAGTTATTAGATAGAAATTGCTATACCCGATTACAACTCAACCCTTGACCTAAGTTCCAACAAGAGCTGATGGATATACAGTACAGACCAAAAGTTTGGACACACCTTCTCATTTAAAGATTTTTCTGTATTTTCATGACTTTGAAAATAGTACATTCACACTGAAGGCATCAAAACTATGAATTAACACATGTGGAATTATATACTTAACAAAAAAGTGTGAAACATCTGAAAATATGTCTTATATTCTAGGTTCTTCAAAGTAGCCACCTTTTGCTTTGATGACTGCTTTGCACACTCTTGGCATTCTCTAGATGAGCTTCAAGAGGTAGTCACCGGAAATGGTTTTTACTTCACAGTGACAGTGCCCTGTCAGGTTTAATAAGTTGGATTTCTTGCCTTATAAATGGGGTTGGGACCATCAGTTGTGTTGTGCAGAAGTCAGGTGGATACACAGCTAATAATCCTGCTGAATAGACTGTTAGAATTTGTATTATGGCAAGAAAAAAGCAGCTGAGTAAAGAAAAATGAGTGGCCATCATTACTTTAGGAAATGAAGGTCAGCCAGTCCGAAAAATTGGGCAAACTTGAAAGTGTCCCCAGTTCAGTTGCAAAAACCATCAAGCGCTACTAAGAAACTGGCTCACATGAGGACCGCCCCAGGAAAGGTAGACCAAGAGTCACCTCTGCTTGTGAGGATAAGTTTATCCGAGTCGCCAGCCTCAGAAATCGCAGGTTAACAGCAGCTCATATTAGAGACCAGGTCAATGCCACACAGAGTTCTAGCAGCAGACACATCTCTACAACAACTGTTAAGAGGAGACTTTGTGCATCAGGACTTCATGGTAAAATAGCTGCTAGGAAACCACTGCTAAGGACAGGCAACAAGCAGAAGAGACTTGTTTGGGCTAAAGAACACAAGGAATGGACATTAGACCAGTGCAAATATGTGCTTTGGTCTGATGAGTCCAAATTTGAGATCTTTGATTCCAACCACCGTGTCTTTGTGCGACGCAGAAAAGGTGAACGGATGGACTCTACATGCCTGGTTCCGACCGTGAAGCATGGAGGAGGAGGTGTGATGGTGTTGGGGTGCTTTGCTAGTGACACTGTTGGGGATTTATTCAAAATTGAAGACATACTGAACCAGCATGGCTACCACAGCATCTTGCAGCGGCATGCTATTCCATCCGGTTTGCATTCAGTTGGACCATCATTTATTTTTCAACAGGACAATGACCCCAAACACACCTCCAGTCTGTGTAAGGGCTATTTGACCAAGAAGGAGAGTGATGGGGTGCTACGCCAGATGACCAGTCCTCCACAGTCACCAGACCTGAACCCAATCGAGTTGGTTTGGGGTGAGCTGGACTGCAGAGTGAAGGCAAAAGGGCCAACAAGTGCTAAGCATCTCTGGGAACTTCTTCAAGATTGCTGGAAGACCATTTCCAGTGACTACCTCTTGAAGCTCTTCAAGATAATGCCAAGAGTGTGCAAAGCAGTCATCAAAGCAAAAGGTGGCTACTTTGAAGAACCTAGAATATAAGACATATTTTCAGTTGTTTCACACTTTTTTGTTAAGTATATAATTCCACATGTGTTAATTCATAGTTTTGATGCCTTCAGTGTGAATGTACAATTTTCAAAGTCATGAAAATACAGAAAAATCTTTAAATGAGAAGGTGTGTCCAAATTTTTGGTCTGTACTGTATTACAGGTAGCTTTTGAAAATAACATCATTTCCAAGAAATTCTTAGACAAGATAGCCACCCTTAAACCCAGACTTCCCACTTTTTATTTCATTCCTAAAATCCACAAAAATCCTACTGACCCTCCCGAACGCCCTATAGTGTCTGGGAATGGAGGTCTTTGTGAAACAATTTGTCAAATGATTGATCATTTCTTGAAACCGATAGTGTCAACCCTACCATCCAATATTCAGGACTCTACATTGGCTCTCAGGCGACTGGATCAGATCCACCTTAAGGAGGGCATGATCCTTGTTGTAGCCGATGTGGAAGCCTTATATACATCGATACGACACTCCGATGGACTTAAGGCAGTCAGCTGGTATTTAAAGAACAGTAATTTGGAGGCTCCCTTAATCGAACTTATCATGGTCCTGTTGGATTTTATCTTAAAACACAATTGCTTCACCTTTAATAAAAAGATTTTTATTCAAACGCAAGGGATGGCTATGGCGGCGGCCTGTGCCCCCTCGTATGCAAATCTTTTTATGGGGACCTGAGAGCGGGAGATGTTCCAAAGCGCTCCAGTTGAGGGCTTGGATAGGGCCCACAACTGGATGCGCGATATAGACGACATACTCTTTGTGTGAAAGGGCACAAGTGAGGAGCTGGAGCAATTCATGATAAATTTAAAAACCAATGATATAAATGTGAAATTAACTTATTCAAGTGGTTTACATCTAAGTTTTCTGGATATAGATCTTGAGATAACAACAGATGGATTGATTAGGACTGATATTTTCAGGAAACCAACTTCCACTAATTCTATTGTGCATGTGAGCTCCTCACATCTGCCCTCAACCATACAGAGTATACCCACCAGCCAATACCTGAGAGCTTGGCGGATCTGCTCTACGGATGAAAACTTTGAACAACCAGCTGTCGACCTATACATAAGGTTCAGGGATAGAGGGTATGGACACAGAGCAATTAGGCGGGGGTATAACAGGGCAAAGAAATATTCAAGAAATTAGTTACTCTATGATAATAATCCCAGACAAAAACATTCAACAGTGGGAGATTAATCACCCCTTTCAATAGCCAGTGGAAGAGATTCACGAACATTATTCAGAAACACTGGAGGATTCTTCAGATGGATCCCATCCTGGGAAAACTGATTGCAGAAAGACCAAGTATTACAGCTAAAAGATCGAAAAACTTGAAGGATCTACTTGTTCGGAGTCATTACCAAAAAACTAAGATTAATGACAGCTTTTTCACTAATCACATTAAGGGCTTTTGCCCATGTGGACATTGTAAGGCAAGTCAAAATCTGGTGAAAGGTAAAAAATTCACTGACTCCAACAATAGCAGAGAATTCACAATCAATAAATTTTTGACGTGCTCCTCCAAGGGGGTAGTCTACTTAGCTGAATGCCCCTGCCAGAAAAAGTATGTGGATATGACCACCTGAGAACTAAAAGTCAGAGTACGTGAACATATACAGTACGTGACATTGAAAAATCAAAACTCTCAGAGGAAGAATGTGAACTAAAAACTTTACCAAGGCATTTTAGAACCTTCCACAATAGTGATGTCAGGCTCTTTAAGATCAAATCTATTGACCAGGTATCGATGTGATCTAGAGGGTGCGATTTATTTAAAATTCTTTCCCAGGTAGAAAGCTGGTGGATTTTTAGGCTTAAAACCGTTAGCCCAATGGGATTGAATCAAAATTTTGGGTTTAACTCGTTCCTATAAACCATGTGGTGACGTGTTCCCAGTGTTTTTTATGGGTTTAGGGTGTTTTTATCTGTGTATTTATTTTATATTTTGTCTAGTTTTTATTGTGATCCTATCCCAGGAGGGCTCAGCTGAGGACCTGGCAATATCTATTAGCAGTGGGCCGGACAGATACATGAGAAAACGGACCTGAGTACTTACCTGTTGGCCCTAGATAGTGAGGACGGATGTGTTTGATCTATCCGGATACTGGTGGGACCGGTTGTTTTTCCGCGTTTTTGCACTTTTGTATTGCTTTCAACCGTGACAAACGCATTCACCGGGAAATGTCATTTTAACATTTTACAACCTTATCTGGCCATGTGCTGTGTGACACATGCATACAGTGCTGAAAAGACATGGGAACAGCATGAGGAAGACCCCTGGAAGCATCTCTGACACCCAGGTCACTGCCTAAAAGTGTGCCCATCAGAAGTTATCCTTGCAGCATCAGAAGATGCAGACTTGCAACTATCCCCGTGCAAGTCCTTGTCCCAGGGCAGGGTTCAATTGTACCTCCTCCATTCCTTGCAATGCAAGCGCAAGTATGCAGCCTGCCACCCACTCACCCCCAGGCTGCAATACCATATTGCTTGCTTGCTTGCACTTGAAATTGGGCCTTTTAGGTATGTGGAGGTAGAATCTGGCCACCACGTCATGGCTGCGTCGGCGGCCTGGTATCCATACTCAGTCCCCAGCCGCCCGGCGGCCGGGTGTTCACGCTTGGTCCCCAGCCGCCAGGGGGCAGCCGGGTGTCCATACTCGGTCCCCAGCTGTCCCGCGGCCGGGAGCCCACACACGGTCCCCAGCCACCTGGGGGCGGCCGGGTGTCTATAAACGGTCCCCAGCCGCCCCTATTTGTCCCGGTGCACCTTATATACAAGCGCGCATACCAAAACATTACCTGTGCCCTCCCCAGTGCCTTTAGTAGAAGGACAGCCTAACCACAAACACGTGGACAAGTGAATGTGGCCAGGGATGGTCCATCTCACTGACGCCTTCACACTGGGTTAATATTGTGGAAGCCGGGACACAGTTGGACACTGGGATGCAACACGTCCTCCAGACATAGAGGATTGCGGATCCTGGGTCAATCAGGCTTCAACACAAAGTTCAGAAGGTAGACAGCAGCAGTGGTCGGCCTCCTATACAACTAGTAAATTATTCATGATCATGAGGCCATCCATCTCCTTAGCTTTCTGTTCCTTGGAATGCAAGCGCATGTATGTAGTAGCGGCTAGGCCTGAGGTGGTCAGCATTTTGGTGCATATCCTACCTCCTCCGAGGATTGCTGGATGTTTTCCTGCTACTATCCCAGTTCTATGACTCCCTTTAAAACAAAGCTTAAGGTGATGAATGATGGATGAGGTGGTGGCAAAGGAGAAAGAGCAGGAGGAACAGGGACCATTCACATCAATATCAGGCTAGTCAACCACACATGTCTTGTAGGATATGTTTCTGTACCAAAAGGAGCGGTTCGGCTACACTGTTATAGGGCATACAGTGAGTGCAATGCCTACCAAAAATTTCGAGGCACTCCAATGCCCCTTGGAAGTGACATGGAGGTCAGAGGGCCTTAACTAAACCGTGTTTTCCATTTATAGCAACTGGGTCTCCTGTACACTGTTGGCCTAAGCAGTGAATGGAAGGCTTTCCAAAAATTATGAGGAACTGCAATGCCCCTTGAAACAGACGTGGATTACAGCGTACTAAAAACCTTCTACCCATTATTGGGGAGTGGGTCTCACTTAGTGTTCACCTATGCATTGAAAAGCAAAAGCTGACTAAAATTAGGAGGAAATGCAATGCCTGTTGGAAGAGTCATGGAGGTTAGAGTTAATTAAAAGCCCCTTGGAAGAGCTGTGGAGTTCAGAGTGGTTTAACAAGACGGTTTTAATGCCCCTTGGAAGAGACGTGGAGGTCACAGTAGCTTATCAAGACGGTTTTAATGCCCCTTAGAAGAGACGTGGAGTTCAGAGTGGTTTAACAAGACGGTTTTAATGCCCCTTGGAAGAGACGTGGAGTTCAGAGTGGTTTAACAAGACGGTTTTAATGCCCCTTGGAAGAGACGTGGAGGTCACAGTAGCGTAACAAGACGATTTTAATGCCCCTTGGAAGAGACGTGGAGTTCAGAGTGGTTTAACAAGATGGTTTTAACGCCCCATGGAAGAGACGTGGAGGTCACAGTAGCTTAACAAGATGGTTTTAATGCCCCTTGGAAGAGACGTGGAGTTCAGAGTGGTTTAACAAGACGGTTTTAATGCCCCTTGGAAGAGACATGGAGGTCACAGTAGCTTAACAAGACTGCTTTAATGCCCCTTGGATGAGACGTAGAGTTCAGAGTGGTTTAACAAGACGGTTTTAATGCCCCTTGGAAGAGACGTGGAGGTCACAGTAGCTTAACAAGACGGTTTTGATGCCCCTTGGAGGATACGTGGAGTTCAGAGTGGTTTAACAAGACGGTTTTAATGCCCCTTGGAAGAGACGTGGAGGTCACAGTAGCTTAACAAGACGGTTTTAATGCCCCTTGGAAGAGACGTGGAGTTCAGAGTGGTTTAACAAGACGGTTTTAATGCCCCTTGGAAGAGACGTGGAGGTCAGAGTGGTTTAACAAGATGGTTTTAATGCCCCTTGGAAGAGACGTGGAGGTCAGAGTGGTTTAACAAGATGGTTTTAATGCCCCTTGGAAGAGACGTGGAGTTCAGAGTGGTTTAACAAGACGGTTTTAATGCCCCTTGGAAGAGACGTGGAGGTCACAGTAACTTAACAAGACGGTTTTAATGCCCCTTGGGAGAGATGTGGAGTTCAGAGTGGTTTAACAAGACGGTTTTAATGCCCCTTGGAAGAGACGTGGAGGTCACAGTAGCTTAACAAGACGGTTTTAATGCCCCTTGGAAGAGACGTGGAGGTCACAGTGGAATAAAAAGACAATATCACTGCCCCTTGGAAGAGACGTGGAGGTCCCAGTGGAATAAAAAGACAATATCAATGACCCTTGGAAGAGACGTGGAGGTCACAGTAGCTTAACAAGACGATTTTAATGCCCCTTACAAGAGCCATGCAGTACAACATATTAAAAACAATATTCCCATTATTGGGGAGTGGGTCTCCCATAGTCTTTGCCTATGCCTTCCAAGCAAAAGCTGCCAAAAATTAGGACAGAGGAACTTGCAATGCCCCTTACAAGAGCCATGCAGTACATTATATTAAAAACATTATTTCCATTATTGGGGAGTGGGTCTCCCATAGTCTTTGCCTATGCCTTCCAAGCAAAAGCTGCCAAAAATTAGGACGGAGGAACTTGCAATGCTGGCAATACGGACCACGGTCACCCTGGTGGTATAGTGGTGGTGGAGGCTGAGGATAAGGAGAAGAGCAAAAAACAGCCAAAATGAGGAAGCGTATACCCATGTGTGGGTGTGAAGTGGTGCATGGGAATACACCTCCCGAAATAACACAGTGGATTTGACTTTATGTTACTCTGCTGTCATTTGGTGGTGATGAGAAGTCTGGCCCAATCCAGCCCTTGTTCATTTTGATAAGAGTCAGCTTGTCAGCATTGTCAGTTGACAGGCGAATGCGCTTATCAGTTATAATTCCCCCAGCGGCACTAAAAACACGCTCCGATAACACGCTAGCGGCAGGGCAGGCCAGGACATCCAAGGCGTACAGAGCGAGTTCATTCAAAGTGTCCAGCTTGGATACCCAATAATTAAAAGGCACAGAGGAATCACGGAGGACGCTGGTACGGTCGGCAAGGTACTCCCTCACCATCTTTTGAAACTTTCCACTCCTTGTGAGAGTACCCCGCGCCTCAAGGCCTGTAAGCTGGGCGGGTCTCAGAAAACTGTCCCAGAATGTCGACAGTGTTCCCCTGCCTCTGCTGGATTGGAGTTGCGTCTCTCTTGCCTGTACGCCTTGGTTGGGCAACGAACTGTGACCTCTGCTGCTAGCGTGTTCAGATGCGAATTTTTTTAACAGTTCTGCATCAAGGGCCTTCTGGTACTGCCCCATTTTTGTAGACCTCTCTACCTCAGGAATAAGAGAGTGAAAGTTCTCCTTGTAGCGGGGGTCTAAAAGTGTCACCAACTAGTAATGACTGTCACTCGACTTTTTGACAACACGAGGGTCACGGTTAAGGCAGCATAACATAAAGTCAGCCATGCGTGCCAGCCTGGTAATGGGCAAGTCTTCCATGTCCTCACCAAGATGACGACTGACCATGCTCTCCTTCTCCTCCTCCTCCTCCTCGTCCCCCCTGTCCTCAGGCCACCCACGCTGAACCAATGGTATGACAGTTGTACAGGTACTACCGTCTACAGCGCATGATACCAGATCCTGTTCTTCCTCCTCCTCCTCCTCTCCCTCATTGTCCCCCAATGCACGCTGGGATGAGATGAGGCTGGGCTGTGTGTAATCGCTCGCTACGGCTTCTTAATCCATCTCCTCATACTCTGGCTGCAATGCCTCCTCTTTAATTCTCTGCAGAGAGCGTTGCAAAAGACAAACAAGTGGGATGCTGACGCTAATGATGGCCACTCACTATCTTGGTGGACTCCTCAAAGTTTGTCAGGATGGTAGATATGTCAGACATCCAGGTCCACTCCTGAGGTCTTATGTGTGGAGTCTGACCTGAATATCGACGGCCTTGTTGCAGCTGGTACTCTACAACTGCTCTCTTCTGCTCACAAATCCTTTGCAACGTGTGGAGGGTAGAGTTCCGACGTGTTGGGACATCACACACCAGTCGGTGTGCCGGAAGCTGCAAACGCTGCTGCAACACAGCAAGGGCGGCGGAAGCTGTAGACAACTTCTGAAAATGAGCTGACAGGCGGCGTACTTTGACGAGCAGATCTGGCAACTCAGGGTACAATTTAAGAAACCTCTGATCCACGAGGTTAAGCACTTGAGCCAGGCATGGTACGTGTGTGATCTCGCCTCGCCTCAGAGCCTCCACCAGGTTACGGCCATTGTCACACACGACCATGCCTGGATGTAGGTTCAGCGGTCTCAGCCACAGATTTGCCTGCTCTTTCACAGCTGTCCACAACTCACAAGCAGTGTGAGGTTTATCACCTAAGCTTATGAGTTTCAGCACAGCCTGTTGCCGCTTGGCTGAGGCAGTACTGCAGTGCTTCCAGCTTGTAACTGATGTGGTGATATCTGAGATGGAGGCAGAACATGAGGAGGAGGAGGAGGATGATGCGCAGGAGCTGTACACTGTGGGGGCAACTCTGACTGACATAGGGCCTGAAATCCTCGGTGTGGGGAGGATGTGTTCCGTCCCAAGGTCCGACTGGGTCCCGGCTTCCACTATGTTTACCCAGTGTGCCGTCAGCGAGATGTACCGTCCCTGGCCACAAGCACTTGTCCACGTGTCCGTTGTCAGGTGGACTCTCCCAGTAACTGCGTTGTTGAGGGCACGGCAGATGTTTTGGGACACGTGCTTGTGTAGTGCGGGGATGGCACACCGGGCAAAATAGTGTCGGCTGGGGACCGAGTACCGAGGGACGGCCACCGCCATAAGGTTGCGGAAGGATTCCGTCTCCACCAGCCTAAAAGGCAGCATTTCCAATGCAAGCAGTCGTGGAATGTGCGAATTTAGGACTGTGGCCTGTGGGGCGTTGGCTGCGAATTTGCGCTTTCGTTCAAAGGTCTGGGATATGGACAATTGAACGCTGCGGTGGGACGTGAACGTGGACGTTGATGCTGTTTCTTGAGAATCTGCCATAACAAGTGAAGACTGAGAGGAGGGGGCATCTTTGAATGCAGTATGGACAGGGGATTGCCTTGCACGCACAACAGGGGGTTCTCTTACACGCACAACAGCGGAAGAAGCAGTGGTGACACCCGCTGACACTGGTTGTGGACCCTGGGGTTCGCCCCACAAAGTCGGGTGCTTTGCTGACATGTGCCTGATCATGCTGGTGGTGGTCAGGCTGGTAGTTTTGTCACCCCTGCTGATGCTGGCCTGGCAGATGGTACAAATGGCCTTTTTGGGGTTATCAGCAGAGTCTTTAAAAAAATTCCAGACTCTGGAAGACCTACCGGTTGTACTGGCAACGTCCCTCGTGTTGGTGTTACGGGGAACGGTTGCCCGCCTTCTGTCTGCGGGCACCACACTGCTTCTTCCTGTCTGTTGGGGTACTCTGCCTCCCTCCCCCTGTGTGCTGCTGGCCTCGCTCTGCGTGTCCTTCTGCCACGTTGGGTCAGTTACTAGATCATCCACCACCTCCTCCTCTTCCACTTCCGCACCACGGTCCTACTCCTCACTTCATGGCTATTGTATCTCGTCATCGTCCACCTCATGTGACAAATTGCCAGCATCGCCATCCTGTGGCCGTGGCTGTTCAAATATTTGACCATCGCTACATGGGATCTCCTCTTCCACCACTTCAAGCGGAGCAGGCAAGGGTCCCAAATATGGAAATGGACCAGTGAACAGCTCTTCAGAGTGTCCAACTGTGGGATCAGTTGCTGTCTGACGACACTCGGCTTGGTGGGAGGAAGGAGCATCAGGGTGAGGAGGAGTATGCGGTCGAGACTCACGGCTACTAACACTTGACCGTGTGGAAGACAGACCGGAGGTGGTGGTGCCCAGGTGACTGGAAGTAATATCTGCTATCCAATTAATAACCTGTTCACACTGATCAGTTCGCAATAGTGGTGCTGTTGTGTGCTTCCCTAGTAATTCGGTCAAGAACTGGGAGCGAGAAGATGTGGCTGTTGGTTGTGGCACATTTTCACCTTGGTCACGGCCCCGTCCTCTGCACACACCATCACCAGAACGTCCAGTTCCACTTCCCTTGCCATGCGCCTTGCCCATTGTAAATGAAGTAAAATAGCTTACACTCGCACTATCAATGGCAAAAGGGTCATAAAAAGGAGAATTGAACCGTGTCAGCAAGACACTCAAAATGTTTTTTTTTATGGAAAAAAGGCAAAAAAGTGGATAATACAGAGATTTGAACCGTGCAACTCCAAAACCACAGTTCTAGTTATTTGGCCCACACCAGAATCTTTTAAACAGATATATTTGTGTCTGAACAGTCAGCGAGACACTCAAAATGTTTTTTTTTTATGGAAAAAAAGGCAAAAAAGTGGATAATACAGAGATTTGAACTGTGGAACTGCAAAACCACAGTTCTAGTTATCTGGCCTACACCAGACTCTTTTAAACAGATATATTTGTGTCTGAACAGTCAGCGAGACACTCAAAATGTTTTTTTTATGCAAAAAGGTGGATTACACCCAGATTTGAACCGTGGAAGAGGAAAACCACAGTTCTAGTTATCTGGCCTACACCAGAATCTTTTAAACAGATATATTTGTGTCTGAACAGTCAGCGAGACACTCAAAATGTTTTTTTATGGAAAATAGGCAAAAAAGTGGATAATACAGAGATTTGAACCGTGGAACTGCAAAACCACAGTTCTAGTTATTTGGCCTACACCAGACTCTTTTAACCACTTCGCACCAGAGCCTGTTTTTGCCTTCGTGACCGGGCCAATTTTTTCAATTCTGACCACTGTCACTTTATGAGGTAATTACTCTAGAACGCTTCAACGGATTCCCCTGATTCTGAGAATGTTTTTTCGTGACATATTGTACTTCATGATTGTGGTAAAATTTCTTCAATATCACTTGCGTTTATTTGTGAAAAAATTGGAAATTTGGCGAAAATTTTGAAAATTTTGCAATTTTTAAACTTTGAATTTTCATGCCCTTAAATAAGAGAGATATGTCACACAAAATGGTTAATAAATAACATTTCCCACATGTCTACTTCACATCAGCACAATTTTGGAACCAAAATTTTTTTCTGTTAGGAAGCTATAAGGGTTAAAAGTTGACCAGCGATTTCTCATTTTTACAACAAAATTTACCAAAACATTTTTTTTAGGGACCACATCTTGTTTGAAGTGACTTTGAGGGGCCTTTATGACAGAAAATACCCAAAAGTGATGCCATTCTAAAAACTGCACCCCTCAAGGTGCTCAAAACCACATTCAAGAAGTTTATTAACCCTTCAGGTGCTTCACAGGAATTTTTGGAATGTGGAAGAAAACATTGAACATTTAACTTTTTTCACAAAATTTCTACTTTAACCTCAAATTTTTAATTTTCACAAGGGCAGCCAGAAAAAATGGACCCCAAAATGTGTTGTGCAATTTTTCCTGAGCACGCTGATACCCCATATGTGGTGCAAAACCAATGTTTGGGCGCACGGCATGGCTCGAAATGTATGGAGCGCCATTTGACTTTTGGAATGGAAATTTGGCTGGAATCGATAGCGGACACCATGTTGCATTTGGAGAGCCCCTGAGGTGCCTAAATAGAGGAAACCCCCAACAAGTGACCCCATTTTGGAAACTAGACCCCTCAAGGAACTTATCTAGATGTGTGGTGAGCACCTTGAACCCCCAGGGGCTTCACAGAATTTTATAATGTTGAAGTGTGAAAATAAAATAAAAAAATTTTAACACAAAACTGCTACTTTAGCCTCAAATTTTTAATTTTCACAAGGACAGCCAGAAAAAATGGACCCCAAAATGTGTTGTGCAATTTCTCCTGAGCACGCTGATACCCCATATGTGGTGCAAAACCACTGTTTGGGCGCACGGCATGGCTCGGAAGGTAAGGAGCGCCATTTGACTTTTGGAATGGAAATTTGGCTGGAATCGATAGCGGACGCCATGTTGCATTTGGAGAGCCCCTGAGGTGCCTAAACAGAGGAAACCCCCAACAAGTGACCAAATTTTGGAAACTAGACCCCTCAAGGAACTTATCTAGATGTGTGGTGAGCACCTTGAACCCCCAGGGGCTTCACGGAATTTTATAATGTTGAAGTGTGAAAATAAAAAATCACATTTTTAACACAAAACTGCTACTTTAGCCTCAAATTTTTAATTTTCACAAGGGCAGCCAGAAAAAATGGACCCCAAAATGTGTTGTGCAATTTCACCTGAGCACGCTGATACCCCATATGTGGTGCAAAACCACTGTTTGGGCGCACGGCATGGCTTGGAAGGTAAGGAGCGCCATTTGACTTTTGGAATGGAAATTTGGCTGGAATCGATAGCGGACGCCATGTTGCATTTGGAGAGCCCCTGAGGTGCCTAAACAGAGGAAACCCCCAACAAGTGACCAAATTTTACAATCTACTCCTCTGTATAAATTAATCTAGTGGTGGGAAAATAAGTAGATAGGTAAATGGTCACTAAACCCATAGATGAATTCCCAGAGAGGTGTCATTTCAAAAATGGGGTCACTTCAGGGGGGATTCTGCTGTTCTGGCACTTTTCAGAGGCGCTAAGTACCAGAACTAAAGAATCCCCCCTGAAGTGACCCCATTTTGGAAATGACACCCCTCTGGGAATTCATCTATGGGTTTAGTGACCATTTTAACTCAATGGATGATTTCCAGAAACAAGAACGCAATGGAAGGTTTAGATTCTGGAGAACCCCCCCCCACACACCCCTGGAAATTAAGTGAGCTCTACTCGATGTGTCATTCACTAAATGAACCAAATGTTTGAATGACAAATTGGGATACATTTTTACAGTTTAAAAACGTGGTTCTGTGTGGAAGATTTTAAAGCAGTCAGTGACGCATAAGGCTGGCAATGATGGGCATTGTGGGCAATAGTAGCGGGTATCACGCCTCATTCCTCTCTTAGTACACGACATCTTTTCTGGGGGTTCCTTCTTGTTTCCGTTGCTGGAATAAGTGCAATAAAATGTCGCTCAGTGAGTCTTTTCACATCCTCAGATTCTAATGGATGAGCGGGGCTAACACTTTGAAAAACAAGATTTTCAATTACCTTTTCTTGATAATCAAGAAAAGGATCTGAATTTCCTGCTTTTTTGTACAACACAAAAGAATTGTATGTGGCCACCTGAAACAAATAAATAACCAACTTTTTATACCAGGTATAGGACTTTCTTGATACCAGGTATGGCTGTAGAACCTGGTCTGCAAGGTCCACACCCCCCATGTGTTTGTTGTAGTCAATGACTGACACAGGTTTTTGCTTCGGAGTGGTGGATCCTAGTTCTACAGTGGCCCTTGTGGCATCTGTGTGGATCGAGCTGAGGACAAAAATATCCCTCTTATCCCTATACTTCAGGGCAAGCAGCTCTCCGTTGCGTACAGCCCCTGACTGCCCCTTTTGAAACTTTTGGTTGATCAATGGTTGTGGAAACCCCTGACAGTTTTCACGAATGGTCCCACAAGCTCCGATGTTGTGTTCAACCAGACTTTTAAATAGGGGTATGCTGGTGTAATAATTGTCCACATATAGATTGTAGCCTTTTTGAAAAAAATGGACTTATCAGCTTCCAGACAATTTTTCCAGATGTCCCCAGATAAGTAGGGCATCCTGGTGGGTTTAGTTGGCTATCTTTCCCCTCATATATGCGAAAATCGGATGTGTATCCGGTTGAACTTTCGCACATTTTCTAGAGCTTTATTCCAAACATTGCCCTTTTAGATGGGATAAATTGCTTGAGGTGCAGTCTTCCTTTGAATTTTACAAGGGACTCATCTATAGAAATATTTTGTGTTGGGGTGTAGAGCCTTAATAATTTTTCTGACAAATTTTCAATGATGGGTCTAATTTTATATAACCTGTCATGTTCTGGGGCATTTCTGGGCAGGCATTGACTATTGTCGTTAAAATGCCAAAACCGCATGAGCATTTCATAACGGGTCCTAGTAAGAACGACTGTAAACATAGGGGTGGCTTGAACAGGGTGGTTGGACCAGTAGGATCGAATGCTTGGTTTTTTAACAAACCCCATGGCAAATATAAGTCCTAAAAAATTTTTTATTTCTGGGACATTAGTTGGTGTCCATAAATTTGCCCTAGCATAGTAACATCGGGGATTCTGGCTTATGAATTGGGATGCGTATAAATTTGTTTGCACGACAATATGCTCTAGCAAGCTGTCTGTAAAAAACAAATTAAAAAAATGAATTGGTCCAAAATCTTCCACCTCCACATTTATACCAGGAATGGCGTTGAAATCAGGGCTGAATGGAGCAGCCGAATCCGAAGCCTCCCATCTGGGAAATGCTAGATCATGTGGCAAAGCCCCTTGTACACTGGCGTGCGCCAATTCACTAGTAGCAGGATCAGCGCTTGTACTGGGCAGTGTTCCCTGATTTGGAGACGTTTCTCCAGTAGCGCTATTTGCCCCTATTGCTGTACTGGTCCTTGGGCTTGAGGATGGACCAGAATCACTGCTCATTTCTGAGCTCTCAGTGTCGCCGCTACTAAAGCCCTCAAAATCCACATCTCCATCTGAGATTGCACTGTCATCACTATCAGAACATAGCAGGGCATACACCTCCTCTGCGGTATAAGTCTGACGGGCCATTTTATTTTTATATTTTTTGACTGGACTGAACGGATGGGATTGGGACTGGACTGACCGGACTGGACTGACCGGACTGGACTGATCTGACAGGACTGACTGACTGACAGGACTGACTGACAGGACTGACTGATCTGACAGGACTGACTGACTGACAGGACTGACTGATCTGACAGGACTGACTGACTGGACTGACTGATCTGACAGGACTGACTGACTGACAGGACTGACTGATCTGACAGGACTGACTGACTGACTGACAGGACTGACTAATCTGACAGGACTGACTGACTGACAGGACTGACTGATCTGACAGGACTGACTGACTGACAGGACTGACTGATCTGACAGGACTGACTGACTGACAGGACTGACTGATCTGACAGGACTGACTGACAGGACTGACTGACTGACAGGACTGACTGACTGACAGGACTGACTGATCTGACAGGACTGACTGACTGACAGGACTGACTGACTGACTGACAGGGCTGACTGATCTGACAGGACTGACTGACTGACAGGACTGACTGATCTGACAGGACTGACTGACTGACAGGACTGACTGATCTGACAGGACTGACTGACTGACAGGACTGACTGATCTGACAGGACTGACTGACTGACAGGACTGACAAACCCTAACCTAACTCTTACTTTCTTTTTTGATTTTTTTTTTCACTTTTACAGTGGCAAGGCTGACAGCTCTTGTCACACTGTTTCTCCTCTGCTCTCTCACTGAGATCCGAGGAGAAACAGTGTATTTATCAGGCAGATCGCCTGGGAAAGTTTGTTGCTAAAACAAACTTCCCTAGTGATCTCTCTGATTGGCTGGTGAGACGCTGACATCATCGAGACCTGAGCCAATCAGGTCTCGATGATGTCAGAGGTCACAGCACCGGGATCCCCTCGCTGCTAAGGTATGTGGGGGTCCCGATCGCCGACCACCAGCTGTCACTATCTTTTAAATGCCGCGATCGCTATGGATCGCAGCATCTAGAAGATAGGAACAGGTTAACATCATGGGGACCTGATCCAATCAGGTCCCCATGATGACACATGTCAGAGCTATCGCTCTGAACCGGTACCGCAGCGCTTGCAGGACCCGGGGGGTCCTGAGCGCTGCGGGACCACCCAGCGCCGACGTTTATGTACAGTGGGCGGTCGGGAACCGGTTAAACAGATATATTTGTGTCTGAACAGTCAGCGAGACACTCAAAATGTTTTTTTTTTTATGCAAAAAGGTGGATTACACGCAGATTTGAACAGTGGAAGAGGAAAACCATGGTTCTAGTTATTTGGCCTACACCAGAATCTTTTAAACAGATATATTTGTGTCTGAACAGTCAGCGAGACACTCAAAATGTTTTTTTTATGGAAAAAAGGCAAAAAAGTGGATAATACAGAGATCTGAACCGTGGAACTGCAAAACCACAGTTCTAGTTATCTGGCCTACACCAGACTCTTTTAAACAGATATATTTGTGTCTGAACACTCACAGACACCCTCAATATTTTTTTTTTTTTTGGGGGGGGGGGATACCAAAAGGTTAATAAGACGGGTATTTGTGCAGTCTGACTGAGGGGAAAAAAAGAAAAAGAGGATTTAGATGAAAAAAAAAGGATTTTTCCTGGCCCCTGAGACCTGGGGCTAAGTCTAGCAACTTGAAAAGCAGCACACAGGACTGTAATGCAGTGTTTGTTGGTATAACCACTGCGTCTCCTATACAGCCTGCCTGCCTGATATCTGGGATGGATATTAGTCCTGAGAAGGACTGTTTGCTTGATTTTGCAGGCTTTAGAGACCCTACACTACCTATTTCGCTGTATAAATCTCTCCCTAGCTCAGCAGCACTCTCCCTACACCATCTGAACCAGAGCGACTGTGTCCAATCACTGTAATGCCCACAACCAACATGGCTGCGGCATTACAGTGACTCGCAATCCTTGCATGTTCATTGGCTCTGTAAAGAGCGCCAAACATGCAGGGCGGAGACCAGAGCTCCTGCCCGAGTAACCCGGAAGTGCTCGGGCAGTACCGAGCAGTGACGAGCATGCTCGCTCAACACTAATTATTAATCATGATTTGTTTTTTGCACTAAGCACATAGCACTTTAGGTAGAATTAGGCGGTTGATTACTGAGGGCTGATTGGGACTGCCACCTTAAATAATTTAATAGTGCAATATTGTGGTGGAGTTAATTTTTGATGTGGACTGTGTTGCCTCCTTAATAGCGCTGTGTGTTTTTAATGTTGCTATATGTTCAATAAAGATTCACTGTTTGGTTTAAAAAAAACTCTGGTCTACTGGGCTCTTTTTCTAGGCTCAGGTGGTATGATACTAAATTCATACTGCCTGAACTAAAGTCAGCATGGTTCAGAACCTGGATGTTTTTCTCTGAAATGCACTATAGGGAGAGAAGTGATTAGTCTGGCTTGGCCCTGGGGCCAGCTTATTTGCAAGCCTTGTGAGATGTGTGTCGGCTCACCAGGGTGGTATTAATGTGTATACCTGTGTCCGCATCAGTATAATATTGTACCTGTTGTAAATAGGTTTGATCATCTGCAGTAATGTTGTTATTCGGTCACAAGATGTTGCTGTTCCCTAAGCATTACTGAAAGACTGTAAGATACATATTGAATGTCAGAGGTGAAACTGAAACACAACAAGAGGAATTGCGGCCATCTTAAGGGCAGTCTGCAGTTATTGAGAACTGGGAAAGGATGTGCTGGAGGGGAATCCAATGACATCCTCTCATGGAAGCATCTCATGGAGACCAGAGCAGTGGCAGAGTGGAGCTGATCATGTGCGTGACCAGAACCTGTCCGGATGTAAGCAGATTTCTGCCTGGGATGCTGCTGAAAGATGGAAAAGGCAGGTACCTGGCGTGAGAGGTATTGGACGCCGCTGAGGAGTTAAGTCACAGTCATCTATGGTACTGTTCACCTGCTGGAGGGACCCTGCGTACACCGATTGTTTATCCGGAGCAGACCCGGGTCAGTAAGAAAATGAAGGCCCACTGCGCTGCCGCAGTACAATACTCAAGGCTGAGATACAGCCTGTAGTTAGATAGGCATATTGACTGTTTCAGGCCACGTTTATTGCCAAAATCAACGTAACTCCCAGATTGGCTGCCATGTTTCCTGTTTGTTCCATAATTAAGAGTCCTAATCCACACCTAGGTGACGAAACAGCACACAATGGACTTCAGACCAAACTTGAACTTCTGTTTTTTCAGGAGAGAGTTTCTAAGGAACATTATAGTATAGGATAATGGTTCAACTTTGATAGACTTTATTTATGACCTTCGCAGATAGTTAACTGGGGTATTTTTGGTATAGTTGAGGACGGACTATTCCTCTGAGTTCATTGAAGTCACATCGGGATGGGAGAGAGGGAGAGGGAGACTTGGTTGGGGGATAGAGGTAATTGATTGTAAGATTGTAAACTGTTGTGCTGTACCACAGGCGAGCCTGTACATTACACTCATATAATTGTCCCAGTTCCCAGAGTGTTAACAGGTAACAGGCGGCCGGTTTAGACGGGAATTGGATGTTTCGCCCTCAGCAGTTCGCCCCCAGCAATTGGCCCCCGGGTACATTTCGCCCCGCACATTTCGTCCCCAGCATAGAAATGATAGGGGCGAAATGTGCAGGGGCAAAATGTACCTGGGAGCGAACTGATGGGGGCGAACTGCTGTGGTCAAATTGCTTTGGGGGAACTGCTGGGGGCAAAAAGATTTATAGAAAGTATAGTACTGTAGGTACAGATTGGATGCCACAATGGCTGAATGTCTGTATATTGTTTTGAATGTTTTCTATTTTCTGGTTGAGTCATCCACATAACTAAGTAAAATAAGTACGGTGAGTGAGCTGTGTAGCAGTCAGTTTTCTCCCCCATGACTTTACTGTATCCTGAGGAACACACCCCGGTACACGACTTACAGTCTCTCTATGTACACACGGAAGCCGACCCAGGGAGGTGCTAGGCTAATCAGCCCTCGCTCTATAATCCCCAGTTGGCTCTTTAATTTTTGTGGCGATTTAGAGTTAAACATACATGGCGGCAATCACACTGCCAGGCTCTGATTAAATTCTGCACATGTTTCAGGCAGCATGAATCTGTTAGAATCTATGTTGTTTTACTATTGGGCAAATTGTTGTGGTTTGCTGGCTTCTAGTCTTTTCCTCTGGTGCTGGGTTTCTTGATCACGTGATCTCTGCACCGTTTATTACTCAGCACCTGGCTCTCATTCCCTGCTGGACATCAGTGTTCTAACGCTCGTGCTCTGGCTAAGTAGCCTTGTTTAGCTCTTCTTGCTTTGGACTATTGTTATCCTGGGACTTCTTGTTCCACCAGTTTTGTTTCCTTTAATTTTCGTTTCTGCAACTAACTTTTCTATTAGGAGGTCTCCTGCTTTTGCTCCCAGTCCTTAGATCTTTTAGGGACCCCCTTCCCCTTCCCACAGGTCTTCGTTTGAGTTCAGTGCAGGAGTTTCGGTGGGGCTCTTTATAAGGAATAGGGCACCCACCCCAGTGTAGGGTAAAGCTGAGTCTCAGTGCAGGGACAGCTTTTCTCTCCTATTCCTTAGTTCTAAGTTGCAGAACATAACAGAATCTAGTGACAGTTTCCCTTTAACATATAAAATGGTCAGATTACAGACTTGATTTGGAGAGACAGGAGACTGGCCTCATTTTTTTTTTTACTTCACATTAGTTGAAGGTAGCCTTTTGGTTCCTAATTAGCTTTTCTTTTTTTTAATCAGTTATTACATTTAGTCATTTCCACAACTCTTTTTTCTCTCTCTAAGGCGTCGTGCACACGACCAAATTTTCAGTCCGAATGCTATTTGTTAAAATGGGGCGCACTCGGAAACAAAGTTATTCAATGAAGCAGTGAAAATGAATGATTTTTTATTATGACTGAATCTGCATGTGAAGGAAATCACAGTATGTGAAACGTGGACGAGGGACCGCCACAGGACGAAGGGTACAGCAGCAATCAGCAGACACCCGCAAAAATTAGATAATATAATATGAACATTTACTAACCAGTTTATAAAACAAAGGAAAATATGGTAGGTAAACAGTGTACAATCACCAGACCTGAACCCAATCGAGATGGTTTGGGGTGAGCTGGACCGCAGAGTGAAGGCAAAAGGGCCAACAAGTGCTAAGCATCTCTGGGAACTCCTTCAAGATTGTTGGAAGACCATTTCCGGTGACTAACTCTTGAAGCTCATCAAGAGAATGCCAAGAGTGTGCAAAGCAGTCATCAAAGCAAAAGGTGGCTACTTTGAAGAACCTAGAATATAAGACATATTTTCAGTTGTTTCACATTTTTTTGTTAAGTATATAATTCCACATGTGTTAATTCATAGTCTTGATGCCTTCAGTGTGAATGTACAATTTTCATAGTCAGGAAAATACAGAAAAATCTTTAAATGAGAAGGTGTGTCCAAACTTTTGGACACACGGCAGTTCACCCGATACGGACGCGCAGAAGAACCGGACACCGGAGTCCGAGGTTGCGGGGCACCGAATGCCCAGCAGCAGAAACCGTAGGGCAGGACACTGCAGGTCTCCTGGCTCCATCAGACGCCCGGAGGCTCAGCAGCACATAGGGCCCAGTACCACCACGTGGGACCGACACTCCAGGAAGGCCCTGAGCTGCCTGTCATATGGGTGAGCACAAAGACGTTTTACTCAGGGACGAGGGCCGCAGCAGGGCCAAAGAGGTAGCGCAAAGGGAAGGCCTACAACTCTACCTGGCTCGGTGGATTCCCCAACTTGCTCCCAGGCCGCCCGGACCTCTACTACCAGCTAGTACCCGTGCCCCAGTCTGCCTAACCACCGCAAGTAAAGATAAGAGGAAACCGCCATTAAGTTGTGGACTGATTATCAACTGCGCCATCCTCTGCACTACACCGCACAGCAAGATCTATAAAAATCACTACTTCCTGCCCTGGAGCTGAGCTCTGCCTGTCTAAACCAGCTCTGCTGCATTAACAATAGCTCCAGAGGACCTGCTCCGCAGCGACGGCTCCCACAGGTGGCGTCACGAACTGTATATAAGAACTTTAATTCCCCTGTAAATATCCTCCTTTTATTGACCGCCCTGGGTCACGGACCGGGTCACCGCCACTGTGACATCTCCCCTAGCAACGCTAAGAACCTCCGTTTTTTTGTAAGTAAAGCTCATTAAGTAATAACACAGTTTAAATCAAATGGTTTTATTGTCTTTATGTATCTTGGCCATAATGGAGTGCTGCTGCGCTTTCTTTTTATATATCTTATGCAGTTTCTGTAGCTTGCACCTGTTCACATTTAGGATGTGCTGGTCAGTTCTTTTTACATATATATATATATATATATATATATATACATATATATACAGTACAGACCAAAAGTTTGGACACACCTGTGAAGTGAAAACCATTTCCGTTGACTACCTCTTGAAGCTCATCAAGAGAATGCCAAGAGTGTGCAAAGCAGTCATCAAAGCAAAAGGTGGCTACTTTGAAGAACCTAGAATATAAGACATATTTTCAGTTGTTTCACACTTTTTTGTTAAGTATATAATTCCACATGTGTTAATTCATAGTTTTGATGCATTCAGTGTGAATGTACAATTTTCATAGTCATGAAAATACAGAAAAATCTTTAAATGAGAAGGTGTGTCCAAACTTTTGGTCTGTACTGTATATATATATAGTACTGGCACCCCTGCAATTCTGTCAGATAATACTCAGTTTCTTCCTGAAAATGATTGCAATCACAAATTCTTTGGTATTATTATCTTGATTTAATTTGCTTGCAAGGGAAAAACACAAAAGTGAATGAAGCAAAAATCTAATCATTGATCATTTCACACAAAACTCCAAAAATGGGCCAGACAAAAGTATTGGCACCCTCAGCCTAATACTTGGTTGCACAACCTTTAGCCAAAATAACTGCGAACAACCCCTTTCCGTAACCATCAATGAGTTTCTTACAATGCTCTGCTGGAATTGTAGACCATTCTTCTTTGGCAAACTGCTCCAGGTCCCTGATATTTGAAGGGTGCCTTCTCCAAACTGCTATTTTGAGATCTCTCCACAGGTGTTCTATGGGATTCAGGTCTGCACTCATTGCTGGCCACCTTAGAAGCCTCCAGTGCTTTCTCTCAAACCATTTTATAGTGCTTTTGGAAGTGTGTTTTGGGTCATTGTCCTGCTGGAAGACCCATGACCTCTGAGGGAGACCCAGCTTTCTCACACTGGGCCCTACATTATGCTGCAAAATTTGTTGGTAGTCTTCAGACTTCATAATGCCATGCACACGGTCAAGCAGTCCAGTGCCAGAGGCAGCAAAGCAACCCCAAAACATCAGGGAACCTCCGCCATGTTTGACTGTAGGGACCGTGTTCTTTTCTTTGAATGCCTCTTTTTTTTTTCCTGTACACTCTATGTTGATGCTTTTTCCCAAAAAAGCTCTACTTTTGTCTCATCTGACCAGAGAACATTCTTCCAAAACGTTTTAGGCTTTCTCAGGTAAGTTTTGGCAAACTCCAGCCTGGCTTTTTTATGTCACGGGGTAAGAAGTGGGGTCTTCCTGGGTATCCTACCATACAGTCCCTTTTCATTCAGACGCCGACGGATAGTACGGGTTGACACTGTTGTACCCTCGGACTGCAGGGCAGCTTGAACTTGTTTGGATGTTAGTCGAGGTTCTTTAGAATTGTAGAATGGTCTACAATTCCAGCAGAGCATTGTAAGAAACTCATTGATGGTTACCGGAAGCGGTTGTTCGCAGTTATTTTGGCTAAAGGTTGTGCAACCAAGTATTAGGCTGAGGGTGCCAATACTTTTGTCTGGCCCATTTTTGGAGTTTTGTGTGAAATGATCAATGATTTGATTTTTGCTTCATTCTCTTTTGTGTTTTTTCCTTGCAAGCAAATTAAATGAACATAATAATACCAAAGAATTTGTGATTGCAATCATTTTCAGGAAGAAACTGAGTATTATCTGACAGAATTGCAGGGGTGCCAATACTTTTGGCCACCACTGTATATATACAATATATACAGTGGTGTGAAAAACGGTTTGTCCCCTTCCTGATTTCTTATTCTTTTGCTTGTTTGTCACACTTAAATGTTTCAGATCACAAAACAAATTTAAATATTACACAAAGATAACACAAGTACTGTAAACACAAAATGCAGTTTTAAATTAAGGTCTACATTATTAAGGGAGAAAGAAATCCTACACGGCCCTGTGTGAAAAAATGATTGCCACTAAACCTAATAATTGGTTGGGCCACCCTTAGCAGCAACAACTGCAATCAAGCGTTTGCAATAACTGGCAATGAGTCTTTTACAACGCTCTGGAGGAATTTTGGCCCCCTCATCTGTGCAAAATTGTTGTAATTCAGCAGTAGTCTTGTATTGGAACTCTGCCATGCATGCCATTTTTGAACAGTCTCTTTCTTATAGTGAAGTCATGAACACTGACCTTAACTGAGGCAAGTGAGGCTTGCAGTTCTTTGGATGTTGTCGTGGGGTCTTTTGTAACCTCTCAAATGAGTCGTTGCTTAGCTCTTGGGGTAATTTTGGTCGGCCGGCCACTCCTTGGAAGGTTCACCACTGTTCCATATTTTCACCATTTGTGGATAATGGCTCTCACTGTAGTTCGCTAGAGTACCAAAGCTTTAGAAATGGCTTTATATCCTTTTCCAGACTGATAGATTTCAATTACTTTGGATTGCAGCATGATGTCTAGTAGTGATGAGCGAGCTTGCTCGCTACTGCTCGGTGCTCGACTGAGCATCTCACTGCTCGAGATGCTCAGCGCTCACCGAGTATTTCCGGGGTTGCTCGGCGGGAGCTCGGGTCCCCTCCCTGCATGTTTGGCGTTCTTTAGAGTGCCAATCAACATGCAGGGATTGTCTGCCACACACTGTAATGCCACAGCCATGTCGGTTGTGGCATTACAGTGATTGGTTGGCCGCACAGTGTCATCAGGTCTATATCAATCCTGGCGCCACCATGCTCGTCACAGTCACTCCAGAATCAGACAGTGTAGGTAGAGCTGCTTCTGAGCTAGGGAGAGATTTGCTTGTTTCTAGTTAGTTTAGGTATACCAGGCTATATTAGAGACACATATCCATCTCAACTAACAGTCCTTCTGAGGACTAATCCATCTGTAGAGATATCAGTGCGAGGCAGGCAGGCAGGTTATATAGCAGACTGCAGTGCACATAGCAAGAGGGTCCATTCCAGTTCTGTCTGCTGGTGCTTTTACAGATATTTGTAGAAATAGGCCAAGGTATCAGGGGCCAGGAATAATTTATTTTTTTAGCTTAATCCTGATTATTTGCTTAAAAAGAAATCCAGAGAACACCGTTTATCTGCGCCATTTGCTTGTTGGCACTGCAGAATACAGCCAGGTCCTTTCCATATTACAGCGCTAAAAATCCAGCTATTTAAAACTGTGGTTTGTCTGTCACACAGATCACATATAATTGTGCTGAAAATATTGCCATTTCTGGCCTCCATTGAAATATTGTTGCAGTGTGTCAGTGAAGCTATTAACATCAGTTTGCTGTTAAAAAATAGTTAACTACAGGCCAGCTACTTAAAACAGTGGTTTGTCCATCACACGGATCACATATAAGTTCGCTCCAAATTCAGCCATTTGTAGTGAGCGTGGAAGATATTGTCCTCCATTTAAAATGAGCAAGGCATGTGGCAAGGGACGGGGAACTGGACGTGATGGTGCATGCAGAGGCCGAGGCCATGGGCAAGCTGAAATTGTGCCACAACACCCACATCTTCTCACTCGACCTTCCTGTCCCAATTAATAGGGGACCGCAGAACACCACTATTGAACACAGAGCAGTGTGAAAGGTTATTGGTTGGATAGCAGATAATGCTTCCAGTCACTTCCAACACCCTGTTTTCCACACGGTCAAGTCTCAGTAGCCGTGAGTCTGTACTGCATATTCCTCACCCTGATCCTCCTTCCTCCCACCATGCCGAGTGTCCAGAGACAACTGAACCCACACTTGGACACTCCGAAGAGCTGTTCACTTTTCCATTTACAGATTCGGACCTCTCGCCTGGTCCACTTGAAGCGAGGCATGAGGAGATCGCATGTAGCGATGCCCAAATATTTCAGCAGCCACGGTCATATGAAGGCGACGCTGGGAAAGTGTCACAAGAGGTGGACGATGATGAGACACAATTGCCAGAAAGTCAGGAGGAGGACCAGGGTGCGGAAGTGGAGGTGGTGGATGATATAGTAACTGACCCAACCTGGCAAGAGGACATGCAGAGCGAGGACAGCAGCACACAGGGGGAGGGAGGCAGAGCACCCCAACAGGCAGGAAGAAGCAGTGTGGTGGCCGCAGACAGAAGGCGTTCACATAACACCAACACAACGGAAGTTACCAGTACAACTGTTAGGTCTTCCCGAGTCTGGTTGTTTTTTAAAGACTCTGCTGATAATCCCGAAAAGGCCATTTGCACCACCTGCCAGGCCAGCAACAGCAGGGGTAGCAAAACTACCAACCTTACCACCAGCATGATCAGGCACATGGCAGCAAAGCACCCGACTTTGTGGGCCGAACCCCAGGGTCCAGGAACAGTGTCTGCCGGTGACACCACTGCTTCTTCCGCTGTTGTGCGTGCAAGCTAATCCCCTGTCCATAGTGCATGCGAAGATGCCTCCTGCCCTGCACCTGTCATTGCACACTCTCAACTAGCAACATCAGCAAGCAAGTCTTTGTCCCAGCGCAGCGTTCAGTTGTCCATACTGCAGTTCTTGAAGCGCAAATTCGCAGCCAATGCGCCACAGGCCACACTATTAAATTTCCACATTTCGCGACTGCTTGCGCTTAAAATGTTGCCTTTTAGGCTTGTGGAGACGGAAGCATTCCGCAACCTGATGGCGGCGGCCGTCCCTCGGTACTCAGTCCCCAGCCGCCACTATTTCTCCCGGTGTGCCGTCCCTGCATTACACAAGCTCGTGTCCCACAACATTAGCCGTGCCCTCAACAATGCAGTTGCAGGGAAAATCTACCTAGCCATGGACATGTGGACAAGTGCTTGTGGGCTGGGACGGTACATCTCGCTGACGGCACACTGAGTTAATATAGTGGAAGCTGGCACCCAGTCAGACCTTGGGACGGAACACATCCTCCCAACGCCAAGGATTGCGGGTCCTAGGTCAATCAGGGTTGCCCCCACGGTCTACAGCTCCTGCACCTCATCCTCCTCAGCCTCCTCCTCCTCTTCAGCCTCCATCTCCGAAATGACCACATCAGTCACAAGCTGGAAGCACTGCAGCACTGCCTCGGCCAAGCAGTAACAGGCTGTTCTGAAGCTAATATGCTTAGGTGACAAACCGCACAATGCTGAAAAGTTGTGGACAGCTCTGAAAAAGCAGGCAGATCTGTGGCTGACACCGCTGAACCTACAGCTAGGCATGGTTGTGTGAGACAATGGCCGGAACCTGGTGGCGGCTCTGAGGCGAGGCGAGCTCACACATGTACCATGCCTGGCCCATGTGCTTAACCTCATGGTTCAGTGGTTTCTCAAAAGCTACCCGGAGCTGCTGGATCTTCTTGTCAAAGTACGCCACCTGTGTGCCCATTTTAGAAAGTCAGCTACAGCTTCCACCGCCCTTGCCGTGCTTCTGCAGCGTTTGCAGCTTCCGGCTCACTGACTGGTGTGTGATATCCCCACGCGTTGGAACTCTACACTGCAGATGTTGGGAAGGATTTGTGAGCAGAAGAGGGCAGTTGTTGACTACCAGCATCAACAAGGCCGTCGGTATTCAGTTCAGACTCCACACATAAGACCTCAGGAGTGGACTCCACCAAGATGGTGAGCGGCAATGATGCCATAATTAGCATCACCATCCCGCTTGTCTGTCTTCTGAAACACTCTGTGCTCACAATCAAAGAGGATTCATTGCAGGCGGAGCACGATAAGATGGAGCAAGGAACCATACAGGGTGATTACACAGAGCCCAGCCTCATCTCATCCCAACGTGGATTGGGTGACAATGAGGAAGAGCGGGAAGGAGGAGGAAGAACAGGAGCTAGTGTCATGCACTATAGACGGTACTACCTGCACAACTGTCATACCATCTGTTCAGCGTGGATGGCCTGAGGACAGGGAGGAGGAGAGCATGGTCAGTCATCCTCTTGGTGATGACATGGAAGTCTTGCCTGTTAGCAGTCTGGCACGCATGGCTGAGTTTATGTTACGCTGCCTTTCCCATGACCCTCGCGTTCTCAAAATTTTGGGTGACAGTCATTACTGGTTGGTGACACTTCTAGACCCACGCTACAAGGAGAACTTTATATCTCTTATTCCTGAGGTGGACAGGTCTACTAAAATGGGGCAGTACCAGAAGGCCCTTGTTGCGGAACTATTAAAAAATTCCCATCTGAAAACGCTGGCGGCAGAGGTCACAATTCATTGGACAACCAAGGAGTACAGCCAAGAGAGACACCACTCCAATCCAGCAGAGGCAAGGGAACACTGTCAAAGTTCTGAAAGAGTTTTCTGAGCCCCTCCCATCGCACAGGCCCTGAGGCACGGGGTACTCTCACAAGGAGTGCAAAGTTTGGGAAGATGCTGAGGGAGTACCTTGCCGACCGTACCAACGTCCTCCGTGATTCCTCTGTGCCTTATAATTATTGGGTATCCAAGCTGGACACGTGGAATGAACTGGCTCTCTATGCCTTGGAGGTCCTGGCCTTCCCTGCCGCTAGCGTTTTATCATAGCGGGTTTTTAGTGCCGCTGGTGGAAATATAATTGATAAGCGCATCCGCCTGTCAACTGAAAATGCTGACAGGCTGACTCTGATAAAAATGAACAAGAGCTGGATTGGGCCAGACTTCTCAACACCACCGAATGATAGCAGCGTAACATAAACTAAAATCCAGTGCCTTTTTTTGGGAAGTGTATTTCTATGCACCTTTTCACACCCACACATGGGTATACGCTTCCTGATTTTGGCTATTTGCTCTTGTCTTCCTCCTTCTCCTCATCCTCATACTCCACCACCATATCACCAGGGTGACCGTGGTCCGTGATGCAACACCCATATAATTTTTTTAAAGGGTGTTTATGATGCCCGTAAAAAAAATTTTTTATACAGTATGTTCATGTATACCCCCCTGGGGTAAATATTTGTCAGCCCATACACTTAGTGCATGGGCATTACAAGTATAGGAGACCCGCTCCTTTCGAATGGGAACATTTTTTTATGAGGACCTCCTCCACGTCTTTTCCAAGGTGCATTGGAGTGCCTCCCAATTTTTGGCAGCCCTTGCATTCACTGCATAGGCCAACACTATGGGAGACCCACTTCCTAATAATGGGAACATTTTTTCATGAGGCCCTCTATGTCTCTTCCAATTGGGAGACATTGGAGTGCCTCCAAATTTTTGGCACCCCTTGCATTCACTGCATAGGCCAACTTTATGGGAGACCCATTTCCTAATAATGGGAACATTGTTTTCAGGAGGCCCTCTGACCTCCACGTCTCTTCCAAGGGGCATTGGAGTGCCTCCAAATTTTTGGCAACCCATGCATTCACTGCATAGGCAAACACAATGGGAGACCCACTTCCTAATAATGGGAACATTTTTTTTCAGGAGGCCCTCCTCTACGTCTCTTCCAAGGGGCATTGGAGTAGGTCCAAATTTTTGGCAGCCCTTACATTCACTGAATAGGCAAACAGTATGGGAGACACACATCCTAATAATGGGAACATTGTTTTCAGGAGGCCCTCCTCTAAGTCTCTTCAAAGGAGTATTGGGGTGCGTCCAAATTTTCAAAGGGGTAATGGGGTGCATCCAAATTTTGGGCAGACCTGCCACTCACTGCATACGCAATAACAGTATAGGAGACCCAATCTTTAGTAATGGGAACAACAAAGCATAGCCGGCTGATGGCTCTCTAAGAATAGCGAGGGCCGACTGCTTGCCCTTTAAGAATAGTAAAGGCCGCCTGATGGCCCTATAAAAGTAGTCTTTGTGACTTTCAGAGTCCCTCCTTCATAAATAAAACAGGATGTGTCTGATCATGTCTCATACATGGCCAGATAAGGTTGTAAAATGTTAAAATGACATTTCCCTGTGAATGTATTTGTCATGGTTGAAAGCAATGAAAAAGTGCAAAAACGCATCAAAAACGCTATGTGTAAACATAGACCAAGGTGTGGAAGAGTATTTTTGTTTTTGGTTATTTATTTTGCGTTATATACAAGTTATTACCCTGAAAAGGATGTTCCTTAACATATTTCCCAGGAAAATCCATTTTGGTTTCGTTTTTGTATGTTTTATAGTGAGTTCGTAAAAGTGGCGTAATACCTCTGACAACGTTGTTGACAGCAGTGACCTGGGAGTCAGAAATGCTTCCAGTGGTCTTCCCCATGTTGTTCCCATGTCATTTGAGCACTTTTCCCATCGATTTGGGCAATTTTTAGGCCCTCTGCAGACCGCCTGGGGGAGCCGCCTGAAAAATGCTTGAGTTTCCCATAGATTTACATTGGGCTTGTTGCTCAGGTCAAGCACCCAAGCATTCCAATTTGTTGGACTCGAGCATCGAGCACCCGAGCATTTTAGTGCTCGCCCATCACTAATGTCTAGCTTTTGAGGATCTTTTGGTCTTCTTCACTTTGTTAGGCAAGTCCTATTTAAGTGATTTCTTGATTGAGAACAGATGTGGCAGTAATCAGGCCTGTGTGTGGGAAATTGAACTCAGCTTCTCAAAGAAGTGATAAACCACAGTTAATTTATGTTTTAAGGGGGGGGAGCAATCATTTTTTCACATACGCCCTGTAGGTTTGGATTTCTTTTTCCCTTAATAATAAAGACCTCTATTTAAAAACTGCATTTCATGTTTACTTGTGTTATTTTTGTGTAATATTTAAATTTTTTTTGTGACCTGAAACATTTAGGTGTGACAAAAAAACAAAAGAATCAAGAAGGGGGCAAACACTTTTTCACAGCACTGTATATGGAATTGTTTCTGTGAATTCTCAGAACCGGAGACTTATTCCCTATCCATAATTATATTACATGATACTTTGGTCTTTATCTATTCAGCTATAATGTCTGCTTATAGCATACAATAAACTACTCAGCAAAAAATAGAAGAGACACACAGTACCTTAGAATTGGTGCCCTTGTTTTTTATTTTCTATAACCTGTTAATCTTTAGGGAAGAAGAAATACAGACACTCATTGGTAGACATAGACAGAAGGGGACCCCTGTGCAAGAACAGTATATGGGCCCTTTGCAGTCCAATAGCTCATCATAATGCACAATTCCACCTGCTGTGAAGGTCGAAATGGGCCCACTTACCTCTTGGGCCCCTGTGCTGTTGCACAGGTTGTACCAATGATACAGTGCTGGCCAAAAGTATTGGCACCCCTGCAATTCTGTCAGATAATACTCAGTTTCTTCCTCAAAATGATTGCAATCACAAATTCTTTGGTATTATTATCTTCATTTAATTTGTCTTCAATGAGAAAAACACAAAAAGAATTGTCCTAAAGCCAAATTGGATATAATTCCACACCAAACCTAAAAAAGGGGGTGGACAAAAGTATTGGCACCCTTTGAAAAATCATGTGATGCTTCTCTAATTTGTGTAATTAACAGCTCCTGTAACTTACCTGTGGCACCTAATAGGTGTTGGCAATAACTAAATCACATTTGCAGCCAGTTAACATGGATTAAAGTTGACTCAACCTCTGTCCTGTGTCCTTGTGTGTACCACATTGAGCATGGAGAAAAGAAAGAAGACCAAAGAACTGTCTGAGGACTTGAGAAACCAAATTGTGAGGAAGCATGAGCAATCTCAAGGCTACAAGTCCATCTCCAAAGACCTGAATGTTCCTGTGTCCTCCGTGCGCAGTGTCATCAAGAAGTTTAAAGCCCATGGCACTGTGGCTAACCTCCCTAGATGTGGACGGAAAAGAAAAATTGACGAGAGATTTCAACGCATGATTGTGCGGATGGTGGATAAAGAACCTCGACTAACATCCAAACAAGTTCAAGCTGCCCTGCAGTCTGAGGGTACAACAGTGTCAAACCGTACTATCCGTCGGCATCTGAATGAAAAGTGACTGTATGGTAGGATACCCAGGAAGACCCCACTTCTTACCCCGAGACATAAAAAAGCCAGGCTGGAGTTTGCCAAAACTTACCTGAGAAAGCCTAAAACGTTTTGGAAGAATGTTCTCTGGTCAGATGAGACAAAAGTAGAGCTTTTTGGGAAAAAGCATCAACATAGAGTGTACAGGAAAAAAAAAGAGGCATTCAAAGAAAAGAACACGGTCCCTACAGTCAAACATGGCGGAGGTTCCCTGATGTTTTGGGGTAGCTTTGCTGCCTCTGGCACTGGACTGCTTGACCGTGTGCATGGCATTATGAAGTCTGAAGACTACCAACAAATTTTGCAGCATAATTTAGGGCCCAGTGTGAGAAAGCTGGGTCTCCCTCAGAGGTCATGGGTCATCCAGCAGGACAATGACCCAAAACACACTTCCAAAAGCACTATAAAATGGTTTGAGAGAAAGCACTGGAGACTTCTAAGGTGGCCAGCAATGAGTCCAGACCTAAATCCCATGGAACACCTGTGGAGAGATCTCAAAATGGCAGTTTGGAGAAGGCACCCTTCAAATATCAGGGACCTGGAGCAGTTTGCCAAAGAAGAATGGTCTACAATTCCAGCAGAGCATTGTAAGAAACTCATTCATGGTTACCGGAAGCGGTTGTTCGCAGTTATTTTGGCTAAAGGTTGTGCAACCAAGTATTAGGCTGAGGGTGCCAATACTTTTGTCTGGCCCTTTTTTGGAGTTTTGTGTGAAATGATCAATGATTTGACTTTTGCTTCATTCTCTTTTGTGTTTTTTCCTTGCAAGCAAATTAAATGAAGATAATAATACCAAAGAATTTGTGATTGCAATCATTTTCAGGAAGAAACTGAGTATTATCTGACAGAATTGCAGGGGTGCCAATACTTTTGGCCAGCACTGTATGTCCGCCCCTGCAGACACACGTATATTTGAATAGTCACAATTCCAAATAAGATTAGGCGGCTGATGCGCCCCCCTGGGCCGTGGGGTACTCGGTAGCCGGGCCTGTCGGTGCTGGGAATGTCACGGTGGCAGTGACCCGGTCCGTGACCAAGGGCGGTCAATTAAAGGGGAATAAAGTAAAAGGAATAAAGTTTTTATATATAATGTTTGTGATGCCACCTGTGGTATGCGGCTATATGGGGCTGGCACTGCGGTGCAGATCCTCTGGAGCTCATGGTGACGCAGCAGCGTTGGTACAGCTCTCCACAGGCAGAGCTAAGCCCCAGGGAAGGAAACAGTGATGTTATGAGGTGGATGTTGTTGGTGCTGTGTAGTGCAGGGCTGGTGATGGCGCAGCAATAATTCTAGGACACAGTGGGGTGCAGTTGTGTCACCCTGACCTGGATGCCACAAGTGTAATTAAAGCTGTGTCTGAGAGCAAGGGGGAGGTTCTCTGGTTAGGGGAACATTAGCATGCAATGCCTCCTGTCTCAGGCCAGTAGGGGGAGCTGGCTGCCCCTATAAAAGCTGGTACTGAAGGCAGGGTTAGAGAGAACTGGATTGCCTGTCTCAGCTCTGAGACGTGTCCCAGAGTGGAGCAGGGACAGAAAGTTGATTGCACCTAAGAGGAAGTGTGGCAGTAGGAGAGCCACAAGCCAGAGACAAGAGGCGAAGAGAGCCTGTCTTGGCAGAGAAAAGACTTAATTTTACCAGACTTTGGTGTCTGAGGCTGGAAGGATTCCACATCCCCCAGCAGAGAACCAGCCCGCAAGGGACTGTACATTCCTTGGCCTAAGAAGCCTGGAGGCCCTGCCACAACCGAAGGGACCAGCAGAGCCGTACAAGGCTGGGAGCAGAAAGGAACCCACGTCGCAGGCCATACAGGCGAGAAAGCACGGAAAGCTCGGAAACGTGGGCTGTTATCCTATCAGGAGGAGATAGTCAGAAGGAGCGCAGAAAGCACGGTAGGCCTACACCCTCACCCTGACCAGGGCCAATTTCCCCGTTGCTCTCAGACATCCAGGTCCCCTCCTAGCTGGGACTGTTTGTGGGTCAGTTTACCTGTTAGTAAAGACCCTGGACTGCAACCTGTTGTCTGTGTGCTCCTTGCTCCTCCAGCACTACCATCACTCCCACCATCCACTATACTGCCCTGGGGCCGCACTCTTCCCGTGGGGAGTCACACTACCATAGCTGCACACCTCATCAGCCCCAGCGGTCTGCATGCAGCGGCGGTTCCTAATAACCGCAATCCACGGGTGGCGTAGTCGGACATAATCAATATAACGGACTACAACTGGCCTGACCACCCTGAGCCACGGAACCGGGTTGCCACTACTACTCCCATCGTTCCCTATTGCCCGGATCCGAGTGCCCCACGGCCCAGGGGGTTTTACTCACACTTGTTCAAGACTCCAGGTTACCAGCGCCAGTGTGTAACCTCCCACGTCGTCCTGCATTCACCAAGGAAGGGGTTCAGCAATCTCTCAAGTATCTCAGGAGTACTTAAATGGGACCCCGTTCTATGTGCCTTCCTCAGTCGTCTTCCTGCGCTGGCTCTCACCCTCCTGCCCTGCACCTCACAATCAGTGTCTCAAGCCAGTAGCCTCGGATTTTGTCGGGCGACGTGCAGTCCCCTGAATCCTATGCGGCCACCTTTTCAGTGATATAATTGTGGTTTTGGGCAGCTGCACCTTGAAAGTACAGTCGCCTCCGGTTATCTAACTGAGCCTTGTAGTTCTCCACTAGTTAGGGGCCGGTCCCCTCTGCGGCCTGATCCCTCCACGTCCTTGTAGATTCGGGCGCACAGGTGGCTTCTGCACTCGCCGTGCCCCTGGGATCCCCTCTGTTCCTCTTGGAGCCTTCCCTCTGCTCCTGTTCTCTCTCTCAGTCTGTTCTCCTGGGCCTCCCAGACTAGGCCTGCTCCTTCCTCCTCTCCTCCTGAGCAGAGCTCCTGCTCCCAACTCTCTGTCTCCCTCAGACTGAACTGTCTCCTACAAGATGGTTCTCTTCTTATACTCCTACTGAAGGTGCTCCCCTGATCTACTTCCTCCACCCACACCCACTACATGGTTCCCCCTCTCTCGCTTCCCCCCCCTTCCAACCAGGGACAGGGCTCAGCACTGTACGCATGCATCTTGCCCCGCCTGCTGGTCTGGAATGGTGTAGTGTTGGATGCAGGTGGGTGGGTCCCGGGCAGTACTCCCTCCTTACCTGAGAGTGGGGCACTACACCTCTGGGTGAGATGCAGTACCTCTGTGGCGACTGAACCCGCAGGGGTGCCACACTGGCTCTTAGCAAAGTTACCTTGACAAGGAGAAATTACATCCATCTGGTCTTTGCAGGCTTGTCTACATTGAAGAAGTCTGTACACAGCTGATGATCTAATAGGATGAGAACAATAGACTTGCTTGTAGATAATGTCCATGTTCTTATACACTGTATCATACTTCCTACAAATTTCATTTTGTTTTTCAGGACTATCATGTGAGATATATAATTTTCTCTAAAATAGAAAAAATACCATAAATGTCTAATTAATCATTAACCCCTTTACCTCCAAGGGTGGTTTGCATGTTAATGACCAGGCCAATTTTTACAATTCTGACCACTGTTACTTTATGAGGTAATAACTCTGGAAAGCTACAACGTATCCCACTGATTCTGAGATTGTTTTTTTTCGTGACATATTCAACTTCATGATTGTGGTAAAAAATTTTCGATATGACTTGTGTACATTCTACCTTTTGTGTCTCCCCCATTTCCGCATAGACTGTAAGCTTGCGAGCAGGGCCCTCACTCCTTTCTATATGAGATATGCTTATTCTGTATTGTCTGTATAAATCCCCCCTAAAATTTGTAAAGTGCTGCGGAATATGTTGGCGCTATAAAAATAAAAATTATTATTATTATTTAACATGTCCCTTTTGTCACATTATTTTCAGGGGTACCATCATTTGTGTCCATGCCTATTTCATGAGTTTAATTTTTTTTACAATTCTGTGGAAGCAGAGTTGAAAAGCAATGACTGGCTTTCATTTGTTCATTTTGATAGATTTTTAATTTATTATTACTTTTGTCAGATTCAAGTTATTTCTGTGACCATTGTGGGTTTTTCTTTCATTAAACGAGGGGTATCAACTATTTTGACCATGTGTGTAACATTTCCCACATGTCTACTTTACATCAGCACAATTTTGGAACAAACATTTTTTTTTGTTAGGAAGTTATAAGGGTTAAAAGTTGACCAGAGATTTCTAATTTTTCCAACAAAATTTACAAAACCATTTTTTTAGGGAGCACATTACATTTGAAGTGACTTTGAGGGGTCTATATGACAGAAAATACCCAAAAGTGACACCATTATAAAAACTGTACCCCTCAAGTTGTTCAAAACCACATCCAAGAACTTTATTAACCCTTCAGGTGCTTCACAGGAATTTTTAGAATGTGGAAGAAAAAAATGAACATTTAGCTTTTTTCAGAAAAATGTTACTTTAGACCCCAATTTTTTTATTTTTGTAAGGGTATCAGGAAAAAATGGACCCCAAAATTTGTTGTGCATTTCCTCCTCAGCACGCTGATACCCCATATGTGGGGAAAACCACTGTTTGGGCACACGGCAGGGTTTGGAAGGAAAGGAGCGCCATTAGACTTTTTGAATGTAAAATTTGCTTGAATAAGTAGTGGAAGCCATGTTGCATTTGGTGAGCCCCTGATGTGCCTAAACAGTGGAAACCCCCACAAGTGACACCATTTTGGAAACTAGACCCCTGATGGAACTTATCTAGGTGTGCGGTGGGCACCTTGAACCCCCAGGTGCTTCGCAGAAGTTTATAACATTGAGCCGTAAAAATAAAATGTTCACAGCCTTCAATTTTGCATTTTCATAAGGGTAACAGGAGAAATTGCACCATGCAATTTGTTATGCAATTTCTCCTGAGTAAGCCGATACCCTATTTGTGGGAGAAAACTACTGTTTGGGCACACGGCAGGGTTAGGAAGAGAAGGAGGAGCGCCTTTTGACTTTTTGAATGTAAAATTTGCTTGAATTATTAGCGGACGTCATGTTGCGTTTGGGGAGCCCCTGATGTGCCAAACAGTGGAAAACCCCCAAAAGTGACCCCATTTTGGAAACTACACCCTTCAAGGATTTTATCAAGGGGTATAGTGAACATTTTGAACCCAGAGGTACGACACAGAATTTGATAACATTAGGTCATCATATTGAATAAGTTGTCATTAGTCTTGAGCGCAAGTGCTCGCTACTTGAGTTTGCATCGTGTACTCGGGTATGCACCATGTAACGCAGGTGCTCAAGTGACATGCTAAATTCCCCGCCCCGCATGTTTCACGGTTATTAGACACCCAAAAAAAACATGCGGGGATCGCTCGTGCATGGCAGGCAATCCCTGCTAGGTTGTTTCGGCTGTATAACAGCTGCAAAACATATGGGGCGGAGACTCAAGCATGTCACTAGAGCACCTGCGATACTCAGTGCATACCCAAGCACCCGATGCAAATGAAAGTAATGAGCACTTTCGCTCAACACTAGTTGCCATATCGTCGTCATTTTTTTTTCTTTACTTTTGAAAAAATCCCAACCGTAACCCCACCCCAACTCTAGCACAACCCAAACCTTAGCCCAACCCTAACCCTATCCCAACCCTAACCCTAGCACAACCCTAACCCTAGCACAACACTAGCTCTAGCCCTAGCACAACCTTAACCCTAGCCCTAGCACAACCCTAACCCTAGCACAACCCTGACCCTAATCCTAGCACAACCCTAACCCTAGAGTTTATTTTTTACGCCGTTCCTCGTGCGGTATAAGTGAATTTTTTTGTATCGCTTTATTCTGAGAGCTATAACTTTTTTATTTTTCGTCGATGGAGCCGTATGGCGGCTTGTTTTTTGCGGGACAAGATGATGTTTTCAGCAATAAAATTTTTATTTAAGTTTGTCTTTTTGATCACATTTATTCCATTTTTTGTTTGGTGGTATGATGATAAAGCATCGTTTTTTGCTTCATTTTTTTTTTACTGTGTTAACTAATGGGATTAACTAGTGGGACAGTTTTATAGGTCAGGTCGATCCGGACGCTGCGATACCAACTATGTGTACTTTTATTGGTTTGGGGTTTTTTTCAGAATAATATTTATTTATGGGTACAGTATATTTTTATTTTTTTTAATAGTTTTAATTTTTTAAAAAATATTTTTACAATTTTTTTTTTCATTTTCTGAATCTTTTTTTTGCTTTTACACTTTGTCCTACTATGGGACTTTCACTTTTTTAATCCAGATCACTTGCATAGGATAGAAATGCTGCAGCAGCATCTCTGTGCTATGCAGGCTGCAGCCCTCCACACAAAAATTAGTTAGACCGCACACTGAGCACAATCTAGCTAACTTCCTGCTGTCTGGTGACCCGGATGTCGTCATGACGACATCGGGTCACCATGACAGCCACCGGGACCCGGAACAGACAGCGCGGGACGCCGGAGAAGAGATAAGTAAGCAGCGCTTACCTTCCCGTGCTCACGGAATGCTGCGATCGACTTCAATCGCAGCATTTCAGGGGTTAATGTGCTGGGAGCGGTGCAGGACCGCTCCTGGCATATAGCACCAGGTGTCAGCTGTGATAATCAGCTGACACTCGGCGGCGATCGCCCCGCACCGCTTGTGTGCGGGCGCGATCCCGTGATGCATAATAGTACATACCTGGTCCAATAGACCCGGGCCAGTGCAATGTACTATTACTGATCACGTCAGAAAGGGGTTAAAATAAAAAAAACATACAAAAAAAACACTGTAAAGATGTGCGGTTGTGGATTTTAATAATCACCTAGGCAGGTTATCGATGCAATTAGTTTTATTCCTTCCGACCACGGTGAACAGCAATTCCAGGTAAATGTCCAACAGGCAATTCTCTTAGTCCTAGAGTTTCCAACCTGGGATCAGTAGTTCCACTGCCACATACCAGGTGATACCCACTGTCCCCCAACTTTTGGTTGGCCCACAGCTTTTTGTATCTCCCGCCGGTATATTGGCAGTCACAGCATATGCTCCTTCGGATGATGGATATCACGACCGCAGCCCGTGATACCACCCAGCTCTCAGTCCGACTAGCAATGAATCTTCCCTTTCTCCTGCACAGGGTTCAGCCCCCTGAATGGGCAGAAGAGCTCACCCTCCCTTCCCCAAGCTAATTGTGCTTAGTGGAGATATTTTCTCAGGTGGAACCCATCCTTTGGGTTTGCATGTGAGACTACCTGTGGTGACGAAGAGAACAATGGCTCAAGGTCTCAGAGATATGGTCACTGAATGGAATAGATACCTGAGGTTGATGAGCAAACAAATCACTAACAAAATACAGCAAGCAAATTTCTAACAAAATCCAAAATTAAGATTGACGAAAAGGGGTGCTCAGTGCTGGAAAAGTATTTAGAAAGTGGCCAGGTCCTCATAAACACCCTTCCCAAAATCTCAGTTTTCCCAAAAAATGGTTGGTTTAATCTGGAAAAAATAACAGCTTAAAAACATCACATATTTAGAATTGCCGTGCTGTAATGATACGTACTGTACAATAAAACTGTGTCATTATTCCTGCAGGGTAAACACTGCAAATACAAATTAGAAAAAACAATGATACAATTGCTGTTTTCTTACAGAATAATTTACAATAAATTAAATAAAAAGTGATCAAAAAGTTGTACATATTTCAAAATGTTACTAAGAAATACTGCAGCTGGCTATGAATAAAAACAAGCCATGATATAGCTCTATAAAGGAAAAATGTAAAATGTTATGGCTTTCAGAACCTGATGCAAAAAATATATATTTTGGTTAAAAAGTGATTTTCTTGTGCAAAAGCAATAAAATAAAGCCAGAAATCTGAGCCAACACACCTGGTGGTATAAAGCCTTTGGGCTGTAAATCTTGTCTATTTAGCTTTCAACAAGCAGGTGCAAAATAGACAGGTAAATGCACAGGAAGGAAAAAGATCCAGCTTCAATCCGTAAAAATAGACATGTTTATTTAATTATTTAAAATGTTTGCGCCATTGTTGATTACGGCATTGTTGTATTACACCTAGGCATAGGCGTGGTTGGGGATAAGGGGTGTTAGGAGAATAGAAAGAAACCAGACGCGTTTCGAATACCTGGTGTGTTCTTAGGCTGTGTGCCCACTATGCATTTTTTAAGCGTTTCCGCAGCGGCAATTCCGCTGCAGAAATGCTTAAAAAATGCTTGGTAGAAGGTCTGCCATGTTCCCCAATGATAATCTGCATGTGCTGTGCACATGCTGCGGAAATTTCCGCTGCGGATTATCATTGCGGAAAAATCCGCAGCTCTACCAATTATTTTGCGTAATCGTGGCGTTTTTGCCGTCATTGACTTGCGTTGAATCGCATAATATCATGTGCAAATACGGATATTAAGCGATTCAATGTGCGGATGGTACCCGGGTTTGGAGAAGAGGAAACTCTCCTCCAGACCCGGGTACCATAGTACCTGTAAAAAAAAAAAAGAATTAAAATAAAAAAAATTTACATTATATTTACCTTCTGATGGCCCCCGGTGTCCTTAGCGATGCGTCCTGGCTTCCCAGCAGCTTGCGATGGTCTAAAAGGACCTGCCATGACTTTATTTAGTCATGTGACGGGTCACGCGACAGCTGATGTCGGCGGTCGCGTGAACCGTCACATGAGTAAATGATGTCATGGCAGGTCCTTTTACACAACCGCGAGACACCGGGAAGACCAGACGCATCGGATAAGTATAAGATTTATTTTTTACCATTCTTTCGGTCACACTATATAAATCCATGCCGGTTGCATGGATTTATATAGTGTGACCAAGTTGTCAAGCACTTTCCAAGTGATGCTAAAATCTCTTGGAAAGCGCTTGACAACCCGCATGCAAAATCGCATGATCAAAACGCTTCAATTACGCTTGTCCCTGGAAGGAAAAACGCATGTAAAATCCGCATGCGTTTTTTCTGCAATGGAGATGCAGAAACGCTCAGGAAAAATGTGGAGCATTTCTGCGTCGTGGGCACATAGCCTTAGACTCGGTCTAAATGAGGTAAGAGCAGGGGAGAAACTAAGGTCTCATCATTGGTGGCGTATCTATTGCCAGAGATCCAAACATTCCAGAGCGTCAAGGAGTTTCAGTACTCACTTCTGTTTTTCTCCCTGTGCTCCTGGCCATTTGCTGCTCAAGGAACAGCAGCACAACACCATAGACCCCACCAAACAGACAGTAATGGCATATCCCAGGAATATACAATCACTTCATAGGATTGGAATCCCACTTTAATACATGCAGTGGGGGAAATAAATATTTGAGCCCTTGCTGTTTTTGTAAGTTTGCCCACTGACAAAGACATAAACAGTCTATAATTTTAAGGGTAGGTTCATTTTAACATTGAGAGATAGAATATCCAAAAAAAATCAAGAAAATCACATTGCATCAATTAGATAAATTTATTAGCATTTTGCAGTGAGAAATAAGTATTTGATTCCTCAACACTTAATACAACAAGGGTGGCAAAACCCTTGTTGGCAAGCACAGCAGTCAGACATTTTTTGTAGTTGATGATGAGGGTTGCGCACATGTCAGGAGGAATTTTGGTCCACTTCTCTTTGCAGATCATCTCTAAATCATTCAGATTTTGAGGCTGACAATTGGCAACTCGGAGCTTCAACTCCCTCCATAAGTTTTCTATGGGATTAAGGTCTGGATTCTGGCTAGGCCACTCCATGACCTTAATGTGCTTCTTTATGAGCCACTCCTTTGTTGCCTTGGCTGTATGTTTTGGGTCATTGTCTTGCTGGAAGACCCAGCAACGACCCATTTTTAATGTCCTGGAGGAGGGAAGGAGGTTGTCACTCAGGATTTTACGGTACATGGCTCCATCCATTCTCCCATTGATGCGGTGAAGTAGTCCTGTGCCCTTAGCAGAGAAACACCCCCAAAACATAATGTTTCCACCTCCATGCTTGACAGTGGGGACGGTGTTCTTTGGGTCATAGGCAGCATTTCTCTTCCTCCAAAGACAGCGAGTTGAGTTAATGCCAAAGAGCTCAATTTTTGTCTCATCTGACCACAGCACTTTCTCTCAATAACTCACAGAATCATCCAGGTGTTCATTGGCAAACTTCAGACGGGCCTGCACATGTTCCTTCTTGAGCAGGGGAGCATTGTGGGCACTGCAGGATTTTAAACCTTTAAGGCGTAATGTGTTACCAATGGTTTTCTTGGTGACTGTGGTCCCAGCTGCCTTGAGATCATTAACAAGATCTCTCACCTTCCTCATGATACCCCACGAGGTGAGATTTTGCATGGTGCCTCATGTCGATGTCGATTGACAGTCATTTTGTATTTCTTCTATTTTCTTACCATTGCACCAACAGTTGTCTCCTTCTCACCCAGCATCTTACTTATGGTTTTGTAGCCCATTCCAGCTTTGGGCAGTTCTATGATCTTGTCCCTGACATCCTTAGAAAGATCTTTGGTCTTGCCCATGTTGTAGAGGTTAAAGTCTGACTGCTTAATTGAGTTTGTGGACAGGAGTCTTTTATACAGGTGACTATGTAAGACAGCTGTCTTTAGTGCAGGTAACGAGTTGATTAGGAGAGTCTAATTGGTCTGTAGGAGCCAGAACCCATAATGGTTTGTAGGGGATCAAATACTTATTTCTCACTGTAAAATGCAAATAAATTTATCTAATTTATACAATGTGATTTTCTTGATTTTTTGGGGGGATATTCTATCTCTCAATGTTAAAATTAACCTACCCTTAAAATTATAGACTGTTTATGTCTTTGTCACTGGGCAAACCTACAAAACAGCAAGGGATCAAATACTTATTTTCCCCACTGTACTGCAAATTACACTCAGCATATTTAATTGATGCTCATCTATCAGATTAAAAATGGACAATTCTCTAGCCTGACAGAAAGTTAAAGGGAATCTGTCACCAGGTTTTTGCTATCCCATCTGGGAGCAGCATAATGTAGAAGGAGAAACTCTAATTCCAGCGATGTGTCACTTATTGGGCTGCTTGTTGCAGTTTTGATAAAATAACTGTTTTCTCTGCTGCAGTTCTCTGAATGCTGAGCTCTGTATAACCCCAACCACACCACTAATTGGCATCTTTCTGTTTGCACTGTGCATAGGCAGAAAGCTGCCAATTAGTGTGGTGGAGGGGCTGTTATAGAGCCCATGAACATGGAGGGCTACATGTGTGGCACCCTGCTGTTCACAGGTACCACAGGACCCAAAAGGGTGCATGGATGGACTTCTCCACAAGAGGCCCTCATTACAAACAAACACCTCCACCCTTCCACCTCATACCACCAGAGGGAGCCCTGATAGGGATATATATATATGGAGGGTGGAGCCAGGCAGTTGAGTCAGAGTGAGTAGTTCAGAGAGTGTGCTGCTACAGAGAGCAGTAAAGACGCAGCACGTCTGCTGCTGTATTGAGGGCCCCGAGTGTGGCCGGAGGCAAAGAGGAGAGGAGAGAGGAGTTGAGGGGGCAGAGGAGCATCATAGGCTCACCCCAAGACACAAACCGGACACCGGGTCTGCGCCTACAGGTCCTTTATACCCAGTAGGGATCACCGGCATACCAGGAGGACTACAAGTCCCTGGTCGACCTGAAGGTAAACCCTTGACAGGACTAGGAACCACGAAGGCCCCGGCATCCAGGGATAGTGGTTGCCAGAAAAAGGTCCTATTACCAAGCGACAGGTGAAGGCACAGCACGACACAGAAGCTAGGCCCAGTTGCAGGCTGGCCAGTAGCTTAGAGAGAGAGAGACACGGACCAGGAGGCCTTATGCCCGCTCACTGGGGAGAAGTCCTGAAGTGCACCCTTCCTACCGAGTACCCTGGACCGTACCTGACATCCGCACCAGTAAAGGTACTGAAGTGAATCCCCTGTCTCTGTCAGTTACTCCTGCTGCGCCATCTCTCCTGCACTACAAGCCCCAGCATCACCACCATCTGCACCTACACTGCCACGGGGGCCCGCTCCGCCTGTGGGGAGCAGGAACATCCCAGCTGCCATCCCATCACCCCCGGAGGCCTGCAGCAGCGCCGATAACCATTACCGGAAACCACAGGTGGCATCACGAGACAAACTGTATACTAAAACCCCTTTTTAAATAGAGACCGAGAATACAGGCCCGGGAGCCGACTGCTGTGACCTCCTAAACAAGGCAAAAGACCCGGGAACCGAGTCCCCTATATTCCCCTGGGTGACACATCTCTCTTTCCTGGCGTCACGAACAGGATTTCGTGCCCGTTGCCACGGGGTACTGTGTGCCGTAATTGAACTGTGTTATAACTGTGGTGAACATCGCCGCCATTACGGCGTCGCCGCGCGGGAAGAAGAGGGGCGCAACCGCGGGAATCGGAGAGGCGTGACTGCTGGAAATGTGCGAAACTCAAGCCCCGCCTCGCGCTCTAACGCAGCACCAGGAAGCGTCAGGTCCTGGAAGGAGACCGTCGCCTTACCCGATCAAAAGTAAAGGAGGTAGGCTACGGTTCACTAGAGGGGCGCAACCATGGCCGACGACCAGCAAAACGCCGGAGCACCGGTTAACGCTCCTGATGCTCAACTTGCGCCCGGCGCTGCTCAGGCCGGAGCGGCCAACCCACCAGCAGGGGTCGTGACTCCGTTGATACCCATGGCCCTGCCGTATATCCCTGGAGCAAAATGGCTTCCCCAGTATGACGGCAAACCAGACACCCTGTCTGGATTCAAAAGGAAAATATGCGGTGTACTGGATATGAATTCAATGACTGGTAAACAGAGAGCCGCTGTTGAGCTGGGACAATTGACTGGTGCCGCAGACCAGGAATCAGTATCCATTATCGTTAAGAGACTGTAAACTGTCTTTGAAAACCGCACTGAGACAGATCTCCGGATGAGGCTCTACCACTGTACCCAGAAACCCGAGGACAGTATCCGGGATTATGCCTGGTGCTTACAGGAAGCCTTGCTGGCCCTGAAACAGGTTAGTCCAGCCAGCATACATGGTGAGGACAAAATGCTGACAGAACAGTTCATCCGGGGGTTGAGGTCCCAGGAGGAGAGCAGAACCGTACGATGGTGGGCCTTAGATCATCCAAATGCCACCTTTGACGCCCTGAAGGACGTGGCTATTAAGGGTCTGCAGCCCCTGGAACCAACAGATACTGCTATCCAGCGTTACCAGAGTGGGGCCACCCCATTGCCCGCAGCACCCACTGCTCCTTCATTAACGGCTGAAACAAAGATGCAAACAGTGCCCCCTAGCGAGCTGGACAGCCTGCGCTCTGAAGTGCGTCAGCTAAGTAAAACCCTGACCACTGGCCTGAGCACCCTGCAGCTACAGACGAAGCCCGAGCCGAAGGGAAGGATCCTACTCGCCGACAGTCCTGAGGATGTCCACTGGATGAGGAGAAGACGAAGGACAACGCCACCCCGTAGGAGGACAATGCCACCCTGTGGGAGGACCAACGACCAACGTTGCCCTCCAGGAGAATTCATCTGCTACCGTTGCCACAAGGCAGGCCACACCGCGCGGAACTGTCCTTTAAACGGGCAAACCCTGGGGCCAAGGGCCGACACCCAGGAGTAGATCAACCAGGCCCATCCAGCTGGTATGACCGGTTTGTAGGAGGAAGGCCTTTCCTGTCCATCGTGCTGGACGGCATAGCAACACCTGCATTACTGGACACTGGCTCACAGGTAACCATCATACCTGAGGGCCTCTACAAAAGGTACTGGTCCATAGATGAACTCCACCCGCCAGCCCCGAACATCTCTGTGTATGCCTCTAACGGCCTTCCTCTTAACATAGTAGGGGTTAAGGACGTGACAGTGAGGTGGGGAGAGTGGAACTAAAGGACCAAGGACTAATTGTCATAGAATCTAATCCTTGTGATACCAATCCGTATATGATACTTGGTACAAATATTGTTGGTAACTGTTTGGGAGAAGTGTTGTTTTTACTCCAACAGATTGCTGACACTGCCAAACTAGGGCAGAGGAAGGTGCTCCAGAAAGAAATTCGAGCCCTCATGTACCAGCAACAGGTAAAGCTAACAGGTGGTGAGATTGGTAATGTACGGGTGACAGACCCGATACCCATTGGGATTCCCCCAATGAGTGAGATGCTGATTTGGTGTAGGGCAGCAATAGGTCTCAAGGGACAGAACTACCAGGCGGTAGTGGAGCCCATTAGCTCATAGCACAGACCTACACTCCTAACTGCTAGAGGGGTAGTTGATGTACGCAATGGGAGGGTACCTGTACGTCTCCTAAATTGTGGGGAGGAGGAAGTTAAATTGCCAAGATACGCCACTGTTGCCAGATTGTATACTGTGAATCCATACACACAGTGGAATCCTTGACCCCACCAGATACAGTGGAGGACAATGACTCCGAAGCTCAGCTGGAGGATTGGTGTCAACAGCTCCATGTTGGGACTGACGCCACCCCTGTCCATCAGAAACACGGTGTTTACAGAGTGGTTCAGGAATATGAAGTGTTTAGTAAACACCCACTTGATTTTGGAAGGGTTAAAGGGGTACAACACCACATACCCACGGGTAACCATCCACCCATTAAAGAGCGTTACACACCCATACCACCAGCACATTACCAAAAAGCCAAGGAAATGTTGCATGACATGAAGAAGGCAGGGGTAGTAAGGGATAGCTGTAGTCCCTGGGCAGCTCCCCTGGTCCTGGTCATAAAGAAGGACGGTAGCATGAGGATGTGTGTAGATTATAGACAAATTAATCGAATAACACATAAAGATGCATACCCTTTGCCCCGTATAGAGGAATCCCTGGTTGCACTAAAATCTGCCAATTACTTCTCTACGTTGGATCTCACTAGCGGGTACTGGCAAGTCTCTGTTGCTGAGGAAGACCGGGAGAAGACAGCCTTCACCACCCCGATGGGACTGTGTGAATTCAACAGCATGCCGTTTGGACTCTGCAACGCACCCGGAACGTTCCAGAGGTTGATGGAGTGTTGCTTGGGACATCGGAACTTTGAGACAGTGCTGCTGTACCTGGATGACGTTATCGTGTACTCGAGGACGCATGAAGACCATCTGAAGCACCTGGCGGAGGTATTTGAAGCATTGTCCCAGTATGGGATGAAACTAAAACCTTCTAAATGCCACTTGCTCAAGCAGAAGGTTCAGTACCTGGGACACATAGTCAGCTCAGAGAGAGTAGCACCAGACCCGGAGAAGGCCACTGCTATCCAGAAGTGGCCTGAACCGAGAAGCATCAAAGAAGTACGGCAATTCCTGGGACTGGTCGGGTACTACAGGAGGTTCATAAAGGACTATACCAAAAAGGTAGCACCTCTACAAGATCTCTTGGTAGGGCAGTCCAAAAGAGGTAAAAGTCCCCCATTCCAGTGGGGCAAAGAGCAGACTGAGTCCTCTGCATCAATGAAGGTAGTACTGACTGGTGAAGAAATCCTGGCGTACCCTGACTACAGCCAGCCTTTCCTGTTGTACACCGACGCCAGCAACGAGGGACTGGGAGCTGTGTTGTCCCAGAAGCAAAACGGCAGAGAAAAGGTAATTGCGTATGCCAGTAGGAAGCTTCGCCCCACTGAGAGGAACCCGGAGAATTACAGTTCCTTCAAGCTGGAGTTCCTGGCCTTGGTCTGGGCTATCACTGAAAGATTCAAGCATTACCTAGCCTCAACTAAATTCACAGCCTTAACTGACAATAATCCCTTGACACACCTGGAGACAGCCAGGTTGAGAGCTATGGAACAGCGTTGGGTGGCCAGACTGTTGAATTATCAGTTCACAATCAAGTACCGGGCAGGTCACAAGAACACCAATGCAGATGCCCTGTTAAGGATGCCCCACCAGTCGGACTCCGAGGATGAAGTGGATGATCTCGAAGAAATTGAACTACCTGCTTTCCACAGAAGCGGAGTGGTCCACGAGCAACACGCCTCCAGAAGATGTCATGGTAGGACGCCAAACCCTCTACCTCATCACAGCTGGAAGGAGACCCAGGACAGTGACCTGGTTGTCAGCCTCATCAAAAGACTGATAACCCAAGAAGGTTCTCACCTGGAGAAGGATGCCTCCCCACAAGCCAAAAACCTGTGGAATGAGAGAAGCTGGCTGTTCATCTACAGAGAGAAGCTGTGCAGAAGGTATGTCAACCCCAAGACCCATGAAATGGTGTGGCAGATTGTTGTACCCAGGACAGATATCCAGATGGTGCTAGAGGCCTACCATGATCAAGCAGGTCACTTTGGCTGGAAGAAGCTGGAAACCCTGCTAAATGAACTGTTCTATTGGGTTGGAATGTGGAGCTCCATAGAAAGGTGGTGCCGGAATTGTGGGCCCTGTAGCCTCAGAAGAAAAGACTACGGCAGCCAGAAAGCACCCTTGCAGTCCATCAAAACAACCCAACCCCTGGAGATTGTCGCTCTGGATCATGTCAAACTGTCACCCAGAAGATCAGGCTACTCCTATGCCCTGACCATGGTGGATCACTATTCCCGGTTCCTGGTGATAGCCCCTGTCAAGGACCTGACAGCAGAAACTGCAGCAAGAACGTTCCAAGCCTACTTCTGCAGACCCCATGGATATCCGGAAAAGGTGCTCACCGATCAAGGCCCTGCTTTCAAAGCTGAGCTATTCAAGGAATTCTGCCACCTGTATGGATGCAAGAAGATACAGACTACGCCATATCATCCGCAAACCAACGGTATGTGCGAGAAAATTAACAACATCGTTATAGACCCATTGAAAACCCTACCATTGGAAGAAAGGAATCAGTGGCCAGAAAAGCTACCTGACCTAGTGGACCTGTAAAACCACATACCCGTGAGTTCTACAAATTGTACCCCAGCGTACCTTATGAGAGCAAGACCTAGAAAATTGCCCATGGACCTGGAGCTCGGAGTGGTAGAACTTGCTACAGATATGTCCACTGAAGATTGGGACAAAAGTCGGCAAGAGCAGTACAGGAAGGTACAGGCCTGTGTCGAAGACAGTCAAAACAAGGAGAGGGAAAGACAGGAAGAGCAGTATAACAAACATGCACCAGCAGAACCCTTGGCACCTGGAGAGATAGTGCTAAATCGGAAAAGAAGAGGTCACAAGCTCGATGACCAGTGGGAAAGAGAGCCCTACACTGTGCTAAACTCCAGATTTGACAACAGTAAAACCTGCCTGATTAGTAAGGATGTAGGTAAGACAACCGCAACAGTCTCAAGAGACCACTTGAAAGTGTGCCCAGTTCTACTGAAGACAACGGAGGAAGAAGTACCTCCTATAGCACCGGAAGAACCCAAGGAAGATGTGCTTCACACAGTTCTAGGAGATTTCCCTGCGGACTGGCCTCAACTTGATGGAGCAGTGATTATACCAGTAATACACTTCTATCAACCACAAGAAGAACCTGTGAGCGCCCTAGAGGAACCTGCTCAGGAACAGGAAGAGTCCCCACTCAGAGGAGGATCACCCGTTGAAGCAGAGCCTGAAGACCCAGTAATCAGTGCACTTGCCAGTCCCATAGAGAGATTAAGGCAGTTTTATAATCTACCAGCGCGTACACCTGATAGGTTAGCAGAGAGTGCATGCACAGACACCAGTATCACCCCAGTGCTAAGAAGGTCCACACGCAGCACACAAGGCCAAATCCCTGCCAGGTTTAGGGATTAAAATACAAAATGCCTGAAGTATAAATAGTTACCCAGTTGGGTATTGCCTATTGTTTATTGTGTAAACTGAAAATAATATGTTCATTTAGTTACCCGTCAGGGTACAGAGACTTGTAGGCTGAGGACTGTGAGCAGCCAAAAACTGTTCTTGTAAATAGTTGCACTCATCAAAAGTGCCCCTTATTTGACCACTGAACAAAAACCCGTTTGGCTTGGCCAAAGATGTGGTCCAGCACCTGGAACAATTATGCCCTGTAGCCACGCCCAGGGCCTACGTTGAGGGTTTTCAGGCGGGTCCCTCATGTTACTCATTTTGCACTTTCATCGGTGAAATGGACACCTGGTTACGGGACATACTGTAACTTTATTATTGTTATTGATATTATAATTATTGTTATTGTTGTAACCTGTTACAAAATGCTTCAGTCCAGGAGTACTGAATTGTACTAGGGGGGATTGTGGCACCCTGCTGTTCACAAATACCACAGGACCCAAAAGGGTGCATGGATGGACTTCTCCACAAGAGGCCCTCATTACAAACAAACACCTCCAGCCTTCCACCTCATACCACCAGAGGGAGCCCTGATAGGGATATATATATGGAGGGTGGAGGCAGGCAGTTGAGTCAGAGTGAGTAGTTCAGAGCGTGTGCTGCCACTGAGAGTAGTGAAGACGCAGCACGTCTGCTGCTGTATTGAGGGCCCCGAGTGTGGCCGGAGGCAAAGAGGAGAGGAGAGAGGAGTTGAGGGGGCAGAGGAGCATCATAGGCTCACCCCAAGACACAAACCGGACACCGGGTCCACGCCTACAGGGTCCTTTATACCAGTAGGGATCACCGGCATACCAGGAGGACTACAAGTCCCTGGTCGACCTGAAGGTAAACCCTTGACAGGACTAGGAACCACGAAGGCCCCGGCGTCCAGGGATATTGGTTGCCAGAAAAAGGTCCTATTACCAAACGACAGGTGAAGGATCAGCACGACACAGAAGCTAGGCCCAGTTGCAGGCTGGCCAGGAGCTTAGAGAGAGGGAGACACGGACCAGGAGGTCTTATACCCGCTCACTGGGGAGAAGTCCTGAAGTGCACCCTTCCTACCGAGTACCCTGGACCGTACCTGACATCCGCACCAGTAAAGGTACTGAAGTGAATCCCCTGTCTCTGTCAGTTACTCCTGCTGCGCCATCTCTCCTGCACTACAAGCCCCAGCATCACCACCATCTGCACCTACACTGCCCCGGGGGCCCACTCCGCCTGTGGGGGGCAGGAACATCCCAGCTGCCATCCCATCACCCCCGGAGGTCTGCAGCAGCGCCGGTAACCATTACCGGAAACCACAGGTGGCGTCACGAGACAAACTGTATACTAAAACCCCTTTTTAAAGAGAGACCCAGAGTATGGGCCCGGGAGCCGACTGCCGTGACCTCCTAAACAAGGTAAAAGACCCGGGAATCGAGTCCCCTATATTCCCCTGGGTGACACATCTCTCTTTCCTGGTGTCACGAACAGGATTTCGTGCCCGTTGCCACCGGGTACTGTGTGAAGTAATTGAACTGTGTTTTAACTGTGGTGAACATCGCCGCCATTACCGCGTTGCCGCGCGTGAAGAAGAGGGACGCAACCGTGGAAATCGGAGAGGCGTGACTGCTGGAAGCGCGCGAAACTCAAGCCCCGCCTCGCACTCTGACGCAGCACCAGGAGGCGTCAGGTCCTGGAAGGAGACCATCGCCTGCGGAGCTGCGGCCTACCCGATCAAAAGTAAAGGAGGTAGGCTACGGTTCACTAGGGGGGCGCAACCATGGCCGATGACCAGCAAAACGCCGGAGCACCGGTTAACGCTCCTGATGCTCAACTTGCGCCCGGCGCTGCTCAGGCCGCAGCGGCCGCCCCACCAGCAGGGGTCGTGACTCCGTTGATACCCATGGCCCTGCCGTATATCCCTGGAGCAAAATGGCTTCCCCAGTATGACGGCAAACCAGACACCCTGTCTGGATTCAAAAGGAAAATATGCGGTGTGCTGGAAATGTACTCAATGACTGGTAAACAGAGAGCCGCTGTTGTGCTGGGACAATTGACTGGTGCCGCAGAGCGGGAAGTTGAAACCTGGCCAGCCGCAGACCAGGAATCAGTATCCATTATCTTTAAGAGACTGCAAACTGTCTTTGAAAACCGCACTGAGACAGATCTCCGGATGAGGCTCTACCACTGTACCTAGAAACCTGAGGACAGTATCCAGGACTACGCCTGGCGCTTACAGGAAGCCTTGCGGGCCCTGAAACAGGTTACTCCAGCCAGCATACATGGTGAGGACAAAATGCTGACAGAACAGTTCATCCGGGCGTTGAGGTCCCAGGAGGAGAGCAGAACCGTATGGTGGTGGGCCTTAGATCATCCAAATGCCACCTTTGACGCCCTGAAGGACATGGTTATTAAGGGTCTGCAGCCCCTGGAACCAACAGATACTGCTATTCAGCGTTACCAGGGTGGGGCCACCCCATTGCCTGCAGCACCCACTGCTCCTTCATTAACGGCTGAAACAAAGATGCAAACAGTGCCCCCTAGCGAGCTGGACAGCCTGCGCTCTGAAGTGCGTCAGCTAAGTAAAACCCTGACCACTGTCCTGAGCACCCTGCAGCTACAGATGGAGCCCGAGCCAGAGGGAAGGATCCTACTCGCCGACAGTCCTGAGGATGTCCCCTGGATGAGGAGAAGAAGAAGGACAACGCCACACTGTAGGAGGACAACAACACCCCGTGTGAGGACCAACGACCAACGTCGCCCTCCAGGAGAATTCATCTGCTACCGTTGCCACAAGGCAGGCCACACCGCGCGGAACTGTCCTTTAAACGGGCAAACCCTGGGGCCTAGGGCCGACACCCAGGAGTAGATCAACCAGGCCCATCAAGCTGGTACGACCGGTTTGTAGGAGGAAGGCCTTTCCTGTCCATCGTGCTGGACGGCATAGCAACACCTGCATTACTGGACACCGGCTCACAGGTAACCATCATACCTGATGTCCTCTACAAAAGGTACTGGTCCATAGAAGAACTCCACCCGCCAGCCCCGAACATCTCTGTGTATGCCTCTAACGGCCTTCCTCTTAACCTAGTAGGGGTTAAGGACGTGACAGTGAAGGTGGGGAGAGTGGAACTAAAGGACCAAGGACTAATTGTCATAGAATCTAATCCTGGTGATACCAATCCGTATATGATACTTGGTACAAATATTGTTGGTAACTGTTTGGGAGAAGTGTTGTTTTTACTCCAACAGATTGCTGACACTGCCAAACTAGGGCAGAGGAAGGTGCTCCAGAAAGAAATTCGAGCCCTCATGTGCCAGCAACAGGTAAAGCTAATGACTCGCCCCCTGGGCCGTGGGGCACCCGGAACCGGGGTTCTGTGCGATGCTGGGAGTAGTAGTGGCAACCCGATCCCGTGGCTCAGGGTGGTCAGACCAAATTGTGGCAGTCTATTTATCAGTGTTTTGGATGTCCGACTACGCCACCCATGGATTGCGGTCAGGGATGACCGCCGCTGCAAGGCAGACCGCTGAGGCTGGTGTTGGTGTGCAGCATAGGGATAGGATAACTCCCCACGGGAAGAGTGTAGCCTCAGGGCAATGTAGGTGGATGCTGGGGGTGATGGTGCAGGCGCAGCATAAATCACACAGAGTCCAATGGTGCAGTTCAGGCCTTTTACTCACAGTTGATATCCAAGTCACCTCTGTCAGCAATTACTGCCCAAGCCGTGCTGCGTCCACCAGGCGAGGGGCTCGGTCAACCCCCAGGCAACTCAGGAGTGTGGTACAGGACCCCCTTCTATCCCTTCTCTGGCCTCTCGTGCCCCACCAGTGACCACGCTTCTGTCCGGCTGCCTCGGGCCTTCTCTGGTAAAACTTGGCGCCAGTTTCCCTGACCCTATGTAGTGCCTTCCTAGCGGGTGTAGCAAGGGGTCGCACCAATAAATGATCACGACCTCCGGTTCTTGGCTGAGGGATGATTTACCTCCACCAACTTGGGAATCCGGTACCCTTCCACGGACTCACCCTTCACCCGATATAACGCAGGCTTGCAACGGTTGCTGTCCGTTCTGCTCTCTTAGGGTCCTTTCTGCCTTCTTGCTTCTGGAGCCTTTCTACTCCTCTGTCTCTCCTCTTTCCTTCCTTCTCCTTCTCCTCTTCTCCTCTCTGGCCCCGGCCTTCTCTCCAGGCCTGCCTCGTGGAGCTGAGCTCAGGCTGAGCCACAGCTCCCTGTCATCTCTCTCTGGCTGAACTACTTCTGAGAACTGAACTCTCCCACTCTCTTCTGACTTAAGATGGCTCCCACCTTTTATCTACCTCTCTGTGTCTGAGCTCAGGTGACCTGCACCCAATGAGCTCCTTCCTATGCTCCAGAAACCGTCCCCTACTGCTCCTACATCACTGGGTTCTCTCCCCCCTCCCCACTCCAGCCAGGGACATAGTCAGTTGTGCCTGCAAAAATGGGAGCACCGTCAAGCTGTCCCCCGGAAATGGGGAGAGCGTGTGTATGCAGCTAACTGAGTCCTGGTCCACACTCCATCCTTACCTGGGAGTGGAATATCACACCTCTGGTTGAGGAGCAATACCCCTGTGGCAACCGAACCCTCGGGGCGCCACACTAACAGGTGGTGAGATTGGTAATGTACGGGTGACAGACCTGATACCCATTGGGATTTCCCCAATGAGTGAGATGCTGATTTGGTGTAGGGCAGCAATAGGTCTCAAGGGACAGAACTACCAGGCGGTAGTGGAGCCCATTAGCTCAGAGCACAGACCTACACTCCTAACTGCTAGAGGGGTAGTTGATGTACGCAATGGGAGGGTACCTGTACGTCTCCTAAATTGTGGGGAGGAGGAAGTTAAATTGCCAAGATACGCCACTGTTGCCAGATTGTATACTGTGAATCCATACACACAGTGGAATCCTTGACCCCACCAGATACAGTGGAGGACAATGACTCCGAAGCTCAGCTGGAGGATTGGTGTCAACAGCTCCATGTTGGGACTGACGCCACCCCTGTCCATCAGAAACACGGTGTTTACAGAGTGGTTCAGGAATATGAAGTGTTTAGTAAACACCCACTTGATTTTGGAAGAGTTAAAGGGGTACAACACCACATACCCACGGGTAACCATCCACCCATTAAAGAGCGTTACACACCCATACCACCAGCACATTATCAAAAAGCCACTTGCTCAAGCAGAAGGTTCAGTACCTGGGACACATAGTCAGCTCAGAGTAGCACCAGATCCGGAGAAGGCCACTGCTATCCAGAAGTGGCCTGAACCGAGAAGCATCAAAGAAGTACGGCAATTCCTGGGACTGGTCGGGTACTACAGGAGGTTCATAAAGGACTATGCCAAAAAGGTAGCACCTCTACAAGATCTCTTGGTATGACAGTCCAAAAGAGGAAAAAGTCCCCCATTCCAGTGGGGCAAAGAGCAGACTGAGTCCTTTGCATCAATGAAGGAAGTACTAACTGGTGAAGAAATCCTGGCTTACCCTGACTACAGCCAGCCTTTCCTGTTGTACACCGACGCCAGCAACGAGGGACTGGGAGCTGTGTTGTCCCAGAAGCAAAACGGCAGAGAAAAGGTAATTGCATATGCCAGTAGGAAGCTTCGCCCCACTGAGAGGAACCCGGAGAATTACAGTTCCTTCAAGCTGGAGTTCCTGGCCTTGGTCTGGGCTATCACTGGGCTATCACTGAAAGATTCAAGCATTACCTAGCCTCAACTAAATTCACAGCTTTTACTGACAATAATCCCTTGACACACCTGGAGACAGCCAGGTTGGGAGCTATGGAACAGGGTTGGGTGTCCAGACTGTTGAATTATCCGTTCACAATCAAGTACCGGGCAGGTCACAAGAACACCAATGCAGATGCCCTGTTAAGGATGCCCCACCAGTCGGACTCCGAGGATGAAGTGGATGATCTCGAAGAAATTGAACTACCTGCTTTCCACAGAAGCGGAGTGGTCCACGAGCAACACGCCTCCAGAAGATGTCATGGTAGGACGCCAAACCCTCTACCTCATCACAGCTGGAAGGAGACCCAGGACAGTGACCTGGTTGTCAGCCTCATCAAAAGACTGATAACCCAAGAAGGTTCTCATCTGGAGAAGGATGCTCCCCCACAAGCCAAAAACCTGTGGAATGAGAGAAGCTGGCTGTTCATCTACAGAGAGAAGCTGTGCAGAAGGTATGTCAACCCCAAGACCCATGAAATGGTGTAGCAGATTGTTGTACCCAGGACAGATATCCAGATGGTGTTAGAGGCCTACCACGATCAAGCAGGTCACTTTGGCTGGAAGAAGCTGGAAACCCCACTGAAGGACCGGTTCTATTGGGTTGGAATGCGGAGCTCCATAGAAAGGTGGTGCCGGAATTGTGGGCCCTGTAGCCTCAGAAGAAAAGACTACGGCAGCCAGAAAGCACCCTTGCAGTCCATCAAAACAACCCAACCCCTGGAGATTGTCGCTCTGGATCATGTCAAACTGTCACCCAGCAGATCAGGCTACTCCTATGCCCTGACCATGGTGGATCACTATTCCCGGTTCCTGGTGGTAGCCCCTGTCAAGGACCTGACAGCAGAAACTGCAGCAAGAATGTTCCAAGCCTACTTCTGCAGACCCCATGGATATCCGGAAAAGGTGCTCAGCGATCAAGGCCCTGCTTTCGAAGCTGAGCTATTCAAGGAATTCTGCCACCTGTATGGTTGCAAGAAGATCCGGACTACGCCATATCATCCGCAAACCTACGGTATGTGCGAGAAAATGAACAACATCATTATAGACCTGTTGAAAACCCTACCTTTGGAAGAAAGGAACCAGTGGCCAGAAAAGCTACCTGACCTAGTGGACCTGTATAACCACATACCCGTGAGTTCTACAAATTGTACCCCAGCGTACCTTATGAGAGCAAGACCTGGAAAATTGCCCATGGACCTGGAGCTCGGAGTGGTAGAACCTGCTGCCGATACGTCCACTGAAAATTGGGACATAAGTCGGCAAGAGCAGTACAGGAAGGTACAGGCCTGTGTCGAAGACAGTCTAAACAAGGTGAGGGAAAGACAGGAAGAGCAGTATAACAAACATGCACCAGCAGAACCCTTGGCACCTGGAGAGATATTGCTAAACCGGAAAAGAAGAGGTCACAAGCTCGATGACCAGTGGGAAAGAGAGCCCTACACTGTGCTAAACTCCAGATTTGACAACAGTAAAACCTGCCTGATTAGTAAGGATGTAGGTAAGACAACCGCAACAGTCTCAAGAGACCACTTGAAAGTGTGCCCAGGTCTACTGAAGACAACGGAGGAAGAAGTACCTTCTATAGCACCGGAAGAACCCAAGGAAGATGTGCTTCACACAGTTCTAGAAGATTTCCCTGCGGACTGGCCTCAACTTGATGGAGCAGTGATTATACCAGTAATACACTTCTATCAACCACAAGAAGAACCTGTGAGCGCCCTAGAGGAACCTGCTCAGGAACAGGAAGAGTCCCCACTCAGAGGAGGATCACCCGTTGAAGCAGAGCCTGAAGGCCCAGTAATCAGTGCACATGCCAGTCCCATAGAGAGATTGAGGCAGTTTTATAATCTACCAGCACGTACATCTGATAGGTTAGCAGAGAGTGCATGCACAGACACCAGTATCACCCCAGTGCTACGAAGGTCAACACGCAGCACACAAGGCCAAATCCCTGCCAGGTTTAGGGATTAAAATACAAAATGCCTGAAGTATAAATAGTTACCCAGTTGGGTATTGCCTATTGTTTATTGTGTAAACTGAAAATAATACGTGTTCATTTAGTTGCCCGTCAGGGTACAGAGACTTGTAGGCTGAGGACTGTGAGCAGCCAAAAACTTTTCTTGTAAATAGTTGCACTCATCAAAAGTGCCCCTTATTTGACCACTGAACAAAAATACGTTTGGCGTGGCCGAAGACATGGTCCAGCACCTGGAACACTTATGCCCTGTAGCCACGCCCAGGGCCTACGTTGAGGGTTTTCAGGCGAGTCCCTCATGTTACTCATTTTGCACTTTCATCGGTGAAATGGACACCTGGTTACGGGACATACTGTAACTTTATTATTGTTATTGATATTATAATTATTGTTATTGTTGTAACCTGTTACAAAATGCTTCAGTCCAGGAGTACTGAATTGTGCTAGGGGGGAATGTGGCACCCTGCTGTTCACAGGTACCACAGGACCCAAAAGGGTGCATGGATGGACTTCTCCACAAGAGGCCCTCATTACAAACAAACACCTCCACCCTTCCACCTCATACCACCAGAGGGAGCCCTGATAGGGATATATATATGGAGGGTGGAGCCAGGCAGTTGAGTCAGAGTGAGTAGTTCAGAGAGTGTGCTGCCTCTGACTGCAGTGAAGACGCAGCACGTCTGCTGCTGTATTGAGGGCCCCGAGTGTGGCCGGAGGCAAAGAGGAAAGGAGAGAGGAGTTGAGGGGGCAGAGGAGCATCATAAGCTCACCCCAAGACACAAACCGGACACCGGGTCCGCGCCTACAGGGTCCTTTATACCCAGTAGGGATCACCGGCATACCAGGAGGACTACAAGTCCCTGGTCGACCTGAAGCTAAACCCTTGACAGGACTAGGAACCACGAAGGCCCTGACTTCCAGGGATAGTGGTTGCCAGAAAAAGGTCCTATTACCAAACGACAGGTGAAGGATCAGCACGACACAGAAGCTAGGCCCAGTTGCAGGCTGGCCAGGAGCTTAGAGAGAGGGAGACACGAACCAGGAGGCCTTATACCCACTTCACTGGGGAGAAGTCCTGAAGTGCACCCTTCCTACCGAGTACCCTGGACCATACCTGACATCCGCACCAGTAAAGGTACTGAAGTGAATCCCCTGTCTCTGTCAGTTACTCCTGCTGCGCCATCTCTCCTGCACTACAAGCCCCAGCATCACCACCATCTGCACCTACACTGCCCCGGGGGCCCGCTCCGCCTGTGGGGAGCAAGAACATCCCAGCTGCCATCCCATCACCCCCAGAGGTCTGCAGCAGCGCCGGTAACCATTACCGGAAACCACAGGTGGCATCACAAGACAAACTGTATACTAAAACCCCTTTTTAAAGAGAGACCCAGAGTACGGGCCCGGGAGCCGACTGCCGTGACCTCCTAAACAAGGTAAAAGGCCCGGGTACCGAGTCCCCTACATTCCCCTGGGTGACACACATGGGAGCAGATTTACAAGTGTTCTAGAGATAATAATCTCCTGCTGATTAAACTGGGATTGTACAAAAACTACAGCAAGCAACCCAGTAAGTATCACATCACTGGATTCAGGGTTTTTGTGTCTACCTTATGTTACTCTCAGATCAGAAGACAACAACCTGGTAACAGATTCCCTTTAAAAGACAAGTAAAAGATCACATCTGCAGCTATAAAACCAGTTCACTTATTATGAAGCCCTTAAGTGCAAACACTTGTTTATGTAGCACATTCAGTTTAGAGTAACACCCCTATATGTCATCGGCTATTGGGAGAAAACTCCCTTCACAGACAGTACAAATAATGAATAATTATGTAGCACAATGGTATTGTAAAATTATTAGATAGTTAGAATTTCACCCATAAAATAACAGCAACACTTCCCTTTGCCTCATACATGGGTGCAACCATTAAATAACAAGTGCATGCATCATATTACGACAGCAGCTACAAAACATACTTAGAACTTCACAGCCAAGTGAAATCTAATGTACTCTCAATCAGACATATGTGCATAGATTCGCCAGATATGTTCAAGCACATAAACAGTCTCTCTTCTTGTCAAACCAGAATGACTATCGTTATGGACCAACGAGCAGGAATATCTCACCTGAAAGTTACCAATGAAGCCTTCTCTATTGGTGATTTGTATCACCAGCATAAATGCTGATAACGTCTGCTCAAAGACCGCAATAAAGGCTCAAAATTGATTTTACTTATGTGCATATTTAAAGGTGTTGTCCAGTGAAAATAAGTTATGGGATAAGTGAAAACTTACTGATCAGTGAGGGTCTGACCGTTAGGACCTGCACTGATCTACAGAAGCAACAATGTTTATCCACAAGATGGAGAGGCAGGTCAGATGCCACTCCATTCTAATGGGGAGAAAAGTTCCCTATACTGACAATTGGTGTGAATCCCAGCTCTGTGCTGTAAATTGTACCTTACATTGTGAAACAAAAAGACAACATAAAATAAAACAATTATAACAACTTTAAACTTTTTTTTTACTTTTCAGCCTAACCCTAGGACTAACCCTCCACCTAGTTCCAATCCTAACACTAGCCCTAATTTCACATGTTATGTTTGTGGTAATTATTATTTTATACATGGTCCAAGGTGCAATGATCTACTATATTGTAAATGCAGAAAAATTTAAAACCACAGTACCAATATGCATGTTTCCTGTACAAATAAATACTTAAAGCGCACCTGTCAGCAGAATTGAGCTAAGTAAACCACATACACTGTCAGGTGGGCACCATTACACTGATTAATATGATACCTTTGTTGATGAAATCCGTGCTGTGGTTCTTTTATAATCTTTATTTTCATTCCTGAGATAATGATATGCTCGTGCTTCGGGGCAGCTTTTGGGGAGGGGCTTTATCTTGTGCTCTGCTTATGTATTCCACTGTATGGCTTCTGACAGGTCATACAATTTCCAATACTGCATGTGTAATTGTGGTAGAAATCAAGAAATTTGCCTGCAGCAAAACAGCCCTGCCGCCCACGCGCGCATAGTAGTATCTCTCGCTTGCTGAGAGATTCTACTGCGCATGCGCGGCCAGCGGTGCCATATTTCTGCAGGCAAATTTCTTTTTCCTCCAGTAAAATGGCGCCCGCGCGTGCGCAGTAGCATCTATTGCCACTAGCAGCGCCATTTTACTGGAGGAAAAAGAATTTGGCTGCAGAAATATGGCACCGCTGGCAATTACACTGGCAGCTCTTAAAATAGGAGGCAAGTCACTGAAAGCACAGTGACCTGTCAAAAGGCAGACATAGGAATACATAAGCAGAGCACAAGATAAAGCCCCTCCCCTAAAGCTTTAAAAATCTTTCAATATCTATTTCTATCACCTAACTGAGATGTGAGAAGGGCCGAGTTTTACAAACATACTGTATAAATTAGGAGTTTAAAAGAATGTATCATAATACTAAAAATGCCCCACATATTTTCCTGATGTAGTTTCTTGCCAAATATGTGCCACATTCAGATGTTGCTAATTTGCAACATAATCATACAATCTTCTTCTTGGGTGTCCATGTTTATCTATTTGGTAATCTCAGTGCTGAGAAGTAGAGACAAAGAAGAAGCCGTTTCAAGTAAACATTTGTAAAAAAAAAACGTAAATCAGTATAGATGGCGAGAAGTATTCATGTTGACAGGTACACAGATGCAACGGCACAGAGAATGAGAGAATGGTACTTAACCAACAACTATTTATTTGATTAACACCAACATACCTGTGCTTAGTGCCTATGGCACGATATCCGATGTGAAAAAATGAACAGTGACAATGCAGTGAATTATAGCAAGTTAAGAACATGATAATAAAGCTAAAACAGGGTATTTATGCAATATTATTTACATCCTGCTGCTCTATAGTCACAAGCAAGCAACTATTATCGTCAGTAACGTCTCGGTCCTAATCCCTCGACCTAGGGTGCGTCACTGTCACTAATGGACATGTCACCACTCTTCAAACAATACGAAGTGCTGTACAGGCCCTATTGGGAGTCTACGTTACTCTCCTTTAGGACACAAGCACACCCGAAATGCTGGCCTCCTCCTTTTCCTGAAGCATGGCCTCGATCCTTTTTTACCCCCCTCTGTACCGTACATTTGCACCAGGGGGTTGCGGCTCATATGAATATCTCTCTCCGGCATCCAGGTCACCTCTCCCGGTTCTGGCTCTGCTCTCACGACTCAGATTGGCCAAATCGGGTCTCTTGTCTCCGGGTCTGGTCTCTTAGGTCTTCACTCGGGTCTGGTCTCTCAGGTCTTCACTCGGGTCTGGTCACTTATAATGGCGGTTATAAGCCAACTCCGCTGCTCACATGACCATCCTGCTACAGGTCAAGGCACTGAATCCTCCCCTTCTCGGCCTTTCCGAGCCTTTAATAATTATTAACTGCACCACAACTGTCACCTGACCTGGTGTCTCCTCCAATCTCTTCCCTCATGTGACGTGCACTTCACTCTTTTGTTCCTACTAATGTAGCTCTCTCTGCCTTCTCCTTTCTTATCATCTTTGGTCAGCAGATGGCGATATTCATTTATAGACATTCGGTTTTGGCATTACTATGTGTGTGTTCTCACTCATTCATCCCCTTACATTCACATAAAGCTTTATATATGATATGTCTCAGCATGACAAGCAGGGAAATAAAAACACACATAACAAATTATCATAGAAAACTATCCATATGTGGCCTTAGCATAACGAATGTTTCCAATCTTCGCAGTGAATCTGGACAGGGCCCTTGAAAGAGAAATAAAAGCAGGGCTGCACTTGAAGGATGTTACCAGGAGCCTGAAAACCCACCTCAGAAGGACCATCATTTATTAAAGCAAAGAAATGAATAAATGAATATCTTTTTTTTAATTTATTTTATTTCAGCTTTGCTATGTGTCTATGTCAGAGCGTGTGGAGTGCATGCACGATGGATCATGCATGTGACACGCCCAGGGGGATACGGGGGTTACTCGGTACCCGGGCCTTGACCTTCTGTGGGATGTCACAGCAGTCGGCTCCCGGGCCCGTACCCTGGGATCACTCTTTAAAAGCGGTTTTGTTAACAGCTTTGTCTCGTGATGCCACCTGTGGCTCCTGGTAATGGGTACCAGCGCTGCTGCAGACCTCCGGGGGTGATGGGATGGCAGCTGGGATGTTTCTGCTCCCCACAGGCGGAGCGGGCCCCCGGTGCAGTGTAGGTGCAGATGGTGATGCTGGGCGTTGTAGTGCGGGAGAGATAGTGTGGTAGAAATAACTGACAGAAACAGTGGGGTGCAGTCATCCGAGTTTACTCACAGCTCTTTAGGTTCCCCAGGTGCACTGTACTGGTTCAGCACTCCCTCAAGTATATCAGAAGGGGAGACCCCCTTTCTTTATGTTCCTTCCTTAGCCGACTTCCCACGCTGGGTCTTCTCCCTCTTGCCCTGCGCCCCGCCACACAAAGTCCCGATCGGGTACCCTGAGATCCCTCTGGGCAACTTGGAGTTCCCGGACCTGACTTGGTGCCCTTCACGGCGGCTTAGGTGCGGTTGTGGCAACTGCACCTTGAAAGTGCAGAAGCCTCCGGTTTTCCAGCCGAGACCTGGAGTAACTCGGCTAGCCCAGGGACCGGTTCCCTTCTTGCGGCCTGATCCCTCTGACACTTGGCAGATTCGGGCGTACGGGTGCCGTCCTGCACTCACCGTACCCCCTGGGATCCCTTCTGTTCCTGGAGCCTTCCTCCCTGACTCCTCTCTTACTCCTGGGCCACTCTTACTAGGCCCCACTCTGGAGCAGAGCTCCTGAAGAGACTCTGCTCCTCTCCTCTTCTCTCTCACTCTTACTGACTAACTCTCTTCTCTAAGATGGCTCCCCTTTATATATACCTCCTATTCAAGTGCTCCCCTGCTCTTCATCCTCCACCCACACCCACTACAGGTTCCCCCCACTCCAGCCAGGGACAGGGCAGCAGAAGAAGTGCATAATGCCCTTCCAGCCGGCCTGGAGTAGTGTAGTGTTGAGTGCAGCTGTTGGGCTCCCGGGCAGCACTTCATCCTTACCTGAGAGAAGGAAATGCCACACCTCTGGGTGAGGTGCAGTACCTCTGTGGCAACTGAACCCTCAGGGGTGTCACATTCCCCCCCGGCAAAACACAGCATGTCCGCCGGCTGGAACAGAGCAAAACACGGTATATTACAGACATGCAATTTTTAGAATGCATTCACATATAAGATAATAAACAACTTTTTCTTAAACGTTACTGGTTACATTTATCAAAACATTATAAGACTTTTTAAATAACATTTTTCTTTATACTTATAATACATTCTTCTCAAAGTTACAGCGAGTCCCATAACCAGGTGTCCATCTCACTGGTGAAGGTGCAACACGAGCAGCATGAGGGACCCGTCGGAAAACCCTAAACGTAGGCCCTGGGCGTGGCTACAGGGCATAAGTGATCCATGTGTTGGACCACGTCTTCGGCCACGCCAAAAGGGTTTTTGTTCAGTGGTCTTTTGATATAAAACCAATAGGGGTCACTTTAATAAGTGCAAGTATTTACAATGAACAGTTTCTCGGTTATTCACCGTCCATAACCTACAGTCTCTATACCCTCACGGGTAACTAAACGCACATATTATCTTCAGTTCACGCACATAAACAAATTTTACATTTTCCTTACTGTACTCTTACGGGTAACTATTGTACACAGTGTCCACTCACTCTTACTCAGTAGTGGTGTCCCCGCCGGGCATATGCCTGGTTCTTGCCGACTGACCGAGCCAGGTCATCAGCCGCAGGCTGCAGGGGCATGTCCTCCTCCTCGACCACATGATACACTTGGAGGGCATACCACCCGCATTCCCCGTGGTGCCTGGTGTAGGTGACACGGTCACCGGGGTAGAGATTTAGGTCGGGATGGCCCTGTTCCAGGTGGGGCTCGACATCCCGCCGATTGACAAAAATGTCTCTGTTGAACTGCGGATCACGGATAAAGCCCCATCCGGCTTCTAGATCGAACTTTACTATTAGTTCCTCCGCACGGGGACTAGGCCGGACGGACTCTGCTTGACGGATGTGGGCTTTGGCCGCCTTGTTCCTGGCCTCCATTTATTCCCAGTGCACCCGCCGGGTGCGCCGTTCCTTTGCCAGCTGCAGGAGCTCCTGTCTGCAGAACTCCTCCCTCTGCAGAGCTTAAGCTTGGGTCTCCTGCGGGAACCCTATCAGGTCCCCCCCCCGGTTGTCCCACCTAAATTCCTCTCCTCCTTGGTGGGCAGCCGGGGATGCTGGTGTGACGACTAGAGGAAGTTGTTGCTGGTCCTCATACTTTGCGAACCAGTCAAAAGGGGGCGTTCCGTACACCCACTCGGGTGCCGGGGCTGGCAGTTCTGGGAGGGAACCGAGCAGCAGGTCCGCGGAGTCGGCGCCCGGGGTTGGAGGTTCCGGGCTTAGGAGTTGCTCAAGGGCGTACGCGGCCGGGGACGGAGGGTGCTGCAGGAGGCCCAGGAGCAGGTCGGCGCTTTCAGCGCCCGGGACAGGGGAACTTCTCCTACCTGCTCCTGTGCTGCATGTGGCCTCCAGGCGCTCTTCAGCAGGGTATTTTTTCTCTTGCCTGTAAAGTGTAAGCTCTTATGGTTAACGAGGCCTTCTTTCTCTCCTGTAGAGTGTACACTGTTATGGTCATTGGGGTCTTCTCTTTCTCCTTCTCGCCTGTAGCGTATAAGCTCTTATGGTCAGAGGGGTCCTCATGCTCTCTTTTCCATGGAGTGTAAGCTCTTATGGTCAGCAGGGTCATCTCTCTTCTGTAGTGTGTAAGCTCTTATGGTCAGTGGGGTCCTCTCTCTTCTGTAGTGTGTAAGCTCTTATGGTCAGTGGGGTCCTAGCTCTCTCTCTGTCACCTGTAAAACATGTGCTCTTATAGTCAGAAAGGGTCCTTTTGCTCTCCTCTAGGGTGTGAGCTCTTATGGTCAGAAGGGTATGACAAGCCCAGGGGATGGGGATGACTCGGTTACCCGGGCCTTTAGCCTTAAGGAGGTCGCGGTGGTCGGCTCCCGGGCCCGTACTCTGGGGTCACTCTTTAAAAAGGCGTTGATAGATGTTACGTTTTATTAAAAAGTTTGTGACGCCACCTATGGTTTCTGATGATATTCACCAGCGCTGCGCAGTCCACTGAGGCTGGTGATAAGGCAGCTAGATGGTATGGCTCCCCACAGGTGGAGCTAGGCCTCAGGGCAGTGTATGAACGGGGATGCAGGACAAGGAGACTCAGCCGAGTAGGAGCAAGAACAGGGACGGACACAATAGTCACTTCAGTACCTTTTACTGATGGAAATTCAGGCACTCCCCGGAGCACTGTAGGGTGAAGGGTGTATGTCCGGATCCTCCCCAATGAGCAGGTTTTGGGCCTCCTGGTTCTTGCTGCTGCGTGGTAAGTTTCTGACCTGCCTGGAGCTAGGCCTAACTTTGTCTCTGTCCTGCGCTGGCTGACCTTGTGGTAGGGCCTTCCCTTAGAGTGCACGCTCCCGACCTACGGGGCCTATGTGTCTCCTGGCTCTGGTACTATCAGCACTTTAGCGATCCTGGGACCTGTAGTTCTCCAGGGATTACGGTTTATCTTACTGGATCGTGGAGATCCCGGCAAGCTTCGGACCCGGTGTCCGGTAACTACTTCTTCTTCGGGGTGAGTTAATTAAGCTCCTCTGCCCCCTATGAACTAACTCTCTACTCTTTTGCCTTCGGCCTACTCGGACCCTCAATAGGCTACTCACACTAACGGCAGCGTGCCGCGCTTCACCGATCTTATGGCGCCGGCACACCTAAAGCTCACCTCACTGAGCTACACCGAGTCTCGATCAGGATAAGCTCCACTGCAGGATAGCAATTGCAGGAGCTAGAACAGGCTTTTGTCCTCTGAGGTAACTCCTCTCAGGCTGTACTGGACTCACTGTTAAACCAGACTCTCACTTAGACTCTGAACTGACTAACTGCTGCCTGGCTCCACCTTCACTTTTATATCTTCCTAACGGGCTCCCTCTGGTGGTCTGAGGTGGAAGGTGGAGATGTGTGAATGGTTATGGGGGCCTCTTGTGGAGGAATCCTTCAATACACCCTTCTAGGATCTGTGATACCAAGCACAGCTGGGCTTCACAGGTACTGTAGGGTGCGCGTTCTTATGGTCATAAGGGTCCTTAGAGTATAAGCTGTTATAGTCAGCAGGGTTCTCTCTCTTTCCTGTAAACTGTAAGCTCTTAAGGTCGTTGGGGTCAGGGGTGGATTAAGAGTAGCAAGGGCCCCGGGCAGTTTAGAAGGCGCGGGCCCCCCCCCCACACCTGATTTATCACGTGACATGTCACATGATCCCCTGTGATAGATCATGTGATAGTTCACGGGAAATTAATTTGGCACAATATTAATTGTGCTGCCTCATCTGAGAGCAGCACAATATTGGGGCAGATACCCTGATTCCAGCGATGTGTCACTTTTTCAGCTGCTTGTTGTCATTTTGAGAAAATCACCGTTTTATCTGCTGCAGATCTAGCAGCTCTCTGAATGCTGCGCTCTGTATAGCCCCACCCACACCACTGATTGGCAGCTTTCTGCCCATGCTCAGTGTACACAGAAATCTACTGATCAGTGATGGGGGTGGGGTCCTACAGAACTTACTAGTCATCTAGTGATAATTACCTTCTGACAAATCAATGATTTTATCAAAACAACACTAAGCAGCCCAGTAAGTGACACATTACTGGAATCAGTGCCTGTAACCCTACATTATGCTGCTCTCAGATTAGGTGGCAAAAACCTGATGACAGATTCCCTTTAAAGGAGCTGTAAACACAAAAAAGTTTGTATTAAAAAAAAATACAAGCCATTTGTGAAATTAACTTTTTTTCATTGTTAATTCACATTAGACTGTATCTTCAACACTTTTGTCAGCAGGTCTTATTACAGACTCTGAATAGGGCAGCTCTCTCCCTCTCCCTCAGCAGAAAGTCACAGCATGGTTAAAAAACGGGATCTTTTATGATTTTCTCATAATAAATAAAAAAGGACATGCAAGTCCTCCAAACTATTTTCCGTTTCTCTATAGGGGAGGTCCTAAATCTTTCTTGTTCTTTAGTTGATCACATGTCAAAAAGGCAAAGCATTTACTATAAACTCGCCTAAAAAAATATACACTTGGAGAGTAATATCATCATCTGCATGTAAATATTCCTTGACTCTAAGGGCTCGCTCACACTGTCGTATAACACGGCCGAATGCTATGTGATGTTTTATCGGATAGGACTCGGTCCTATGTTATACTATGGGACAGTGCAGATCTGCGATTATTGGCATGAGAAAATAATCTCATTCGATATATACAAGTCTATGGGTGCACGTAAAACATTAGACTGCACTCGGATGTCATCCAAGTGCAGTCCGATGAACACTCACAGAGACTATGGAGAAGATGGAGAAAGTAAGTTCTCCATCTTCTCCATATCTGTGCTGCGAGAGAATCGGATCACACTCAGTTGAAGCTCTGACAGAGTTTGAGCCGAGTGTCATTAGCATAATTGGCCCTATTCTCTTTCATGAGAGAATATATGGCTTAGTGAGTGGACCCTAAAACTGAATAGTAGTGACGGACAGGCACCTCACAAGCGGGATCCATGTAGCTCTCAGATGTCATGTAGGTAGGGCTTCATTCCATGGGGTAGGGCTTAATTTCAAGGTATATAAAAAAAATGGACTTCAAATAAAAATTAAATGAACACAAAAAGCAGTAATTGAATTATTTTTTTTGTATTTATGTTTGCAGCCCCTTTAAAAACCCTTTGAGGACCAAGGCACATATATGTCCCATAGTTTTAAACTCGAAAAAAATTTGATTGAATAAAATTTAAGGTCCTCGAAGGTTTAAGTAGGTCATAAATTCATATGAATACTTGCTCATACAATTGCACATGCCAAAAGATGAAGAAGAACAGAATCAAAAATATGACATTAAGTGGAGCACTTACAGGTATTCAAGGTGAAAGAGACCAGCAAAGGCATCGTCTCGAATGACAGTAAATGAGATAGAATTCAGCAAGCTGAAAATGAAGACAGCAGGTTAGAAGCGAACCAGACTTTATGGTGCTCAGAATTAATCAAGCAGAATTTATTGACTGCTCTTGCAAAGCACTGAGACTCCTGCTGTGTATAGATGGCGCCGTGCGGCCTCCCGCTGTGTATAGATGGCGCCGTGCGGCCTCCCGCTGTGTATAGATGGCGCCGTGTGGCCTCCCGCTGTGTATAGATGGCGCCGTATAGATGGCTACGTGCGGCCTCCTCCTGAGTATACGTGTATAGATGGCTACGTGCGGCCTCCTGCTGAGTATAGATGCCGCACAGCGCCCCCCCCAGAGACAGCAGGAGGCCGCACAGCGCCATCTATACTCAGCGGGAGGCCGCACGTAGCCAACTATACACAGCGGGAGGCCGCACGGCGCCCCCCAGAGACAGCAGGAGGCCGCACAGCGCCATCTATACTCAGCGGGAGGCCGCACGTAGCCATCTATACACAGCAGGAGGCCGCACGGCGCCCCCCCCCAGAGACAGCAGGAGGCTGCACAGCGCCATCAATACACGGCGGGGGGGCGCACGGCGCCATGTATACATAGCGGGGGGCCGCCCGTAGCCATCTATACACAGCGGGGGGCCGCACGTAGCCATCTATACACAGCGGGGGGCCGCACGTTGCCATCTATACACAGCGGGGGGGCGCACGGCGCCCCCCCCAGAGACAGCAGGAGGCCGCACAGCACCATCTATACTCAGCGGGAGGCCGCACGTAGCCATCTATGCACAGCGGGAGGCCGCACGGCGCCCCCCCAGAGACAGCAGGAGGCCGCACAGCGCCATCTATACTCAGCGGGAGGCCGCACATAGCCATCTATACACAGCGGGAGGCCGCACGGTGCCCCCCCCAGAGACAGCAGGAGGCCGCACAGCGCCATCTATACTCAGCGGGAGGCCGCACGTAGCCATCTATACACAGCGGGAGGCCGCACGGCGCCCCCCCCAGAGATAGCAGGAGGCCGCACAGCACCATCTATACTCAGCGGGAGGCCGCACGTAGCCATCTATGCACAGCGGGGAGCCGCACGGCGCCATCTCTACACAGCAGGGGGCCGCACGGCGCCATCAATACACGGCGGGGGGCCGCACGGCGCCATCTATACATAGCGGGGAGCCGCACGTAGCCATCTATACCCAGCGGGGGGCCGCACATAGCCATCTATACACAGCGGGGGGCCGCACGTAACCATCTATACACAGCGGGGGGGCGCACGGCGCACCCCCAGATACAGCAGGAGGCCGCACGGCGCCAACTATACTCAGCAGGAGACCGCACGCAGTCACGCACACACACAAACATATACATACACGCATAAACACATTTGAAACACAAAAATACATATAAACAGACATGACACAATGATATCTGCCCACACACACACAAACAGACATCACACAATGATATCTGCCCCCCCACACACACATACAAACAGACATCACACAATGACATCTGCCCACACACACACAAACAGACATCACACAATGACATCTGCCTACACACACACACACACAAACAGACATCACACAATGACATCTGCCTACACACACACACACAGACATCACACAATGACATCTGCCCACACACACACACACACATACAAACAGACATCACACAATGACATCTGCCCACACACACACACACACACACAAACAGACATCACACAATGACATCTGCCCCCACACACACACACACACAAACAGACATCACACAATGACATCTGCCCCCACACACACACACACACAAACAGACATCACACAATGACATCTGCCCACACACACACACACAAACAAACATCACACAATGACATCTGCCCCCACACACACACACAAACAGACATCACACAATGACATCTGCCCCCACACACACACAAACAGACATCACACAATGACATCTGCCCACACACACACACACACACACATACAAACAGACATCACACAATGACATCTGCACACACACACACACACACACACACATACACACATACACACTCACCATCCCCCGGCCTGGCTCCAGTCCTCAGGCTCTTCAGTGCAGCACTGCAGGCCGCGTGCGCACTGCGTGACGTCACAGCTAGGAGACACGGCCGCGCACAGGGCCGTGTCTCCTAGCAGTGACGCGGCCGGGCCAGCACAGGGAAGTTAACTGCTGCAGTGCTGGCCCGGCCGATGAAGAAGTAGCGGCGGCCGATGAAGAAGTAGCGGCGGCCGCTGCTGGGGGAGCGGTACGGGGCCCCCCCTCCCGCCACTGCTACCGGTATGTGCCGCGGCGGCCCGCACATATAATGAGGGCAATGCGGCATTAGACACCCCGCCTGGAGCCGCGGGCCCTCTGCAGGCTCGGAGCCCCGGGCGGTCGCCCGGATTGCCCTCATTATAATCCGCCTATGGTTGGGGTCATCCCCCTACCTCCCCCATACAGTGGAAGCCCATTTGGTCAGCAGGGTCCTTATGCTTTTGTAGTGTGTAAGTTCTTACGGTCAGTGGAGTCCTCTCTCTCTCTTTCTCGCCTGTAGAGTATAAGCTCTTATTGTCAGCTGGGCAGTCTCTTTCTCACCCATAAATTGATCAGTGTGGCTCTCTCTCCTCTCCCCACATTTATTTTCTAAGCAATTACAAGCTTCCCCCCTCAATCGCACAGAATATCGCTCTGCAGTGTGCAGCTTCAAAAGACAGTGTAGGGGCTCAATAAGTCTATGAGTCCATAGACTCCATCTCACAAATCAGTACACGGATCTATAGAATTACTATTGAGCCTTTACACCACTTGGTGTGTGTGTACAAGACCAGTACACTTTAGAGTGGTGTTTTGTGCGATCAGTGTGGGTCCTCAGGAATCTTAGTCCATTCCACATAGGCAATGGCATCTAGTTCACTTACCGTATTTTTCGGACCATAAGACGCACTTTTTTCCTCCAAAATTTTGGAGGAAAATGGGGGGTGCGTCTTATGGTCCGAATGTTGGGGGGGTATACTTATGTGGGGTGTGGGGGGAGCGGTATCGGTGGAGGAGCGGGGAACAGGAGGCAGCAGCCGCCTACTGCAGCCTACACTGTCCCCGCTGCTAAAGAAAATGAATATTCACTGCTCCCCACGCCCATGGGGCGTGGGGAGCACGGAATATTCATGCTCCTTAATAGCGGTATACAATGTAGTCGCGCTGCGGCTCCTGCTGCTGCCGGCTATCTCCTGAGCCCGCTGTTAAAGGGCATGAATATTCAACCTCTCTCCACGCCCATTTTGGTATGTACTAACCTCCAAATACCTTTTTAGTGTCACTGATTCCAATGACTACATGCCACAGATATAATAGCTTCCTTCCGCTGCAGTTTACTGGGCTGGGGGCAGCAGCTGTCACAGTCCCCACTTTCTGACATAAGTCAATGCTTAGAGAACTGATATTATATCCCACCCTCACTTTCGTTCTAAAGATTGTTCTTCAAAGTTCTTTCTAAACAAACAGATCAGCATTTCCACAACCATGTATTTCCAAAAATATATTACATTTACTCTAGAAGGGTATTGTTTTTCCAAATACTTACAAGGAATTACAGTGACAGTTGTGGACCACCTGAGTGTCAATTAAACAGAATAAAAGAATAGGAAATGTAGAAAGTTGAAACCTACATATGTAACATATCAGCCCTTATCACTCGTTCAAAAGGTGAGAATAATAATAAGAAAAATGAAAACACATTGTCAGTGAATGTACAAGGAATCCAACAATCTTAGCCCGAGATAGAAAACATATTTCAAATAAACTCAAACAACATATCAAAAAAGGCAACTACTCCCCGGGGAAGGTCGACTTGTGGAGTGTTTGATTGCAACTACACACAGAATTTTAATATGAAACCTCTTGCAGGTTGATTCTAATTCCCACAAAGCTCGAAAGCTTTCTTTTCACTCGCATTCATGATGGTAATGTTACAATTTGGAGGCTAGATCTGGCTTTTAAGTTGGAACATTCTGAAATGTTCAAACATATGTCACAGAAATCTTCAATAACAGTGGGAAAGAGACTACGGCTATTGATTTTTTTTTTTGTTTTATTGTTAGTCACAGCGCACAAAGCAGTCAGTATCAGGTACAAATGTATAATGCAATCTTTTTGTTCTTTTTGGTCTTCCTCCAAATGACACAATAGCCAAATCTTTATCTGCGGAGCTGATGGGTTTCAAAGTCACTATAGAAGCTGTCACAAGTTACTGAAAATAAATCTGGAATGTGTAGAATACATGAAACTGAGAGGAGGATGCACACTGTAATGTCACTTTTACTACCTGAGACAATGGGGTCACTAATAGGTCATCTTATCTTCTAGTTGAACCATATCAGTTACTGAGTGGTCTACATTATCTAGAAAGGTATAAACCAAGAGAATGGACAATGTGACAGCAATTTAAGATCATTCTGGTTCCAGGTAGAGAAAGGTCTTGGCAATTTTATGTTACTCTATTTACTAAATTTTCATTTTTGATATATTAAAGAGGACCTGTCACTAGGTCAAAAGCAGCCAGTTTTTGCTCTTATTTTATTTCTACTGCTCCCCTGAGTATTCCATTTTTATTTAATCCGCCATACTGTTTCAGAGATATGGACCTTTTTATTTAGTGATATATTTTATGGTTTTTACCAAGGGGTTGACTAGTCTGAATGTGACCAGAAGCATGCAAATCACATACTTGGGGTCATGTGACCGCCCACTGTCACTGGCAATCCGGTGAGTCACATAGAGTGACTGCAGGGTTTTATCAAAAGACTGGACAACCCATTTAATTTCAGAATTTTGGTTAAGCAGCAAAATTAAAATGTTAAAAGGGTTTATGCACGTAATATATTTATCACCTATTAGCCACATCCAAGCTCACCCAAAAGCTACTTCTATTTGAGCAGAAGAAATATTCCACTTTATGTATTTACACCATGGAATGGATCTGGAGACAATTTATACTGTATTTGGCACAGCAGCTTGTTATGGAAAGTCTTTGGATTCACCTGTCTATTAATGCTTAGTAAGCTTTCTAAGAAAAAATGTGGAAGGCCGCAGGATTAAAAACATACTTGTGGGACCAAGGAATCTGGAATTTAAGTAGCTCAAAGTTGTATCAGAATATAAACTGAAATAGAAGCTATAATAGAATATCAGTTGTTTCGTATCACCCCTATAACAGAATTCCAATGAGCTGTAGAGTATTTAGCATTGGTATCTATAGTATTACTGCAGGATCATTAACTCTCTATGCTTGATCTATTGCCAAAATGCTAATTTGGGACTAATAAATCATATCCTATAATCAATCACATGTAGGAGAAGTTTACAGTTGAACTGCATGGGCAACATTTCAGTAAAGTGATACGGCATGTAATTCAAATGAGTAGTATCGTAGGTCAGTCATAATGGTCTAAATTAAAACAACATATTAATAGGCGATATATATGTACATTTTAAACCTCTATGTAATCCCGAAGTAAATGTCTTTTCACAAAAGGATAAAATTGTAAAGTGCTTGTTAAAACAAGGAATTTTGCAATTTGCCTCTTATTAAAAATTGCCTCCATTCTCGAAAACGGAGGTATTTTATTTTCTTCTCGTGCTTTGCCAGTGAGGGTTGTGGGATCCTGCTCTACAAATTTAGACCCAACTTTTGCTAGAAAGTCTGGTCCTTAATGATGACATTAGGGGCACTTCAGGGCATTTTTGTAATTAACGTTATTTGGTAAAATCACCAGTCTGGGGCTGTTGTTTCAGTAACTAAAAAGAGCAGCCCCACAATTGGTTATAGGTATTCATCAAGATCGGCTTTTTTCACGCCAGTCTTGAAGAGTAGGCCGGTTGGAGTGTGATACGCTTGATTCATTAAAAGGCACATGCCTCTTAATCAGTCAGTTGAGGCGCCAAGTGGTGTGCGGCTTCATGTGCGCCTGTGTGGCGCCCTGTTGCGCCACAGGTGGCGTCACGAACATCCCTATCCCACACAACTTTCCCCCCTTCTTTTAAGAGTGACCCCAGGGTACGGGCCCGGGAGCCGGCTACCGCGACATCCCCCGAGAATGGGCAACAACAAGGCCCGGGCGCCGAGTCGTCCCCATCCCCTGGGCGCGTCATCTCGTCCTGGCGTCACGAACAGGATTCCGTGCCTGCTGCAACGACGGAGTGTTGTGCCCGTTGCCACCGGGTACTGTGCGCCTTTAATCAGAACTGTGTATTTAACTGTGGCGAAGATCGCCGCCATTGTTGTGCCGCCGAGTGGGAAGAAGGGCGTGACCTCGGGAAACTGAGAGGTGTACCTGCTGAAGCGCGCGAAGCCCCAGACACGCCCCACGCCTCGACGTCAAACCAGGAAGCGCCAGGTCCTGGAAGGAGCCCCGGTGAACGCTCTGACGTAAGACGCAAGCGACGCAAGGTCCTGAAGGAAGACCGTCACCTGCGGAGCTGCGGCTTACCGGAAGAAAAGAAAAGAAGGTAGGCCACGGTTCGCTAGGGGGCGCCAGAATGTCCGAAGAACAGCACAACGCCGGAGTACCGGTTAACGGCCCTGATGATCAACCCGCGCCCGGCGCCGAGCAAGCCGGAGCAGCCGCTCCACCAGCAGGGCTTGTAACCCCTGTCATACCCATGGCCCTACCGTACATCCCTGGAGCGAAGTGGCTCCTCCAGTACAGCGGCAAACCAGATACCCTGTCTGGATTCAAAAGGAAAATATGCGGTATACTGGACATGTACTCTATGACAGGCAAGCAAAGAGCCGCTGTTGTATTGAGACAACTGACTGGTGCTGCGGAGCGAGAAGTAGAAGCCTGGTCGGCCGCAGACCAGGAGTCAGTGTCCGCAATCTTTAAAAAGTTACAGACTGTCTTTGAGAATCGTACTGAGACAGACCTCCGGATGAGGTTCTACAGCTGCTCTCAGCAACCGGAGGACAGTGTTCGGGACTATGCCTGGCGTTTACAAGGGGCCCTGCGAGCTCTGAAACAGGTTAGTCCAACCAGCATCAATAGTGAAAATAGAATGCTGAGGGAACAGTTTATCCGGTGACTGAGGTCTCAAGAGGAGAGCAAGACTGTGCGTTGGTGGTGCCTGGATCATCCAAATGCCACCTTTGACACCCTTATGGACATGGCTATAAAAGGACTGCAGCCCCTGGAAACAACTGCTACCCAATGTTACCAGGGTGGGGCCACCCCAGTGCTCGCAGCGTCCACCTTATCCCCGGTGGCTGCTGAAGCCAAGGTGCAAGCAACGTCCCCTGGTGAGCTGGACAGCCTGCGCTCTGAAGTGCGTCAGTTGAGCAAAACCCTGACCACTGTACTGAGTGCCCTGCAGCTGCGGACGGAGCCCGAGGCAGAAGGAAGGATCCTGCTAGCCGACAGCCCTGAGGATGTCCCCTGGATGAGAAGGAGGAGGAGGACAACGCCATCCCCTGGGAGGACCATCGACCAACGCTGCCCACCGAAGGACCCTGTCTGCCACCGCTGCCACAAGACAGGTCACGCCGTCCAGAGCTGTCCTTTAAACAAGCAAACCCTGGGGCCGAGGGCTGACACCCAGGAGTAGACCCCTCAGGCCCATCAAACTGGTACCGCAGGTTCGTGGGAGGAAGACCTTTCCTGTCCATCGTGCTGGACGGCATCGCGACACCTGCTCTGCTGGACACAGGATCTCAGGTAACCATCATGCCTGATGTCCTCTACAAAAGGTTCTGGTCCATAGACGAACTTCACCCACCAGATCCAAATCTTTCCGTGTATGCCTCAAACGGCCTCCCCCTTAACCTAGTCGGGGTTAAGGATGTGGCAGTAAAGGTGGGAAGAGTGGAACTGAAGGACCAGGGACTAATTGTAGTAGAGACTAATCCTGATGATACAGACTTGTATATGGTACTTGGCACAAATATTGTTAGTAACTGTGTTGTTCTTGCTCCAACAGATAGCTGACACTGCCAGACCAGGACAGAGAAGGGCGCTCCAGAAAGAGATCCGAGCCCTTATGTACCAGCAACAGGTAAAGCTAACAGGCGGTGAAATTGGTAATGTACGTGTGACAGACCCGGTACCCATTGTGATTCCCCCGATGAGTGAAATGCTGATTTGGTGTAGAGCAGCAATAGGTCTCAAAGGACGGAGCTACCAGGCGGTAGTAGAGCCCCTCAGCTCGGAGCATAGACCTACACTTTTGACTGCCAGAGGGGTAGTGGATGTAAGCAATGGGAGGGTGCCCGTACGCCTCCTAAACTATGGGGAGGATGAGGTTAGATTACCACGCTACGCCACTGTTGCCAAACTGTACACAGTAAATAACAACTCCATACACACGGCGGAGTCCTTAACCTCACCTGACGAAGTGGAGGATAATGACCCGGGAACCCAGGTGGAGGATTGGTGTCAACAGCTCCATGTTGGGACAGACACCACTCCTGCCCATCAGAAGTAGGGTGTACACCGGGTGGTTCAGGAATACGAGCAGGTATTCAGTAAACACCCACTTGACTTTGGGAGGATTAAAGGGGTTCAACACCATATCCCCACAGGTGACTATCCACCCATCAAAGAACGTTACAGGCCTATACCACCAGCACACTACCAGAAGGCGAAAGAGATGTTGCACGACATGAAGAAGGCAGGGGTAGTAAGGGATAGTTGTAGTCCCTGGGCAGCTCCCCTAGTTCTAGTCAGGAAAAAGGACGGAAGCATGAGAATGTGTGTAGATTACAGACAAGTAAATCGCATTACACATAAAGATGCATACCCTTTACCACGTATAGAGGAATCCCTGGCTGAATTAAAGTCTGCAAATTACTTCTCCACCCTTGACCTCACTAGTGGGTACTGGCAAGTAGCTGTTGCTGAGGAGGATCGGGAGAAGACGGCCTTCACCACCCCGACGGGACTCTGCGAGTTCAACAGTATGCCGTTTGGACTTTGCAACGCCCCCGGAACGTTCCAGAGATTGATGGAGTGCTGCCTGGGACACCGCAACTTCGAGACCGTACTGCTATACCTGGATGACGTGATAGTGTACTCCAAAACGTACGAGGACCATTTGAAGCACCTGGCAGAGGTATTTGAGTCGCTGTCCCGGTATGGGATGAAGCTGAAGCCCTCCAAGTGCCACCTGCTCAAGCGAAAGGTACAGTACCTGGGGCACATCGTCAGTCCAGAAGGAGTAGCACCGGACCCGGAGAAGGTCACTGCTATCCAGAAATGGCCGGAGCCAAAGAGCCTCAAGGAGGTACATCAGTTCCTGGGACTAGTCGGGTATTACCGGAGGTTTGTGAAGGACTATACCAAGAAAGCGGCGCCTTTGCAAGATCTCCTGGTAGGACAGTCCGGGAGAGGCAGAAACCCCCCATTCCAGTGGGGTAAGGAGCAAGCTGAATCCTTTGAGGTGATGAAGGGGATCCTGATCGACAAAGAGATCCTAGCCTACCCTGACTACAGCCAACCGTTCCTGCTGTACACTGATGCCAGCAATGAGGGATTAGGAGCTGTGTTAAGTCAGAAGCAGAATGGCGGAGAAAAGGTGATCGCCTATGCAAGCAGGAAGCTCCGCCCGACCGAGAGGAACCCAGAGAACTATAGCAGCTTCAAGTTGGAGTTCCTGGCCCTCGTTTGGGCATCACCGAGCGGTTCAAGCACTACCTAGCCTCCAGTAAGTTCACTGCCTTCACTGATAATAACCCCTTGACTCATCTGGAAACAGCCAAGCTAGGAGCCATGGAACAACGATGGATGGCTCGGCTGTCAAACTACCAATTCACTATTAAGTACCGGGCGGGCCGCAAAAACGCCAACGCCGATGCCCAGTCCAGGATGCCTCACCAGTCGGACACTGAAGAAGAAGTGGATGACCTGGAGGAGATTGAACTACCTGCCTTTCATCGGAATGGAATGGTCCACGAGCAACGAGCCACCAGGAGGCATCGCGGAAGAACGTTAAACCCTTTGCCTCACCACAGCTGGAAGGAGAGACAGGACAGCGACCCGGTTGTCAGCCGTATCAAGGAACTGATAACCCAGGAAGGTTCCTCCCTGGAGAAGGACGCGTCTCCACAAGCCAAGCAACTGTGGAATGAGAGAAGCCGGCTGTTCATCTATAGAGAGAAGCTGTGCCGAAGGTACGTCAACCCGAGGACCCATGAGATGGTATGGCAGATCGTAGTGCCCAGGAAGGACATCCAGATGGTGTTGGAAGCCTACCACGATCAGGCGGGGCACTTTGGCTGGAAGAAGCTAGAAACCTTGCTGAAGTGTTGGTGTTATTGGGTAGGAATGCGCAGTTCCATTGAAAGGTGGTGCCGGAATTGTGGACCCTGTAGCCTCAGAAGAAAAGACTACAGCAGCCAGAAGGCACCCCTGCAACCCATCAAGACAGCTCGACCTTTCAAGATCGTGGCCCTGGATCATGTCAAGCTGTCACCCAGCAGGTCAGGATATTCCTATGCCCTGACCATGGTGGATCACTACTCCCAGTTCCTGGTGGTCGCCCTCGTCAAGGATCTGACGGCAGAAACTGCGGCAAAGACGTTTCAGGCGTACTTCTGCAGGCCCCATGGATACCCGGAGCAGGTGCTGACGGATCAAGGCCAAGCCTTTGAAGCCGAATTGTTCAAGGAGTTCTGCCATCGGTACGGGTGTAAAAAGATCCGGACTACACCGTACCACCCCCAAACCAACGGTCTCTGTGAAAAGATGAATAACATCGTCATCGACCTGCTGAAGACCTTACCACTAGAGGAGAGAAATCAGTGGCCAGACCTACTACCTGACCTGGTAGATCTGTACAACAACATACCTGTGAGTTCCACCAATTGTACTCCAGCATATCTCATGCGAGCAAGACCCGGGAAGTTGCCCATGGACCTGGAGCTTGGTGTAGTAGAACCAGAAGCAGATATGTCCACTGAGGACTGGGACATGACCAGACAGGAGCAGTACAGAAGAGTACAGGCCTGTGTCGAAGACAGTCTCACTCGGGTAAGGGACAAACAGGAAGCCCACTACAATAAAAGTGCGCCCGCAGAACCCTTCACACCAGGAGAAGTGGTGTTAAAGAGAAAAAGGAGAAACCACAAACTTGATGACCAGTGGGAGAGAGAACCCTACACTGTGTTAAATTCAAGATTTGATAACAAGAAGACCTGTTTGATTAGCAAAGACGGAGGAATAACGACTGCAACGGTATCTAGAGACTATCTGAAGTTGTGTCCAGACCTGCTAAAGCCCCAAGAAGAAGTGCCTCTCACTGTACCGGAGGAGCCTAAAGAAGCAATACTCCATACTGACTTAGGAGATTTCCCGGCAGATTGACCTCAACTAGGAGGAGCAGTAATACTACCTGTGATCCACTTCTTTCAACAGCCAGAAGACCCTCCACAGCAATTAGAGCCTGTAAGTGCTTCAGAAGAGCCTGCTCAAGGAGAATCCCCGGAAGAAGGATCCCCAGTTGGAGCAGAGCAAGAAGGCCCAGCCAATGGTATACTTGCCAGTCCCGTAGAGAGGTTAAGGCAACCCTGCAGTCCCCCAACACTTAGAACTGACAGAATGGGAGGTAGTACAAACACCAGTACCACACGCATCCCAGTACCACGTGAGGTCAGACCCCTGTCAGATAAAGAGAATAGAGAAGGAAACTCTGACAGTGTAGATAGTTGCCCCTGGGGTATTGTCTTGTGTATTTGCATGTATGTGTATCTTAATATGTGCTTTGCCTTACTAATGGACAATTTAAGTGATATGGACACTTCCCGTAAGGGTACATAAAGAACTTTGTGGCTGAGGACTGTGTGCAGCCCAAAACTGTTTGCTGTAAATAATTGCACTCCCTGGAGTGCCCCTTTAGGTGACCTCAGAACAAAAACCTGTCTGGTGTGGCCGAAGTGGAGGTCCAACTCAGGATCGCCATGCCCTGCAGCCACCCCAGGGCCTACGTTGAGGGTTTGCTTTGGACAGGTCCCTCAAGCTACCTTGTACTTTACCTGTGAGATGGACACCCTGTCAGGGGACCTCACCGGAACGGACTTAAATTCCGAGGTTGCTTATTGTATGTATGTATATATTTATTATTTATAATGTTTTATTATGCAACGTTCAAGCAAAGTGCCTCCCATAAAGGGAAGAGTTATTGTTGTTACCTGTTATAAAAATTACTTCAGTCCGGGAGTACTGAGCTTTGCTAGGGGGGAATGTGGCGCCCTGCTGCGCATTGGTGCCACAGATCCCAGAGGGGTGCATGGATGGACTTCTCCACAAGAGGCCCTCATGGCATTCACACACCTCCACCCTACCACCTCAGACCACCAGAGGGAGCCCGGTTAGGGATATATATAAAGGGAAGGTAGAGCCAGGCAGCTCAGTGAGAGTCTTAGTTTCAGTTAGGAGTCTAGAGAACAGTTTCCTCAGAGGACAGAGCTAGTTCCAGTTCCTGCAGAAGATGAGCCTGAGAGAGGTCAGTCTGCAGTGGAGCTCAGTCAGCTCCTCTAGAGAGAGTTCAGACTCAGTGAGCTCAGATTAGTGAGCCAGGAGCGTGCCGACGCTCAGAGAGCGGCGAAGAGTAGCGAGGCCTACTGCCCGTGTGAAGCCTAGTGAGGGCCCCGAGCATGGCCGAAGGCGAGTGGAGTAAGCAAGCAACATAAACAGCTCACCCCAAGACCATTTATCGGACACCGGGTCCGCCCCTACAGGGGGCCTATATCCCCAGCAGGAATAACCGGAACCCCTGGGGAACTTTACGTCCCAGGTTCGCCAGAAGCTGACTGTTATACCAGGGCCAGGAGTCACAGAGGCCCAAGAGACCAGGGACTGTGATCTCCAACAGAAGGCCCTACCACCAGGTCAGCAGGTGCAAGACAGAGACCAAGTTAGGCCTACCTCCAGGCAGGTCAGAAACGTATCAAGGAAAGGCAAGGAACAGGAGGCCCCACACCCCCTCACTGGGGAGAGTCCTGATATGCACCCTTCACCCTGAAGTACCCTGGATCATGCCAGAAACACCACCAGTAAAGGTACTGAAGTGAACTGTTGTGAGTGTGCCTATTCTTCCTCTGACCCGGCTGGGTCCCCTCTGTCCTGCATCCCTACACTTACGCTGCCCTGAGGCCCCGCTCCACCTGTGGGGAGTCGTACCAACTAAGCTGCCTAAACACTGGCCTCAGAGGACTGTTGCAGCGCTGGTGATCCTCACCAGACACCACAGGTGGCGTCACGAACATCCCTATCCCACACAACTTTCCCCCCTTTTTTAAGAGTGACCCCAGGGTACGGGCCCGGGAGCCGGCTACCGCGAGATCCCCCGAGAACGGGCAACAACAAGGCCTGGGCGCCGAGTCGTCCCCATCCCCTGGGCGCGTCACCTGACCACAGTCAGAAACTGGAGTAAGATTTGTGGCATAAGGAACACCACCACTCATAATGGATTTGACGAGTGGATGTCGCCATGCCCTTTCTCACCCTTGTCCCGCCCCAGCTCTATCCACTTTGTCAGAGCTGGGCAAAAATGGTGTGAAAATAACAAGAGTCACAAAATGTTTGTGCAACCTCACATTGCGCAAAAATTTTGTGACTTTTCAAAGCTTTTAACTTCAGAATTCTGGCATAAAAGCTTTGATAAATCAGGACCTTAGAGTCCATCTGAGCAGGAACTGTCTCTTTGGTTCTTTACTCTTCCTCATAAATACTGTTAATGAGTGCCAGAAACCCCTACATGATATTCATATGGACTAATAGAAAGATATCCTCTGTCCATATGCACTGAGACAACCCCTTTAGGGCAAACATTCTATCATGCCTTATTTTTACATGAAATCAAATAGGTCAGCTAGGCCACATTGCATATAATGCTGTTTGTCCTTCTTGTTAAAAATATAATTAAATTACTCTAGAAATTGGAATATAAAAAAATTACTCCATTAAATAATGCTATTGAGATTGATTTATTTATGAAAGCATGTCAAATCTCCACATTGCAGCGCCTGCAAAATATAACCAAACAAACCATTTCATTGAATTATACAGGAAGAACATGAAAATCAAAACACAGGCGCATCCAAATTCTATCTTTACATTCCACTGTTTCAATCCAGCTGTGGCTAAAAGAAGCCTCATTCTATATCTTAGAGAAAGCAACAGAAACTAGTCGACATGCAGGTGCTTCTCACAAAATTAGAGTATCATCAAAAAGTTAATTTATTTCAGTTCTTCAATACAAAAAGTGAAACTCATATATTATATAGAGTCATTACAAACAGAGTGATCTATTTCAAGTGTTTATTTCTGTTAATGTTGAGGATTATGGCTTACAGCCAATGAAAACACAAAAGTCATTATCTCAGTAAATTAGAATACTTTATAACAACAGCTTGAAAAATGTTTTTAAAATCTGAAATGTTGGCCTACTGAAATGCATGTTCAGTAAATGCCCTCAATACTTGGTCGGGGCTCCTTTTTCATCAATTACTGCATCAATGTGGCGTGGCATGGAGGCGATCAGCCTGTGGCACTGCTGAGGTGTTATGGAAGCCCAGGTTGCTTTGATAGCAGCCTTCAGCAGTTGAAAACTTTGCCATGGCAGATAATGACTCGCTGCCCCGTATTTTAATGTCACAGGCTACATGTTTCTTCACACCTGTATTATGTGTGTTACAAGTTCAGATCATGTGTGTGTGCAGATTGCACCAAGAGATGTAGATTATGACAGAAACAAGACTGACCCCATTAACCAATTCTGGGCCACTGCCTTACTCATGGCGTGGCATATTTTCGTAGTTTTTCGTACGTTCATTTTTAAAAGCTAGAACATTTTTTCGCAGTTGATTATTCAAATAATTTTAGCCTCTTTTTTGATGTAAGTCATTTTTATACTGGTATATTTATTTTTTGCTAACAATGAGGGAAAATAAAAAGGTAATAAATAAAACAATAAAAATAAATATAAGAAAATACATGTCGGTTTTTGAAAAAAAAAATTACGTCCATAATAGACCACTAAAATATATTTTATTTTATGTTCCCAGTTCGGTACAAACTATTTTTATTTATCAGGCTAACAGTGATTTGCCTTTTATTTTATTTTTTTTCATCTTTTCTTTTTTTTCACCTATTCTGCACCTATAAGGGTCAATAAATAAATACCTTCAGAGGTGGGGGGGGGGCATTTTAAAAGTTAATGAGAACTCCTAACAGGAGTTCACAGAGCCAGTGCCTGATACATGCTGTCCACCGATTGGGCAGCATGTATCAGCTGACAGGTTCTCTTTAAATACATTTTTATTACTGCAGATTTTCCAAGTAACTGGGGCTTGTATGATAACCCCTATTACAGGGCAAATACAGTGGCTTGTGAAAGTATTCACCCCCTTGGCTTTTTACCTATTTTGTTACATTACAACCTGTGTTTAAATATTTTTGTAATCCGATTTGTGTGTGATGCATCAGCACTAAATAATCTAAGTTGGTGAAGTGAAGTGAGAAAAATATAGGAATAAATTAAATTTATGGGATGAAATAACTAAAAATTGACATGTGCATATGTATTCACCCCTTTTGCGATGAGGCCCCTAAAAATTTCTGGTGCAAGCAGTTACCTTCATAAGTCACATGCTTACTAAAAGGCCACCTGTGTGCAATCTAAATGTCACATGGTCTGTCAGTATATACACACCTTTTCTGAAAGGCCACAGAGGCTGCAACACCATTATGCAAGAGACACCACTAACCAAACAACGCCATGAAGACCAAGGAGATCTCCGAACACTTCAGGAACAAAGTTGTTGAGAAATCCAAGCCAGAGTTGGGTTATAAAAAAATACCCCAATCTCTGATGATCCCCCAGAGCACCATCAAATCCATCATCATCAAATGGAAAGAACATGGTACCACAACAAACCTACCAAGAGAGGGCCACCCACCAAAACTTTCAGCCCAGGCAAGGAGGGCATTAATCAGAGTGGCAGCACAGAGACCAAAGGTAACCCTGATGGAGCTGCAGAGTTCCCAAGCAGAGACTCGGTCCATACTTCCACAATAAGCCGTACACTACATAATCCAATTGAGAATCTGTGGTCAGACTTGAAGATTGCTGTTGACCAGAGGAAACCATCTAACTTGAAGGAGCTGGAGCAGTTTTGCCATGAAGAATGGGCAAAAATCCCAGTGGCAAGATGTGGAAAGCTCATAGAGACTTCTCCAAAGTGACTTTCAGCTGTAACTGCCACAAAAGGAGGCTCTACAAAGTACTGACTTTATGGGGGTGAATAATTATGCATACTGAAGTTTTCAGTTATTTTGTCCTATTTGTTGTTTGCTTCACAATAAAAAGTAAAACAAAAGTTAGTTCACAGTTGTAGTCATGTCCTTTACATGAACTGATGCAAACCCTCAAAAAAAAAAAGAGAAAATCCAGGTTGTGAGGTAGCAAAAGACGAAAAATGTCAAGGTGGGTGAATACTTTCACAAGCCACTGTACAACCTCCTGTGTGCACTGCAGAGCCAGTTGTCAGTCAAAATGTCAGGGTGTGCTTACAGCTACCACTCTCAGTGCTGTGAGTGGTAGTGCTGTCTTTGCCCATGCTGTCATGTCTGCATGACTGAAAGCCAGCGACTTCTGGGAGGAACAAAGTTCACTTTCTCATGGGTGCTGCTCTTTCAGTACAGTGGCCACTCATTTTTCTTAACCTGCAGATTAACCCTATATTTGTGGGTTAATACTGTTATTCTGCATAACAGGTTCTAAAGACCTTAGAAATACCCCTGGATTACTTATTTATTGCATACAGAATCTAAAGTCTAAATAGTCTAAAGTCTAAATCAGTACAGAGCCTGTACTTGTTATTGTCTAGAGCTGAAACAATAAATACTGGCCCTCAACTTTTCCTTAAATTATTTTTCTTATTTGTGTACTATGTGTATTAGCTGGGAACCTGAGGTTAATCAGCATGCAAAGAGCTGCAATGTTGACATGAAGGCATAGGCGGATTATAATGAGGGCAATCCAGGCTACCGCCCGGGACCTCGGGGCTGCAGGGGGCCCGAGGCTCCACGGTGTCTATGGCCGGATTGCCCTCATTATATGTGCGGCGCCGCTGCACATACTGGCAGACAGTGGCGGGGGGGCCCCCGGACCGCTCCCCCAGCAGTGGCGCACGGACGCTGCTTCTTCTCCGGCTGGGCCAGCACTGCAGCAGTTAACTTCCCTGTGTGCTGGCCCGGCCGCGTCACTGCTAGGAGACACGGCCCTGTGCGCTGCCGTGTCTCCTAGCTGTGACGTCACGCAGTGCGCGCCCTGCACTGCTACTTACCACCGGAGAGGACTGGAGTCGAGCCGGGGGATGGTGAGTCTGTGTGTGTGTGTGTGAGAGTGTGTATGTGTGAGAGTGAGTGTGTGTGTATGTGTGATTGAGTGAGTGTGCGTGCAGGCAGATATCATTGTGTGATGTCTGTTTATATGTATTTTTGTGTTTCAAATGTGTTTATGCGTGTATGTATATGTCTGTATATGTTTGTGTGTGCGTGACTGCATGCGGCCTCCCGCTGTCTCTGGGGGGGGCGCCGTGCGGCCTCCCGCTGTGTATAGATGGCGCTGTGCAGCCTCCTGCTGTGTATAGATGGCGCTGTGCGGCCTCCCGCTGTGTATAGATGGCTACATGCGGCATCCCGCTGTGTATAGATGGCGCCGTGTGGCCTCCCGCTGTGTATAGATGGCTACATGCGGCCTCCTACTGTGTATAGATGGTGCCGTGTGGCCTCCCGCTGTGTATAGATGGCGCCGTGCGGCCTCCTGCTGTGTATAGATGGCGCCGTGTGGCCTCCCGCTGTGTATAGATGGCGCCGTGCGGCCTCCTGCTGTGTATAGATGGCGCCGTGCGGCCTCCTGCTGTGTATAGATGGCGCCGTGCGGCCTCCTGCTGTGTATAGATGACGCCGTGCGGCCTCCTGCTGTGTATAGATGGCGCCGTGCGGCCTACTGCTGTGTATAGATGGTGCCGTGTGGTCTCCCGCTGTGTATAGATGGCTACGTGCGGCCTCCCGCTATGTATAGATGGCGTCGTGCGGCCTCCTGCTGTGTATAGATGGCTACGTGCGGCCTCCCGCTGTGCATAGATGGTGCCGTGTGGCCTCCCGCTGTGTATAAATGGCGCCGTGTGGCCTCCCGCTGAGTATAGATGGTGCCGTGCGGCCTCCCGCTGTGTATAGATGGTGCCGTGCGGCCTCCCGCTGTGTATAGATGGCGCCGTGCGGCCTCCCGCTGTGTATAGATGGCGCCGTGCGGCCTCCCGCTGTTTATAGATGGCGCTGTGCGGCCTCCTGCTGTGTATAGATGGCTACGTGCGGCCTCCTGCTGGGTATAGATGGCTACGTGCGGCCTCCTGCTGTGCATAGATGGCTATGTGCGGCCTCCCGCTCTGTATAGATGGCTACGTGCAGCGTCCCGCTGTGTATAGATGGCTACGTGCGGCCTCCCGCTGTGTATAGATGGCTATGTGCGGCCTCCTGCTGTGTATTGATGGCACCGTGCGGCCTCCCGCCGTGTTTAGATGGCTACGTGTGCTCAATATTGAGTCATACAATTAATGTAAGGCTATGTGGCCACGATGCAGAAATGCTCCGGATTTTTTTGAGCATTTCTGCATCTTCCTGGCAGAAAAAACGCATGTGGATTTTACATGCGTTTTTCCTGCCAGGGACATGCGGATGTGAAGCGTTCTTCACATGCATTTCTGCATGCGGGTTATCAAGCGCTTTTCCAAGCGATTTTAGCATCACTTGGAAAGTGCTTGACAACTTGGTCACACTATATAAATCCATGCAACAGGCATGGATTTATATAGTGTGACCGTAAAAGAATGGTAAAAAATAAATATATACTTACCTTCTGATGGCCTGCCAACGTCAGCGGTCGCGGGACCCGTCACATGACTAAATGACGTCACGGCAGGTCCTTTTCAGACCATCGTGAGCTGCCGGCAAGCCAGGACGCATCGAACAAAGACACCGGGGGCCATCAGAAGGTAAATATAATATTTATTTTTTATTTTATTCTTTTTTTTACAGGTACTATGGTACCCGGGTTCGGAGGAGAGTCTCCTCTTCTCCAAACCCGGGTACCATCTGCACATTGAAACGCATGGAATCCGCATGTACAGATGCAGTGATGCGGATTCCATGCGTTCCAATGCAAGCCAATGGTGGCGAAAACGCCGAGCTTCCGCAAAATAATTGGTAATGCTGCGGATTTTTCCGCAATGATAATCCGCAGCGGAAATTTCCACAGCATGTGCACAGCACATGCGGATTATCATTGGGGAACATGGCAGACCTTCTACCAAGCGTTTTTTAAGCGTTTCTGCAGCGGAATTGCTTAAAAAACGCATAGTGGGCACACAGCCTAAAAAAAATGATTATAATTAATATTGTGCCAAATTTCACGTGAACTATCACATGATCTATCACAGGGGATCATGCGACATGTGATACATCAGGTGTGTGTGGGGGGGGGCCGCGCCTTCTAAACTGCCTGGGGCCCTTGCTACTCTTAATCCACCTCTGCATGCATGAAGGTCAAATGAAGCCGGAGAACCGCCGCTTGAGTCGGGAGAGATTGCCACAGGGCAGAACAGGCAAGTAATTTGCAACTACCTACCGGTAAGTTACTTGCCCCTAGCCAAAAACTCCAAAGTCCCTTATAACCCCTTTAAGTATCTAGCATAGGGGGTGAATAAACACTACTAAAGGGGCACAATTCCTCAGGCTTAGATAAGGCAACAATAAGATAAGAGTGCAAGCCTGAGTTGCAATATGAGAGGCCTGTTCCAGGAAGAGGTGATCAACCCACCTATGTGAGAGAACCACCATTAGAAACAGCTAGGGTTGCCATAGCACAGCTTATTCCTAATTGTGAAGCTTGTATTCCCTTCTGTAAAGGGCAAGTAGTGACCACACCAAATTTGTCTGGAAGCTAATATCTGAGCATAAAGAGGAGTGCTTCACCAGAAATGACTAGGTGACCAGGGAACTAAGAAGAATTGTGGGTTGCAAGTGTGTATATGGTCACTTCTCTCAGGTATTGTTACTTGAGAGAGGTGACCATTAGAGGCGTTATGACCAACACTAGTGTGTGTACTATGCTGCTAAATTTGTGATACAGGGAGTTAGAGACTTTTGCAGAATGCTGCTGAGGAATGAGCCAGCAAGCTGTTTGAACAAAGACTATTACTGAGTGATAGAATTGCTGCTGAATGATATGCCAGCAGACAGTCTAAGTGTCTGAACTAATTGTCATAGGTTTCCAAGATCTATCACTTTTTAAGCTAAATTGTTTCCTCATGTAAGTCTGTTGAAACCATCAAGCTTGTTTCCTTTTGAAACATTGTGTGCCGAAAAGCTTGCTGGCTCCTTGGGTGTAAAGTGCTTTGTGTCTACACATCCTTCCACAATCCCCGAGTGGGGAACTATTCTTCTAAAGGCCCCGTCACACTTAGCGACGCTACAGCGATCCCGACAACGATACGACCTGGCAGGGATCGTTGCTGCGTCGCTATGTGGTCAGATCTTCCCAACGATGCGGCGACCCGTAACGATCTGTATAACGATGCACGCCTATGTGTCTCAGTTCTGAGTCGCCAACGAGGTCGTTGGTAAGGTGTCAAACACACCGATGCATGCTACCCAGCGGGACCTCAACGATCAAAAATGGTCCAGGCCATTTCACAAAACTTGTGACTCAGCAGCGATCTCACTAGCGATCTCGCTTAGTGTGATGGGGGCTTAACAAGGGCCACTACATTGTATTCTATATAAAGGAGCGTACAATTTTATGCCGCTTATTAAGGGGTTCTAACCGCACACAGCACCGAAGCAATCCATACTATGATATCTCTGTGTGCACTATCCATGTATTTTAACTCTGCTTACTATAACTCTGCTGTGACATTATTGTGGTCCTTCTAACTGTGACATCGCTATCTTCATTACATTTATATTATTATCCCTGTACTGTACATTAGCTGTACTGTACATTTCTGGATTACATTGGATTCGGTGGACCTGCATGGGATTTTTTTATTTTTTTCAATAAATTGGTCAATGGGGAATAGTGTGGGGGAGTCTTCATTCAAACAAAGTCTAATGTGATGTGCCAATTCTGGGGTGGCTGTGGGCTTGTATTTTAGGCTGGGAAGGGCTCAATAACCAGGGACATTCCCAGCCTGATAATATAAGCCCACAGCTGTCTGCTTTACCTTTGCTGGTTATCAAAAATAGAGGGACCCAACGTAATTTTTTAAAATTATTTATTTTTTATATTATATGTAGGGGGCTTGTGATATTATATATCTACAGGACATATAGCTATTCTATCTATCTATCTATCTCTTTATATACGATTGCTTTATTAGTTTTGTAAACTATGCTTTAAATTAAGTAGTGAACTGCAGTGTGTAAAAGATTATGGTAAATACGCATGTCATACAGATGTCATATGCTAGGTGAGAAAAATCGCATTGTACTCGCATGACTCTCGTCCTACTTTTCTGGATCAACATCGGAGCGATTTTTTTATATGATCGTGTGACTCCAGCTTTAATTAAAAACTAGGACCAAAGCTTCTTATACTGTGAGAAAGCAGTACTTACCTTTGCACTTGTTGCTCCTGTGCCACCCCTACGCTTTTCCCCATCACCGTTTGTTTGAAGTAATAATATCACATCACTACAGAAAACCATCAGTTTGAGAGGTATTATTAAAAAATAATACCTCAAATCATCAAACAAAGTTACGCCTTGTCGTGGCTGATGGGCTCTCATGAATTGGTCAATTTATTTGTTAAGTACCTTCATTTTTATGAGTATATCTTATATAGCAGTAATGCAGTTCAAGTTTCATGTGTTTAATATCTGCATGCATCTTAGTGCTTGCAGAGTGCTGCTGTATTCTTTTGTTTGTGTATTATGCGGTTATTTCTGCTTGCACCTGTTCACACTTGCTTTATTCTGTTTGGAGGTGATGGTTACTTTTTTGTTTTTATAGTCTATGAGGTTATTCACATGTTTGTATGTTTTTACAGACCAATTGTCCACACAAAACAAAATGGAGACATCTATGTTTGATCAGATTTGCAGACCAAACTTGTACACTCAAGTGAATGGGTCAATCAGAAGAACAGACATCACTTGAAATCCACCTGTGTGTCATCCCAGTGCTGACTATTTTTTACTGTTTAATCGGAAGGAGAAGCTTGAAATTTTTTTTCTTCATACAAGAAAAACATGCCACATTGATTTAAAAATGGACATACTGACCAAAAATGGACATACTGACCAAAAATGGATGAAAATCAAACTCAGCGCACAAATGAAAATGCTCAGTTATTTTCTCACACTCAAAGGAAAAGGATGTCTGAATGAGGACTTTTAATGTAATAAAAAGGCCCAGGTATTCCTGCCAATTCCATTGTACATTATAGGGTTAATCAGAGCAGCGCTTTAATATGATACTACAATAAAACAACATTCCAGATGGTTTACATTAAAGCCTATGCATACTTTAGAATGTAGCAAGGTGAGTGGCAGCTCAGGACAAATGTTTCGCCTTATTGAATGTGAAGTTTCTCCTGGCTCTTCACGATTTAATGAGTTAAATAACTTTCTGTCACTATAGATTTCATAGGAAATTTGTGTACAAACAATATACTAACACAATTTCAGCCCGGAAACCACAAGGGCCGGTTTGAATTGAGGCCCTTTGAAGGAAATCCATGATTAACTGGGCTCAACATCAAATAAACAATAAAGGATTTAATTTGATGTAATTCCCATACAATAAAGGGAATATTAGCCAGGAAACTGTTCAATCAAGTTTCACAGTTCTTAAACTTTCTATTTTCCTAGAAATTCTTTAATTGTTTGAAGTTTATGAGAGAGATAGCTATCACATGTTTTCTTATATTTTTATGAAAACAAAAGTCAACTTAGTTCAACATCTGCAACAATTAACATCTTTCTCTTCCACTGACCTAATAACGTTGTGTTCAGTACCATCCACTGCGCAAGAGAGTTCTTTATCTTTTAAAGGGAATCTGTCATGACGATTAACCCCCTCCCCAAACGGCTTATAGTGTCATGTAGCTCTATAAAAGATTAACTGATTTGTACCTTTATTAATAAAATCTGTCGCTCCATAACTGAAAAATCCATGTTTCAATTCACATGCTGAAGTGCTCCGGGCATGATCAGAGCACTTCCCAGGCCACACAGATATAGGAGGAGACCCTGCTCCCTCCTATCTCTAGCTTACACACACATAAAGGCACTATAAGGGTATGTGCATGTTAAGTATTTGTAGCAGACATTTCTGCATCAAAAACGTGTCTTGGCAGGAAAAACGATGCATGCTTTTTTACCGCACTTTTGATGCGTTTTTTTAATAAGCTTTTCCCCATGCATTGGAATGGGTAAAAAACTCTGAAAGAAACTGACATGCTGCAGATATGAAACTGCTTCAAATCTGCATGGAAAAAATAAGCAATGTGAGCACGAGACTTCAGATATCTTATTCAATTTGCTGTGACAGTGAAATGCTGCATTTTACATGCCAAAAATGCATGTAAAAAAAATGTGAATTTCTCAACATCTGTTAGAGCACTGGCCTTACATTGGTAGCAGATGTAGCATTGCTTTCACAATTTAATAGAATATCAGTGATAAAATATTTCTTGCTATAAATCTTATTTTGTGATGGAACTACACTAGTAACTGGCAATAAAAACAAAGTATTGTATTCATTATTGCTTGGATAGGTCAAAAAGGATACAAAAAAGTCAGTGTATGAAAATCAGTTTATAGGTTGCTTACTGTCAACTTTGTAGTGTGCAGTGCCTGAATACGGGTGGATATGCAGTACTTAACAGTGGCCACTACACTGTTGAGGGAGCTGTGCTTTTCGGCTCTGTAATTGATAACATTCAGTTGCCTTGCAACACTGAGAACAGCTGATCGGTGGAGGTGCCAGATGTTGGACCCCCACCGATCTAATATTGATGAGATATACCCCTGGCATACATCTCTGACATGACCATGTCAAGCCAATACAACCATATATCTTCAATCTTTCATTTATAATGGTAGAAAAATTCCAAAATGCAAGGAAATTATTAGTAGAGTCATAGCTAAACGTTTTGAGCATAGCTGAACATTTTGACAAGGAAATAAATTTTGTTTTTCACATTTCAGTCTTTATAGTGGCAATTTGCATTATTCTATTATTCTAGGTTGTTATGAAGAGTGATCAGATGGATTGCAAAAAAAATGCAGTCATTCCTTGCCGTGAAAATTAAATTAATCAGAAAATTCCAACTTACTCTGATTTTCAGCGATGCCATAATATGACCTGCTTACATCATTTCATTGATCTCATTAGCTCAGGAGGAAGTGTTGATGAGGACAAGGTAGCTGATATCACGCTGTCATGCTGACTGAATTATAAGAGCAGACTGGGAACTTTAAAAGGGGTCTGGTGCTTGAAAATCATTTTCTTCTGTTAACTATGGCTACCTCCAAGGTTATACTGCCACTGCAGGTGCACCAGGGCCCAGAGGTGAAGGGGGGGGCCATGCGACCTGTGTATCTGTAGCTTATAATGAGGGCAATCTGGTTTACCACCATGTGCCTGAGCCACCCAGGGGGCACATGGCCAGATTGCCTTCATTGTACTCTTTTTCGTTTCCACTAGCGGCACCCATCATTGGGTGGTGATCATTCCAGTAGCTTTTTACTGGCAATAGAAAGTAAATTAGCAGTGGAACTGCAGGATGCCGCTCTCAGCTTCCTGCTTGGCACCTTTTCTATGACGCAGCTGGTGTGACGATGTCATTATACTGACTGAGTCATTTAGGGTGCACCTGCCAGCCAGCAGAGGAAGGAAGTGATGCCATGGAGGATTATCTAGATAGGTGAATGATTTTTTTTAAATGTAGTGAGGAAGAGCACAATTGGGGAAGGAAGGTTAGGGCCTTAGGGAGGACAGGATAATACAAGACCTTATAATGAATTGGGGAAGGGAGGGGGAAATACAAGGCCAGATAATGAATTCATTGAGAGGAAAGAGACATTTCAGGGCCTTATAATAAATTGAGGAAGAGGGACAATACAAGGACTTACATTGTGTGGCCATCATACTGAGTGAGAGGCTGTGGGGTCATCATACTGAGTAAGGTGCTATGGGCCATCATAGTGAGTGAGTGGCATTGGGGCCATCACACCAAATGAGGAGCATTGGAGAGACATCATACTGAGTCATGTGCTCTGGGAGCATCATACTGTTTGGGGGCTGTGGGAACCAACATACTGAGTGGGGGCCATTATACTGAGTGAGGGGCATCATGCTTAGGGAGCGGCTTAGAGATGCATCATACTGTGTGGAAGCTGTGGGAGCCATCATACTAAGTGTGGGACTGTGTTGGCCATCAAACAGAGTAAGGGAATGTGATTGCCATAATATTGAGTGAGGGGCTGTCGGGCCATTATACTGAGTGAAAGGCTGTCGGATCCATCATACTGAGTGAGGGGCTAAGATGTGTTCATCATAGTAAGCAAGGGGCATTAACAGCCATCATACTAAGTGAGGGGCACTGGGGTTCATCATACTGAGTGAGGGGCAATGGGGGCATCATACTGAGTGAGGAATTGTGGGGGTGATCATACTGAGGGAGTGGCTATGAAGCCATCATACTGAGTGAGGGGCAGTGGTGACCGTTATACTGAGTGAGAGGCTGTGGGGGCCATCATACTAAGTGAGGGGCTTTAGAGGCCATTATACTGTGTGCGGGAATGTGGGTACAATCATACTGAGTGAGGGTAATTGGGGCCATCATATTATGTGGGGTGCTGTTAGGGCCATCATACTAAGTGAGGGGCATTGGGGCAATCATACTTAGTGAGAGGGAGCAGCGGCATCATATTGTATAGGGGCTGTGAGAACCATCGTACTGAGTGATGGGCTGTGGGGGCCATCATACTGAATGAGAAGCTTTAGGGACCATCACACTAAGTGAAGGACTAGGTAGGCCATCATATTGTGTGTGGGCTGTGGGAACCATCATACTGAGTGGGGAACTGTGGAGGCCATTATACTAAGTGAGGATCTGTGGGGAATATCATACTCAGTGAGGTGCTGGGAGCCATTGTACGGTGTGGGGAACTGTGGGGACCATCATACTGAGGAAGAGTCTGTATGTTGGTCCTCATAGCCCCTCACTCATCATACTGAGTGAGGGTCATCATACTGAGTAGGGGGTGAGGGAGCATAATACTGAGGGGTCATCATACTGTGTGAGAGGGAGTAGGGGCATTATATTGTGTGGGGGCTGTGGGAATCATCGTACTGAGTTATTGGCTGTGGGGGCCATCATACTGAATGAGAAGCTGTGGTGACCATCACACTAAGTGAAGGACTGTGTAGGCCATCATATTGTGTGGGGGCTGTGGGAACCATCATACTGAGTGGGGAACTGTGGAGTCCATCATACTAAGTGAGGATCTGTGGGGAATATCAAGCTGAGTGAGATGCTGGGGGCCATTGTACTGTGTGCTCATCATACTGAGCAAGGATCTATGGGGGCCATTATACTACTGAGTGATGGGCTATGAGGGCCATCATACTGAGTGAGGGCCATCATACTGAGTAGGGGGTGTGGCAGCATCATATTGAGGGGTCATCATACTGTGTGAAGACCGTGATACTGTGTGGCCATCATACTAAGTGAGAGACTGTAGAGGTTATCATACTGACTGAGGGTATGTTGGGAGCATCATACTGAGTGAGAAGCTGTAGGGGCTATCATACTGAGTAAGGGGCTTTAAAGGCCATTATACTGTGTGGGGGAATGTGGATACAAACATACTGAGTGAGGGTAATTGGGGGTCATCATACTGTGTGGAGACCATAATACTGTGTGGGCATCATACTGAGTGGGGTCCATCATACTGAGTGGGGGCATCATACTGAGCGGGGGTCCATCATACTGACAGGATTTCATACTGTGTGGGGGCCATGATACTGTGTGTGGGGAACTATGATGATATCACAATGCTGGGGGCATTTTCAGGTCATGTTCTGGGGGTAGTATGCAATCTTGGGGCACTGTGGGGGTGTAATACTTTGTTGGAGGCTCTGTGGAATCATCATACTGTTCGTATGCGGGGACTGAGGGGTGAAATTGTGTGGGGGGGTGTTTACTGTAGTGATATCATGCTCTGTGTGAATGGGGGCATTTGTGGTAGAATCATACACTAGAATGGCAATGAAAGGGAAATCCTGGGTGAGAATACTAAGAGGCTTCAATAAGGGCATAAATATTAAGTTTGTGCCATAATACATGTTCCTTTCCCTGTTTATAAAAGCTGGGAGACATGACCTTGGCTACTCCGTTAAATATTTTTTTGAGGGGAGGGTTTACAATTAGAACTTTTGCTATTAGGCCCTGTGATTTATCTGTACGCCCCTGAGAGACAGTACATAGACTTACAATGAATTGGGGGATAGGAAATGTAGCGTCGGCGTCCCGGCCTCCTGCTAGGCAGGGACGCCGTTCCCCTCACCTCTCCGCTCCGTGCCCGGCGTCCTCCTCCCGCTCTGCTGGCAGCGCGCGCTGCTTCCCGGTCACTGTGCTTAGGGCGCGACCGCGCGCACTCCCTCTCTCTTAAAGGGGACGCGCGCGCCGTCCTAAGGAGTCCCCGGCCAATGGCCGGAGGACCTCACCATATATAAGGCACCTCCTCCAAAATGGAGGTGCCCGAGCAATGTTGTTGCAAAGCCTTTCAACTCTACTTCAGCCCTCAGGTCCCGTTGCCAGCTTGTTTTCCAGTGCTGTCTACCTGCTTGCAATCCTGCGGTCTGACAGTCTGCCTACCAGCATCTGACAGTCTGTCTATGGATCAGTCCGCCCGCGGACCAGGAAGCACCTGCCAGATACCTGCCTGATACCTGCCTGATACCTACCTGCTAAGAGACTCTTACCCGCTCACCTGGGAGCGCTCACCTGCAACCCGCCTGCTAGCCTACTTGGAGGCTTAGCCGTCACTTGCTGTGACCACCTGCCTGTCCAGAGACTCTTACCCTGCTGACACTTGCCGTGACCACCTGCCTGTCCAGAGACTCTTATCCTGCTGTCACTTGCCGTGACCGCCTGCCTGTCGAGAGACTCTTACCCTGCTGTCACTTGCCGTGACCACCCGCCTGTCTAGAGACTCTTATCCTGCTGTCACTTGCCGTGACCACCCGCCTGTCAAGAGACTGTCCCCGTCACTCGCCGTGACCTCCTGCCCTTCTACCCAGAGACTATCCCTGTCACTTGACGTGACTGCCTGCCCGCTTTCCCTGGGAGCCACCCGCTTCCTTACAAGGACTGTCCCTTTGTATAGTAGCTCAGAGGTTCCACCTCCCAGACCCGTTACAGGAAAGAGGACAATATACATGAATTTATAATGGATTGGGGGTGGGAGAGAGGACATAGGAAAAGGATTTGTAGTGAATTGGGTGGTGGGAGAAAGGGTGCATGCCAGAGATTTGTAATGTAATTTGTAGCCCCAGATGGTAATGAAAGTATATTTATTGGATGGTGGAAAAGTGGCTAATTATAGCTAATGGCGGGCACTGTGCAGGTTTATCATTTTATATTTTCAATATTGCATGGCATTGGTAGGGTAGGCTATAGTGTAGGGAATTTTTTATTCAGAAAACATATAATTACAATATAGTTGACCTTGTTATATTTAGAGCTGTGGTGATCAGTGTGGTAAGACTAGTTGTGGCTGGTAAATGTCTACATGAAGGTATGACCAGATGGAGAAGAAACAGAAAACTACTCTAATCAGATGAGACATCTCTGGTAAGTTACTGTATGTAAATATTTATTCTGTATGTACACTGTATGGCGTGGAGAGATGATGGGAGTAAAACTCTTGTTTGTAAAGCAACCTCACTTATGTACAGTTGTGCTCAAAAGTTTACAAACCCCGGCAGAATTTTTCCTTTCTTGGCTTTGTTTCAGAGAATATGAATGATACCAAAAAATCTTTTTCTCCACTCATGGTTATTGGTTGGGTGAAGCCATTTATTGTCAAACTACTGTGTTTTCTCTTTTTAAATCTTAATGACAACCAAAAACATCTACGGGAAAAGGTAGTTGAACTGTATTAATGAATTTATAATGGATTGGGGGTGGGAGAGAGGACATAGGAAAAGGATTTGTAGTGAATTGGGTGGTGGGAGAAAGGGTGCATGCCAGAGATTTGTAATGTAATTTGTAGCCCCAGATGGTAATGGAAGTATATTTATTGGATGGTGGAAAACCAAAAACATCCAAATGACCCTGATCAAAAGTTCACATACCCCATTTCTTATTACCGTGTATTGCCCCCTCTAACATCAGTGACAGCTTGAAGTCTTTTGTGGTATATGTGGATGAGGTTCTTTAATTTCTCAAATGGTAAAGCTGCCCATTCTTCTTGGCAAAAAGCCTCCAGTTCCTGTAAATTCCTGGGCTGTCTAGCAAGAACTGCGCGCTTGAGATCTCCCCAGAGTGGCTCAATGATATTGAGGTCAAGAGACTGAGATGGCCACTCCAGAACCTTCACTTTGTTCTGCTGTAGCCAATGACAGGTCGACTTGGCCTTGTGTTTTGGATCGTTGTCATGTTGGAACGTCCAAGTACGTCCAATGCGCAGCTTCCGGGCTGATGAGTGCAAATTTGCCTCCAGTATTTGCTGATAACATGCTGCATTAATTTTTCCTTCAACTTTTACAAAGTTTCCTGTGCATTTGTAGATCACACATCCCCAAAACATCAGCGATCCACCTCCATGCTTTACTGTAGGAATGGTGTTCCTTTCATCATAGGCCTTGTTGACCTCTCTCCAAATGTAACGTTTATGGTTGTGGCCAAAAAGTTAAATTTTGGTCTCATCACTTTAAATTACCTTGTACCAGAAGTTTTGAGGCTTGTCTCTGTACTGTTTGGCGTATTGTAAGCGAGATACTTTGTGGCATTTGTGCAGTAATGGCTTTCTTCTGGCGACTCGACCATGCAGCCCATTTTTTTCAAGTGCCTTCTTATTGTGCATCTTTAAACAGCCACACCGCTAGTTTTCAGAGAGTCCTGAATTTCAGCTGATGTAATTTGTGGGTTTTTCTTTGCATCCCGAACAATTTTCCTGGCAGTTGTGGCCGAAAATTTTGTTGGACTACCTGACCATGGTTTGGTTTTTACAGAGCCCCTGATTTTCCATTTGTTTATCACAGTTTGAATGCTGTTGACTGGCATTATCAATTCCTTGGATATTTTTTTTGTATCTCTTTCCTGTGTAATACAGTTCAACTACCTTTTCCCGTAGATGTTTTTGATTGTCATTAAGATTTAAAAAGAGAAAACACAGTAGTTTGACAATAAATGGCTTCACCCAACCAATAACCATGAGTGGAGAAAAAGTTTTTTGTTATCATTCATATTCTCTGAAACAAGGCCAAGAAAGGAAAAATTCTGCCGGGGTATTTAAACTTTTGAGCACAAATGAATATCACCAACCCTTAGTATATAGTGTGCTCTCTTGTTATATATTGCGTTGTCCCTTATTACGTATAGTGCTGCTTTGTTATTAAATATAGAGATGAGCAAATATGTTCGGCCCCGAAGTTCCCGTCCCCTGTAAAAAATAAAAAAACACCATATACTCACCTTACAGCTAATCCCTGATGCCCATGTCCCATGCAATAAAGGTAAAATAATAAAACAACCTTATCCTCACCTGTCCGCCGTAGTCCATATACTGAGTGTACCATGCCGATCTCACTGATAGCACAGCCACATCCGGATATGTGACCATCCTATCAGGCAGCCGGCGATACACTGACAGGAGTGCTATGGCTCCCGCAGTGTATCGCTATGAGCCGCCGTCACTGAGGTCACCAGAGTTCAAACAGTTGAAGATCAGCTGAGAGCTCCGGTGCCCTCTCTTATGGCACCAGTGCAGTGTGGGAATTTTCCCACACAGCACTAATGCCGTAAGTGAGGTCCTGGAGCTCTGGAATTTCATAGACTTTGCTAGTACTGTAAAACGCAGCGAAAATTTGCATAAAAAAAGCTGAAAAAACGCAATGTGGGACCGTCACTTCTTTGAGCGTTTTTTCAGCGTTTTTCACCCATTGGAAAGAATGAGTGTTGAAAAAAAGCTGGAAAAAGCACCAAAAATGCGGGTGTCAGTTTTTTCAGCGTTTTTGTGCCAAAACCTGATGAGATTTTTTTTTCACTGAACCTTAATTACATGCATAAAGAGAGAAAAGGACAGTGAAAAAAACGCAGCAAAAAAACGCACCAAAAACGCAGCAAAAAAGCAAGAAAAATCCTGGCAAGACATCAGGATTTGCTGCAGAAAATAACGCAGTAAAAAAGCATTGCTTTTTTTCTGCTTTTCTTATACAAATTTGCAGCTGTGCTTTACACTACCGGCAAAGTCTATGAGATTGCAGAAATCTCATGCACACATCTTGTTTTTTTTTAATCAGGATTTTGTGCTTTGCATGTTTTTTTTTCAGAATAGGGCTATGTTCACACATTGCATTTTTGCCGCGATTTTACCGCTATTTTGATGTGTTTTATTGCCTGAGTTTTTGCCGCGATTTTACCTCAATTTTGATGCGTTTTATTGCCTGTGTTTTTGCCGTGGTTTTACCTCAACTTTACCGCGATATTGATGCATTTCGTTGCCTGCGATTTTGATGCGTTTCATTGCCTGCGTTTTTGCCGAGATTTTACAGCGATTTTGATGGGTTTTATTGCCTGCGATTTTACCACGATTTTACCGGGATTTTGATGCGTGTTATTGCCTGCATTTTTGCCACGGTTTTACCGTGATTTTACTGTGATTTTACCATGATATTGATGCGTTTCATTGCCTGCGTTTTTGCTGCGATCTTGATGCGTGCTATTGCCTGCGTTTTTGCGGCGATTTTGATGCGTTTTATTGCCTGCGTGTTTGCCGTGATTTTGTCGCTTTTTTATCTCGATTTTGTTGCGTTGTTTCAGTGCATTCAATGCACAGAGAATTGATGTGCTGAAGATTATTTTCTATTTTGGATTTTGGTGCGTTTTGCCTGCGTTTTTCACCCATTGAATGCACTGAAAAACACAGGCAAAAACGCACATGTTGATGATTATTTTCTGCACCAAATTTGCAAGTAAAAAAATACTCAACATGTGCATGACACTTCACGTTTCTCATTCTCTTTGCTGCAAAGTTTTTGATGCATTTTTGCATGCGTTTTTGTACAGCAATGAATGATTTTGGAGCTACAGTGGGTACGGAAAGTATTCAGACCCCTTTAAATTTTTCACTCTTAGTTTCATTGCAGCCATTTGGTAAATTCTAAAAAGTTAATTTCTCATTAAAGTACACTCTGCTCCCCATGTTGACTGAAAAAAAACAGAAATGTAGAAATTTTTGCAAATTTATTAAAAAAGAAAAACTGAAATATCACATGGTCATAAGTTTTCAGACCCTTTGCTCAGACACTCATATTTAAGTCACATGCTGTCCATTTCCTTGTGATCCTCCTTGAGATTGTTCTACTCCTTCATTGGAGTCCAGCTGTGTTTAATTAAACTGATAGGACTTGATTTGGAAAGGCACACACCTGTCTATATAAGACCTCAAAGCTCACAGTGCATGTCAGACCAAATGAGAATCATGCTCAAAGGAATTGCCCAAGGAGCTCAGAGACAAAATTGCGGCAAGGCACAGATCTGGCCAAGGTTACAAAAGAATTTCTGCATTACTCAAGGTTCCTAAAAGCACAGTGGCCTCCATAATCCTTAAATGGAAGAAGTTTGGGACCACCAGAAGTCTTCCTAGACCTGGCCATCCAGCCAAACTGAGCAATCGTGGGAGAAGAGCCTTGGTGGGAGAGGTAAAGAAGAACCCCAAGATCACTGTGGCTGAGCTCCAGAGATGCAGTAGGGAGATAGGAGAAAGTTCCACAAAGTCAACTATCACTGCAGCCCTCCACCAGTCAGGTCTTTATGGCAGAGTGGCCCGAACGAAGCCTCTCCTCAGTGCAAGACATAAGAAAGCTCGCATAGAGTTTGCTCAAAAACACATGGAGGACTCCCAGACTATGAGAAATAAGATTCTCTGGTCTGATGAGATGAAGATAGAACTTTTTGGTGATAATTCTAAGCGGTATGTGTGGAGAAAACCAGGCACTGCTCATCACCTGCCCAATACAATCCCAACAGTGAAACATGGTGGTGGAAGCATCATGCTATGGGGGTGTTTTTCAGCTGCAGGGACAGGACAACTGGTTTCAATTGAAGGAAACATGAATGCGGCCAACTACAGAGATATCCTGGATGAAAACCTCTTCCAGAGTGCTCTGGACTCAAACTTGGCCGAAGGTTCACCTTCCAACAAGACAATCACCCTAAGCACACAGCTAAAGTAACAAAGGGGTGGCTCCAGAACAACTCTGTGACCGTTGTTAACTGGCCCAACCAGAGCCCTGACCTAAACCCAATTGAGCATCTCTGGAGAGACCTGAAAATGGCTGTCCACCAACGTTCACCATCCAACCTGACAGAACTGGAGAGGATCTGCAAGGAAAAATGGCAGAGGTTCCCCAAATCCAGGTGTGAAAAACGTGTTGCACCATTCCCAAGAAGACTCATGGCTGTACTAGCTCAAAAGGATGCTTCTACTCAATACTGATCAAAGGGTCTGAATACTTATGACCATGTGATATTTCAGTTTTTCTGTTTTAAGAAATTTGCAAAAATTTCTCCTTTTCTATTCTTTTTCAGTCAAGATGGGGTGCAGGGTGTACTTTAATGAGAAAAAAAAATGAACTTTTTAGAATTTACCAAATGGCTGCAAAGAGTGAAAAATTTAAAGGGGTCTGAATACTTTCCGTACCCACTGTAAATAAAGATATTTGAAAGAAGAAACGTGGGACTTTAAGGGTATGTTGACACTTTCAGGAGCCGCTGCATGTTTGACGCTGCGTGCTTATGCAACGTCAAACCCGCAGCGCCAGATGTTACAGCATAGTAGATGGGATTTGTAAAAATCCCATGTCCACTATGCGTTCATCTGTGCCTGCAGATCACCTGCGGACACGGACATGCAACGCGTCTTTCAAGGCTGCACCATGTCAATTTCTCTTGTGGAGTCCGCAAGAGAAATCTGATCAGTAGAATGTATTGAATGCTGTGAATCCGCATGGTTTAATGAACACATGTAGATTCACCTGCGTTCTATTAGTAAAGTATACTGCGTCCAAAGCGCTGCTTGTCAGGATCATGTGCACATACCCTAACCCTTGGATTACTGTCGGACCAGGGGTGAGTATTTTCGCTGCGTCCAAAACGCTGCGTTCTAATGTTGGACTTGCGGATCCACTGCATGTAATGACATTTCAATCGGTCAAAATCTGCAGCGGAAAGTTGTGTCTCCGCTACAGAAATTGACATGCTGTGGGTGAGTTAACGCAGCGTGAAAAAAAACAAGCACAGTGGGCATGGGATTTCTTATAAATGAAATAAAATGAAGAATTAAAGTTTAATAAAATGGCAGCATGATCCTGCAGCGCTGTGACCGGCGGTAGCAATCTTATTGCCGGTCACAGCCTCTGATTCCCGCACTGTCACGCAGATGACAGCGCGGAAACCAGGGATGTTCGGGGCTATGTTCATGTTCGTGATTGGGAGCCCGAACACGAACATTTTTTTGATGTTCAGGTTCATTTCCCGAACATCAAAACATTCGCTCATCTCTAATTATATAGCGTACTCACTTTGTATCTATAGTGAAGTCCTTTATTAAATAGCATTCTCTGTTATTATATATAAAGCCATCACTTATTACATAGTGTCCTCTCTTGTGTATAGCGTTGTCCCTGATTACATAGTGTCCTCTCATTTTATGCATAGCACCATTTCTTATTACGTACCATCCTCTCGTTACATATATATTATAATATCTGTTGATGGAAAAGCATGTCATCAGATCACTCTCATACAGTTGAAACCAGAAGTTTATATACACTATATAAAAAGACACATATGCATGTTTTTCTCAATATCAGACATGTGTCTGATCCATATGTGTCTTTTTATATAGTGTATGTAAACTTCTGGTTTCAACTGTATATAGTATGTGTAATCTGTAGCTTTTTCACCATAAAATCATAGGGGCCCAAACACTTGTTGCACAAGGGTCCCAAGCTGTCAGTGTTTTCCACCTGCTCAAAAGAAACATATGCAGACATCATTGCTTTGCATCAACAGGGCTTAACAGGCAAGAACATTGCTGCTTGAAAGATTGCACCTAAATCAACCATTTAACGGATCATCAAGAATTTTAAACAAAGAGGTTCAGGGTGCCCAAGAACGCACAGCAAAAGCCAGAACTTCTTCTAAAGCACTACAGCATCGGTTTAAACACCAGTGCAGCGCTTGCTCAGGAATGGCAGCAAGCAGGTGTCAGTGCATCTGCATGCACAGTGAAGCAAAGCCTTTTGGAGGCTGGCCTAGTTTCAACAATGACAGCAAAGAAGCCACTTCTCTCCAAGAAAAACATCAAGAACAGATTGACATTCTGCAGGAAGTAAAGAGATTGGCCTGTGGTCCAGGAGCAATTTGGTGATGAACAAAGCTTTATCCAACATGATAGGGCAGGAGATGTGCTGCTGATAACATGATACTTTATGGGGACAGATTGATCCATTAGTGATCGTTCTGTGCCAATCATTCTTTGTCAATCTGTGTAAAGAGGCTGGATAAACAAGCGTTGAACGACTTGAATATTGTCCATCGCATTCATATTATGGCCTAAACCAGCCCATGTAAATGCAACGAAAATATTTCTGTGTGGTGGTGCAATATGTTAGCATTTGAGGCCTCCCTTTTAACTTTTTCCCAGGGCCCCATTAGCCTGTAATCATTGTGTAGAGTAATGTCTCACCAGTTAAAAAGTTTGGAAACATCATTAAGAATTTTAGTCGGACCAGAGACACCCAACTGTAGACAGCTGTTTCAAAGTTCTTGACCCGTGTTAGTACAGAGACTAATATTGTTTGGCTGGAGTAAAGATCTGGATATTGTACTGGTTCTCATTGTCGAAATCCAACTGGCATTGAAAGTCTTCCAAACAAAGCTCTTTGGGGAAAAGTATGTAAATTTAGTCTCTTCTACGAGTAAGAAAACAGCTTCTCAAATGCCATCTGAAGGTCAATGTGCCTATTGGTAGCATTAAAAAGACAGTAGTATTTAATCTGAAGTAGAACAAATTTGCATACATTGGCTAATATTTATTAAGCAGTTTACAACAGTTTTTGGAATAAACTGAGCCCCCAAAAGTTGTAAATTGCAATTCTGAACAATGCTCACTAAAAGTTGAAAAATCTATGTGTTTTCCCAGGAGGTCAAGTCCAACAAATATTCAATGATTTATTAAGCCTAAAGCCAGAAAATGATGCTAATTTAGTGCAAATCTGCCCCTGCGTGTGTATATTTCATTTTCTGACTTCAGTATAAAATGTACCTGACGACTCAATAACATGCACATTTTAATAAATTTGGCTTACTGCAACAAAACTTTTTTTGTGTACTGGTTCATGAAATGTTAGTCTTAATAAATCTATTTCCTTGTTTGGATGAAAACATTCTTGTTAACATGCTGTAGCTGCAACTGTATCCCATCTAGACAATCTTTTGTAAGAGAAATGCAATCTTGTCCAAAAGTTTTGAGAGTGACACAAATTCTGATTTTCAGTTTGCTGCTTCAGTGTTTTTTGATCTTTTAGTCAGATGTTTCTATGGTCACTGAAGTACAATTATAAGCCTTTCATAATTTTTTACACTTTTATTGAAAAAATGCATCAAGTTAATGCAAGGAATCAATATTTAAAATGTTGACCCTCATTTTTCATGACTTCTGCCAGAATTCGCCCTGGCAACTAGATATCCACTTCTGAGCCAAATTCTGACTGGTATCAACCCATTATTGCCTAATTATTGGTTAGAGTTCATCACAATTTCTGTGTTTTTGTTTGACTACCTGCTTTTTGAGGATTAACAACTGGGGAGATTTTTGGCCATGGACCCAAAATTTCAATGCTCTGTTCACTTTGTTTTCACTTTTGCCTTTTGACATAATGCCCTATCATATTGGAAAGCTCTCAGGTAACTCCCCAGTAGGGTTGAGCGAGTATGTTCTGTCTGAGTATGTTCTGTCCAAGTATACTCGGGCCGAGCTTCGAGTATTTATAGCTGCTCGGTGATATGGTTGAATCGCTCCCGTGTGCATGATTTGCAACTATTTGACAGCTTTATTACATGTGAGGAATGTCTATTTCTTACACATTCCTCACATGTAATAAAGCTGTGAAACAGTTGCAAATCATGCACACGGGAGCGATTCAACCATATCACCGAGCAGCTATAAATACTCGGCCCGAGCATACTCGGACAGAACATACTCGCTCAACACTAATTGTTTGTGAGGAGGTGCAGAAACCAAAAAACAATTCTAGAATTTCAATATTTTTTGTTTTTTTATTTATAGCCTGCACTGCATAGTTTTTATTTTATTTAAATGTCTTTATTTTTAATGGAATAGAAGGAGGTAATTGAAATGTTTTTTTTTTTTTTGGGGGGGGGGTAAATATTTTAAAAACTTTTTATTTTTTTTACTTTTTTTTCAGTCCCCTCAGTGGGCTTGAAACTGTGATTTTCTGTACTATTTACTGCAATACAGAAGTATTGCAATATAGAGATGAAAAATACCAATAGTGAGCCATGAGGGCCTCCAAAAAGACCCCAACTACTATGGAAAGCCAACGGCACCCACGCATCCTAAATTGCACATACATACAAATGCAAAAATTTGTTGCAAATGTATGGTGGATATCCAAAAGGGGTTTAAAAAAAATTCACAAAGGTTTCTAGTACAAATATTATACTTTCTTTTCTTTACAGAAAATTTTTCACCAGTTACACTATCATCACAGACAGGAATATAATGAAGAGTAATATCTCTATAAATAGTGTATAACAAAATATTCTTTGTTTCTTTGAATCGATTACTAGTTCTATACATACACCTTGATTCATCAAGACCGACGTTGTTCAAGCTAGTCTTAATGAGTGATGAGTGCTCGATTGAGCATCGGGGTGCTCGGCACACTGTCCTCAGGAAGCAGTTCAGGGAGAGTTGGTATAGGAGTGAGAGAGTATTTTAGAGCAGACATATAGGTAAGGTTTAACATTGCTATTGCAGTACTTGTATACCGCTGCTGCACCATTGTAAGAAAAGTCCTTTTCTGGGCTACATATTTTCCTTTCTCTAGTAAAACTGCTGTTACCTGCATTCAGTCCAGGGATAGTTTTGAATTACAGGCATATAGGCAGCGTTTAATTTTGCTATTGCAGTACTTGTATACCGCTGCTGTACCATTAAAGCACTACTCTAGCGGTTTTCTTTTTTCAGTGCTGGAGTGGCACTTTAGGTGGAACCCCCAGCCCCCGGTGATATACTCCCCTTCCAGTGTCTTCCCTAGTTTTCAGCACTGCTCTGCTCCTGCGGTGCCATCTTGTGAGTGCAGCTTCTAACAGACTGAGACTCTCATAGAGTTGTATTGAAAAGTGACCTCTGACAGGCTCCAGCATACACTGGAGCCTATCCGCAAGTCACTTTTCACAGGAGACGGACTGGAGCAGCGGGAAAACCGATGAAGGTGGAAGTTGAGTATATGACAGGGGACAGGGGACTTACATTTAAAGCACCAGTGCAGCGGTGCAATAAAAAAAACGCTGTAGTGGTGCTTTCAAAGAAAAGTCCTTTTCAGGGCTACATATTTTCCTTTCTCTAGTAAAACTGCTGCTACCTGCATTTAGTAGAGGGATAGTTTGGGATTAGAGGCATATAGGTTGTGTTTAATATTGCTACTGCAGTACTTGTATACCGCTGCTGCACTATTAAAAGAAAAGTCATTTTCAGGGATACATACTGTCTTTTCTCTGGTAAAATCACTGTTACCTGCATTCAGATGGAGGAGGGATAGTTTTGGATTAGAGGCATATAGGCAAAGTTTAATATTGCTATTGCAGTACTTGTGTAGGTATATTGCTGCTGCAAACTAAAAACAAACGTCCTTTTCATGGCTACATATCTTCTTTTCCCTATTAATACCGGAAAGTTTGTAGGCATTGTGACAAATTCACTGTCAAAGTGCTGGAGGGGAGGTATGTTTCACTGAGGCTATTTGCTTCGATGAGTTCATTGAGAGGCTAGGGTCAGCCAGATATATCACCACCCTGGACCTAACAAAAGGGTACTGGAAATTTTCCTGTCCCCAAGTGCCAAAGAGAAGAATGCCTTCTCTACACCTGATGGGTGCTTTCAGGACACCAGGATGCCGTTTGGTCTGCAGAGAGCCACAGCTACCTTCCAGCGGGCCATGGACCAGGTCCTAGCCACTCACAAAAAGTACGCAGCTGCTTATCTGGACGACATTGTGATCTTCAGCCTGGATTGAGGAAGTCACCGACAGAAGGTCCAGGCGGTACTGGATGCGCTGAGGAAGGCGGGGTTTACTATAAAGCCAAAAAAGTGTGCCATAGGAAAAGAAGAGGCGAAATACTTGGGCTATATAGTCGGAAGGGGCAAAATCAAGCCGCAAGTAAATAAGATAAAGGCAATTCAAAATTGGCAGTAACCGGTCTCGAAGAAGCAGGTTCGGGCTTTTCTGGGAATTGTGGGACACTGGAAGATTTTTGCCGAATTTAGCCTGATAGCCTCCCTCCTGACTGATCTTCTTAGGGACACGAAGACGTCAATGGCCACATGGTCCTCTGAAGCGGAGATGGCATTCCAGGAGTTGAAGCTCGCCCTATGTAAACAGCCGGTCTTGGTAGCACCTGACTTCATTAAGGAGTTCATGGTCCAGACGGACGTCTCCGAGGTCAGTTTGGGAGCTGTGTTGTCCCAGTGTGCCGTCAGCGAGATGTACCGTCCCTGGCCTGGTGGTTAGGTGGATCTTCCCAGCGTTATGGATATCAATTCTATATGAAGATATACAAAATGGCACTGGCTTCCTGCACCACAATTATGCTATATGACTTTTAAGGAACTTACTTTACATTCTGTTTCTGAGCATAAAAGGCAATAATTGCAACTAACCAATTTTATTAAAAATTACGCACCCTTGGAAATACTACAAGAGATTTGCTATATATGTTATGTACTTTCTCAATAAATTAGAAGAACTTTTGCATTTTGTCTGACTAGACTCAAGTCTTTTGATTTTCTCACTGTGCGCACACATTATCATAATTAATTTAGCAGCAGAAATTAAGATTGATTTGCGTGTACCCATCATGGTAAAAGCAACCAAACCACCAGTAACTGTGTTGTTGAGGGCACGGGTAATGTTCTGGGACACCTGCTTGTGTAAGGCGGGGACGGCACACCGGGAGAAATAGTGGCTCCTTGGGACCGAGGTACAGCCGCCGCCATGAGGTTGCAGAAAGATTCTGTATACACGAGCCTAAAAGGTAACATTTCAAGTGCAAGGATTGGAGAAATGTGGCAGTTTAGTGCTGTGGACTGTGGGTGGTTGGCGTATTTGCGCTTGCATTCAAAAGACTGGTGTAGGGACAACTGAATGCTGCACTGGGACAAGGATGTGGACGTTGTTGCTGATGGTGGTGGTTGCAAGTGTGCAACGACAGGTGCAGGATGGGAAGCAACTTCGCCTGCGCCATGGACAGGGGATTGGCGTGCATGCACAACAGCAAAACAGGCAGTGGTGTCACCCGCAGACACTGTTTCTGGACTCTTGCGTTTGGTCCTACTAGTCGGGTGCTTTGCTGTCATGTGCCTGAGCATGCTGGTGGTGGTCAGGCTGGTAGTTTTGCAGCCCCTGCTGATGCTGCCATAGCAGATGTTGCAAATGGCCTTTTTGGGGTTAACTGGACAGTCTTTAAAAAAAGAGCCAGACTCTGGAAGACCTAGCAGTTGAACTGGTAGCTTCCCTCGTGTTGGTGTTCCGGGGAACAGTTGCCCGCCTTGTGTCTGTGGCCACCCCACTACTTGTTCCTGCATGTTGTGGTGCTATGCCTCCCCCGCCCTCTGTGCTGCTGTCCTCGCTATGCATGTCACCTTGCCAGGTTGGGTCAATGACTTCATCATCTACCACTTCGTCTTCCACATACGCACCCTGGACCTCCTCCTGACTAGCTGGCAATTGTATCTCATCATCATCATCCACCTCTTGCGACAGTAATTGCACTTTCCCACCGTCGCCTTCGTGTGACCATGGCTGCGCAAAATATGTGGGCATCGCTACATGCGATCTCCTCTTACCCCGCTTGAAGCGGGCCAGGCGAGAGGTCCGGATCTATAAATGGAAAAGTGAACAGCTCTTCGGAGTGTCCAAATGTAGAATCATTTGTCTCCGGTCACTCGGCATGGTGGGAGGAAGGAGGATCAGGGTGAGGAATATGTGGACCAGACTCACGGCTACTGAGACTGGACCGTGTGGAAGTGGGACAGGAAGGTAGGGCGACATGGTGTGGGTGCTTGTTGTGCTCCCTCAGCAGGCACAATTTCAGCCTTGGAGTCTGCGTGCACGATCACATCCACTTCCCTGCCCCTTGCCACGCGCCTTGCCCATATTAAATGGAGTGTAATATTTAGCACGCTCCACAAAATGTCACAATTATTACAGCAGTAATATCGAATCACGTCTGATGACCACGGTTTTAGGCAGTGGCCTTGTAGTATGGTATTGGTCAATGACCAAGTGTGAATAGGTTGAACAACACAAAACTGGCAGACTTTAAATGGAGTGTAATATTTGGCATGCTCCCCAAAATGTCACCATTATTACGGCAGTAATATCAGTTCACGTCTGATGACCACAGTTTTGGGCAGTGGCCTTGTGGTATGGTATTGGTCAGCGACCAAGTGTGAATAGGTTGAACAGCACACAACTGGCAGACTTTAAATGGAGTGTAATATTTGGCACGCTCCCAAAAATGTCACGATTATTACCGCAGTAATATCGGATCATGTCTGATGATGGACAAGTTTCTCTGCTTCCAAAATACAGAAATGCGAATAAAATCAAACAAATCTGGCTCTATGCTGCTAACAACCAAATGGAGCAGTAAAATGGTGTATTGTATGGCTTTTCAAGCAAATAATCAGGATTAAGATAAAATATATAGCCCTGATATCTAGGGCTATGGATATCAGTAATAGCAGCAGACAGAATGTGCAATGGACCCTATTCTGTTCTATACACTCTCCACAAACTCGGCCTGCTTAACTTCTGCTATCACCGGGATTAATAATATGCATGTGGATTAGTCCTTAGAAGGACTGTTAGTTGAGATGTATATTGCTCTGGAATACCTATACCTAACTAAATAAACCACCAATTCTCTCCTTAGGTCAGCAGCACCTCTCCCTATCTGAAGGGTAGACTGTGACGAGCATAGGGTCACCAGGTCTGATATAGACCCGATGATGCTATGCGGCCAGCCAATCACTGTAATGCCACAGCCAACATGGCTGTGGCATTTCAGTTGTGACGCCCGGGTGGAGGAGAGAGAGAGATGGACGATAATGATGCGTCCGAGTCGGTTGGACTAGGGGACGCCTCTCCTTCCCCTCCCCGCTCGCTAGCCCACCCTGAGAGTTGGGGTACTCGGAAGCCGGGCCACTGTGCAGGGTGGATATAGTCGCGGCCTAGGCCCGGTCCGTACCCAGAGTTGTCACATTAAAAAGTTAAGGGCTAGGAGGGACGGTGACAGTGATTCGAGTGGTATGCAAGACTACGCCACCTGTGGTTTCTGGTGATCCTCCACCAGCGCTGCGTTCAGTCCTCTGAGGCGGGATGTCGTGGCAGCAGCAGATGGTACTACTCCCCACAGGCGGAGCAGGGCCTCAGGGCAGAGGAAACAGGAGGTTAGGAATTGTAGTGGGAGATGTGGTGTGGTGCCGCGTTGCAATAAGAAACCGGAGGCCATATGGGTAGTCTTCCAAGCTTTACTCACGGTAGAATGCACAGCTGCAAGGCTTCTCCCTGCTCCTCACGGCGCGCTGCAGCCACCAGGACCGGGGGTCCGACAACCTCCGAGTAGTTCAGGTGCTTTGGTCAGGACCCCGCACCAGAGTGTTCCTAGACTTTTCCCACTAGGTCCTCTCCTGTCCGTATGCGGTACGTGTACTAAGGTCTCCCTCCGGACTATGCACAGAACAAGGGTACAGGTGGCAACTCCGCTCCTTCCGTTACCCGGTGGGATCCACTGAGCCCCCGGGCTTCTCCGACTAAGACTTAAAGTGACAGAGTCAGATATCGGGGGCCGGTTCCCCTTTTGCAGCAGGAGTCCCTCTGGCTAGGGCAGAATAGTGAGGACAGGTGGCGTATACCGCTCCGTCTGCATCCCCCTGGGATCCTTTTGCCTGTGGAGCTTGTCTCCTCTGCTCCCCTCCAGGCCTTCTTAGGTAGGGACCTTGACCGGGTAGAGACAGCCGTTAACTCTTGCCCGCTCCTCGACTCAAGGCCAGAGTACAAGGACCGTGTCCCCATCAACTGCAGGTTCACACAGAAAGCCACGTTCAGTGATGAAGATCACAATCAAAGGACCATAAGCCCAAGATGGCTGTTTATTAAATATGAATTTTTGTTGTGTAACCTACATGTGCGTCCTCCACCCTCACCCACTACCAGGTTCCAACCTATCTTTTGGTCCCCACCATCTCCACTTATCCCGGTTGGGGCAGCACCCTGGTGCATATGAGCCCCCCTCAGGTGGGAGAGGTGTAGTGTTGAATGCAGAGGTGGGGTCCTGACAGCTGCACCATCCTTACCTCGAAGGAGAGATACCACACCTCATTAAAGAGATGCAGTACCCCTGTGGCGACCGAACCCTCAGGGGCGCCACACAGTGAGTGGCAGGCAATACCTGCCACTCACTGGCATGAGCATGTTTATTCACTGTCTAAACAGCGCCAAACATGCGGGGCGGGGACTCGAGAAGTAGCGAGCATGCTCGCTCAACACTAGTCCTTAGCATTAATGATTGCGCAAAGCATTAATATTCAAGGTTTTGGCATTAGAGGAGACAGTGAGCGTATGTATCCTTCTATGCAGATGATGGTGCAGGGAGGTGGACTTTCACTCCCCACTATTTTCTATGCTGCAGAAAGAATATGGATTTACTATTTATTTATTTATTTTACTCACTTATATAGCGCCATTAATTCCACAGTGTTTTACAGACATTATCGGCACTGTCCCCATTGAGGCTCACAATCTAGATTCCTTACCAGTATGTCTTTGGAGTGTGGGAGTATAAGAGGGTGACCGGGACAGTCATGCGCCTCTTCCCTCTTAATGCACATAATGTTGTGTTCTATGTTTATATATGAGCATTCATATGATCTAATGTCTGATGGGTTACTTATAGGTTCAATATAGGTTGGTTAGATTGATAGAAGAAGTAGTGCAGAGGTGGGCACTATAGCACACAGAGTATGCAGTTATGGTTGGGAAAGCGTTAAGGGGTTTAGGAGCTGCTCCAGTGTGGGAGTGGCAGGTTTAGTGAAGAAAGGAGTCACTTCCTGATTGCAGGCAGAGTGTGTTGAGTGAGGGACAGTGACTAGTGAGGACGTGTCAGGAGGACACAGGAGAAAGTACAGGAGAAGGGTGTGTGTGTGTCACAGTCTGGGAGTTTTTGGACAGCCTTATCTGGAAGGTGAATCCGAACAGTCTAGACAGTGGGGACAACAGGAACAGATGTACATGGAGAGGTCAATGTGGGAACTTCACCTTACGTGCCAAGACAGGACAGCCTCATCAGGGAGGTGGATCCAAGCAGGTCAGGCAGTGGGATAGAAAATGGAGTTACCCATAGAGCTGGGGCGCTCGGCGTTGGTCCTCATGTCCAAATCGGTGTCTGTGTCTTTCATCGCTGGAAAAGGGCCGTTGTATGTGAAGAGATCACAAAGAGACTGTATCACTTGTTACTCCCTGTATGTGACTGTGGCTGCGAGTAAAGAAGTTTTTATGTGTTTAAGCTGGTCTGGTTTTCTCCTTCTGAAGGCTAAAAGACTCAACATCCGGGACGGCGAAATAGAAGTGAGTATGGAGGTATCCTCCACGGAGACACCACAACACACACACACCCAGGGATTCTTCGAGTCTCCTTTTTCAGTAGAGGGCCAGGGTGAGGATTTAATCACTGAAACTGACATGTCACTCACCACCGACTGCCACCCTGACCCCCGTTACAGGAGGAAACAAGAGAACCCGGAGGAAACCCGGGGAGAACATGCAAACTCCTTGCAGATGTTGTCTTTGGTGGGATGCACCGAGGATCCCAGCGCTGTAAGGCTGCAGTGCTAACCACTGAGCCACCGTGCTGCCTATCTCAGGATATTTCAGATACTTGCAGGTGAAACAGTCAGACAGGGATTTTGGAATAAGCAAAAGAAAAAAAAACAGTGGTAGATCAGCTCACCAAATAGTTGGGCGTAGTAGTGGAGTTGTCAGAAGCCACGCACGGATCCAGTCAGTGCGGCTGCACATGTACAAAAATGAAGGGAGAAACGATCCAGCGGAAATAGAGGCTTTCTTTTAAAAATAAAACTTAAAGGGGTATTCCCATCTCCAAGATCCTATCCCAATATATAGGAGGTGTAATAATAATAATATTAGCAAATACTTCCAATTAGAATTGTAATATAGTATTTTTGATTCGCTATGCCACTTACCTCATGAGCAGGCATTGCAGGACCTTAGGTATCTATGGTTATGACCACTAGCAGCTAACTAACTAACTGTCAGTTTATCAGTGAACGTAATCATGGATACCCAAGGTCCTTTCCATGAGGCATAGCCAATCAAAAAAAAACGTACAACATATCTAATTGGAGGTATTTACTAATATTATTATTATTACACCTACTACATATTGGGATAGGATCTTGGAAATGAGAATACCCCTTTAACATACTGTATATTCAAGTATAAAAAACTCTAGGTATACAGGTAATGTAGTATAAAATACTGTTAACAGGACCTACTAGTTGCGACACTATCTGACTCATGGTCTCATGGGATTTTAGAATGGTGTGTTTGTGGTTGGAAGGCAATATAATGAATGGTTTGATAAGACATTGTTCAATTACAGGCAAAAAACAACTGGCACAACCATATATTTTCAATATTTTATTTATAATGGTTGAAAAATTCTAAATAAATAATACGTACAGTATATTAACAAGAGAGCATCCACCACCGATCTCACCATGGTGGAATCGGTCTATTAACAAGGTGACTTTGCTCAGTTTTAGTCATTTTCCGTTGGGACACTGCATAGATGGAAAGATTAAGTCAGCACCTTCTACTATTATAAATGAAGCATGGAAGATACACTGCTCAAAAAAAATAAAGGGAACACTAAATACCACATCCTAGATATCACTGAATGAAATATTCCAGTTGCAAATCTTTATTCATTGCATAGTGGAATTTGTTGAGAACAATAACACATAAAAATGATCAATGTAAATCAAAATTAATATCCCATGGATGTCTGGATTTAGAATGATACTCAAAATCAAAGTGTAAAATCAAATTACAGGCTGATTCAACTTCAGTGGAAATGCCTCAAGACAAGGAAATGATGCTCAGTAGTGTGTGTGACCTCCATGTGCCTGTATGACCTCCCTATAACGCCTGGACATGCTCCTGACGAGGCGGAAGATGTTCTCCTGAGGGATCTCCTCCCAGACCTGGATTAAAGCATCTGTCAACTCATGGACAGTCTGTGGTGCAATGTGGCTTTGGTAGATGGAACGAGACATGACGTTCCAGATGTTCTTGATTGGATTCAGGTCTGGGGAACGAGCAAGCCAGTCCATAGCATCAATGCCTTCATCATGCAGGAACTACTGACACACTTCAGCCACATTAGGCCTTGCATTATCATGCATCAGAAGGAACCAGGGCCCACTGCACCTGCATGCGGTCTCACTATGGGTCTAAGGATCTCATCCTGGTACCTAATGGCAGTCAGGGTACCTCTGGTTAGCACATGGAGGGCTGTGCGGCCCTCTAAAGAAATCCCTCCCCACACCATTACTGACCCACTGCCAAACGGTTATGCTGGAGGATGTTGCAGGCAGCAAAACGTTTTCCACGGCGTCTCCAGACTCTGTCACGTCTGTCACATGTGCTCAGTGTGAACCTGCACTCATCCATGAAGAACATAGGGCGCCAATGTGGAATCTGACAATCCTCGTGTTCTCTGGAAAATGCCAATCGTCATGCAAGGTGTTGGGCTGTAATCACAACACCCACTTGTGGACGTCGGACCCTCATACCACACTCATGGAGTCTGTTTCTGACAGTTTGAGCAGACACATGGATGTTAGTGGCCTGCTGGAGGTCATTTTTCAGGGATCTTGCACTGCTCTTCCTGTTCCTCCTTGCCCAAAGGAGGAGGTAGCAGTCCTGCTGCTGGGTTGTTGCCCTCCTATGGCCCCCTCCACGTATCCTGGTGTACTGGCCTGTCTCCTGGTACCTGCTCCATGCTCTGGACTCTGCTGACATATACAGCTACCCTTCTTGCCACAGCTGGCATTGATATGCCATCCTGGATGAGCTGCACTACCTGAGCAACTTCTGTGGGTTGTACTGTAGACAACACCTTATGCTACTGTACCTCTAGGGGTGAGAGCAATGACCAAATTAAAAAAGTGATCAAAACAACAACCAAAAAGGATAAGAACAGAGAAATGGTCGGTGGTCACCACCCGCAATACCACTCCTTAATAGGGGTTGTTTTGCTAATTGCCTATCATTTCTACATGTTGTCTGTTCCATTTGCACAACAGCAGGAGAAATTGATTCACAATCAGTGTTGCTTCATAACTGGACAAGTTGATTTCACAGAAGTGTAATTGACTTGGAGTTTGTGTTGCTTAAGTGTTCCCTTTATTTTTTTGAGCAGTGTATATGGTTGTGCCAGCTATTCATTGCCTTAGGTCATGATCACACGTTCAGTATTTGATCAGCATTTTACATCAGTATTTGTAAGCCAAAACCAGGAGTGGGTAAAAAATGCAGAAGTGGTGACGTGTTTCTATTATACTTTTCCTCTGATTGTTTCACGCCTGGGTTTGGCTTACAAATATTCATGTAAAATACTGAATGTGTGAACGTGGCCTCAAGTTTACACCAGCTGGAGAGAGAGACATTCAATGTTTCTCTATCCACGCTGTGTTGAATAAGGGTTAATTATGATTACTAATGTGTATTTCTAAGTCTGCATAGTAAAAAAAAATGAAATCAAAGCCCCCTATAGAAAATATATGAGAAGACCACGTGTGTATAGAAACAAAGTTCATGCATTTACTTCAGCAACAACATGTGAGTATAGATTAATTAACCTGTCGCCTAGGAAAACACTCTTCACCTGTATATACTGTACAGTTTTAGTATGCAGGTAGTGTGTCAATCATATTTGGCTGATTTACTGGAGCAGCGGCTACAGGGAGAAAATTAATATTTATCACAGTCAATGTTCACTATACAGTGAGCACTGTTATAACTCCCCCTGCACCTTCACTGACAGTCAGCCTGCTCTGCAACTTGTGTGTACAGAGCAGTCAGTGAAAGTGCAGGGGGAGTGATAACAGCACATTATATATATATATATATATATATATATATATATATATATATATATATATACATACAGTACAGACCAAAAGTTTGGACACACCTTCTCATTTAAAGATTTTTCTGTATTTTCATGACTTAGAAAATTGTACATTCACACTGAAGGCATCAAAACTATGAATTAACACATGTGGAATTATACAGTCATGGCCAAAAGTTTTGAGAATGACACCAAAATTATATTTTCACATGATCTGCTGGCCTCTGTTTTTTATTAGTGTTTGTCTGATGTTTATATCACATACAGAAATATAATTGCAATCATATTATGAGTACCAATAGGTTATATTGACAGTTAGAATGAGTTAATGCAGCAAGTCAATATTTGCAGTGTTGCCCCTTCTTCTTCAAGACCTCTGTAATTCTCCCTGGCATGCTCTCAATCAACTTTTGGACCAAATCCTGACTGATAGCAGTCCATTTTTGCATAATCAATGTTTGCATTTTGCCAGAATTTGTTGCTTTTTGTTTGTCCACCCGTCTCTTGATGATTGACCACAACTTCTAAATGGGATTAAGATCTGGGGAGTTTCCAGGCCATGGACCCAAAATCTCTATGTTTTGTTCCATGAGCCATTTAGTTATCACCTTTGCTTTATGGCAAGGTGCTCCATCATGCTGGAAAAGGCATTGTTGGGTGCCAAACTGCTCTTGGACGGTTGGGAGAAGTTGCTCTTGGAGGGCATTCTGGTACCATTCTTTATTCATGGCTGTGTTTTTAGGCAAGACTGTGAGTGAGCCGATTCCCTTGGCTGAGAAGCAACCCCACACATGAATGGTTTCAGGATGCTTTACAGTTGGCATGAGACAAGACTGGTGGTAGCGCTCACCTCTTCTTCTCCGAATAAGCTGTTTTCCAGATGTCCCAAACAATCGAAAAGGGGATTCATCAGAGAAAATGACTTTGCCCCAGTCCTCAGCAGTCCACTCCCTGTACCTTTTGCAGAATATCAGTCGGTCCCTGATGTTTTTTCTGGAGAGAAGTGGCTTCTTTGCTGCCCTCCTTGAAACCAGCCCTTGCTCAAAGAGTCTCCACCTCACAGTGCGTGCAGAAGCACTCACACCAGCCTGCTGCCATTCCTGAGCAAGCTCAGCACTGCTGGTAGTCCGATCCCGCAGCTGAAACAGTTTTAAGATACGGTCCTGGCGCTTGCTGGTCTTTCTTGGGTGCCCTGGAGCCTTTTTGACAACAATGGAAGCTCTCTCCTTGAAGTTCTTGATGATGCGATAGATTGTTGACTGAGGTGCAATCTTTGTAGCTGCGATACTCTTCCCTGTTAGGCCATTTTTGTGCAGTGAAATGATGGCTGCACGTGTTTCTTTAGAGATAACCATGGTTAACTGAAGAGAAACAATGATACCAGGAACCAGCCTCCTTTTAAAGTGTCCAGTGATGTCATTCTTACTTAATCATGACTGATTGATCGCCAGCCCTGTCCTCATCAACACCCACACCTGTGTTAATGGATCAATCACTAAAACGATGTTAGCTGCTCCTTTTAAGGCAGGACTGCAATGATGTTGAAATGTGTTTTGGGGGTTAAAGTTCATTTTCTGGGCAAATATTGACTTTGCAAGTACAGTAATTGCTGCTAAGCTGATCACTCTTTGACATTCAGGAGTATATGCAAATTGCCATTACAAAGAATGAAGCAGTAAACTTTGGAAAAATTACTATTTGTCTCATTCTCAATACTTTTGGCCATGACTGTATACTTAACAAAAAAGTGTGAAACAACTGAAAATATGTCTTATATTCTAGGTTCTTCAAAGTAGCCACCTTTTGCTTTGATGACTGCTTTGCACACTCTTGGCATTCTCTTGATGAGCTTCAAGAGGTAGTCACCGGAAATGGTTTTCACTTCACAGGTGTGCCCTGTCAGGTTTCATAAGTGGGATTTCTTGCCTTATAAATGGGGTTGGGACCATCAGTTATGTTGTGCAGAAGTCAGGTGGATACATTGCTGATAGTCCTACTGAATAGACTGTTCGAATTTGTATTATGGCAACAAAAAAGCCGCTAAGTAAAGAAAAACGAGTGGCCATCATTACTTTAAGAAATGAAGGTCAGTCAGTCCGAAAAATTGGGCAAACTTTGAAAGTGTCCCCAAGTGCAGTTGCAAAAACCATCAAGCGCTACAAAGAAACTGTCTCACATGAGGACCTCCCCAGGAAAGGAAGACCAAGAGTCACCTCTGCTTCTGAGGATAAGTTCATCCACGTCACCAGCCTCAGAAATCGCAGGTTAACAGCAGCTCAGATTAGAAACCAGGTCAATGCCACACTGAGTTCTAGCAGCAGACACATCTCTACAATAACTGTTAAGAGGAGACTTTGTGCAGCAGGCCTTCATGGTAAAATAGCTGCTAGGAAACCACTGCTAAGGACAGGCAACAAGCAGAAGAGACTTGTTTGGGCTAAAGAACACAAGGAATGGACATTAGACCAGTGGAAATCTGTGCTTTGGTCTGATGAGTCCAAATTGAGATCTTCGGTTCCAACCACCGTGTCTTTGTGCGAGGCAGAAAAGGAGAACGGATGGACTATACATGCCTGGTTCCCACCGTGAAGCATGGAGGAGGAGGTGTGATGGTGTGGGGGTGCTTTGCTGGTGACACTGTTGGGGAGTTATTCAAAATTGAAGGCATACTGAATCAGCATGGTTACCACAGCATCTTGCAGCGGCATGCTATTCCATCCGGTTTGCATTTAGTTGGACCATCATTTATTTTTCAACAGGACAATGATCCCAAACACACCTCCAGGCTGTGTAAGGGCTATTTGACCAAGAGGGAGAGTGATGGGGTGCTAGGCCAGATGACCTGGCCTCCACAGTCACCAGACCTGAACCCAATCGAGATGGTTTGGGGTGAGCTGGACCGCAAAGTGAAGGTAAAAGGGCCAACAAGTGTTAAGCATCTCTGGGAACTCCTTCAAGATTGTTGGAAGACCATTTCCGGTGACTACCTCTTGAAGCTCATCAAGAGAATGCCAAGAGTGTGCAAAGCAGTCATCAAAGGAAAAGGTGGCTACTTTGAAGAACCTAGAATATAAGACATATTTTCAGTTGTTTCACACTTTTTTGTTAAGTATATAATTCCACATGTGTTAATTCATAGTTTTCATGCCTTCAGTGTAAATGTACAATTTTCATAGTCATGAAAATACAGAAAAATCTTTAAATGAGAAGGTGTGTCCAAACTTTTGGTCTGTACTGTATATATATATATATACACAGACCAATATACAGTACAGACCAAAAGTTTGGACACACCTTCTCATTTAAAGATTTTTCTGTATTTTCATGGCTATTTACCCACTTGCACACATTATCCCCCAGACCAAGCATTCTCATTTTATATACCAACCTTTTGTGTGGCATGGTATCAAACGCTTTGGAGAAGTCAAGGTATACAACATCCACTGACTCTCCCCGGTCCAGCTGTGAGCTCACCTCCTCGTAGAAGGCGATCAGGTTTGTTTGGCAGGAGTGATCCCTCATGAATCCATGTTGATATGGAGTTAGACAGTTATTATCATTAAGATATTCTACAATAGCATCTCTAAGAAATCCTTCAAACAATTTACCCACAACAGACGTTAAGCTTACTGGTCTATAGTTCCCAGGGTCACTTTTAGACCCCTTCTTGAATATTGGTACCACATTTGCTTGGCGCCAGTCTAATGGGACAGTCCCTGTCCATAAAGAGTGCTTGAATATAAGATACAGCGGTCTGTCTATCACATTACTTAATTCTTTTAGTACCCGGGGGTGTATGCCATCTGGGCCTGGTGACTTGTCTATTTTGATATTATTTAGGCGTTTCTGAACTTCCTCCTGGGTTAGGTGGGTGATATTTAGCGGAGGGTTTACTTTATCACTCTGCATTTCCTCCGATAAATTGTTTTCTTTTGTGAAAACAGTGGAGAAGAAGCTATTGAGTGGGTTTGCTTTACCCTCATCGCCCTCTATGATTTTACCCAGGTTATTTTTCAATGGGCCAACTCCATCAGTTTTAATCCTTTTACTGTTTATATAGTTAAAGAACAGTTTGGGATTCGTTTTACTTTCCTTGGCAATTAGTCTCTCTGTCTCCTCTTTTGCTATTCTTATTTGTTTCTTACAGATTTTGTTTTTTTCCCTATAAGATATTAGCACTTCCTCGCTGCCTTCTTGTTTAAGTTTACCGAAAGCCCTTTTTTTGTTTTTCATTGCCCTCTTGACTTCCTTATTTAGCCACATTGGCTTCCTCCTATTCCTAGCCCTTTTATTCCCATAAGGTATGTACCTTCTACAGTGACTATGTAGGACTGTTTTGAAAATTTCCCATTTTCTATCCGTGCTCCTATTACTAAAGGTACTATCCCAGTCTATAAGGTGAAGGGCATCTCTTAGCTGATCAAACTTTGCCCTCCTGAAGTTCAGTGTTTTTGTGACTCCCTTGCTGGGCACCCTACTGAAGCACATGTGGAATTGTATAATGTTGTGGTCACTATTTCCCAGGTACCCCCCGACCTGCACCTCAGTTACTCTGTCTGGCCTGTTAGTTAATATTAAGTCTAAAAGGGCCGTCCCTCTAGTTGGTTCCTGCACAAGTTGTGACAAATAATTGTCTTTGATAATTGACAGAAACCTGTTTCCTTTCTGAGATCTACAGCTTTCGGTTTCCCAGTCTATATCAGGGTAGTTGAAGTCCCCCATAATAATCACCTCGTTATTTTTTGCTACTTCGTCTATTTGTCTCATTAATAGACTTTCCGTGGCTTCTGCTATATTTGGTGGTTTATAACAGACTCCTATGATAATTTTATTATTGTTTTTTGCCCCATGTATCTCCACCCATAAGGACTCGACCTCCTCATTTCCCTCCCATACATCCTCCCGTATTGTAGGCTTTAGACACGTCTTTACATATAGACAGACTCCACCCCCTTTCCGACTTCTTCGATCCCTTCTAAACAGACTGTAACCCTGTAAGTTAACTGCCCAGTCATAGCTTTCATCCAACCATGTCTCGGTTATTCCCACTATGTCATAGTTACCTGTAGATATTTCTGCTTCCAGTTCATCCATCTTGTTTGTCAGGCTCCTGGCATTTGCTAGCACGCAGTTTACACAATTTTGTTTTGTTCCAATCTTCTCCCTGTTGATTGTATTAGAAATTTTCTTACCTCCCTTCCAAGTATCTTGTCTTGGACCTTCTTTGTCGCACTTCATATCTTTCATTAGTATGTTCTCTGGTTGCATGTTCGTGTCCGGCGTTTTTCTTCCCATCCCCTCTTCTTCTAGTTTAACGCCCTCCTGATGAGTGTTGCGAGTCTCCTGGCGAATGTGTGTTTCCCGGGTTTGATGATGCTCCAGAGGTTCTCAATGGGGTTGAGGTCAGGGGAGCATGGGTGCCACACCATAAGTTTGTCCCCTTTTATGCCCATAGCAGCCAGAGATGCAGATGTGTTATGTGCAGCATGAGACGGGGCATTATCATGCATGAAAATGATCTTGCTGCGGAATGCACGGTTCTTCTTCTTGAACCATGGAAGGAAGTGCTGTTTGAGAAACTCAACATACATTATGGAGTTCATCTTTACCCCTTCAGGGATCCTAAAAGGGCCGACAATCTCTCTCCCCATGATTCCAGCCCAAAACATTACTCCACCTCCTCCTTGTTAGCGCCGTAGCCGTGTTTGCAAGGGGTGTCCATCAACCAGCCATCCTCCACTCCATCCATCTGGACCACCGAGATCATTTCATGCATGATAATGCCCCGTCTCATGCTGCACATAACACATCTGCATCTCTGGCCGCTATGGGCATAAAAGGGGACAAACTTATGGTGTGGCACCAATGCTCCCCTGACCTCAACCCCATTGAGAACCTCTGGAGCATCATCAAAAGGAGTGTCTATGATGGCGGGAGGCAGTTCACATCTAAGCAACAGCTCTGGGACGGTATTCTGTCCTCATGCAAAACAATTAAAGCAGAAACCATCCAAAACCTGACAAATTCAATGGACGAGAGAGTTCAGAAGCTCCTTTCGAACAAGGGGTCCTATGTGCAAATGTAACATCACCTTGAATAAAGTTTTGAGTTAAAAACTGTTTGATTTCAGTTTGTAATAACCTGCTAATGCTTATAATTTCAAAAATGACCATTTTTTTGTTCTTTATTAAAATGAAAAGGTTGAAAACTCTGATGTGCATAATAATTTGGAACATGCATTTTGAGTGCAGTTTGAGTTTTTTATTTTTTTAAAAATATACTGTTATCATAGGCAGTTTGTACAAAAACCTTTCAATTGTACTCTAATAGTTATTTGACTGGAAAATTACAATGACTTCAATTCATATAGGTAATTTGGGAAAATCTGAGAAAATATTATTTGCATAATAATTTGGAACACAGTGTAATTTGATGCAGGTGTTAGTTTTGGAAATGAAAATGTACAGGGTGATTCCATAATTTTTTCCTCAGAATTGAGTGATTCCATAATTTTTTCCCTCTGCTTGGTTTGAAAAAAATTACCCTTACTGAGTACCACATTTTTAATCTTGATTTATTTTAGTGTTTCTTAAAGCCCTAAAATTGCCATTTGAAATGACTTTAGTTTTGTGCCATGTCTGTGATCTGCTTTTTTTCAACAACATTAAACAACTGAATGAACATCCTCCGAGCCCGGTGATTCCATAATTTTTGCCAGGGGTTGTACATAAGGAGCTCTTACAGACCAGATCATATCATATATGTCATATCACTAATGGCTTCTATACAAACTGTTAATGAATCAGTGGCCTCACACTCCTCACCCTCATCAAGACTGGCATGAAAAACGCTGGTCTTGTTGAATCGGGACCATAATATGCCTTAGGCTATGGTCACACGTCAGTATTCGGTCAGTATTTTTTCTCAGGAGTGGGAGCCAAAACCAGGAGTGGGTGATAAATACAGAAGTGGTGACGTGTTTCTATTATACTTTTCCGTGGATGGTTCCACTACAGACTTTGGCTTCCAAATACTGATGCAAAATACTGCTCAAATACTGAACGTGTGACCGTGGCCTAAGGCAGGTTTCACATGTCATTTTTTGTATTGTGTGATATCCGTTGTTTTTGCAGATGGACCATTACACTGAATGTGCCTTTTCACATGACCTTTTCTTGTAGACAGGGTTATCTACAAAAAAAATCCAGATGTGTCCTACTGATTCGTATTGAGAAACAAACTCACCAATGCAAGTCAATGCCCACTTGATAAAAAATATAGATAGCACTTGGATGCCATTGTGTGCTGTCCATGTTGTAATATTTAAAGATTAGGAATAGCTAAGAATTTTTTTCTTCATATGACAAAAATTGATGCAACAAAGATTGTAAAAACTGACAAATAGACCAAAAATAATCTGGCACACTGAAAAAAACAAGGACCATTTTTGTTATACGAGAAAAAAAATATGTGAAACAGGCCCTTTCAGTGTAAATATCATGTATTAATAGGTATGCAGAAACTTAATATTAAAGTACGGTAACTAAAAAATGAATATTATTTCATTTTATAATGTATTTATTAATTACTTGCTCATTTCTTGCTACATTCTGATTCTTCTATTGCACACATTAATAATAATAATAATAATAATAATTTTGTATTTATATAGCGCCAACATATTCCGCAGCACTTTACAATTAAGTAGGGACATGTACAGACAAAAACAGTACAATATATCACATTTCAACAGTTACAGGAGGAGTGAGGGCACACATCCACATATCAAGTTAAAAGCTCAGTTATATATTATATATACCACTGACATATTTATTAAAAGTCATCTTGTGGATCAGAATTCAGTATAGGAAAGAATACTGTTTCTAGCCCTGACATGCAGATTATTGGTATAAGCAATCAGTGCTTATGTAAACCATATTATCTGAGTATACTCTCCTCCCAGAGAGGATTAGACCACTTTCCAGACATGTTTGACCTCAATACTATTCCAACGCATCTGTTTTTAAACGTTGCACTGAAACTGATTACCCTCTCCATTGGATAGTCTCATTGTCTTATTAGCTTTTACAAGTGCACAAGAGCATCAGGTCATTACTCTACGCATTGGCCAAAGTTTTTCAGCATACAGCGAATCTGTCCAACGCAACCTTTAGCCAAACAAGCAATGTTCCATAGTCTGTCCCAGAACATATCTCCTCTGCCAAATGAATATGTGGTGATTCTCGCTCTTAAGAACAATAAACTAACTCTACAACATTTGGAAGAAACATTGTGATACCACTATTAATGTCAATATGTATTGAATGTCCCTGAAACAGAATCAGTCATTGTCAAATTTTAGCCAAAAAAATGTATGGCTACGTTATATTGAGTATCATAATTGCAATTAAAAAATACATACAACGCATGTAACAAATATTTGTATGCTCTACTTAAGTTATCGAAGCTCATAACGTCAGCATGCAAGGTAACTAGTGATACATACATTTTGAATCCATTACTACAATCTCAGAGACATAAAGACATTTTTCCATCTTTGCCACCTTCATTGAGTTTCAAACCCCCAGCATTTTAAAACGCTCTGCTTGCTCACATTGATTGGGAACAGAGTTGATTTAAGCATTTTGTCAGTCTATATACTGAGCCACCCCATTCTTTATGGAACTCTGCTAATACACATTTCACTACTGAGATACTTGTTATTTTTACCCAGGATGTAAGAATTGTTTGGAGGTCAAAAGTAAATAGTTGTTGCTCTTACTTTATTCCTTGCAGTTCCCCTGAGAATTCCATTTTTTTTCTTTTTTTTTAATTTGCCATACAATCCCAGAGATATGGGCCTTTTCATTTGGTGGTATTTTTTGTGGGCTTTACCAAAGGGGTGTGGCTCATAGGGTAATTATTCAGAGGAGCCCAAAGACACACCTCTAAAGAATCCTGCGAGCCAAGGCCCCTTGGAAAAGACCATAACAATTAGCACTGAATAAAAAGGCTCATATCTCTGTAACCATGTGGTGGATTAAAAAAAAAATAATAATAATAAATAAAATGAAACACTCACGGGTACAGCGGAAATTAAAATAAGAGCAAAAACTGGTTACTTATGACCTGGTGACAGGTCCTCTTTAAAAGGAAACTGTCAATAGGATCAACCCTTTTAAGCTGTCTACATAAGCATGCAGGTCATAGGAAGCTGAATAAAATGATACCTTGATATCCACTTTTTCTTAATATGAAAATGAGCTGTTAAGATCTATGTCATAGACATAGATCTCCCTAAAAATATGCCTCCAGAGCTTACCTTAAATAAAAGGGGGCGTTACCAATGTGAGACATGTATTGATTGACAGTCTGCTCCTGATCCCACTGCAAACTATGTGTGATTATTATACCTAATATTAACATAACACTCTCTTCAGCTGTGCCTGATTGTAGCCAAAATTTCTTCATCATGTATCTCACAGTCAAACAGTGTGAGGGAGGCGAGTACAGCTGAGCTGACAGCATTGTGAAAGAAGAGCTACAACTACGGTTGTGTTTGTAATGAGACAAAGCTTCACTCTGCTGTACTGTGCTAGTTGTAATCACGCACAGCTCTGCAGTGAGATCAGGAGAGTGAATTGTCAGTCATTACATCCCTTTTATTTCAAATCTCTGGAGGTAGATTCTCAGGGAGATCTATGTCCGGCCCATAGATCTTAACGGCTCATTTATATAAAAAAAACATGGATTTCTCTGAAATAAGACATCAGATCGCGGATATCAAAGTATCATTTTATTCAGCTTCCTTAGACCTGTATGCCCATAAAGATGTTAAGAACAGTTGATCCTACTGACAGATTCCTTTTAAATTTCAAAAACAGTAGCACAAAATGTATTACATGCAGTATTAATTCTGCTTTTAGAAGCAAACAGTTCTGCTATATTTTAGTCTGTTTTTACATAATGAAGTCTTCACTAAAATACAGTTATTTTATTTTAAGGGGTTAGCTAGGTTGTTTTTGGAACTCTATAGAAATAAAAGGAGATATACAGTTTTGCATAAATCCATTAACAGGGAGACGGGTGTTGGTGACTAGTGTTGAGCCACCCCCGTAGTGTTCGAGTTCGGTTCGGTTCGTCGAACACCCGTGTGTTCGCCGAACTGTTCGTCGAACTGTTCGTCGAACACCTTCGAACACCGTTAAAACCAATGGCAGGCAAACAAAAACACATAGAAACACATAGAAAACACCTTCAAAGGTGTCCAAAAGCTGACAAACTGCTCAGAAGACATAACTAACACATGGAAAAGTGACAAGTACATATAGTCATGCGAAAATAAAAGAGGTGGAGGAGTAAAAGGAGGGGGAGACACAGATATAGGCATGTCATGCCCTTCTAAAATCCAAAAAGTGAGAAGCCGACACGGCCAGTCCGCTCCTGCCCGTGCCACCTCCGTGTCGCCGGGTTTGTGCCAGAGCCGCGGTGAACCCTGACGGCCAGCCCCCCTCTCCCAATACTGGTGCCTGTCCGCTGGTGGGTCGAGCGAGCCCCCCTGTGGTGGAGGCAGCTCTAAGCTTTTTAATTTAAATTGTCTCTCTAATTTGAATGAATACACTTTAAATCCATTTACAAGGATCTATTGGAGGGCAAGTCTCATGCCAGCAGCCGCGGTAATTCCAGCTCCAGTAGCGTCCACTAAAGCTGCTGCAGTTAAAAAGCTTTTATAAGGATCGAGCTCGGCTGTCCACCGCAAGGCATCCTACTGCCAGTCCCAGCCCCTATGCCTTGGGGTGCCTCCTGATGCTCTTCACTAAGTATCCCATGGTCCCGAAGCATTTCCTTTGAAAAAATTAAGTGTCTAAACTACAGGTGGTGCAGCTTGCTTAACAGCCGGGATAATCCGCTCACTAGCAGACACTGCTACTAGGCACAAAGTATTTCCTGGGCTAGATGCAGTTAAAAATTTGTAATTAGATACTCTCGTTGGATGCTGAGAAAGCATTCCATAGAGTCTCCTGGCACGCCATATATGATTCTCTTAAAAAGCTTGGGGTAGGGGTCTAGGGGACCCTTTTATAGCCAAAATCACGGCCCTGTATCGCAATACGTCACCTAGGCTGAAGATAAATGGAACTGTAGCACCCTGAGGGCTCGGTTGCTACAGACGTATTGCACCTCACCCAGAGGTGTGATATCTCACTCTCAGGTAAGGATGGAGTGTGGATCAGGACCCGACACCTGCATGCATTACACCACATTGCCGTGGGGCAGGGCGACCAATATGCCCCTGAGATGGGCACGACAGTCCCTGTCCCTGGCTGGAGTGGGGGGAGGGAACACTGAGGAAGGGGAACCCTGTAGTGCAGGAGCAGGGAGGAAGCAGTTCCTGGGTGCATTGAGAAGGGAGTATAAAAGGTGGGCACCATCTTAGTTCAGTGCAGAGAAGTCTGAGCAGAAGTGGCAGGGAGCAGGGGCTCTGCATGAGCTCTGCTCCGGAGGCAGGCCTAGTAACAGAGGCCCAGGCCTGGAAGAGGGAGAAGGAAGGAAGAGGAGCGGAGAAGGCTCCAGGAACGAGGAATGAAGGGATCCCAGGGGTGCAGACGGGCGAGTCGCCACCGCACGCCCGAATCCACCTGCGTGGAGGGGTCAGGCCAAAGGGGGAGACCGGTCCCCGAACTAGTGGAGGCAGGAAACGACCCTCAGCTAGAAACCGGAGGCTCTGACATTTTATGTGGCGCAGCCCCTCGCTACACCCGCTAGGAAGGCACCACATAGGGTCAGGGAAACTGGCGCCAAGTTTACCAAGAGGAGGCTCGAGGCAGCCGGACAGAAGTGTTGGTAAGAAAGGCCAGACAAAGGACACACAAAGGGGGTCCTGTGAAGTGCTCCAAAGTTATCTGGGAGTTGTCTGAGCCCCTCACCTGGTGAGCACAGTACGACGTGGGCAGCCGTTACCTGCAGACGTGGTCTGGATAATAAGAACTGTGAGTAAAGGCCCTGAACTGCATCAGTGACTCCGTGTCGTTACTGCTGCTGCCCTGCACCATCACCCCCATCCTCCGCATACACTGCCCTGAGGCTATACTCCTCCCGTGGGGAGTTATGCTACGCTCTGCTGCACCCACAACACCAGCCTCAGTGGTCTGCCCTGTAGCGGCGGTTCACTCTGACCGCAATCCACGGGTGGCGTAGTCGGACATTTAAACATGAAAACCACATAAATAGTTCCGCCACTGGTTTGACCGCCCTGAGCCACGGAACTGGGTCGCCGCCACGAAGACTACAACCACCAGCATCCACCAAAAAGGGTCCGGCTCCGGGTGTCCCAAGGCCCAGGGGGTGCGTCAGAACATTTTCATCACCTTTCACAATCACCAATGGGACAAGGCAGTGATGTCCTCTGTCCCCTCTCTTATACATCCTAGTGACGGAGCACCTGCTCTCATCAATTCGCCATAACCCCAATATTAGGTGGATTGAGGTGGGAGGCACCGAGTACAAGTGCTCTCTATTTGCTGATGATGTCCTAGTATATATCACTCAATCACATATATCCATCCATGCTGTTATGGCTGAAATAGATCACTTTGTTACATGGTAAAATTTTAAAATCAATGCAGCGAAGTCTGAGGCCCTCGATGTCTCCCTCCCTAAATCCATATAGGATTCCATCCAGTCCAACTTTCCCTTTGCCTGGCCCTCACAGGGTATCAAATACTTAGGAATTCCTATTCATAGAGACCTCTCCCATCTATGTTATCTTAATTTTGGGCCCTTTATTGAACAATTCCATACAGACCACGGTTGGCAAGTTAGAACTGTAAGATTCACTACGTGAACCACTGGTGTTTTGTGGAAAAGCACATGTACACCGCGTTCCAAATTATTATGCAAAAAGTGTTTAGGAGTGATAAGGGAAGAATTTGTTTGTTTGTCAGTTAAACTCATTGATGGTGATGTGTGTCAGGGCTCTTTATATCACTGTAAGCAATTGCAGACACCTGTGCTAATTAGTTTGGCAGGTGTGTCCAATGAAAGGCAAGACTACTTAAGAAGGCTCTCTCACATTATTAAGCAGCCTACATTTTCTGCCAAAATGGGAAAGAAAAAGGATGTGTCGGCTGCTGAGAAGCAACAAATTGTGGAGTGTTTAGGTCAAGGCATGACTACAATCAACATTGTGCGATGATCAGGATGAAGTGTCTTGGCAATCAAGAAGTATGTAGCTGATTCACAGTACACACGTGTGCGTGCTGATAAGGGCAAATTGAGGACTCTTTCCTACAGGTGAGATAGGGAAAGGGGAGAGTTGGAAAAGTGTGGATATAAGAAAATTAAATTAAAATACATAAACTTTATTGATTAGTTAAAATCCTATAAATGTGAAATTACTCATGCATCTATAGATGCATATAAGGTAACCACTTACTAGTTGAAAAAGTGGTACCCACTAATAGATCTGGCTGGATGTAGTGTAGGGCAAATTATGGGACACCTCAGTCAAGTCCCTCTAATGTAGGACCGAGGTTATATATATATGTTAACCCCATATATTGGAATAGCCTAAATATGAATGTCAGGTGGAACAACTAAAGACACATATAGTTGCTATAATAGCAAAATGTACATGTATCAATCTGCCATAGGGCATTACTATTCACCACCTGACAGACATATATATGTATATATGTATAGGCTCGCTTAAATCCAGTTGTTTTAAATATTAACAATGGGAGATGTCAGAAATCAGCACTCGCCTTCTGTTCAATCACACAATTGCACAGTACGTGTATTTAGGCTGCTATTAATGAGCCGGCACTGTTCAAAATCATTAGCAGGAGGAGATCACACTGACAAGCGATTGTCTCCTCTGTTACACTGAGGGGCCGTCCGCTGCACCGAGCGGCTCCTCACATGTCAGAGGTTAACGATCACACTGTGATTCAGCCTGTCCAGCTGTACAATTGATCGCCCGAGTGAGGAATAATATATTATCCCCTGTCTCATTCCCTGCACGCACGTGCCGGCATGCCCAGCACAAACAGCTGATCGCTGCAGTGTTGAGCAGTCCGCTGTCTCGTAGCTGCACACGTGTTTGATGTGTCCGACTCAAACAGCCGAACACTGCGGCTATACTCTATATGATCCGCTTTTTTTTTAGGAAAAAGCCGGTATACCGGCGAAACGCGCGTCAGGGAATTTATCTGAGCTGCATGATAGTGTAGGGGGGAATGAGAATCTACCCTAGGAATATGCATAATATGGCAGCATTATAATAAGGGAGAACTGTGTCAGCACCCTTAGCTGTAGCGGATCATATAGAGTATAGCCGCAGTGTTCGGCTGTTTGAGTCGGACACATCAAACACGTGTGCAGCTACGAGACAGCGGACTGCTCAACACTGCAGCGATCAGCTGTTTGTGCTGGGCATGCCGGCACGTGCGTGCAGGGAATGAGACAGGGGATAATATATTATTCCTCACTCGGGCGATCAATTGTACAGCTGGACAGGCTGAATCACAGTGTGATCGTTAACCTCTGACATGTGAGGAGCCGCTCGGTGCAGCGGACGGCCCCTCAGTGTAACAGAGGAGACAATCGCTTGTCAGTGTGATCTCCTCCTGCTAATGATTTTGAACAGTGCCGGCTCATTAATAGCAGCCTAAATACACGTACTGTGCAATTGTGTGATTGAACAGAAGGCGAGTGCTGATTTCTGACATCTCCCATTGTTAATATTTAAAACAACTGGATTTAAGCGAGCCTATACATATATACATATATATGTCTGTCAGGTGGTGAATAGTAATGCCCTATGGCAGATTGATACATGTACATTTTGCTATTATAGCAACTATATGTGTCTTTAGTTGTTCCACCTGACATTCATATTTAGGCTATTCCAATATATGGGGTTAACATATATATATAACCTCGGTCCTACATTAGAGGGACTTGACTGAGGTGTCCCATAATTTGCCCTACACTACATCCAGCCAGATCTATTAGTGGGTACCACTTTTTCAACTAGTAAGTGGTTACCTTATATGCATCTATAGATGCATGAGTAATTTCACATTTATAGGATTTTAACTAATCAATAAAGTTTATGTATTTTAATTTAATTTTCTTATATCCACACTTTTCCAACTCTCCCCTTTCCCTATCTCATATGACTACTTTGGTGGTGTACACCTGTGGATATAGATCTGATGAGAATAGACTATTCTTTTGGCTCTTTCCTACAGGCAATTACGTCAGGTTGAAAGAGCAGCGGCAAAAAAGCCTTGTCATAGCAGCAGACAAGTTTTTGAAGCTGCTTGTGCCTCCAACGTCCCCCGAACAACAAGATGCAGGGTCCTTCAGAGGTTTGCAGCTGTGCATGCGCCATCCTGTCGACCTCCTCTATCCACTTCACACAAGCAGAAACGGCTCCAGTGGGCCAAACATTACATGAAGACTGATTTCAAAACTGTTTTGTTCACGGATGAGTGCCGTGCAGCGCTCGATGGTCCAGATGGATGGAGTGGAGGATGGCTGGTTGATGGACACCCCACGCAAACACGGCTACAGCGCCAACAAGGAGGAGGTGGAGTAATGTTTTGGGCTGGAATCATGGGGAGAGAGATTGTCGGCCCCTTTAGGATCCCTGAAGGCGCTAAAGATGAACTCCATAATGTATGTGGATTTTCTCAAACAGCACTTCCTGCCATGGTTCAAGAAGAAGAACCGTGTATTTCACAGCAAGATCATTTTTCTGCATGATAATGCACCATCTCATGCTGCACATAAAACATCTGCATCTCTGGCTGATATGGGCATAAAAGGGGACAAACTTATGGTGTGACCCCCATGCTCCCCTGACCTCTACCCCATTCAGAACCTTTGGAGCATCATTAAAAGGAGTGTCTATGATGGCGGGAGGCAGTTCACATCTAAGCAACAGCTCTGGGAGGGTATTCTGTCCTCATGCAAAACAATTGAAGCAGAAACCATCCAAAACCTGACAAATTCAATGGACGAGAGAGTTCAGAAGCTCCTTTCGAACAAGGGGTCCTATGTGAAAATGTAACATCACCTAGAATAAAGTTTTGAGTTGAAAACTGTTTGATTTCAGTTTCTAACAACCTGCTAATGCTTATAATTTCAAAAATGACCATTTTTTTGGTCTTTATTAAAATGAAAAGGTTGATCGAAAAGTTTGGGGGATCTAAGAGTGTGGCAACCCAGTAGTCATGATTACTTCGAATTCTGACAATATGAGGGTCATGCTGCAGGTAGTGCAGCAAGAAGGCACTTATGTGCCTTGCGCATCTCGGAGCCCCAAAATTATTTTCCGGGCTAGATGCAGCTAAAAATTATTTTTAATTTTAAATCTGGTGAAGCTTTAGTATAGATGGCCTAATAGGATCAGTGCTGCACACTGCTACAAAGCCCAAATTATTTTCCAGTCAAGATACAGATAAACATGATTAGTAATTTGAAAGCTTAAAACGGTTGGTAGGGTGATTTTAACCAATCATCAAGCTTTTACTCTCCCCAGGATGACACAGGGGTAGAAAAGTCGTTTCGGATCCATGATTTGTTCATCTTTATGAACGTGAGTCTGTCTACATTATCAGTGGAGAGCCGCGTGCGCTTATCTGTCAGCACACCACCAGCAGCGCTGAACACACGTTCAGACAGAACGCTGGCTGCGGGGCATGACAAGATCTCCAAGGCGTAAGTGGCTAGCTCCGGCCATTTATCCAGATTGGAAGCCCAAAAAGAGCAAGGGTCCAGTGACACAGTCGTGGCTTCAATGTTTACTTGGAGATACTCCTGTACCATCGTCTCTAGGCGTTGACTATGTGTCAGACTTCTTGTCTCCTGTGGCCTTGCAAAGGATGGGCTAAAAAAGTGGTGAAATGATTCCGCAAAATTGATGTTACCAGCAGATACTGTGGTTCTGTTACGGTTTGAGTGCTGAACACTTGACGGTCCCACGGTTGGCAAGTTGGAACTGTGAGATTCACTACGTGCACCACTGGTATTTTGTGGAAAAGCACATGTAAGATTCTGCAACAGTCTCTGCTGATACTCCTGCATGCGTGCATCCCTTTCTATGGCAGGAATAATTTCTGCAAATTTACTTTTGTACCGGGGATCTAACAGTGTGGCAACCCAGTAGTCAGGATTATTTCTAATTCTCACAATTCGAGGGTCATGTTGCAGGTAGTGCAGCAAGAAGGCACTCATGTGTGTTGCGCATCCAGGAGCACCAAGTCCCTGTTGTGTTGGTGGCGAGGTAACAATCATGCTTCCTTCCTCTGTCCTCTCCCCCCAACCTCGCACAACAGAAATGTGATCAAGGTCTCCCTCATCTGATGAGTCTTCCATCAGTTCGTCCTCCACTTCTTCCTGGGCTCCTGCACCTTCCTCACTAGTTTGGCTGCTACCATGCGCCCTGGTAAAACCATCTCCCCCACCCTCACATGCCTGCCGCCTTGGTGCTGCCGACCGTCTGGACCTTGCAGATGTTAGCCCTTCCGCATACAACTCCTCCTCCTCTACTTCCTCCACCTCCTCTTGTGCCACCACCTGACTCCGAATTCTGTTTAACATGTGCTCCAGCATGTAAATCACCGGAATAGTCATGCTGATAATGGCATCGTCAGCACTAAACATCTTCGTCGCCATTTCAAAACTGTGCAGAAGGGTGCATAGGTCCCTGATCTGAGACCACTCCTCCAGCGTGATTTGCCCCACCTCTGAATCTCGTTGGCCCAGGCTATACGTCAGAACGTATTGCACCAGGGCTTGTCGGTGCTGCCACAGTCGCTGCAACATGTGCAGAGTTGAATTCCACCGGGTAGGCACATCGCATTTTAGCCGGTGAAGTGGCAGGCCCAACGACTTCTGTAGAGATGTAAGTCGCTGAGCTGCGGGATGCGAACGGCGGAAGTGAGCACACAGCGACCGCGCCCTCTGCAGAAGGCCATCTAGTCTGGGATAGTGGGCTAAAAATTGCTGGACAACCAGGTTCAACACGTGAGCCATACAAGGCACGTGTGTGACATTGCCCCGGCGAAGGGCCGCACCCAGGTTTGCAGCATTGTCGCACACGGCCTTCCCTGGTTTCAGGTCCAGTGGAGACAACCATTCATGAAATTGGTTCTCCAGAGCTGACCACAACTCCTCAGCTGTGTGACTCACATTTCCCAGACATTTCAATGTAAAAACCGCCTGATGACGTTGAGCCCTACTGCCAGCATAGTAAGGAGGTGTGCAGGATCCCTTCTGCGCAGTTAGAAAGCTTGTGGCATGACCAGACAGGCTTTGGGTGCAGGTGGAAGACCGAGAGGAGGTTGAGGAGGCAGAAGCAGTGGAGGAACTTTGACATAAAGAGGATTGACGCACAACTCGTGGGGACGGCAAGACTTGGACAGCAGCCCCTTGTCCTGCTGTCACCATAGTTACCCAGTGCCCAGTCAGCGACATGTAACGCCCCTGTCCATGCCTACTCGTCCAAGTGTCTGTGGTGAAATGCACCCTGTCACACACAGAGTTTCTCAAAGAAGCGGTGATGTTGTGTGCGACATGCTGGTGGAGCGCAGGCACACCTTTCTTTGAGAAGTAGTGCCGACTGGGCATCTGGTACTGGGGCACTGCGACGGACATAAGGTCTCGAAAATCCTCTGTGTCCACCAGGCGGAAAGGCAGCATTTCTGTAGCCAAGAGCTTGCAGATGGTGAAATTCAACCTCTTAGCTTTCTCATGGCTAGGAGGAAATGGTCTTTTACTTGTCCACATCTGAGGGACCGAGGGCTGGCTATTGTGCTTAGACGGGGTTGATAAGGGTGTCCCCGGCAAACTGCCGGTCTGTGAGGAAGATGCAGGCGGACATGTTAGGTTGCCTTGATCCAAAGGTGGTGCTATCGATGTCGGACAGCGCTCAACACCAGCTGGTGTTACCACCTCCAAAGAAAATGATGACCTGCCAATCACGCTGGCTGTTGCGGGTAAAGAGGTGGCAGGTCTGCGCCCCAAAACAGGTGTGACTGCTGTCCCCCCAGTCACAGAGGATGAAGAGGCCGCGGATGCACAAGATATGGCAGACGGCGATTGGCCCGGCCGGCTAGGCCGCATTGTAGCACACTGAGCTTCCCACTGCAACTTATGCTTCATGTCCATGTGCCGGTTCATGCATGAAGTACTCAAACTATGTATTTTTTGGCCTCTACTTAGCTTTTGCTGACAAATGTTACAGATAACACGAGTTGGGTCATCTTTATCGATCTGAAAAAATGCCCAGGCTATGCAAGGCTTAGCACCCATGCGACCTGAAGAGCCACCACGACTTGTGGTGAGAGGCAGAGTTGTGTTTGAGGATGCAGTTGTTGACGTGCTTCCAGTACTACGTCTCTGTCCAGGAAGGCGCAACCTGACCTCGTCGTCACTAGCATCTTCCTCCACCTCCTCTGCTGACCTCATCTCTTGGCTGACTGTGGGTTGACAGTAAGTGGGATCTCCGACCTCATCATCATCACCCTGTGCGTTATCACACCCGTCGTCCTCAGAGCCAACCTGTTCCTGCCCTGACAAAAAACTAAAGTTGTCGCTCCAATCAGGTATTTGAGTCTTATCATCGTCTTCCTCATTGTCTCCACCAACAGGAGTTACAGTTTGGGAATGAGGGTCTACATTATGGTCAGAACCTTCTGCGTCTGGTCCTGGATCCAACTCATAAAGATTCTGGGCATCAGTGCAGATCATTTCCTCGTCTGGATTCACAGAAGCGCTGGAGTCGACCTCTGATTCCCAGGCTATAGTATGAGTAAACAGCTCTGCAGACTCAACCATCTGTTCTACCTCATACTCAGACGGGCAGCTGGAGATTTGGGAGCTGTGAGGAAGCAAGTGCGATTTGGGTGACACCTTTGAGGACTGGAGTATTTGTGATGTTGAAGTTGATGTGGAGGAGAGCCCACTTAAAGGAGCACTTGATATCCGTTGAAGCACCTGCTGTTTTTGTGCCTCATCTGGAATTTGTAGCGATTGGCGTGGCCGTAAGAAAGGGATCTTATCACATTGTCCGCTAAAAGAAGTAGACATTTTAGTTTGGCTGGAAGATGGTCTTTCTTCTGCAGATGTTACTGTTGCTTTAACACCTACCCCACGGACACAACCTTTTTTCCCCTTCCCAACACGCCTATTCCCCTTTCCACCAGCAGCAGGCCTTTTTCCACTCATTTTGGTGGTTAACTAATTCACAACTCTGGAGTTGTTTGCACAAAAAAACAATGGATGGTAACCGAGCAGAGCTGAGTGGCCAAACTGTGGTATTAGGCCAAAACTATTGGCTGGGTTAGATGCAGAAAAAAATTATTTTGAATTTGCAACCTGATGGAGGTCAGTATAGATGGACTAATACAAATAGTCCCACACACTGCTAGAAGCCCAAATATTTTTTCAGAGGTACTGTAGATGCAGATAAAAATTATTTTTAATTTGCAACCTGATGGAGGTCAGTATAGATGGACTAATAGACCAAGTCCCACACACTGCTAGAAGCCCAAATATTTTTTCAGAGCTAGATGCAGAAAAAAATTATTTTTAATTTGCAACCTGATGGAGGTCAGTATAGATGGACTAATAGACCAAGTCCCACACACCGCTAGAAGCCCAACTATTTTTTCAGAGCTAGATGCAGAAAAAAATTATATTCAATTTGCAACCTGCTGGAGGTCAGTATAGAAGGACTAATAGAACAAGTCCCACACACTGCTAGAAGCCCAAATATTTTTTCAGAGCTAGATGCAGAAAAAAATTATTTTTAATTTGCAACCTGATGGAGGTCAGTATAGATGGACTAATAGACCAAGTCCCACACACCGCTAGAAGCCCAAATATTTTTTCAGAGCTAGATGCAGAAAAAAATTATTTTTAATTTGCAACCTGATGGAGGTCAGTATAGATGGACTAATAGACCAAGTCCCACACACTGCTAGAAGCCCAAATATTTTTTCAGAGCTAGATACAGAAAAAAATTATTTTTAATTTGCAACCTGATGGAGGTCAGTATAGATGGACTAATAGACCAAGTCCCACACACCGCTAGAAGCCCAACTATTTTTTCAGAGATAGATGCAGAAAAAAATTATATTCAATTTGCAACCTGCTGGAGGTCAGTATAGAAGGACTAATAGAACAAGTCCCACACACTGCTAGAAGCCCAAATATTTTTTCAGAGCTAAATGAAGAAAAAAATTATTTTTAATTTGCAACCTGATGGAGGTCAGTATAGATGGACTAATAGACCAAGTCCCACACACTGCTAGAAGCCCAAATATTTTTTCAGAGCTAGATGCAGAAAAAAATTATTTTTAATTTGCAACCTGATGGAGGTCAGTATAGATGGACTAATAGACCAAGTCCCACACACTGCTAGAAGCCCAAATATTTTTTCAGAGCTAGATGCAGAAAAAAATTATTTTTAATTTGCAACCTGATGGAGGTCAGTATAGATGGACTAATAGACCAAGTCCCACACACTGCTAGAAGCCCAAATATTTTTTCAGAGCTAGATGCAGAAAAAAATTATTTTTAATTTGCAACCTGATGGAGGTCAGTATAGATGGACTAATAGACCAGGTCCCACACACCGCTAGAAGCCCAACTATTTTTTCAGAGCTAGATGCAGAAAAAAATTATATTCAATTTGCAACCTGCTGGAGGTCAGTATAGAAGGACTAATAGAACACGTCCCACACACTGCTAGAAGCCCAAATATTTTTTCAGAGCTAAATGAAGAAAAAAATTATTTTTAATTTGCAACCTGATGGAGGTCAGTATAGATGGACTAATAGACCAAGTCCCACACACTGCTAGAAGCCCAAATATTTTTTCAGAGCTAGATGCAGAAAAAAATTATATTCAATTTGCAACCTGCTGGAGGTCAGTATAGAAGGACTAATAGAACAAGTCCCACACACTGCTAGAAGCCCAAATATTTTTTCAGAGCTAGATGCAGAAAAAAATTATTTTTAATTTGCAACCTGATGGAGGTCAGTATAGATGGACTAATAGAATGATGCTATGCCCAAAAGATTTTACTTCACTAGGTGCAGTAAAAAAATTGGTATTCTATACACAGGTGTTATATCTTGCAACACAGATAGGCTACTCCACTGACTAACACACTCTGCAATAGGCCAAAAAGGATTAGCTTTGCTAGATTCAGCCAAATGCTGTGAAAAAAACTTGCACAGCACTGGCACAGACCTGCCTGGCAAAAACTGATAGGAACTCATGTAACCTAGTCCTGAAAAGGACTCCAATTACAATTAGTCTTTACTCCCACAACCTATCTATTTAAGAGCACAGACCTCCCTGATAAAAGTCGTAGGAAATGCTGTAACCTAGTCCTTAAAAGGACTGCAATCACAACTATTCCCTACTCCCAAGCTATCTGTATATTTGTGCGAAAATTGGCTTGAAATTAACAAGGTATAGCGCACACAGCAACAGCGGTGCCGTCTAACACGCAGCTGCAGCAGTGAGAAAATGGTGGCGACGGGGAAAATGGCTTGGTCTTATAGGGCAAGGACATGTGACATACACTGCCAATCACACATGCCCTTGCTTGTGTGAAAAAAAGCACTTCGCTCCGTGTGTGCGCTGCTGATAGGCTGACAGATTGCACCTCCCCACTGCAAATGCGGGAAAGAGAAAAAAAAATGGAGATCTTCATTGTTCCTGCAGAGATCCATCCCCTGCCCCTCCCCCCACCCCGCTGTACACTCAAACTGCGTATTAACATTAATTTTCATCATTACTGAGAAAAAATCCAGTTATGATTTTGGTGCACGAACAGTTATCGAACATAACCTCGAACAGCCGAATTTTTCTCAAATTGTTCGTGTTCGCCGAACGGCTCGAACACCGCCCAAAACAGCTCGAATTTGAGATTGGCGAACAGTTCGAGTAGAACAACGCTCATCTCTATTGGTGACTCCCATTCTAGAAATGGTAGAGCTGCTATTATTTATGGTATATATTGTAAGTGGTGGTTTGGCACTGTTTTGCATTAATTTGACACTTGTATGTTTTTTTTTTAAATCAGTACGCAAAAACTGAAGGCACAGCACAAGGTAACATCCAACATACGGCCAGTTTAGACAGCAGCACCCATAGCTGACATTTTCCTACTTCACTGTTCAAAAAAATAAAGGGAACACTTAAACAACAGAATATAACTCCAAGTAAATCAAACTTCTGTGAAATCAAACTGTCCACTTAGGAAGCAACACTGATTGACAATCAATTTCACATGCTGTTGTGCAAATGGAATAGACAATAGATGGAAATTATTGGCAATTATCAAGACACCCTAATTAAAGGAGTGGTTCTGCAGGTGGGGACCACAGACCACATCTCAGTACCAATGCTTTCTGGCTGATGTTTTGGTCACTTTTGAATGTTGGTTGTGCTTTCACACTCGTGGTAGCATGAGACGGACTCTACAACCCACAGAAGTTGCTCAGGTAGTGCAGCTCATCCAGGATGGAACATCAATGCGAGCTGTGGCAAGAAGGTTTGCTGTGTCTGTCAGTGTAGTGTCCAGAGGCTGGAGGCGCTACCAGGAGACAGGCCAGTACACCAGGAGACAGTCATAGGAGGGCAACAACCCAGCAGCAGGACTGCTACCTCCTCTTTTGTGCAAGGAGGAACAGGAGGAGCACTGCCAGAGCCCTGCTAAATGACCTCCAGCAAGCCACTGTTAGAACCCTCCTGTTTGTTTTTTCCATCTTGTGTTTTGCAGTCACGTGACCATCTGCCTTTATATTCCTGCTCCGCCCTTATGGCTGTGCTGGACTTCAGTGTTTGACTGTTTCTCTAGCCTGGTGCTTCGGTGCCTTTCTCTGTCAGTTCGTTTGGTCCTCTGGGACCTCTAGTACATTTTTGTCAGTTTGTCTTTTTGTGTTCTGCAACAACTTCCCTTTTTAGGTGTCCCATTTTGTCCCAGTTATTAGTTCTTTTAAGGACCCCTCCCTAAATTCTATAGGTCTTTGTTCAGACTAGCCGAGGACTAAGGCGGGTCTGTTCACTAGGAACAGGATACATCGTAGGGATTCAGCTTAGTCTTACTGTAGGGACAGCTTTCCCCTTTCTTTCCTTAGTACATGTTGCAGATCATAACAGCCACAAATGTGCATGAGTCTGCACAAAAGGTTAGAAACCGACTCCATGAGGGTAGTATGAGGGCCCGACGTCCACAGATGGGGGTTGTGCTCACAGCCCAACACCATTCAGGACACTTGGCAATTGCCATAGAACACCAGGATTGGCAAAGTCTCTAATGGCGCCCTGTGCTCTTCACAGATGAAAGCAGGTTCACACTGAGCACATGTGACAGACGTGACAGAGTCTGGAGACGCTGTGGAGAGCGATCTTCTGCCTGCAACATCCTTCAGCATGACCGGTTTGGCAATGGGTCAGTAATGGTGTGGGGTGGCATTTCTTTGGAGGGCCGCACAGCCCTCCATGTGCTCGCCAGAGGTAGCCTGACTGCCATTAAGTACCAAGATGAGATCCTCAGACCCCTTGTAAGACTATATGCTGGTGCGGTTGGCCCTGGGTTCCACCTAATGAAGGACAATGCCAGAACTCATGTGGCTGGAGTGTGTCAGCAGTTCCTGCAAGATGAAGGCATTGAGGCTATGGACTGGCCCACCCATTCCCCAGACCTGAATCCGATTGAGCACATCTGGGACATCATGTCTCGCTCCATCCACCAACGTCATGATGCACCACAGACTGTCCAGGAGTTGGCGGATGCTTTAGTCCAGGTCTGGGAGGAAATCCAACAGGAGACCATCCGCAACCTCATCAGGAGCATACCCAGGCGTTGTAGGGAGGTCATACAGGCTCGTGGAGGCCACACACAATACTGAGCCTCATTTTGACTTGTTTTAAGGACATTACATCAAAGTTGGATCAGACTGTAGTGTGTTTTTCCACTTTAATTTTGGGGGTGACTCATAATCCAGGCCTCCATTGGTTAATAAATTTGATTTCCATTGATGATTTTTGTGTGATTTTGTTGTCAGTGTTAGAACCCTCCTGTTAGTTTTTGCTATCTTGTGTTTTGCGGTCACGTGACCAGCGGCCTATACATTCCAGCTCCGCCCTTCTGGCTTTGCTGGACTGCAATGTTTTCTAGACTGTCTTTCTAGCCAGGTGCTTCGGTGCCTATCTCTGTCAGTTTGCTTGGTCCTCTGGGTCCTCTAGTAATTTTTGTCAGTTTGTCTTTTTGTTCTGCAACAACTTCTGTTAGGAGGTGTCCCATTTTTGTCCCAGTCCTTAGTTCATTTAGGGACCCCTCCCTTTATTCTATAGGTCTCCGTTCAGACTAGCCGAGGACGAAGGCGGGTCTGTTCACAAGGAACAGGCAGCCCGCTACATCATAGGGATTCAGCTTAGTCTTACTGTAGGGACAGCTTTCCCTATCTTTCCTTAGTTTATGTTGCAGATCATAACAGTAAGTCCAGCCCCCCCCAAAAAACTAAAAGGAAATAAATTCGGGGATCAGCATGGTTTCCGTCCAGGATTTGGCTCAACGCCTGCAGGGATTGTCTCTGGAGGTGGCCGAGCTTCAGCAACACGTGAGTAGCTGTCCTGGAGCGCATTTTCTGGAACCAAAGGTAGGACTGCCTGATGTTTTTTATAGTAAACAGCATGATTTTTTTTCCTTTAAAAATGCTTGTTTGTTATATTTTCGTTTGAGACCAAGATCCTCTGGGAATGAATCACAGCGCATTGGTTTTATTATGTCACTTTTGCGCAAAGAACCACAGGGTTGGGCCTTTTCTCTCCAACCTAATGATCCGTGTTTAAGTTCTGTTGAAGAATATTTTTCTGCTATGGTGCTATTATATGGTGATCCTGATCAAATCTCATCTTCTGAATCAGAACTTAGACGTTTGAATAAGGGGTTAGATGATGTTGAAAATTATTGCACACACTTCAGGAGATGGGCTTCAGAAATTAAATGGAATGATCCTGCGCTGAGATGTTTATTTCTTGCTGGTCTGAGTGAAAGGGTTAAGGATTTGCTAATTGCATTCCCTGCACCTGAGACTCTGCAGGAAGCTATGCAGTTAGCTGTTCGTATAGACAGGAGACTGAGGTTCAGGGTTAATAATGTAAAGACTCCTGTAACTTCAGGTCTTAGTTCCCAGAAAATCTGCTCTGACAGCGGAGAACCAATGGAGCTTGGGGTGATGTCACTCCGCTCTCAGGAAAGAGATCGGAGATTCGCCGAAGGTTTGTGTCTTTATTCTGGTAAAAATGACCATTTGATTAAGTATTGTGAGCGTCGTTTAAGTAAAGGAAAAAAAAAGGTCAGTTATGCCCGTATAGCTTGTTTACGCTCTGTAGGAGTATTCCTTTCTGGGAGTACTACTCTACAAGGAGATTTGATTGAATTTCAAGTATTTGTGGATTGTGGTTCAACACTTAATGTGATTGATAAAGGGTTTTTAGAAAACCTTAAATTGAAATCCAAACCTTTGTCATCACCTATTTCTGTGGTTGCAATTGATAACAATCCTTTGAAATGTATTACTCACAAGACTGCTGCATTTCCTCTCGCTATCAATGGAGATCACCAAGAAATTTTGGACTTGGTTGTTTTGGATAATTTGCCCTCTCCAGTTGCTCTAGGATTGCCTTGGTTAACACTGCACAATCCTTTACTGGACTGGTCTACTAATGTGATTAAGTCTTGGAGTCCGAAGTGCTATGATAAATGTTGTAATGGTCACATTGCGGCTGTGGAAAAAGGGGAATTACCTGTACCTATTCAAGATTTTTGGAGGGTTTTTTCGGAGGAGAAGTTGCAAGTTTTACCTCCTCATAGGGATTATGATTGCGCCATTGAGTTTGTTCCGGGTGCTACTCTTCCCAAAAGTCGCTTGTTTAATCTGACTATCCCTGAAAGAAAGGCCTTGGAGGAGTACATACAGACTAGTCTGGATGCTTGTCACATTAGACCTTCTAAGTCGCCTGTGGCAGTTGGATTCTTCTTTGTTAAAAAAAGGAAGGCGGTTTACGTCCATGTTTGGATTTTCGTGAAATTAATAAGATTACCGTATGCAATTCATACCCATTGCCGTTAATTCCTGACTTGTTTAACCAGTTAGTGGGAGCCAAGTGGTTCTCTAAAATTCATCTCCGGGGGGCATACAATTTGTTACGTGTGAAGGAGGGTGATGAATGGAAAACTGCTTTTAACACTCCGGTAGGTCATTTTGAGAATCTGGTGATGCCTTTCGGTCTTACCAATGCACCTGCATTTTTCAGAACCTTATTAATGACATCCTGAGACCTTTGATTGGTAAGAATGTGGTTGTGTATTTGGATGACATTTTGATTTATTCACCAGATCTAGAGTCCCATTGGCAGAGTGTACATGAAGTTTTGCAGTTATTGAGTGACAATTCACTCTTTGCTAAGCTGGAGAAATGTGAGTTCGCTGTGCAGAAAATTAGTTTTTTGGGCTACATTGTCTCCAGCGAGGGCTTTGAGATGGACCCCGTGAAGGTTCAGGCTGTGCAGGAATGGCCTAGGCCTATTGGTTTGAAATCTATACAGAGAATTTTGGGTTTTGCCAATTATTACAGGAAATTCATTAAGAATTTTTCTGTAATTGTTAAACCTCTAACCGATCTCACCAGGAAAGGTGTGAATACGGCCCAGTGGACTACTGAGGCAATTGAAGCGTTTGAGTATCTCAAAGAGAGTTTCAGTTCTGCCCCTATCCTTATGCAGCCTGATGAGACCAAGCCTTTTTTGGTCGAGGTCGATGCTTCATCGGTGGGGGTCGGAGCAGTTTTGTCTCAGGAGAACAAGGGTGGAGTACATCCTTGTGCCTTCTTTTCGAAAAAAATTTCGGAAACCAAACTGAATTATGATGCTGGAAATCGGGAGTTGCAGGCTATTAAACTTGCGTTTGAACATTGGCGTCATTTTTTGGAAGGCGCTAGATTTCCTATTTAGGTTTTCACAGATCATAAGAATTTGATCTATCTGGATGCTGCCAAGCGCTTGAATGCCCGTCAAGCTAGGTGGGCACTTTTTTTTTCTCGGTTTAATTTTTCTGTTACCTATATCCCTGGTACTAAGAATGTTAAAGCCGATGCTTTATCTCGCAGCTTCTCTCCTATGGTCGGTTCCGAGGAGGAGGAGAGCATTTTGCAGAAAGGAGTTGTGGTGGCGGCTTTGGACTCCGATTTGGAGAATGGGATTCTGAATGCTCAAGATGATGCTCCATCTAACACTCCCCATGGGAGGTTGTTCGTGCCTAGAGCCTTTAGGAGAAATTTGTTTGTGGAGTGTCATGAGTCTCTGTTGGCAGGTCATCCAGGAGTTTCGGAGACTAAGAGACTTATCAGTCGCAGTTTTTGGTGGCCTGGATGGCAGAAGGAAGTCATCAAGTGGGTGCGTCAGTGTACTATGTGTGCTAGGTCAAAGGCTTCACATACTCCTAATGCGGGGTTGCTTTGTCCTCTGGAGGTTCCTAGTGTGCCTTGGACACATCTCACTAAGGATTTTATTACTGATCTTCCGGTGTCCGAGGGTTTTACTGTCATCTGGGTGGTCGTGGACCGTTTTAGTAAGATGTGTCATTTGGTTCCATTCATTAAGTTGCCCTGCGCCAAGACACTCGCTAAGGCGTTTGTTAAGGAGATTGTCAAGCTCCATGGCGTTCCCACGGATATTGTTTCTGATAGAGGACCTCAGTTTGTGGCTCGCTTTTGGCGTGCTTTTTGTGACAGGTTGGGAGTCCATTTGCCATTTTCATCTGGTTATCATCCTGAATCGAATGGACAGACTGAAAGAAAGAACCAGGATGTAGAACAGTTTTTGCGTTGTTTTGTGGCGGACAATCAAGAAGTGTGGTCTGAGTTTCTGCCTCTCGCAGAATTTGCTCTTAACAATCATACATCCTCCTCTGCTGGGTGTTCTCCTTTTTTTTAGTTGTACTGGGAGACATCCGTCTTTTGGTTCGTTCTCCAAATTGGGGTCGGCGGTGCCGGAGGAGGAGAATTTTTCCGGTGATTTGGAGAGAGTTTGGACTAATGTACGTTGCAACCTTCAAGAGGCTAACAAGAAGTCCAAGAAGTATTTTGACAGGAAACGTAAAGAGGTTTTGTTTACTGTGGGTGACATGATTTGGTAGTCCAGGAAGAACCTGCGGTTGAGGATTCCCTCTAAAAACTGGGTCCTAAGTTTGTGGGTCCATTTAAAGTGCTTCAGGTTGTTAACCCATCTGCTGTTAGGTTGGATGTCCCTATTTCCTGGAAGATTAATCCTGTGTTTCATGTTTCCTTGTTGAAAAAGGCTGATGTATTTAATAGGGACGCCATTGTCACAGTTCCCCCTGTGGTGGTAGATGGCGAATATGAAATTTCTCGTATTTTGAATTCTAGATGGCATAGAGGGAAATTACAGTATCTTGTCTCCTGGAAGGGTTTCGGTCCCGAAGACAACTCCTGGGTAAGGACGGATGATGTCTCTGCTCCTATGCCTGTTAAAGCTTTCCACAGGAGGTTTCCTGATAGGCCTGGGCCTGGAGGATCCGGAGGATCCTCATAGAAGAGGGGGTACTGTTAGAACCCTCCTGTTAGTTTTTGCTATCTTGTGTTTTGCGGTCACGAGACCAGCTGCCTATATATTCCAGCTCCGCCCTTCTGGCTTTGCTGGACTGCAGTGTTTTCTAGACTGTCTTTCTAGCCAGGTGCTTCGGTGCCTATCTCTGTCCGTTTGCTTGGTCCTCTGGGACCTCTAGTACTTTTTGTCAGTTTGTCTTTTTGCTCTGCAACAACTTCTGTTAGGAGGTGTCCCATTTTTGTCCCAGTCCTTAGTTCTTTTAGGGACCCCTCCCTTTATTCTATAGGTCTCCGTTCAGACTAGCCGAGGATGAAGGCGGGTCTGTTCACAAGGAACAGGCAGCCCGCTACATCGTAGGGATTCAGCTTAGTCTTACTGTAGGGGCAGCTTTCCCTATCTTTCCTTAGTTTATGTTGCAGATCATAACAGTCAGCACATTCAACTTTGTACAGAACAAAGTATTCAATGAGAATATTTCATTCATTCAGATCTAGGATGTGTTATTTGAGTGTTCCCTTTATTTTTTTGAGCAGTGTATATACCAACAATGTCCCTTGCTGCTTTTTATAAATAACAGCTATTCTTTTAGTAGGCTCTTCTCAGCAGTTAACAGTAGGGACCAAACATACAGTACCTGATCGCACACTTGTGCACAAGGTAATGGTCATTATGTTACTGCGGTCCGGTAAGATGTAATCCCTCTTTTAGATCCTACAAAGAAGTTATGTTGTAACTGCAACGCTTAGGTAGCTCACTATGGATTCTTATTGTAAAAGTTAAAACAATTATTTGCAATTTGTAGATCTCAAACTGTTGAAAAACTACAGGACCTATCGAGGGCAGACACAAACAGAAGAGGGTCCCTGTGCAATATGGGCTCCTGAGTCTAGTAGCTTGTCATAATTTGCACCTTTTTTGGAGGTGGAAATGGGGCCCCCTTTACCTCTTGGACCCCTGTACAGATACACAGGATGCATCACTAGTATATCTGTCCCTGGACCCATCATTCCAGAGAAGTATTCACAACAGCTAGGTAGGCTGAAGACCATCGGTTACTTTAAAACATACTCATGTCTGTGCAGGACTTTTATCAAAGGTATGTTTTGCCACCTAGTGGACTATAGTGTACGTACATGTTCAGTAAATGAACTGCGAAGCATAAAAGATAAAATTCTAATACATACAGTCATGACCGAAAGTGTTGGCACACTTGAAATTGTTCCAGAACATGAAGTATTTCTCTCAGACAATTATTGCAATTACACGTGTTTTGTTATATACATGTTTATTTCCTTTATATTTATTGGAACAACACAAAAAAACAGAGAAAAAAAGGCAAATTGGACAAAATTTCACACAAAGGAAATAAAGATGTGTATAACAAAACATGTGCATTTTTCTGGGGGAAATATTTCATTTTCCAGAACAATTTCAGATGTGTCAACACTTTTAGCCATGACTGTATGTAGCCCCCTGCAACTTCTTATTCTCAAGAATGAATGAATAAAATTTAAATAAGTTATTTTTAGTTTTTTGGGGGGGAACCCCATCGTATATATTTCCTCTTCATCCTCATGCAGCACACAAGGGATTTCCTGGACATACTACGGCAGCACACAATGGTTAATACTGAACTCCATTTTAGATAAGCAGTGAAGAGTGGTTGTCTCATCAGTATTTTGCACCTGTACTGCTGCAACGTGGACTGGGGCAGTAGCTGTGGGTAAGGTATCTGTATTCCATGTCCTAGCACGCTACAGAAAAACGGGTCTTGACTTGGTGTGTGTGTGTGTGCGGCCATGTTTCTGCTAAGGACACCTCCCAGTTCTGCTCTGCGACGCTTTGAGTGGCACCAGTTTCCCCAAGATAAAGAGACCACACCAGTTCGTAAAGATCCCTTGTATTGAGCCGAGTGTATGGAGAGCAAGGCTGCGCCCACTGGCCGGTGGTATGTATAACTCATACATACCCTCCATTACTGGGTCTGAAACCGGCGAATCCCACAGCTTGCAGTGCGTGCACTGGGGGGATTCATAGATCTGCAGTCACACAGAGTGACTTCAGACTTATCTGTTTTGACTGGACAACTCCTTTAAGATAACAGGGATTTCCAGAGGTGTGCAACGTGATCCCCTCCACTGCATCCATCTTTATTAAGTGGGTTTGCTGTATCCTGATAGTGTATTAGTTTCTGTGACCAGGGCAGGTAAATACTGCTGCCCTTTTTTGTTAATTCTTGAATTTTGAATTCCTCTTTCTTGCTTTTAATTTTACTATTTTATATCCCTTTTTTTTCTAGCTGTCTAGTTATTCATCACCTTGTTTAAGGAACAATAGTCTGAATTCTTTCAGCAAATTGGATCTACTACAAAAAAGGTGCCTTCCAAGAAATGCTGCAAATAATCTTCCCCACAACTGCTTGTTTATTCTTCAGCCTCCTCTGACCAGTCTGATGATGGTTAATAGTCTGATGATTCTGATTGATTTCCCCCTGAAGATTTACTTCTTCTTTCAAATGATAGATACTCCTCTGCACTCAAAGCAGTCACGCGTACAGTGGAATCAAAGAAAAATATAGAAAAACAATCTAGGAGTCTATATTAATAAGTTCTAATAAATATTAATATATATATAAATAAATTAATAAATCTGTATTACTTCCCGCCCACTAGGGAGAAAGTGTTTACAGTACACCCCCTGATTATGGACTGTGTGCAAAAAGAATGGTCTAAACCCAACAAAAAGAAGTAGCATTTGTACAGAATCTGCACAGAGAAGCGGATGGAAAACTCTGATGCAAATTATCCCTTTGATTGACCTGCGTCTGTTCAAACTGTGAACTATGGTTCTTATGAAATAATATGTAAATCCAACATGTGGACCATGGTGGTTATGACATGAAAAAGGGCACTTGCTGGCGGAAACAACACCATTATCGCACTGTATGTACTTTTAAGTGGACATGCAATGAAAGGGCTGTTTTAACATCACCTTAGTAGAGCGTCATTCATTTGGGTGCTGGATTCGCCCCTATAACACTGATGGGTGTGGACCCACTGCGCCACGTGCCGGGCTTACCCTGGAGGGGCGTGACTAAGTGTCTAAGTGTCTACCAGGTCTACACCAGGGCCTTTGATGGTGAGGATAGGCTTGGCTGCCGGTGGACACCAGGTACCACTCCATGGCAGTCCCCAGGACTGCAGAAGCTGACTGGAGGGTCAGAGGCATGGGTAAGAGGTCCAGTAGGAAGAGAGAGAGGCGTAGTCAGACAGTCTGATGTCAGGGCAGGCAGCACAATTTCACAGTGCAATGGAGATGAAGGGATAGAGAAGTTAAACAGAGCAGGTAAACAGGCCGGGTTGATAATGGGAGAAAGAATACTTAAAAATGTATAAACAAGGTGCTAGCAGTCTAGGAACCAACATTTGGGCAGAATGTGGTGGGAGGAGCTGCCTAAGGCACCCTTCACAAGTCCTTTTTTTAAGAATCGTAAATACAGACACACGCACACCCACACCGTTTGTCCGTGTGAAAAACCCGCAGACATGTCCTTTTTTTTTTCACACACCATGGACGAAATGCATGCCGCATGCGTGCACACTGATGACACACAGATGACATCCGTATGTCATCAGTGTGACAGGTCCCGTATGGAAATGATAATGGTGGGGTGCACCAAAAATACTTAATATATTAAAGATTAGGTGAGTGTGCTATATCCTGCATTGAAGACAAATATGCAAAATCAGGAAGAGAAAAAGAATCAATGCACAATGGATCAGTGAGACCAGGCGACGCTGATGAGACTTGGAGTCAGCACTCGCTGCCTGGGAACAGCGCTAACTACAAGTCTCATAATTGTCGCCTGGTCTCCCTGCGATCAGCGCGACACTGATGAGACTTGTAGTCAGAACCCGCTGTATAGCGTGTATTAAATAAATACATTTAAAAATAAAAACAACCCTCAATTTTGTTAACCAGCTGAGGGAAAGCCGACATCTGGGGGCTGATGTTAATATTCTGGGAAGGGGTCAACAGCGATAAAGGTTCCCAGTCTATTAATAACAGCTCACAGCTGTTTAATTAGCCGTTACTGGTCAGTAATGGGGGGACCCCCCCCAAAAAATGACTTGCGGTCCCCCTATTACTACTACCCAGCAAAGGCTAAACAGACAGCTGTGGGCTGACATTATTAGACTGGGAAGAGGCCATGTATATTGGCCCCCTCCCAGACTAAGAACATCAGACCTCACTCGTCTCAGAAATGGCGCATCCATAAGATGCGCCAAATCTGGCACTTAGCTTCGGCTCTCTCACTTGCCCTGGTGAGGTGGCAAGTGAGCTAATATTTTTGGGGTTGATGTCTGCTGTTTTATGTCCGCTGACATCAAGCCCAAGGGTTAGTAATAGAAAGGCGTCTACTAGACACCTCCATTGCTAACTCCATAGTCAAAATTAACAAAGACACACGCAGAGAAAAGTTCTTTAATGTTAAAAAACACTCCCCCCACTATAACCCTATTTTCCCCATTTCTTGACCATTAGTGATGAGCGAGCAAAAAAATGTTCGGGTACTCATTGTTCGAGTCGAGCTAATTGGAATGCTCGAGTGCTCGGTCCAAGTAACGAGCCTAATGTAACTCTATGGGAAACTCGAGCATTTTTCCGGCGGCTCCCCCCAGCGGTTTGCCAGGTAACGTCAAAACTCTGGAGGTAGTTGGATCCTTCGGCATAGCAAGCCATCCATCAGGAAGAGTCTTTCCCACTGGCCCAAGATTTGCAGGGTAGTTGGGAGCGAAGCAGCCCTGGCCTCCTGATCGGGCTTTTCCCCCAGGGCGACCCATTCTCTCAGTTTCGCCATTTCTGGGTTAGACTGCTGTAGATGTATCCACTCGTCTCTTGATCATCCTAGAATTTGAGTGGGTCTAGGCTCTTCTCTAGACTCAGGGGCATCTACTACAGCAGCGGCAAACCGACTGAGATCCGGGATCTCGTCGCCTTCAAGCTCTTTGTTTATGTCCCTCTTTGGCCCTCGCTTGGGTGACTTGGTACAAGGTGTCTGCATGCGTGTTCAGGGCCTTAGACCAATAGGCGATCTTGTACTGGTACTTAGACATCCTTGCAACCCACCGCTGTTCCAACGCGCCCAGCTCCGCATTCTCCAGGTGAGCCAATAGGTTGTTGTCTGTCCGCACTTGTACTTCTGATCCCGACAAGTACTCTGCAAATTTCTCGGTCATGGCCCACACCAATGCCAGTAACTCCAGTTTGAACGAACTGTAGTTGTCTGGGTTCTTCTCTGTATCCCGCAGTGACCAACTGGAATACACAATCATCCGCTCTCTGCCTTCCTGTACTTGTGCCAACACTGCTCCCAGACCATGCAAACTTCCGTCAGTGTACAACACGAAGGGCTGTGAAAAATCAGCATAGGCCAGAATTGGAGCATCTGTTAGTGCCATCTTTAATGCTTGGAAGGCTTCCTCTTGTCGTGCACCCCACTGAATAGGCCGTTTGGCTCCCCCCGCCGTTCCTCTCAACAGCTCATTGAGCGGTACCGCAATCTTAGAGAAGTCTTTCACGAATCGGCGGTAGTATCCGGCGAGCCCCAGAAATGCCCTCAGTTCCCTCAGGTTGGTGGGTGTGGGTCACCTCTGTACTGCAGCTACTTTTTCTGTGGTGGGGTGCACTCCTGCACTGGACACAGTGTGTCTCAGATATTCAATCTCCCGCTTGATTAAATGACACTTGCGAGGTTTGATCTTCAGTCCATGCCTCTGAAGTCGCTCTAACACTTGTTCCAGTCGGCGGAGATGGTCTTCAAACGTTGCAGAATACATAATTATATCATCTAAGTATATCAAAGTGGCTTCAAAGTTAAGATCCCCCAGGCATCTTTCCATCAGTCTTTGGAAGGTCCCTGGCGCATTTGTCAACCCGAACGGTATTCGGTTAAACTCAAACAAGCCCATAGGGAGAACAAAAGCTGTCTGTGGGCAGTCCCTTTCATCTACCGGGACTTGCCAAAAGCCACTAGCCAGGTCGAGGGAAGAGAAGAATTTGGCGCTTCCCAGTGCTCATAGAGATTCTTCGATCCTTGGTAAGGGATAAGAGTCCCGCACAGTGCATGCATTAAGTTTCCGGTAGTCTACACAAAATCTTAAGGTGCCGTCCTTCTTCCAGACCAACACGATAGGGGCTGCCCAGGGGCTCTGACTCTCATGTGTCACGCCATTTCGCAACATGTGAGCCAACAGTTCTTTCACCTCCTGATGCATCTGAGGTGGGATCTGTCGATACCTCTCTCGAATGGGAGCAGCACTCCCTGTAGTTATTTAGCGCTGAATGTCCTGGGTACACCCAAAGTAATCTTCATGCTGCGCACACACTTCCTGATACCGCTGTAGTAACTGCTCAACCTGCTTGACTTGGCTTGCTGAGAACTCAGTGAGGTTATCCTCCATTTGTTCTAAGAGATGGCGTCCAGCCTGTGGTTCTCTCCCATTCTCCTGACTGTTGAGTGACACCTTTAGAGTCCACAGTTCTCCTTTCACAGGTGTCAATCCTATAGTGTCAGTTCTGGTGAGATCCTCCGGCATTATACAAACTCGAGCCATCTCTTGTCGGGGCGATAACTGTAAACTTGATTCGCTTAGGTTGAGGCAGCGTACGGGCACCCGCCCCTGCCGCACTCTCCCTCTATTAGCTCAATCTGAACATCCACCCCTCTAGGGATACATGTGCCAGTACTGGTATAGTCTGTCCCACTGGCAGTGTCAATGTGGCTTCAGGCAGTATCGATACTTTACCGAGATACTGGAAGGCAGCGGGCAGCTTCTGAATTTGGTTGATTCGCATGAGACGTTGGAATACTTTCTTGCTGGCCGGATCACGAGTGACACGGGTCCAATTGTTTTTGTCGGGGCCCTCGGGTAAGAACTGTCCTACCTCCTTCAGCACATTCATGCCCAAAGTCACAATATGTCCTCCGCCTCCAGACCCCGTGGTCAACACTATCCCTTTTCGACCGAGATCCTTTCCGCACGCCCAGACGATCATCCATACTACTCCCGCTACTGGAATAGGTAATTGATTAGCCGCCACTAGCCGGACAGTGGGTTCTTTCCAGGAGCGAGCAACTTCAGGGAAATGATTTTGGAAATACGCCTCAGGCATAGTGGTCAACTGAGGCCCTGTGTCCAATAAACAACGAATCCGTCGCCCATTAAATTCAGCCCAGATGATGGGCCTCTCGGAAACAATGTCCTCAAAACTCCCCCTTCCACTCTCTGAGACTTAGTTTAACGGCTGCCCCCGTTTTCTCCTTTCTCGATTTGAGCAGTCTTTGGAGATATGTCCTTTACCTCCGCAGGTCCAACACTCTGGCCCTCGCTCCTCTGACGGGCTGGGTATACGACGTGGTGGAGTATGGTAGGAATGCTTCTCTCACTCTGACCTCCGTCCACGTGGGGCTATTCAGTCTGTCAAGGAGAGGGCTGTGGCGGTTCCCTTATTATCGTGCTGCTCACCTCGGATATCCCGGATCTCTTGACGTATCTCCCGTACACAGTCAGGCTCTTTGTGGGTTAATTCAGAAGTAGCCACTTCAGAGCTCCGAACTGCGGTCTCAAGAACAGGAACCTCTTTCTCCAGGACCCTGGCTTCAACCTCAACCACCAGGAAGCCCAGATCAGAACTCAGATGCAGTCACTCCTTTAGAATTAATCTCAGGGAGGGGTCCTTCAGCCAGCAATCAGTTGGTCCCGTAACACTTCGTCTAATGGCCCTAGTCCTTGGTTCTCATCTCAAGCCTTCTTGACGATATGGGCCGTCACTTCTTGCAATGCATTAACATATTGGTTTATGGTCTCATTTTCCCCTTGGACCCGCTGAAACAGACGCAGACGTAACTGTCCCAGGTCTGTGGTGTCACCGTGCATGTCCTCTAATATTTTTATCACTTTTTCCACGGTATCGCGGTCCCCAAGTGGCCGGTACATCAAGGGTTAGGAGGGCCAGCTCAGCCTGTGCGAGAGGGGTCAGAGGATACATGCGTAACATACTTCTCAGTCTTTCTACCCAGTCCCACAGCGACACGCTGCTCCCTGTAAACTTAGGTAGGTGGCTGAGCATCGCCCCCAAGGGTATATGTTTCCTGCTGGACTCGGCTGCCATCTCTGTATCTGAATGTTGCATCCCACCGACTACACGAAATGCAATGCAGGTGCCGGGATGCAACGCAGAGATACAAGGCGGGAGGTCCTGACTCTGGGCCACACGAGCAGAGCTCAGGGCACTTCTGTGAGGAGTCCAGAACTTCTCAGGCAGCGTCTGACTCTGATGCAGCACAGGCCTCTGGCTGGGGCTTGCCACGCTGGGATCTGTGGTTCCTCTGGACCATGTCTGCTCCACTCTCCAGCCTGGCGCCAAATCTCCCTGCGCCTTGGCGCGCTGGGCTTTTATATCTAGGAAATCCTTCCTAGAGGTCACCTGATCAAGTGCAGCATCTGAATCTCTTCCACCTCCAACTCTTCTGGCATAACTTCGTTCCGCTTTATTTCTTCTGGCCAGCAGATGGCAACCTTTCCTCATCTCTGACACATCCTGTAAGAATCCTCCTTTATTGCACTTTACTACACATTTTCAGATGGGAATTTTTTTAATAATTCCGCAACAAGGGCCTTCTCGTACTGCCCCATTTTATTAGGCCTGTCCTGCGTGGGAATAAGAGAGAGAAAGTTCTTCTTGTAGCGTGGGTCTAGAAGTGTCACCAACAAATAATGACTGTCACACAAAATTTGGACAACACGAGGGTCACAGGAAAGGCAGCGTAACATAAAGTCAGCTATGTGTGCCAGACTGCAAAGAGGCAAGACTTCCATGTCCTCACCAAGAGGACGACTGACCATGCTCTTCTCCTCCTCCTCCTCTTCCTCCTCCTCCCCGTCCTCAGGCCATCCACGCTGAACAGACGATATGACAGTTGTGCAGGTAGTACCGTCTATAGCGCCGGAAACTAGCTCCTGTTCTTCTTCCTCATTGTCACCCAAGCCACGATGGAATGAGATGAGGCTGGGCTGTGTGGAATCACCCTGTATGGTTTCTTGCTCCATCTCATCGTCCTCCGCCTGCAATGCATCCTCTTTAATTGTGAGAAGAGCATTTCAGAAGACAGAGAAGCGGGATGGTGACGCTAATTATGGTGTCATTGCCGCTCACCATCTTGGCGGAGTCCTCAAAGTTTTAGAGGATGGTACATATGTCAGACATCTACGTCCACTCCTGAGGTTTTCTGTGTGGAGTCTGACCTGAATACCGACAGCCTTGTTGGTGCTGGTAGTCAACAACTGCCCTCTTCTGCTCACAAATCCTTCCCAACATCAGCAATGTAGAGTTCCAACGCGTGGGGACATCACAGATCAGTCGGTGAGCTGGAAGCTGCAAATGCTGCTGAAGCACGGCAAGGGCTGAGGAAGCTGTAGCTGACTTTCTAAAATGGGCACACAGGAGGCGTACTTTGACTGGCAGATCTGGCAGATCCGGGTAGGTTTTGAGAAACCGCTGAACCACAAGGTTAAGCACATGGGCCAGGCATGGTACGTGAACTCGCCTTGCCTCAGAGCCGCCACCAGGTTCCGGCCATTGTCACACACGACCATGCCTGGCTGTAGGGTCAGCGGTGTCAGCCACAGATCTGCCTGCTCTTTCAGAGCTGTCCACAACTCTTCAGCATTGTGCGGTGTCACCTAAGCATATTAGCTTCAGCACAACCTGTTGCCGCTTGGCCGAGGCAGTGCTGCAGTGCTTCCAGCTTGCAACTGATGTGGTGATTTCGGAGATGGAGGCTGAAGAGGAGGAGGAGTAGGTGCAGGAGCTGTAGAGCTATATTAACCCAGTGTGCCGTCAGCGAGATGTACCGTCCCTACCCACAAGCACTTGTCCACATGTCCGTGGTTAGTTGGACTTTCCCAGTAACTGCGTTGTTGAGGGCATGTCTAATGTTGTGGGACATGTGCTCGTGTAATGCAGGGACGGCATACCGGGAGAAATAGTGGCGGCTGGGGACCGAGTACCGAGAGACGGCTGCAGCCAACAGGTTGCGGAAAGCTTCAATCTCCACGAGCTGAAAAGGCAAAATTTCGAGTGCAAGCATTTGCAAAATGTGTGAATTTAGTAGTGTGGCCTGTGGGGCGTTGGCTGCGTATTTGCGCTTGCATTCCAAGGACTGGTTAGGGACAACTGAACGCTGCGCTGGGACAAGGACGTGCTTGCTGATGGTGCTAGTTGAGAGTGTTCAACGACAGGTGCAGGGCGGGAGGCATCTTGGCATGCCCCATGGACAAGGGATTGGTGTGCACCCACAACAGTGGAACAAGCAGTGATGTCACCCGCAGACACTGTTGCTGGATCCTGGGGTTCAGCCCACTTAGTCGGGTGCTTTGCTGCCTTGTGCCTGATCATGCTGGTGGTAGTCAGGGTGCTAGTTTTGCTACCCCTGCTGATTCTGGCTTAGCAGATGGTGCAAATGGCCTTTTTGGGGTTATCTGCAGAGTCTTTAAAAAATAACCAGACTCGGGAAGACCTAACAGTTGCACTGGCAACTTCCGGCGTGTTGGCGTTACGAGGAACGCTTTTTCCTGCCTGTTGTGGTGCTATGCCTCCCTTCCCCTGTGTGCTGCTCTCCTTGCTCTGTATGTCCCCCTGCCAGGTTGGGTCAGTTACTATATCATCCATCACCTCGTCTTTCACTTCCGCACCCTGGTCCTCCTCCTGATTTTCTGGCAATTGTGTCTCATTATCATCATCATCCACCTCTTGCGACAGTAATTGCACTTTCCTACCGTCACCTGTGACTGTGGCTGCTTCAATATTTGGGCATCGCTACACGCGTTCTCCTCTTGACTCGCTTGAAGCTGGCCGGGCAAGAGGCCCGAATCTGCAAATAGAAAAGTCAACAGCTCTTCTGAGTGTCCAAGTGTGGGATCAGTTATTTCTGGGCACTCGGCATGGTGGGAGGAAGGAGGATCAGGGTGAGGAATGTGCGGTCCAGACTCACGGCTACTGAGACTTGACCATGTGGAAAACAGGGTGGTGGTGGTGGTGGCAAAGTGACTAGAAGTATTATCTGCTATCCAGCCAACAACCTTTTGACACTGCTCTGTGTTCAATAGTGGTGTTCTGCGGTCCCCTAGTAATTGGGACAGGAAGGTCAAGCGACAAGATGTGGATGTTTGTTATGGCACAATTTCAGCTTGACCACGGCCACGTCCTCTGCATGCACCATCACCATCACGTCCACTTCCCCGTCCCTTGCCACGCACCTTGCCCATTTTTAATGGAGGACAATATTTTCCACGTTCACGAGAAATGGCTGATTTTGGAACACAGTTATATGTGACACGTCTGACAGAGAACCACAATTTTAAATAGCAGGCCAGTAATTTACTAATACTATTCTTCACAGACACCTAGTGTGAATAGCTTGACCGACACACTGCAAAGAAATGAAAAATGGAATAAATGGCTGATTTTGGAACAGTCTTATAGGTGATATGTCTGACAGAGAAACACGGTTTTAAATAGCAGGCCTGTAATTTACTAATACTATTCTTCACAGACACCTAGTGTGAATAGCTTGACCGACACACTGCAAAGAAATGAAAAATGGAATAAATGGCTGATTTTGGAACAGTCTTATAGGTGATATGTCTGACAGAGAAACACGGTTTTAAATAGCAGGCCTGTAATTTACTAATACTATTCTTCACAGACACCTAGTGTGAATAGCTTGACCGACACACTGCAACAGAATGGAAAAGGAGGCCAATATTTTCCACGTTCAGTTTAAATTTCTGGATTTTTATCGCTGAAATATGGAACAGATCTGGCTTTATTCTGCAGTGAGAACAATAAAATGGAGCAGAAAATGATGTACTCTGGATTGCTTTTTAAGCAAATAACCAGGATTAAGATAAAAAAAAAAAATTGCCCTAGCCCTTGATATCTGGGGCTATGTCTACAAATATCTATTATTATAGCAGCAGACAGGACTTTCAATGGACCCTCTTGTGCTGTATCATACACTACAGTCTACCACATACACTGCCTGCCCAGCACTGAGTATATGCAGCTGGATTAGTATTCAGAAGGACTGTTAGTTCAGATGGATCTCTCTCTCTCTCTCTCTCTCATTTTGCACAGTCACACGTCTGGACCCCAAGAGCGTCATAGGCTATGTTGTGAGGTGAAATTTTAACCATGCGCGCTCCAATTCACCAAAAAATTTTGCCCCTATCTACATAATGGGGAAAAAGTGAAAGGAAAAGTGTTGGAGGCAAATTGACAGCTGTCACATGTGAACAAGGGAGAATTAAAGCATGAGAGCGATGGCGCCAAAGAGTATGTACCGTATAGTTGCTAAGGTGGGGCCCCGATATGGGATACTCATACTCACCACACACGGGGATATGAACACACACACAAAATGCACCACACACTACCACGTGCTTGAACACATATACCACCCTCAGCACACACAAAACTCATCTCACAAAGATTTATCAGGCTGCCAATAGCAACCAATCACAGCTCAGCTTCTATTTTGCTACAGTTAATTAATCTGAGCTGTGATTGGTTAATATAGGCAACAAAGGACATCTATAATATAACGGGAGATGCGTGTCTCTGTCCGAAACCTCGATAGACTGCGCATGCGTGACGCGCAGTCTGGCTCCAGACAGAAGACCCGCATCCAGCCGTTACAGGTAAGACAGCCACTGCTATGGGGCCCGGGCCCGTGGCCAGAGGGGGCCCGTGAGGGCCCCATGCAGCGTGGGAACAAGGAGGATAGGTGAGTAGGAGGTGGCGGCGGCAGAGGAGCAGGTTGCGGCAGTGGAGGAGCGGAGCACACTACCACGTGTGCCCGCTGCTAAAGGGACATGAATATTCCCTCTGAGGCCACTCCCATGGGCGTGGAGAAGAGGGAATATTCATTCTTTTTAGTAGCGGCCACGGAGGAGCGCTGAGCCCCAGCTCCTGCTGTCAGTGGCCGCCGCTAAAGAGAAAGCTTATTCACGCTTCTCCACGCCCATAGTCCCGGCGTGGAGAGGAGTGAATGTGTGGCAGCAGCTCACCTCGGCTTCTGAGAGCGCGCAGCTCAGATGCCGACATGAGCTGCTGCAGACAGGATGCAGCGCTGGAGCAGAGGTGAGGAAGGAAGGTGAGTATAAGTGTTTATTGTTTTATGTGTGCAGTGATTGGGGGGATGAGGAGGCCACACATACCAGGATTGGGGGATTGAGGAGGCCACACATACCGGAAATGGGGATGAGGGGGGGAGCCACACATACCGGAAATGGGGATGAGGGGGGGAGCCACGCATACCGGAAATGGGGATGAGGGGGGGAGCCACGCATACCGGAAATGGGGATGAGGGGGGGAGCCACGCATACCGGAAATGGGGATGAGGGGGGAGCCACGCATACCGGAAATGGGGAGGAGGGGAGCCACGCATACCGGAAATGGGGATGAGGGGAGCCACGCATACCGGGATCGGGGATGAGGGGAGCCACGCATACCGGGATCGGGGATGAGAGGAGCCACTCATACCGGGATCGGGGATGAGGGGAGCCACGCATACCGGGATTGGATGGTGGGGACAGGATGGGGGCAGCACATACCAGCATGTGAGGCCATATACCAATAAAAATGCTCGCTACCCGGGCGTAGAACGGGTTCAATAGCTAGTTTTCAGTATAACAAAGCTTGTGTAAGGTAATAAGATGTCAGTTAGGGTGTGTTGGTGGAAAGGCTGATGTCAGTCACATTACTTCTATGTGAGAGGATATAGAAACTGCCAGTTACAGACTATTTTTACCACAATAATGCCTCATAAGAAAAGGAATTTCATGGCACGAATGTCAGCTGATGCGAAAAGAAAAGCTGCATTACGGGCCAATGAAAAATGTGAAGACCGAGAAACAAGGCTGACACACATGAGAACAGTACCTGCTTCCTCAAGAGCCAATGAACTTTCTGAGGACAGGGAAGCGAGGATTGCAGACATGAAAACAAGAGCTGCTTCCTCAAGAGCCAATGAACTTTCTGAGGAGAAGGAAGCAAGGCTTGCAGATAAGAGAAGAAGAGCTTCTTCCACAAGGGCCAATGAGTCATCTCAGCAGAGAAAAGGCTGATTTGCCACTAAGAGAATTGATCTTTCTTCCACCAGGGCACAGGAAATGGTTGGAGATTTGAAACATGCTGCCTTTTGTTACCAGTCAGACATAAACTATCAGGATAATCCTAAATAGGAAAAATGTATGTGGTCTGCATGTACTGCAGTGCCCTGAAATGGAAAGATGAACCGCCAGGTTTATGCTGTGCAAATGGAAAGATAAAACTTCCACCTCTCCTGTCGCCACTCGATCCCCTAAAGTCTCTGATGACAGGTACCAGTACAATATCAAAGCATTTCTTGGACAACATTAGGAAGTACAACTCCTGCTTCCAAATGACATCATTTGGTGCAACAAAAGAAATGTTTACAACAGGATTAATGCCGACATTTAAAGTTCAAGGACAGGTTTACCACTCAATTGGCTCACTGCTTCCATTACAAGGAGAAGAACCTCAATTTCTTCAACTCTTCTATATGGGAAATGCAGAAGCAGAGGCCCAGCGGAGATGCTCTTTAATTCCTAACACTCGCCTTGATATTGTTACTATTTTGCAGCAGTTCCTTCACTCCAACAATCTATATGCTCAACTTTTCAAGACTGCACTTGAATGCATGCCAAATGACGATTACAAGGTTGTCATTCGAGCTGACAAAACACCACAAGGTGAACATCAGCGACGTTTCAATGCTCCCACATTTGATGAGGTAGTCATCTTGATTGTAGGTAATGATTTTCAAAGCAGTGACATTGTGCTTCAGAAAAGGAGCAATAGTTTGCAATGAGTAGCAGAAACTTCACAGGTCCTATGATGCTCTGCAATATCCAGTCATCTTTTGGCAGGGACAGGATGGCTATCACTTTGGAAGACCTCAGACAGATCCTACAACAGGCAACCCTTCAGGAAAAAAAGTGTATGCATATAGGATCATGACAAGATTTGCAGAGGAAAATCACATCTTGAAATGCAAACACCTCTTCCACAAATTTATTGTTGACATGTATGCAAAGATTGAGAGTGAACATCTTTTATATATCCGACTAAATCAAAAGAAGCTCAGGGCAGAGGAATATATTCACCTTAGAGCTGCTGTTGCAAATGATGCTGATCCAAAAGAGTTGGGGAAAATGGTTATTCTTCCATCAACTGTCACTAGAAGCCCACGACACATGCATGAATACACACAGGATGCAATGACTTATGTGAGAAAGTATGGCCGTCCAGATCTTTTCATCACCTTTACTTGCAATCCTGCCTGGGAGGAAATTGGAGGGCACCTGTTGCCGGGCCAAAAAACAGTGAATCGCCATGATCTTATTGCTCGGGTTTTCAAACAGAAACTTTCAAAAATGTCTACTCTCATCACAAAATCACATATTTATGGTGAGACGCAGTGCTGGATGTATTCAGTTGAATGGCAAAAAAGAGGCCTTCCTCACGCCCACATCTTGATTTGGCTGAAGCAAAAAATACAGCCTACCGAAATTGACAATATCATCAGTGCCGAATTGCCAGACCCTCAGATTGACCCATTGCTGACACCATCACAAAAAACATGATCCATGGTCCGTGTGGGAGTCTGAACAAAAATTCTCCCTGTATGATTGATGGCAGGTGTTCAAAGCATTACCCACGATCCCTGGTCCAAGAAACTCAAACAGGACAAGATGGATATCCAGTCTACCGAAGAAGAAAGCTAGGGGATGGTGGTTTCATAGTAAAGCTCCAAATGCGTGTTGGATCATCACTCCAAGAGATAGAAATTGACAACAGGTGGGTAGTGCCTTACAACCCTTTGCTCTCAAAAATCTTCCAGGCCCACATAAATGTCGAATCTTGCCACTCTGTGAAATCAATCAAGTATATCTGCAAATATGTCCACAAAGGAAGTGATCAAGCAGTTTTTGAACTCCAGAAAAATGCACCTATTATTGATGAAGTGGAGGCATTCCAGATGGGCAGGTACATAAGCAGCAATGAAGCTGTTTGGAGAATACTAGGATTCTCCATTCATGAGCGCTACCCGCCAGTTGTGCATCTGAGTGTGCACTTGGAAAATGGACAGAGAATTTACTTTAACCCAGCAAACTTGCAGCAGCAGCTCCTACCACCACCTAAGACCACCCTCTTGGCATTTTTTGAGCTGTGTCAACAAGACCCTTTTGCAAAATAAATTCTCTACTGTGATTTACCAAAGTACTACACTTGGAATGCCTCCAGAAAAACACTGGAACGGAGGAAACGGGGGCTTGATATTGAAGGCTATCCAGGGGTGAAAGCAACTGATACTCTTGGTCGCGTCTACACTGTTCATCCGTCAAATGCAGAGTGCTTCTATCTGCGCATATTACTTCATGTTGTCAAAGGCCCTACATAATTTTCTGACCTGAAGACCGTCGGAGGCCATGTGTGTGAAACATTCAGGGAAGCTTGCCAAAGAAAAGGACTTTTGGAAACTGATGGACACTGGGACATGACCCTCAGTGAAGCAGCAGCCACACACACCCCAAAGCGACTAAGACACATCTTTGCTATTATTCTAGCAACCTGTAGCATTTCAAATCCTCTTGAGATTTGGACAAAGTACAAAACTGATCTCAGTGAGGACATCCTCATGCAGATTAGAAGGGAAAATCCTCAGCAACTCATCAACTTCACTGAGGAAATGTTCAATGAAACTTTAATGCTCCTTGAAGATCAGTGCATAGCAATGTCAGGAAAAGCCTTACAGTTGCTTGGTTTGCCTGCTCCAATAAGAAATCCTGAAGGCATCCAAATGTGTAGGGAGATTTTCCTAGAAAAAAACTACAATATTGATGAACTGACAGCATTTGTGTCTCAGAACGAGCCAATATTGGTACCAGATTAAAGGGACGCCTATAACTACATTTTAAGTTTCAGTGAAACCAACAAAGGTGGGATTGTCTTCCTTGATGCTCCAGGTGGAACAGGAAAGACATTTGTAATCAACTTCCTCCTGGCAAAATTTCGACAACAAAAAAAGATTGCACTTGCAGTGGCATCTTCTGGAATTGCAGCTATGCTTTTAAAAGGTGGCAGGACAGCACATTCGACATTCAAACTACCACTTAACCTGTCTCATAGTGACAGCCCCGTGTGTCATATTGCCAAGGGATCAGGAATGGCCAAATTGCTTCAAAAATGCAGTGCCATCATTTGGGATGAATGCACCATGTCACACAAAAGGGCTCTGGAAGCAGTGGACAGACTTCAGCAAGACCTGCGTAGCAACAAATATATCATGGGAGGAGTAGTTGTTGTTTTGGCAGGTGACTTCCGCCAAACACTACCTGTTATTCCAAGATCAACCCCTGCAGACGAACTGAATGGCTGTCTCAAAGCATCGTACCTTTGGAGAAAAGTAAAGAAAATGTCACTGAACACAAACATGAGGGTCTACATGACAGGCGATGTTTCTGTGGGACTGGTTTCGAGCCAGCTGTTGACTATTGGAGATGGCAAGGCACCAGTAAAACTCAACCACTGGACAGATCACCTTCCCAAGCAACTTTTGTTGCATTGCGACTTCCATTGAGGAGTTGAAAGCAAAGATTTTTCCAAACATTTAACTCCACTTCAAAAATTCTGGCTGGCTGTGTGAAAGGGCTATTCTAGCTCCCAAAAATGACAGTGTCCACAAGATCAATCTTCAAATTCTAAATCTCCTTCCAGGTGTGTGCACAACTTACAAGTCAGTGGATACAGTAATAGACCCTGATCAAGCATTATTCTATCCAACTGAGTTCCTCAATTCCTTGGAGCCACAAGGACTTCCTCTTTCTTTCTAAAACCTGGAGCACCTATTCTGCTATTGAGAAATTTGGATCCACCAAAGCTGTGTAATGGAACAAGACTCTTGATTAAGAACCTGTTTCCACATGTAATTGAGGCAACCATTTTGACAGGATGAGCCACAGGAGAAGCTGTTTTCATTCCAACAATTCCTCTCATTCCATCTGATTTGCCTTTTGATTTTAAACGCCTCCAGTTTCCTGTTCGACTGGCATTTGCTATGTCCATCAGCAAGGCTCAGGGACAGTCCTTGAAAGTAGTTGGAATCGATTTACAATCTCCATGCTTTTCTCATGGTCAACTTTATATGGCCTGTTAAAGAGGTGGAACAGCCAAAAATCTGTTCGTGTTTGCACCTGAAGGAAGAACTAAGAATGTCATTTAACAAAAGGCTCTCGAATAAGGAGTAGAAGATTACTTCACATTACTTGGCCAATTTAGTTAAATCTGTGTGAAATATCTCTGGAGTTGAAATATATGTTGTGAAATGTTTCTATTAGCTTAGTTTTTGCCTTTTAATAATTACATTTCTATCTATTTGTTTTGTGGTTTTTGTGTGGATAATACATTTTTGTTAACACATTCTATTTTGCTAACAGCAGTTATTAACCCGGGAGAAGCCGGGTAGTACAGCTAGTATATATATATATATATATATATATATATGTTGTGGAATACCTATACTAACAGGACATTAAATGGACCCTCTTGTGCTGTATCATGCACTGCTGTTTGCAACATACCCTGCCTGCCTGCCTAACTCCTGCTATCACCACTGAATATATGCAGCTGGATTAGTCCTCAGAAGGACTGTTAGTTCAGTTGGATATACACTGCTCAAAAAAATAAAGGGAACACTTAAACAACAGAATATAACTCCAAGTAAATCAAACTTCTGTGAAATCAAACTGTCCAATTAGGAAGCATCACTGATTGACAATCAATTTCACATGCTGTTGTGCAAATGGAATAGACAAATAATTTCCATCTATTGGCAATTATCAAGACACACTCAATAAACGAGTGGTTCTGCAGGTGGGGACCACAGGCCATATCTCTGTACCAATGCTTTCCAGCTGATGTTTTGGTCACTTTTGAATGTTGGTTGTGCTTTCACACTCGTGGTAGCATTAGACGGACTCTACAACCCACAGAAGTTGCTGAGGTACGTGCAGATCATCCAGGATGGCACATCAATGCGAGATGTGGCAAGAAGATTTGCTGTGTCTGTCAGCGTAGTGTCCAGAGGCTGGAGGCGCTAGCAGGAGACAGACCAGTACACCAGGAGACGTGGAGGGGGCCGTAGGAGGGCAACAACCCAGCAGCAGGACCGCTGCCTCCGCCTTTGTGCAAGGAGGAACAAGAGGAGCACTGCCAGAGCCCTGCAAAATGACCTCCAGGAAGCAACAAATGTGCATGTGTCTGCACAAACGGTTAGAAACCGATTCCATGAGGGTGGCACGAGGGCCCGACGTCCACAGATGGGGGTTGTGCTCACTGTCCAACACCGAGCAGGACGCTTGGCATTTGCCACAGAACACCAGGATTGGCAAAATCGCCACTGGCGCCCTGTGCTCTACACAGATGAAAGCGGGTTCACACTGAGCACATGTGACAGACGTGACAGAGTCTGGAGGCGCAGTGGAGAGCAATCTGCTGCCTGCAACATCCTTCAGCATGACCGGTTTGGCAGTGGGTCAGTAATGGTGTGGGGTGGCATTTCTTTGGAGGGCCGCACAGCCCTCCTTGTGCTCGCCAGAGGTAGCCTGACTGCCATTAGGTAACGAGATGAGATCCTCAGACCCCTTGTGAGACCATATGCTGGTGCGGTTGGCAGTGGGCTCCTCCTAATGCAGGACAATGCTAGACCTCATATGGCTGGAGTGTGTCAGCAGTTCCTGCAAGATGAATTCATTGAAGCTATGGACTGGCCCGCCTGTTCCCCAGACCTGAATCCGATTGAGCACATCTGGGTCATCATGTCTCGCTCCATCCACCAACGTCACGTTGCACCACAGACTGTCCAGGAGTTAGCGGATGCTTTAGTGCAGGTCTGGGAGGAGATCCCACAGGAGACCATCCGCAACCTCATCAGGAACAAGCCCAGGCATTGTAGGGAGGTCATACAGGCACGTGGAGGCTACACACAATACTGAGCCTCATTTTGACTTGTTTTAAGGACATTGCATCAAAGGTGGATCAGCCTGTAGTGTGTTTTTCCACTTTAATTTTGGGAGTGACTCCAAATCCAGGCCTCCATTGGTTAATAAATTTGATTTCCTTTGATGATTTTTGTGTAATTTTGTTGTCAGTACATTCAACTTTGTACAGAACAAAAGTATTCAATGAGAATATTCATTCATTCAGATCTAGGATGTGTTATTTGAGTGTTCCCTTTATTTTTTTGAGCAGTGTATAAACAGCTCTGGCAAAAATTAAGAGACCACTACACAGTTTTCTAAAAATCACCATCTCTACATGTCTGACAGCCATTCCTTTCCAGCGTCAGTTGAATTCCAACCAAAGTACACCTCATTCTACTTAATGTGCTTCTGATTAGGTGATCACCTGAATGAAATCTTATGTAACAAGGGAAAGTATAAAAAACACTGCTGTGGTCTTCACAATCCTCTTGCAATAGGACAAGCTGGATGGCAAAACAAGTAATTTGAATGAAATAACTTTTAACCATGCCAAAGGAGTTGAAAAGAAAAAAGTCTTGAGTGAGGAAAAGAAGGGCTCAATTCTGGCTTTACTAGCAGAGGCATACAGTGAGAGTCATGTTGCCTCCATCCTTAAAATTTCGAAGATGGCAGTCCATTACAACAAAGTCAAGCAGCAGACATTGGGGACAACAAAGCTACAGACCGGCAGAGGGCGAAAGCGACTCTCCACTGACCGGGATGACCGTCATCTTATTCGAATGTCACTCAGCAACCGCAGGATGACATCAAGTGCCCTACAAAAGGAAAGGCAAATGGCAGTTTGGGTGAAGAGCACGGCAAGAACAGTTCGTAACAGGTTCCTAGAGGCAGGCCTCAAGTCATGTAAAGCTAGAAAAAAGATTTCATCAATGAGAAGCAAAAGGAGAGCCAGGCTGAAGTTTGCCAAAGACCATAAGGATTGGACCATAGAGGACTGGAGTAAGGTAATCTTCTCTGATGAGTCTAATTTTCAGATTTGCCCAACACCGGGTCGTCTAATGGTTAGACGGAGATCTGGAGAGCCATACAAGCCACAGTGTCTTGCACCCACAGTGAAATTTGGTGGAGGATCGGTGATGATATGGGGATGCTTCAGCAAGGCCGGAATTGGGCAGGTTAATCTTTGCGAAGGACGCATGAATCAAGCCGCATACAAGATTATCCTTGAAAAACACTTGCTTCCTTCTGCTCAGGCAATGTTCCGCAACTCTGAGGACTGTTTTTTGCAGCAGGACAATGCCCCATGCCACACAGCTAGGTCAATTAATGTGTGGATGAAGGAGTACCACATCAAGAGCCTGTCATGGCCAGCCCAATCTCCAGACCTGAACCCCATTGCAAAACCTCTGGAATGTAATCAAGAAGAAGATGGATAGTCACAAGCCATCAAACAAAGAAGAACTGCTTACATTTTTGTGCCAGGAGTGGCATAAGTTCACCCAAAAGCAGTGTGAAAGACTGGTGGAAAGCATGCCAAGACGCATGAAAGCTGTGATTAAAAATCATGGTGTTCCACCAAATATTGATTTCTGAACTCTTCCTGAGTTAAAACATGAGTATTGTTGTTGCTAAATGAATAAGAACTTGTTTTGTTTGCATTATTTGAGGTCTGAAAGCACGGTTTCTTTTTTTATTTTGACGATTTCTCATTTGCTGCAAATAAATACAACATTTTTAGCTTTGAATTTCGGAGACATGTTGTCTGTAGTTTATAGAATAAAGTAACAGTGTACATTTTACTCAAAAATATACCTATAAAGAGGAAAATCAGAGAAAATGAAAATTTTGCAGCGGTCTCTTAATTTTTGCCAGAGCTGTATATATGTTGTGGAATACCTATACTAACTATAAAGAAGCAAATGTCTCCCTGACGCAGCAGCACCTCTCCATACTCTGCCTGATTCCGGGGCACACTGTGACAAGCATAGCGGCGCCAGGTCTTATATAGACCTGATGACGCTGTGCGGCTAGCGAATCACTGTAATGCCCACAACTAACATGGCTACAGAATTACAGTGTGTGGCAGGCAATCCCTGCATGTTGATTGGCTCTCTAAAGAGTGCCAAACATGCATGGAGAGAACCCGAGTTCCCGCCCGAGCAACCCGGAAATACTCGCCAAGCTTGTCGAGCACAGTGATACTTGGGTGAGTACCGAGCCCATTCGCTCATCACTATTAACCATAAAATAAAAACTTAAAAATTAAAGTCATCTTCACTAGAGAAGACACATGTTAGGAAATCGGCCAAAGTTCGATCAGGTATTGCGTTTCCACCAGTGTATTTTTTAGGACTTTGGCTAGGATAATGGTGCTGTATGAGGAGTGGGGGGACTTGTTTGATGAGGGGAGGGGTTGGGGAGAGGTCTGTGGAGCGGCGGACTGTCATTCTTCTTTTTTTTTTTCCTTAACTTAATGTGTGGAGAATCGGGGCTCAGAAGCCATCCACAATAGCCAGACACAAGAGCTGAGACTCTGCTGTATCCAGGGCTCCTTATTGGAAAATCGAATCTTTTCCGGTACTACCATGCTACATAAAGCAGGCCACATCTGAGCTTGTAGTCATTTTTCACTGAGATTCTGCAGTATCCAGGGCTCCACATTAGAAAATATATTTTTTTCCGGTACTACCATGCTACATAAAGCAGGCCACATCTGAGCTTGCAATTGTTTTGCGCTGAGATTCTGCTGTATCCAGGGCTCCACATTAGAAAATCAGATTTCTTCTGTTACTACCGTACTACATAAAGCAGGCCACATCTGAGCTTGTAGTTATTTTGCACTGAGATTCTGCTCTATTCAGGGCTCTACATTAGAAAATCAATTTTTTTGTTGCCAATAGCGTGCTCCAGCCATATTACAAAGCAAATAAATACTTATTTGTAATTTAGTGACAGGTGACTGCCAAATCTGGGCATAGGTTTGTTAAACAGCTGATTTAAAGAGGGGAAGAGTACATCCAACATGAGTGGGAAAAAGCGAGGTGGAAGGGGGAATAGGCTTGGTGTTCAAGGTGTACGTGGGGTAGGTGGTAATGTTAGTCAAAGCTCTACTGAACAAACACCGTCACATCCTATCCAAAAACAATTGAAAACTTGTTACTGGACGGGCTACTCCACTCCCTTTCTTTAGCAGCTGCACAGCGGTATGCCTTGTAGATGAGGGCAGAAAGAGCATGTGCTCCAGTGGATGGCATGCGCTGCATCAAGTGGCCTCTCTTCCTCTTCCTCCACCTCAACATCACACACAGTACAGTCCTCAGAAGTGGCACCCCAATTACCCTTGTTTCCATCCCTCCACCCCCCCCCCATTACATCTCGCTGACTGGGCACTGGGTGACTGGTGGCTGTGAGGGCAGGCGGAGAAGGGTCTGTTCCACAAGTTTTGGAATCCCCAAGGCTCGTGAGACTAACCTCTGTATGTTAACACTTCCTCCACTGCTTCTGCCTCCTCTAGGGCGCTGAACCTGTGCCTTAATGAGTCACTCATTCCAACAGTGCAGAGATAATCCCCCCCACCTCCATACTGCGCAGCTAGGGCTCACAGCAATCAGGCAGTGTTAAAATTAATATGCCATGGAGATCACAGTCATACAGCTCAAGAGCTGTGGCCAGCTATCCAGGCCAAGTTTGAGCAATGGCTTTCTCCACTGAACCTGAAGCCAGAGAAGATCGTGTGCGATAACGGTGCAAACCTGGTGGCAGCGCTATGCCAGGGCAACCTCACACATGTACCTTGCATGGCTCATGCCCTCAACCTGGTGGTACAGCAATTTCTCCGCCACTATCCCTGCTTGGATGCGCTGCTGCAGAAAGCACTGTCCCTGTGTGCTCACTTCCACCATTCGCATCCCATGGGTCATCGACTTGCACGAGTACAGAGGTCTTTGGACATACCAGTTAACTGGTTAATATGCGATGTGCCAACACAGTGGAATTCCACTCTGCACATGTTGCAGCAGCGCTGAGCCCCAACGCAGTATCTCATTTTGCATAGCCTGGGCCAACGCAGTACGGACGTGGTGCAAATCACACTTGCGGAATGGGCATAGATTAAGGACCTCCGTACCCTTCTGCAGTTTTAAATGGCTAAGATGGTTAGTGCTGACGATGCAGTCATCTACATGCTGGAGCACACTTTGAATAGTCTGTGAGAGGAGGTGGTGGTCCCAGAGGAAGTGATAACGTCTCTAAGTTCCAGACGGCCATCACACAGGCGGGAGCCAAGGGAGTGTGGATTACAGCGATCGAGGGGGACTCGTGGCACCAGACAAACTGTTAGTGAAGGAGCAGAGGAACAAATGGAGAACGACGAGGAAGGAGGAAAGAGGTGATGGGCAAGCAACAGTCAGGAAATGAAGAGGATAATGATCCGTGGTTAGCAGGAGGGGACGGAGGAAGCAAGCTTCAGTGTTACCCAACCACCAATACACCATGGGCTTGGACCTCATGGAAGAGCCCGATGTAACAGGGGCCAGGGAGGTAGTCAGTGGCGAGGGATGCTGTTTTCTTCTTCACCCTGTCCCGCTACAGGAAAATAGGGACCCGTGTGTTCCTGGGTGTGTGTGGTGTGCTGTGGTGGTCTCTACTCACGGTCATACTCGGTTCTTTTAGGTGCAGTTAATCTGAGCCTTGAATAAGAGAAGACACAGTTCTTTAAAAAACAACACAGTCCGGTTTACCTCGCCTGTCTGGCCTTGAAGACAGGTAGGATTACAGAAACAATGCAAGTTGCATAACAACATTTTAAGGCTGAGCTAGTCCTGACACGTTCAATAATGCCTACCAGCTGGAAGAGACGAGAGTCCTCAAATTGACTACTTGAGTATAGGTTGTACTGTAGTATGCCTGTTGCTGTTAATCCTCCATATCTTCCCCACACACACCAGTCCTCCTGCTTTGCTCCTAGCACATCTGTCCTGTTTGGCGGACTTTTCTTAAATAAAACATGGCCGACACCAACTCCCAGTAATTCCTCAGTCTTAACTGTCACACTAAGGGCGGCCCAAACCAGTTAACCCTGTGTGCCCCAACTGACAATGGTAAGGTAATATAAATCTGTAACTCTGCTGCCATCTAATGGCCGTATCATAAATAATACATTTTAAGAGGACTCCAACACACATAGTTACTAAAACAGTTCTATAGGTTAGTGGAGTAGGAATTCTCACACCGACATGATTCCCCTATTGTTAGGATTCAAAATAGTGCTGACTACTGGGTTGTTACTCTGTTAGAACCAAGGCACATGAGTATATTTTGCCAGATGCTGGGTTTGGACCCTTTTAGGTTTTGGTTTTCAAAAATGGAACAGTGGCCTGAACTCACCTGTCACACCTTGAAGGTTATATCATGCCCGGCAGCCAGCATTCGCTCAGAACATGTCTTCAGTGCTGCTGGTGGTGTCCTGACAGATAAGAACATCGGGCTGTCCTCTGAAAGTGCAGACCGCCTAATTTTCATAAAGATGAACAAGTAATGGATCTCCAAGGACATTTGTGCCCCAATCGAAGACTAGGCGATAGTGTAGTTTTTAGTATTCTGCATTAATCTCACGTTATTGCAGTCTGTGACATCTTTGTCATGGCTTCTGTTGCTCCTAATGTTACCAAAAATTTTTTTTGAAATGTGAAGATTCCCGGTCGGGTTTCCATCTAGTGCATTTCCTGTAGCTAGCTTTCTCAATTCATATCTATGGAGCCTCGTTCTCCGTCTCATAGACTTACATTGGAAAAGCAGCACCACCCACTCCCCCCCCATGAGCAAGTAAAGCTGAAGTGGTCACATGGCCCAGAAGATGACTGAAGCACCACTGTAAACCAAGGAACACTAAATTGGTATTTTAATACACTTACACTTCATTGTATACATAATTAGGAGGGATTAGGGACATTTTTTGCTGAGACATCTAAATTAATTAAATATAGTGCAGAGATTAGTTTGCTGCTCAAGATTCAGAACCCGCATATTATATAGTAACTTTGCTATGCCTCTTCTGTGGCTGGTGGTGCTGTGACTATAGACATGGAAACCAGTTAGGCCCTTTAGGTAAAGGTGTTAGCCTTTGACCTTGCCACATTTAACGTTCCTAACTCTGCAGGATATTGCTAGTAGTGTTTTGATCAAATATTTTAATCGCTATGTGCTTAATATTTTAGTTTATTTGTAAGACATCAGTGACACATCTGAAGACCATTAGGAAGTGCATCATCAATTTTTAGCCAGATATCATATCTTTCCAACTCCATCAGTGAATCAGTTTTTGAAAAGAGGGTAATAGCCATGAACAATAAGGGCTCATGCAGACGCCCATACATAATGAACCGCAATGCAATTTGGTCACAGGTCTCCCAACCAAAGCATGACTGCTTCATTAAGTTTCTGTGAAGCAGTCACACTGGTCAGCAGACCCACAACAAAGAGTCTCAAGACTCTAGCAAGCCATTTAAAAGTCATTGAACATTTGGTTATATTTGCATGCATTCAAAGCTCTGATGTGTTTGACTTCAGAGAGAAGTTTGATAGATTTCAGATGATTAAATCATTTCTGTCAAACATCAAGCAGCACTTTTGCAGAAAATATAAATGCCTAGAAACAAAAATATCATGTCAAACAGAACAAAGTTTACAGTGAACCATAAATGTGACCAAAGTTGTCTTATTTTACATTGGGTGCAGATTTACACCTTTTCAACCCCATCTCTGATCTTTGTGTTCTGGAGCAGCCCAAACATCATCCTTTGTAAAGCTTTTACCTCAGTCATTTGGAGTCTTCAGAGACATCTAGAAAATGGGATTGTGCTTGCTCCATGGCTTTAAATCCATACAGCACACAAAAAGGGTTTATAACCAATCGACAGGGAGGGAATAACAAAAGTCAATATCTCAAGAGATTGCAATAGGGTCCTTGCTACTTCACATGAAGTGCAGACTCCTAAGAGAAGGCAGATTTGGTTATATCTTGACAATCAAAATACATGGCACAGGAGGAGGAATTGTTCTACTGTAGTTCTAACAGCTGTCAGGCTGCAGAGTTGGACCAGGCCAGTTGCTCATGTCAGACATTTATGGCATATCAACATGCATCCAACCCACTTATCACAGCAGATGTGAACAGAGCGAATGGAAAGTGATCAAATGAAATCTAACTTGTATGGAAACTCTGGACGGAGGTGGCAAGAAAAGCCATCTCCCCTCACTGATCTATAAACACGCAATTTTGAGACCCTCGATTCATGATCTGTAGGTGCACTAATGGTAAGACCACCACTGATCATACATTTATTACCTAAACTATGTACATGCGATGTGTTTCTCCAGTAGAAGTTAAGTGAAAATAGTGATGTATAGAAAGGATAGGAAAGAAGCAAGAATAAAGAATGCCACATCCATTATGGCAAGTTATTTGTTTGATGGGTCCATTAAAATGGATTTTTCCCTGACCCAACTTGTGAAAACAAAGATATTTGCACAGAATACTGTATCATATTACACCACTGACACGCAACTGAAACATGACAAAGTGACTTCACATACCATGACAGGAATGTTATTTATTTTTAAAAAACACTACACAATTTAACAGTATTAAAAAGTCAGCAGCTGCCACAAAATATTATATTTATTGCATTGAACACAGCATAATAGCAGCTTTGTTGCACCCTTCATTTGTTTGCAAGTTAGAATAGAACAGGAAAAAGGTTGCCTACTTCAACCAGAGTTCAGATAACCCCAAAAAGCATAGAGAGGCTGGAGTACGGATTCAATAGACGGCATTTGCTTCATAGCCTATGCCTTCTACTAAATCTGTACCTCGCTCTATGTGCATGCAGCTGCGCAGCCATGCACTTTTGGAGGTCTATTACACAACAGATGGAGCCTGCGAAATATGAAATATCAGGAAGAATGTTTAGTTACTGTTTAATATAAAAAGGTCACAATTAATAGAATCCTCTTTAGTTTCAGGACACTGCTAACATTAGTTTAAAATAGCTGAGAAATTGTGCACGGCGTAGACATTTTTGGAATTCGTGTACAAAAGTAGTTATAATCTGTGAACAAGTAGAGATCTATAAAAAGTGAAAAGTGACAGGCAGGTGAGAGTGCAAAAGCTAAATTGCCAAAATAAGGTGAAATTAGAAAGTATATCAAATTACCATGATATGAACACTGCATTATCCCAGGGTTTCTGAAGAAATCTAGATTTACTTTGTTTAAACTGCATAAAAAAATTGCTAAGCCTGAATGGAGAGTATTCCTAATACATCTATGATTCTCTACAGATTTACATCCATCCATAATTGTAAAGTGAGAAAGAAGCAGGAAGCCCATCTCCACACAATGGAATGGTTATCATCTACTCCCACACATGCAGATAATGTCAGATATCAGGTAGGTGCTCTTCTCCTGCAGGATCAGACATGCATGCTCTAGTACATCATAGAACAGAGGTACATTCAGAAGAAACATTTGGTCATACATTTTCTTTGGACTTACTCCTAATGGGAACAATTCAATATGACAGTGTGTGAACTAATTTCCAGGTCTGTTAACAGATGAATATGGCAGCCAGTATTCTGCCCATAGAATATCAGACTATTGCACCTTAAAAGCATAGCAGTTTGTTAAGGCCACATGGCGGCTGTATTACAATGCTGGAGGGCTGAGAATTGTATCTGAACGGCTGTTAGATCAAAATAAAAATCCAAGATGATCAATCTGCAGTTAGGGAGGAATAGTTGTCACAATTATAAATCCTGGGCATAGATCTCAAATTAAATGTTTACAGTGACATTCCTATCACAATCCCTTTCAGTGCACCTATCAAACGGATATAAATGTTACCATTGTGTTGTCTTTGTCCACCACCATTTGATCAGATTTCAAAACCTATTCCCTATTTATTAAGTAAGACCGTAATATCATGCTGTAGCATTGGGCTGATGTCATCATGGCGCTGGCATTTTACGTACAAGTCTTTGCACCACTTCAAACCTTTGCTTTGCAACGCAAGGTATACCTTTGGTTGTGATCAGATGGAGTCTCAGATTGAGTATTTCCATTTGCATCTGAAACTAGTCATGAATGTACTGTTTAGAACAAAATCTTGTGTATAAAATACCTAAACAGTTAATTCTATAAGGACAAGTACATGATATTTTTCTTTAAGACTAAATCATCCCAGATTTATCAAATTGTGCCAACAAAATATACCACAAAGATATTAGACTATTAGACTTAAATATTGCATTAATTCTTACTCTTAAATGTGTAAACACCGCAAACAGACAAAAAACAAAACAAAAACACCTAATGTGGAATTTCTTCCTTGCTAAAGATTACTCTCCTATACATAAAATTTTGCCTACAATTTCTGATCAGACGACTTAATGCTATGAAAGCAGATCTAGGACATTTAGGCTGTGTGCCCACGATGCGTTTTTGGTGCGTATTTTGGTGCGTATTTGCAGCACGTAAACACTCCAGAAACGCATTGCATACCTTATCCCATGACTTCCTATGACATTCTGCAAGTTCTGTGCACATGGTCTGTATTTTTTCTGTGCAGATTTAACTCGCAGAAAAAAATACAGACATGACCAATTCTTGTGCGTTTCTGCCTATACAATGCATTGGAAAAACGCATCAGTGTTGCTAAATTCCTGCAATGGTGTCCAGTCTACAGGTACACCAGTACAATTGGGTAAAGTAGTACATTTATTCTCATTGCTTCTTAAACTTACTAAAATACAAATGAGTACTATATTAATATCTGTATGCTAGACAAATATGATCATTTTATAAGGTTTACTTTCAGAGGCTAGAATGTCACCCTAGTAAAATGAGGATGTGAGATGCTCTCAATAGATCACAGAAATATTAGACTGTTCAGTAATTTAGGAAACACAATGAATGCATACCAAGTATGGTGTTTAACCCAAAAAGTGCCCCTAAATTCAATATTACAGCTGGGTTTCAACATTTGGGAACAAAATTATGGCAAAACAGGGAGAAATTTCTACAGCAAGTCAGGCAGTCTCTTAAAATATATCTTGCTGAGGTCTGCAAGCACTTAGACTTATCATAGATGGTGTCCATCCACTTGAATGATTAGGAGTCTACAGTTTTATTAATTGCCCCTCGCCTTCATCTGTGCTTGTCTGAAGATCTAATTCTGGCTGAGGTAAATCAATGGTCTCATTCAAAGCTCCGGAATCTAGAGAAAAGAGGGATAAAAAGTCTAGTTTACATTGCAATCCCAGTGCAAGATGGAGAAAGACAGATTTTAGTAAGACCTTACCTGTAAAATCCTTTTCAGCGAAGGAAGGAAGGAAGGGAGACACAGATCCATTACTAGTGGGTAGGCGGAGCCCCACAGGATAGTTCACCTCAGATTACAAAAAGTGACGACTGGCCCCTCCAGCTTAGGCTCCTCCTACTCCCATGTTCCTCAGTCCGTACACAAGCTAAGGAAGAGCAGACACCACCAGCGGAACAACAGAACCCCTTCCAAAAAAAATTCAGAAATGCGAGAGAACAGGTTATGCATATAACAGAAAACACACAGTCCCAGGCACTACTCACTGGACCTGACAACTGCGATGAGCTGGCAATGCTGGAACAGAGCCCTAGCGCGCCAACCCCAACCCAGATGACCGCCAACAGAGAGGAGTCGCGCCGCATCTGGAAAACAATAATGCACTTCTGCCATGGGAGGGTGCTGTGTCTCCCTTCCTTCCTTCGCTGAAAAGGACTTTACAGGTAAGGTCTTACCAAAATCAGTCTTTCAGCAGAAGGGAAGGAAGGGAGACACAGATCCATTACTAGTGGGACGTCCCAAAGCAGTCCAGAACTCAAGGGTGGGAAACCGTGGCAGTATCGCCAACACCCCAACAACTTAGGCAAGCGCGCAACAAGCGCCAAAACTAGATAAAGAGAACCTAAACCACCGCCGCCTGCAGGACCCTGCGTCCCAAGGCCGCATCGGCGGAAGCACTCACGTCCACTTTATAAAATTTAGTAAAAGTGTGAACGGAGCGCCAGGTAGCCACCCGGCAGAGCTGCGCTGCCGAGGCCCCCTGACGAAAAGCCCACGACGAACCAACAGCTCTCGTGGAATGAGCTCGAACCTTAACCGGACAAGGCTCGCCCTTAAGCCGGTACGCCTCCAGGATAGCCGAACGTATCCACCGAGCTATAGTGTCCTTGGAAGCCAGCTGACCACGCCGACGACCAGCAGGAATCACAAAAAGATAGTCCGACTTCCGAAACCCTTGCGTGATAGTAAGATAGAACTTCAATGCCCGCACCAAATCCAACGAGTGCAAGGCCCGCTCCTTTGGACTCTTCGGTTTCGGACAGAGGGAGGGCAACACGATGTCCTGATTGACGTGGAACCGCGACACCACTTTAGGCAAAAAAAAAAAAAATCTCCACGGGTACGAAGCACCACGCGATCCGAGTGGAACTCCAGAAAAGGCGAGCAAGACAGTGCCGCCAATTCAGAAACCCTTCTCAAGGAGGTGACCGCCACCAGGAATGCCACCTTCCAAGAAAGCAAGTAAAGCGTAGCTGAATCCATAAGCTCAAACGGCCCATGCTGAAGAGCCTCCAAGACTAGATTGAGACGCCAGGGAGCCACAAACGCCCTCCGAGGCGGAAACGGACGTGCAACCCCGCAAAAAAACGAAAGCACATCCTTGCGCGAGGCAATAGCCTTCCGAAAAAGCACGGATAGTGCAGATACCTGACCCCGCAAGGTACCAACTGCCAGACCCTTGGTCAAACCACATTGCAGAAAAGCCAAGAAGTTGGGAATGGAAAAAACCCTCGGGTTCCTTGATGATCCAGAATACCATGAATAGAAGGCCTCCCAAGTTCTGTGATAAATTCTAGTCGTAGCTGGACCTCTGGCTGCCCGCAAGGTGGCAATGACCTCGGTCGAAAACCCACGACGGATCAAGATCTCGGTCTCAAGTGCCACGCCGTCAAACGAAGCGACTTCAGGTCCGGATGGCGAATGGGCCCTTGGGTTAACAGGTCCGGGAGAAGAGGCAGTGGAAACGGAGGCGCCACCAGAAGAGACACCAGCGTTGAATACCACGCCCTCCGCGGCCAATCCGGCGCCACCAAAATCGCCGGAATTCGTTCGAGTTTGATCCGCCGGATCACCAGAGGAAGCAAGGATACCGGCGGAAACAAGTAAAATCAGCTTGAACTGGTCCCACGGGGCCACTAGAGCATCTACCGTCACAGCCTCCGGGTCCCTGTACCTGGACATGAACGTCGGAATCCTGGCGTTCAGCCTGGATGCCATCAAGTACACTTGGGGAGTCCCCCAACGGGAGCACAGCAGTGCAAAAACTTCCGGATGAAGACTCCATTCTCCGGGATCCACCTGCTCGCGACTGAGGAAGTCCGCCGTGATATTCAGCACTCCTGGGATGTGAATCACGGAGATGGCTGGAACCCTGGACTCGGCCCATACCAGGATCCGAGAGACCTCCATCATGAGTCTGGAACTCCTCGTCCCGCCCTGATGGTTGATATACGCGACAGCTGTCGCATTGTCCGTCTGAATCCGGACCGGCAGACCGCTCAAAAGGGACCGTCCAATGTTGGAGGCAGAGAAATATCGCTCTCAACTCCAGGATGTTGATCGGCAGAGACGACTCCTTTGACGACCAGACCCCCTGAACCCAGAGATCGTTCCAAACCCCCCCCCCCCCCCCCAACCAGACAGGCTGGCATCGGTGGTAATGACCTTCCACCGTGGGAGAAGAAATGATTTCCCCAGGGATAAAGCCTCCGGACGTAACCACCATCCAAGAGACTCTCGCACCCTGCGGTAGATACCGACACAGCGATCTAGCGAAGCCGGCGATCGATCCCAACGGGTCAGAATAAGATCTTGGAGACCCCGGGAATGAAATTGTGCAAACAGTACCGCTTACATTGCGACCACCATCAGACCCAGAAGGCGCATACACTTCCGAAGGGACATCGCCATCGCCGACCTCATAGCCTGGACATGGTGACGAAGGTTCGCTTGTTTGTCCGGAGGCAGGGACACCACCGCTCGTACCGTGTTGAAATGCATCCCCAAGAACAGGATTGACTGCGACGGCTCCAATGACGACTTCTTCCAATTGACCAGCCACCCGAAGTCCTCCAGGTGCTGAAGGGAGAGATCGCGAGCTGTCACCGCCTCCTCCGCTGTGGGCGACACAATTAACAGGTCGTCCAGGTAGGGGAGAATCATAACCCCTTGCCCTCGAAGGAGCGCCATGAGCGGCGCCAGAATCTTTGTAAAAACCCTGGGCGCCGAGGCCAACCCGAATGGTAGGGCCACAAACTGGTAATGGGCCTGACCTATGGCGAAAGGCAGGAAGCGCTGGTGAGCCCTGCCGATCGGGACATGCAAATAGGCGTCGCGGATGTCGATCGACACCAAGAAATCACACTGCGACAGGGCCGACACGACAGAGCGGAGAGACTCCATACGGAATTTCCGGGTCCGGACATGAACATTCAATTCTTTGAGGTCTAGAATGGGGCGAAACTTGTCCTCTTTTTGGGGACCACAAAAAGGTTGGAGTAAAACCCCCTTCCCTGGTCCTCCGGCGGAACCGGAACCACCACACCCTGCTGCAGAAGAGAGTCGACCTCCCGCAGTAGTGCGGCAGCCATCTTGGGCTCGGACGGGATGTGTGACTGACAAAACCTGTCCGGGGGTCGAGAATGGAACTCTATGAAATAGCCTGCCGACATAACCCGCGTCACCCAGGCGTCCGATACGTGGGACGCCCAAATCGACTCGAATTGTAGCAGACGACCTCCCACCCGAGAGCCCTTGAGAGGGTTCCTGGCGTCAGTCCGCCTTAGTGGGCTTTTGGTCAACCTCCCGTTTGTCCTGACGGAAATGTTTCCAGGGAGTACGGGATTTCTGGGTGGTCTTTTTTCCGGAAGACGAGGGACGACCCGATCTCGAAGAGGGCTGACCGAACCGTCCCCTGTGCCAAAAGGACCGACGACCACTACCGGCACTTGACTTGCCAGACGTAGAAGCCGCTGCTTTCCGCTGCGGCAAAGCCGAATCCTTGGCCTTGGCAATCAGCTCCGTTAGGTCCGAACCAAAAAGCTGACCGCCCTTGTACACCAGACTCAGCAAATCTTGTTTGGATACTGTGTCTCCAGTCCACTGTTTAAGCCACAGTGCTCTCCTGACTGACGGCCGAGGATTGAGCCCTGGACAGAACCGAAGTAGTGTCCAGCACTGCGTCCCTGCCATATCGGGCCGCCTCTTCCAACAGCTGGAAGAGCCTTTCCACCTCAGACAGCGGAGTCCCATCTTGCCACGCCGTCCGAAGCGGATCCAACCACCGCAGAGAAGCCTCACCAGCCCACATGGCCCCCAAGGCCGCTCGGAATCCATGACCCGCGGCCTCGTAGATGGACTTCGCCGCTAACTCCGTCCTTCTGTCCAGCGGTTCCTGTAGACTCGCCTTCCCTTTAACAGGAAGCAAAGAGGATTTGCTGAGCTGAGACAATGGCACGTCCACTTCAGGAGAGGGGACCCAATTAGCGATAGCCTCTGTGGAGCAGGGATACAGGGCATCAAAAAAAAAGCATCCCCTGGAAGCGTTTATCCGGACACAGGCGTTCCTTCTCCACCGCCTCGTTAAGTTCATCGTGCAGCGGCAGCGTCCAACGAGCCGGACGTGACTCCTGATACAGCCGGGCCGACTTGCCAGGGCGCCTCGTCCCCTCTTCAGACAGCTGTAATGCTTCAAGCATAGCCCCAATAAAAGCGTCCACGCGGCCCGAAAGCGAAGCAGAGCGTCCCTGCCGATCCTCTTCATCAGAATCGGAGATCTCACCAGCAGAGTCTGTCGGTGATTCCGAAGCCTCCGACGCACTGCGCGGAGGAGACAGCGCCACCACAGGCCTGTGGCGCTTCTTGCCTCGTGATGTCGGTTGTGACTTAGCTGATACCCAATGACCCAGGTGGTCAGACAGACTGTCAATGGAGCGAGTGAGCGCCTCCACTTTAACATCACCGAGACCCCCGACCAGTGTCGAACCTGACGCCGTCGAAGACCCCGGCGTATCAGATACGCGTGACCGATCCTGAAGCGGACCGGGAGAGAGATCCGCGCCCCATGGTCCCTGATCCGACATGCCCCCATACGGTTGCGAGCGTCGCGGATAATGCGGTAATAACCCCTTACAATGGGTACAGTAACCGAGGATGTGTGATTCCACTACCACAGCCTATTCCTACACAAAAAAACCCCAAGCACTGAAGGGTTAAAGCTCTTCCTTAGAGGGAGAAGAGCTACCCCAGCTGCCTGCAGAGCAAAAGTTAACCTAACAGACTAGGGTGATGCACCCCGTGATCCCAGAAGCATGCACATCCAGAAAGGGTTAACAGCCCTGATGAGACCAGACCCCCAGAAGGGGTTAATGCTGCTGACCACGCAATACACCTTTGCCTTAAAAGGACAGAGGAGTGCGAGTCCCAGAGCCTCCTCAGCGGGGAGGTAGCACACCCTGTCTGCCTTAACAGGCCAGCAGTAAGGAGCTCTGCGCTGCAATAGTGAGAAAAAGAAATCTTCTGCCTTAAAAGGCAGAAGTGACTCACCAGCTGGCCACGGCGACTGCTCTTCCCGGTGTCTGGTGTAGAGAGCGGGGAACAGGGAGCAGGAGGTTGCACGAGGCAATGGACGCCGGCAGAAGGCCCTGGAAGAAGAAGGGGCTGGGTCAGCTCCAGCGCACGCTTTCCTGGCGCTTCCTGTCTGAGCTATGATGACAGGCAGCAAAAAGACGTGAAGCCACGCCCCCTGCATAATAACGGAGCCCGCGCTCCTCCGTCCCTGCTCCCCTGCCAGCAGAGAATTACACAAACACCTGCAGCGGTGATATCCCAAGGACAAAACAGCAGTCACCACATGAAACAGTAACAGCGGCTGCCGCCGCAGCCGCTAAAGCACTCAAACCTTGAGAGCACTTACCCAGCTGAGCGCCACAGGGACCCCCAGGGATGTGTGGCACCGTGGCCCTTTGCTCCCCCCCACGGCGGAGCGCACAGGGACCCCCTGAAGCGGAGTGCGTCTCCGCCAGGAAGCGCCCTGTATCCCCCGGGGCCGGGAGGCTTCTGCGGGGACCTCCTTAGGGGGTACGCAGATCTGCCAGGGGAGGGTCAGGGGTCCCAGCAGCGCCGAGACCCCCTGAGACCTCTAGACCACGGGGGGTCCAAGTCACCGGAAATGTAAATTAAAAAATTCTTCTGAGGAGCTGCAAAGGCAGCGACTATCCTCTGCAACCTCAAATTTTAGACTGAAGGACATGGGAGTAGGAGGAGCCTAAGCTGGAGGGGCCGGTCGTCACTTTTTCTAATCTGAGGTGAACTATCCTGTGGGGCTCCGCCTACCCACTAGTAATGGATCTGTGTCTCCCTTCCTTCCCTTCTGTTGCTGAAAAAGCATAGCGTGATCATAGGGCACTCTTTATATTTACTTCATGGTTTCCAATTTTTAACAAAAAGTAAAAACACATTGGGTTCAATTTATTAAATCGGGCATTGTGCATGCCAGTCTTCATGAACTAGGTGCATTTCACTCCAGCAGTCCCCATCATTAAGAAACACACCCAATTTAATGAATTAGGAGCATCTTACAACTGGTGTACGCCACTGCCAGAAAGTTTAGTCCAATTGGGTACTAGAGTACATTTATGTAAAAAACGTGCACAACTTTTTGGTGGTGCAAGTTTTTATTAGATGAGTGGGCTTAGCCATGCCCCTCCCAGTTTGGCATAGCTGTCCAAGACTGGTGTAAAAACGCCAACATTTTAAAAAAAGTTGTGCAACATTTGAGAGAGTATTATGCCATTGTGTGGCCCATCACATGACTGATACCAACATCTCCCAATTGACCCTACTGAGATACATTGCATGCACAAAAGTATTAGGACAGACTTCAATTAAACTTAGGTTGATCATTTAAAGAAATTACCACAGGTGTATAAAATCCATTCCCCTTAGTCTGCCTTTACGAACTCTAAAGAGCCAATCGAATTTGAGAGTGGTATTGTATTAGGATGCCACCATTTTAAACAAGTCAGTTCATAAAATTTCACCCCTCCTAAAATCTATACCACAATCAAATGGAAGTCTTCAAACAGAGGCTGGACAGACATCTGTGTGAGATGGCTTAGTGAATCCTGCACCGAGCAGAGTGTTGGACACTGGCCATGGAGATCCCTTCCAACTCTAACATTCTATGATTCTATGGAATGGTATTATTGAACAATGGAAGTGTTTAGAAACCTCAGAAACTCAGCCATGATGTAGTAGACTACATACAAAGCGGGGACACAGAGTGCTGAGGAGTATAGTGTAGAAAGTTGTCAACGCCCTGCTAACTGCATTGAAAACATGATCTGGAAAGTGAAAAACAGCACTTCTCCAAACCCAGACATGTATATCAGACTGCAGGATCGAGAACGATACCTGCCTAACGGCAATGTGCCGCCTTTAATCTTTGAGGACTGACCATGTCATTGAGCTTATTTTCAGGAGATGATCTAGGCTCATTAGTGCAAATGATGTCTTCATATGCTGAAGCACCATGATATAAATTTATGGGAATTTGGAGAAGGTCCTTTTCTGTTCCAGCACGATTGTGACCCAGAGTAAAAAGCAAATACCAAAAAAGGCATAGTTGGGTGAATTTGATGTGGTAGAACTTTACTGGACCACAGATACCAGACTTCAATCCAAAATACCTTTGAGATGAACTAGAACGAAGATTGTGTGAGCCAATTGGTCAAACGCTCTTCTGGATAAATGGGCAAAAATTCCCACAAAGACACCAAAATCTTGTAGAAAACCTTCCCAGAAGAGTGGAAGCTTTTAAGGCAGCAAAGGTGGGAGCCAATTCCATATTAAGGCTTTTGGATTTAAGAAATTTAGAATGGGATGTCTTAAAAAGCTTACATCAAGGTGCAGGTGTCCCAACACTTTTGTCCGTGCAGTATATCTTGGTCTGTCTCAGCAAGACTAGCACTGCATAAAGCAAATGTTTTTTCTATCAAATATACCTCCAAGGCAAGCAACTAGTAGCACTGAAAACATACCCGGTCCCCAGAAAACAACACTGAAAATAAATCTCTGAAATAAGGATTCAATAGTAACAAAGTTTAAAAAGTCAATCCCAACAAGAGCAAAGGAAACTCACCTCGAGAATCAAACACATCTGCAAGTTCCTCTGGGCGCCTCACTTGGACATCTTCAGCAGGAGAGAAAGAAATAAGCTGCGGGAGAGAAAACCTTCTTCCTTTTGGTGATGGGGTCATTAAATGTTCCAAGTTCAAGGCTAAACCTTTGTCTAAAGGACTAAACACATTCCCAGAGTCTGTAAGCAAATTGGATTCAGATTTATGCTTGCCAAACTTGCATGAAGGGACCTGAGAATCAGTCTCCTCCAATAAAGATGCAGAAAAAGTCTTTTTTAGAGCTTCATATCTGGAGCGTATAGAGTCAATGTCCAGTTTGCGCTCCCCACTATTGTCAGTATTAGAAAACAGTTGCTCGCATCTTGAAATGTTCTTGTGCGTTACTGGAGCCTCAAGACTAGTTGTACTGTTAAGACTTACATTCCCAGCTCCTTCTGGAAGTGTTTCATGCAGTATACCAAACTGGATCTCTTCACGACTGTCTAAGCAATTGTCATCTGCCATGTTTGAGGAATTCCAAGATAAAGTTGTGTGAGCAGAAGCATTTTCCAGTTGAAGAGAAGATAGAATTGTGCTGTCCACTATTTTTCTGGATGTCTGGCTTTCCAATAAATGGGTTTGGTCCTTTTCTATAAGCGGAGAAAACATGCTTGACTCCTCACACTGCTTTAAGTTGTTATTTTCTGGCAGTGGTGCCCTTGTGGGTGAATGCAATGCACTTTGATTAACAGCGGCCTCTGGAAGTGAAGAAGCCATTAAAGCAGTAGTGGCATTTGGTGGGCCTGGTGACTCATTCTGTTCAGACAGATGAGAGGTAGACAAGAAGCAAGCCATGCTAAGGTCTATTTGGCTGCAGTGTGCGGATTCTGCTTCAGTAGGGGACTCTGTGTCCCGAACTTCCAATGGACTAGACACATCAGAAAATTCTTCAGTTTGGATAGCTTTTCTCCAAGATGTACGAATATCTGAAACTGAAAAGATAATGGCTTTAACTCCTTAAGGATGTAGCCAGTTTGGGCTTTCATAACCAAGCCCCATTTTTCAAGTCTGGCATGTGTCACTTTGTGGTAATAACTCTGGAGTAGGTCTACATAGCCAAGCGATTCTGAGGGCTTGTTTTGTGACAAATTTTACTTGGTGTTTGTGGTAAATTTAGGATGATATTTTTATGAAAATATCTGAAATTTGCTGAAAAATTCAGAATTTGAATAAACTCCCATATGTCTACTTTACATCACCATTTTTAAAACACCCTTTCATTCTGATAGAACATTAGGTTTTAGAAAACCTTTTTTTTCCTTCTCCCCTTAAAAAGTTTAAAAAAACTGTTGTTTAGGGGGGGGGGGGGCAGGGGTGATTACTTTACTTTTGAAATAATTTATGAGGAGGAGTCTAGGTGTCTAAAAACCCCAAAACAAGACCAGGTTTTAAAAATCTGCACCCCTCATGGTAATCAAAACTGCATTGATGAAGCTTGTGTTAACGGACGTGAAATTCATGAAGGGTTAAAGTTGAAATAAAGTTTAAAAGTACATTTCTTCCACGTAAAATGTTTTAGCACAAATTTTCCAATAGCGGTAAGTTATGGGTGCATTTTCTTTTATTACATGATTTCTCAAAAACGCATCAATGCCTCATATGTGGTCACAAACAACTTTTGGGAACAAAGCACGGCTTGGAAGGCAGGATGTGTCATTTGACTTTTTGAGGACAAATTTGGTTGGAATAATTTGTGGACTCCATGTCAAATATGCAGAATCTGAAGTGTCAAAATGCAGAACACTAAAGGTGACCCCATTTTGGAAACTACACCCCTCAAGACATTTCCAACTAGGTGGGTAGTGAGTATTCTGTGCCCACAGGTTTCAATGGATTTGGTAACATTGGAAATTCAATTTTTAATAAAAATGTAGCAATGGACAGAGTTCTCTTTCACAAAGGGCATCAGTAGAAGATCAACCAAAGAGTTTGTAATACAATTTCTCCTGAGTACATCAATAACCCATATGTTGCCACCAACTGCTATTTGGGCACCTAGCTGGGTTTAGTAAAGTAGGAGCGCCATTTAGTTATTAGAGCTCAGATGCAGACCTCTGTCACATTTCCAGGGCCCCAGAGATGTCAGAACAGCAGAAAAAAAAACAAACTTACACCATTTTGGAAACTAAACCACTAATAAGAAGTATTCATCTAGGGCAGACCTGGGCTCAAGAGAGGGGCTCAAAAACAGTGGAGCACAGGCCATGCCCTCTCCCACACAGCATCCTGATATCACGGATATCTGTGCCCTCACGATGCAGATAGCGGTGGATACATAGGTGGAGGACGGGGCCGCAGGCTCCTCCTTCCACCAATCAGCGTGTGCAACAGACAGACGTGATGATATCATTACATCGCATCTGCCGTGCACAAGAGACTGATGCAGAGCCCCGGGAGCGAGAGGGGTTTTCTTTTTTTGGTATGTATGGGGATGTGTGCCTCTAGAGAGGATATGTGAGGTCTCATACTGTATATAGGGGGGCTATGTGGAGGTGTCACTATATGTGGGCGATCATTCTTTATATAGGGGGAGCTGTGTGTGGGCTCATACTGTATATAGGTGAGCTGTGTGGGCTCATGATGTATATAGGGGATGTTAGCATGCTTAATCCTGCTCAATATTAAGTGAGAACATAAATATTGTAATATTATTGAGAAGAATTTCAACCTATTGGATCAGGCCTTCACAACAGTCAGTCTCGTTTGGCCCCTCAGGAAAATGAACTGCCCACCCTTGATCCTAGGGCATAATGGAAATTTTAGATCAGCTACATTTTTCAGTAGTTATTATTTTTTTCCATATTTTATTCTGTTTTTCACAAAGTTAAAAGTATTTAAAGTAGTATGATAAATATGGAAACACTTTCAGTTTTGAATGACATGTTTTACAACCATGGCAGGTTTCCTTTCCAATGACATTTTTGTAACAAATGGAATATAGATCACTCTATTTGCAGCACATCGCTAGATCCTGTGCAGATCATCAGTGACAGCACACAGTCCCTCCTACAGTATTGCACTCGCAGCACAGCCGACAGGAAGTGACATCACTGCTCAGCACGTTCTTAGGGCCTCTGATACTCGCGTATTAGAAACGCCTCCAGCTTCGCACACCTCTCTTCTATTTTAAACCTCCTCAGAATCAGCCACTTTAGCACAATTCTTCTGGGAATCACACCCCTTTACCATATAGCACTGTGTTCCTAGTGCAATCCGGTAAGTTTACTTTTGTGCTTCTGTCTCTACATACTTAGCAGTAGCTGTTTCTAACTGTTTAGCAATATCCAGTACCCTGTTCTCTTTGGTGCATGCATACATCCACAGTACATCAATCTAGTTTCACCCCTAATACTGCGCTCATTCTAATTTTATCCTATGGCTCCCTCTTGTGGTTTCATTTCATTACTACCCTACAGTTTATTCTGATGGCATTTGTCCATGGATTAGCCTACTGTTTTTTTTTTTTCTAAAATGCTTCTCAGATGTTGCTTCTGCGTCTAAATAGACTTTCTGGTAATTTTCTAATGAATAAACATGGTGGCAATTCTCAACCTGTTATGTATACCAATTTTGTTCTCGTGTGGCTCACTTGGAGTGGACATCTTGAGTTATTATAATTGATAAACTTCACAATGGCTCCAAGTCGCATTCTAGCCATCACCGTACAGTATATTGGGGTGTAATAAAGTATGTGTACTCTGGTACGCTATTAGTGATGTCTTCTTTTAACAAGTCCCAGTTCGTAAAGCTCTCCAAATTATATGCATTTCAAGAGCATTAGTATTGATTAATTTATTAACAATCATTTTTATCTCAAACCACTTGTATCAACCCTACCATCGTACATTAAGGATACAACTGCAGCCTTACACCGCCTGGATAGTGTACATTTGACACCCAATATGACTATGGTAGTTGCTGATGTTGAGTCTTTGTACACTTCAATAAAACACGAAGATGGTTTGAGAGCAGTTTCCTTCTTTTTGAGGTCAAGTAATATAGAACCAGAACTGACTGAACTACTACTAATTTTGTTAGAGTTCATCCTTACGCACAATTATTTCATATTTGAGACACAGATTTTATCTTCAAACCCAGGGAACTGCGATGGGTGCGGCCTGTGCACCCAGTTACGCAAATTTATTTCTGGGAGCGTGGGAAAGAGACATCTTTATGGTAGACGCAAAACCGGGCGTTGAGAAGGTCCAACAGTGGATGAGGTTTATAGACTACGTTTGGTTCATCTGGGAGAGCATAGACCTAGAACTTGAATGCCTGATGAACAAACTAAACCAAGACAACCTTAACATCAGACTCTCCTACAAAATAGGTAGAACTTTGGACTGTCTAGATATTAAAATTACTACATTGCCCAATGGTGATATGCACACAGATGTCTTTAGAAAACCCACGTCTACAAATTCTCTATTGCATGCGAGCTCTTCACATCCAGCATCAACCATCAAAGGCATCCCAGTAGGGCAGTTTTTAAGATTGATCAGATGAGTTTTCTTTTGAAAGGCAGGCAGAAGATTAAAAAGGGCGTTTTAAGGAAAGGGGTACAACCGCTGTCAGATTCAAGGAGGTTATCTTAGGGCGAAAAGGACATCTCGCAATGATGTCCTGTATACCACCAAATTAAGCCACTCCAATGACAAGAAGAATCCAATGCGGTTGATAACTACCTTCAATGATCAGTGGACAGGTCTTCGGAAAATCATACAGAAACATTGGCGTGTTCTCCTAGTTGATCCTGCCCTCAGAAAATGTCTGCCAGAATATCCCTCCATTACAGCACGGAGATCTAAAAATCTAAAAGATCTTGTTCATAGTCATTATGAGGGGAGACAAAACACAAACACTTGGCTTAGCACATTTGGATTTTACCCCTGTAATCACAGTAAAGCGTGTACCAACATGGTTAAAGCCAAGGACTTTAGAAACTCAGCCGGTATAAGGACCTATGTAATAAGGCATCACCTCACATGTTCGTCTAAAGTAGTGATCTACTTTGCAGAGTGTCCATGCGGAAAAATATACGTCGGACTAACCACAAGAGAACCAAGAATAAGAACTCGAGAACATGTGAGGGATATTGAGAAAAGCAGAACGGCCGAAGATATCACCCAACTTAAGACCCTTCCCAAACACTTCTACCTACATCAAAGTGATGCCAATCTACTCAAGGTTAAAGCCATAGACCAAGTTTCTATGGGCCCAAGGGGTGGGAACCTTGGGAGATGGTTAGCTCAGACCGAGAGTAAATGGATTTTCAGGCTTAAAACAGTGGCACCTACTGGTCTTAACGAGAACTTTGGATTCAATGCCTTCTTCTAATTTGTCCCTAGAATAAGGCTAGTTGTGGTTTCAAGGGTGGGAGGGGAAGTGTTTTTTTTTTATACTATTGTGTTTTATTGTTTTTAATCTATATCTCTTTTATATTAGATTGCGTATCTTATGTGTGGCAATAATTCGCTCTCGATATGCTACATCCCACCTGGGCCAAAGACGGGAAACTCCGCTACCTGGGATTTTCGAGAGGAAGAAATCTCTACATTAACTACTTACCCGTGGGACGTTATCGTCCATGTGCAGAGAAGAAGACATCTGTTAGATGGCTGGGTCAGGTGTTCGATGAATGTCAAGCATTTGCACTTTAATTGAGATCACGAATGAAAACTACAAGTCTTTACACAAGTACCATGTACCCTCAGACTTTGAGATATTTTTGTCAAACAGCCCTCAGGCATTGGTTGAAAATTTTTTTTTTATCTATGGACGATTATGCAACATTTTCATATAGATATTCTACTCTGGGAGATATATCTTCTTTTGGACTGGGGGTTTGCTTGGGGATCTTCTTGTGGGGTGCATGGAGTTCACTGGCACTATATATATTTTCCTAGTGTCTTAGTTTAAATATTTTTGTTTAAAAAGTTATGTTATTAATTTTTGCACTAAGCACTTATTCAGCATGAAATATAGTTGGTTTTTTAATACTATTCTCTATTATGTAACAATATGTTAATGTAATTTGTAGGATTGATAATGTACACATTCACACATGATCCATTATTTTAGCATAAATTACAACTACACTAGTTATATAATATAGTTCATATATGCTATATAATCACAATTTTTTAAAAATCAATTTCACTTTAATTGATAAATACAACTCCACTATTACATCACTTTAATAGCACCATGCTAATACACGAGTCCATCTTTTATAGAAGCATCATACTTACCTAACACACTACATATATCCTAATCCATCTGTCAGTGCGCATGTGCCCTTTTGCTTGCACTCCTGACTTTGGGGAATCTGACCATAGCGGGAGCGTACGTGCAGCGCGTCCCATGTTGTCATGGGAGTGCTGATAGCGTGCGTTCCACGGGCCAGAAACCGGAAGTCATGTGGTTAGGAGATGCGGGCGGGGTAACCATGCGCCATTAATGTCAGAGGCAGATTATATCATGTGATAGTTTTTACTTCCCGCATTGGTCCATTCCACACATAAAATAAGCACACTTCCCGGCTAACACCACGCCCCCTGAGGAAGTTGCACTATGAAACGTGCGTAGGGGTTGAGGGACTCTGCATCACGCTGGTGTCAGGACTGGACTTTTTGCTTTGGTAGGTTACTATTGTACACTATATGAGCAGTAGCATTGGTTTTTGTTTAAGAATCAAATATAGAGGGCAATATATGTATTCTAGTGTACTGAACAGAAGCAGTATATCCTATATGTATGTGCACCCTGGATTAGATGCTATATATGGTCCCTCACAGTTTGGAGGTGCCGGTTTTTATTTGTATGTTTATATGTATATTTTAAATACATTTTGTGTTTCGCTGAGTTAAGTTTGGTCTCCAGTTATATTTGGATTGGATTGAGACTAGACTTTATGATATCAATAAAATGATGTGGGCCTGGGAAAATTAGCATACAGGCTGGTTTGCTCAACCATTAATGAAATAGTTTATAAAAAAAATTCCTTAAACCCTTTTGTGGCAATATGGATCCCTTTGTCAGCAGTACATTTGTGCACAGTTATCTCTGAAAGCCCAAATGAGTTCAACTGAACAGGACAGTGAAGCATTAAATCTGCAGTGCCTTCAGGGGTGGGTGATTATAGAGATAATTAATTTCACCTTCATACTCCGTGCCTTAGCAAACAATGGCATTCGCATCTTCAGCATTGAACAATCTGCATCAAGACATACTTTAAAACATTCTTTTATATAGTTTTATCAGTATAAAATAAAAGGGCCTTTTTTATTTACTATCTGGGAACAGATGACAAAAATAAATCTATCTATATAATTGTCTTAATCTGTCTGTCAGTCTGTCTTCGAAATCCCAGGTCGCTGATTGGTCCGGCCGCGGCCAATCAGCGACGCGGCATTTCAGAAAAACATGGCGACCGTTAGCGGCTCATGTGTGGCACGGAGGTCAGCGGCGATGCAGCATAAGTCCCCCGACAGCAGGCGCCGCTGACCTACATGCGGCTATCGTCGGAAGATCAGCGGCTACGGCCGCTTATCTCCCGAGGACAAGTGTGATGCCCCTACCCTCTTCTCCCCTCCCCTCCCCCTGCTCGATCAGGACCCCAGCACCCGGCGTCATACTTACCCCTCCCCTCCGGACCCTGGCGTCATACTTACCCCTCCCCGTGCCTCCGCAGCAGCTCTGTGACGTCTCAGGTCAGAGGGCGCGGTGACGTCTTTACACCACGCTCTCTCCTGACCGGTCACAACGCGCAGCGTCCAGAGAAGCAGTGAGGCGAGTATTGGATTTTTTTCTTTTTTGTATGGGGCCATAGGGGACCTGCATGGGGTATTATATAGGGGGGATGTGACAGCCTGCATGGGCTATTATATGGGAGGAGAGGCGACATCCTGCATGGGCCATTATATGGGGGGAGAGGTGACATCCTACATGGGGCACTATAGTGGGATGTCACTTCCTGCATGGGGCATTATGTAGGGGGGGGGTATGTGACATCCTGCATGGGGTATTATATACGAGGGATGTGACTTCCTGCATGGGGCATTATAAAAGAGGGTCGGGAGACATATGCTAGAATACCCGATGCGTTAGAATCGGGCCACCATCTAGTAATACATATATAGCTCTTAAATAGAAAAGCGGCATTGGGCTCACTGGGACAGTGACTGGATGTCACAGACTAGTGGAGGTGTTTATGAGTGGGATGGAGTCACTTTGGGATTATATACCGCTTAATGTGACGGACAGAAGCTCTGCAAGTCGCAAGCCCTCTGATATGACAGATAATCAGAGGGGGTGATCCACCTTATCCAAACTCATATGTAACTCCTGTGATAACCAGCTTCTGTGACAGCTGGCATCACATCTGTGTCAGCCCTTCCTGTTACTAAAGAGCTGGGAGAGGAAGGGGACTGCAGCATCACAGGGAGAAAGCGGAGGACACTTGACCCATTACGGGTAATAATCTTAGTGCAGTTGGGGAACTGTCTGTGGGTGACTTGAGATAGTGTCACGTGACCACAGTGGGACAGTTCTGACGTTCACCACAGGCATTATTTTGGTCACAACTGTCAGCATCTACCTTTACATAACTGGACAGTGTCATAAGTTAAAAAGTACACAGCTGAAAGAAAGCACGCAGTTAAACAGTTAAAAAATTGGTGCCAGTAATTTTGGCACCCTGTACAAAGAAAGAAAAACAAAAAAAAAACTAAGACACATTTTTAGGCACAGAACTGTGACTGGGTGCAGGAATGTACAGATAAGGTCAAAAGTTGTGAAATAGTCCATCTTAAAAGGAAGAAGGTGGAAATGTCTGATATACAGTGCCTTGTGTTCCTTGGTCTCCATGATGCTCTCTGCACTTGAAGCAGAACCCTGAGACTATCACAGAGCAGGTGCATTTATACGGAGACTTGGAATCCGCCTGTGTGTAATCATTTATCATTACCAGTCATTTAGGACAACATTGGATCATTCAGAGATCCTCACTGAACTTCTGCAGTGAGTTCACTGCACTGAAAGTAAAGGGGCCGAATAATATTGCACGCCCCACTTTTCAGTTTTTAAATTTGTTAAAAAAGTTAAAAAATATCCAATAAATTTCGTTCCACTTCACGATTGTGTCCCACTTGTTGATTCTTCCCAAAACAATTAGAATTTTATATCTTTGTTTGAAGCCAGAAATGTGGCAAAAGGTAGAAAAGTTGAAGGGGGCCAAATACTTTCACAAGGCACTGTAGTAATATCTCATAAGAGAGAATTCAAACTCCAAGTCTTGTGCTATGAACTAACCAGACTCTGATGTCTGGGGTTTAAACAGAACCTGTCACATCCTATCTACACTGCCCCCATTGCTTTGTTAGTGATGCAATGTGCATCACTAACCAGCTTTTTTCATTAAAATCGGTGGTAGTATAAGGATTTTATAACCTTCTATATACACACACTTTGTCCTACCTGCTCGTAATTCAGTGATAGGGGTGTGATTCTCTCAGTCACTGCCCATGTATTTGAATACTGATCCCGGCAAGGTTGTGTCTAGATCAGAGGTGATTTTTTGTGCTCTTCACTTTAGCCCCTCCGATCTAGACGCTTCACTGCTGAGGAGAGTAGATCGGAGAGTGGGCGGAGCTCTGCAGGGAGAGGAGTAAAAGAGCGCCCCTCGACCGTCACCATAATGTACAACACAGAATTGACAAATTATTACAGGAATGTCTAAGGTCACTGGAGGAGACAGCTGGCATAATTGACGCCACTTTTGTGCCGTACATTCTGATGATTCTGTCGGCTGCTCCGTCACTGGCTGAGACTTGTGGACATGCAGGAAAATTTTATTTCTATAAAAACTGAACAATCAGAGCTGTGTGTAATTTTTTATATTACAGAAAGCAATAAAAAAAACTCACTTTATTAATTAAAAAAAAATATTCAAAGTGGCTGAGCTTTCTCCCTCTCACCCTTCATTAAAGGGGATATCCGTTCCTTTTGTTCAGCTGCCTCCGCTGACATCCTGTCGACAGAGCGGAGGCTTCTTTTCCGCTCCACTGTGTTGACAGGGTGAGATTGACTACGTCATTCTGATTGACAGCTGGATTCCCACTATCTAACTGGGGGAGAAGGCTGTCAATCAGAATGAGTCGGACATCACGCTCTGCCCCGTCAGCAGAGGCAGCTGAATCCCTAACAGGAACGGTCTGACTGCTCTGTGCCAGGGAAGAATGCCGCCAGGAACAGGCAGGCAAGTAGCAATTACCTGCCTGCTCGTGCTTAGGCACATTTTTTGTTTTTCATAAAGTCCTGGATATCCCCTAGTGAAGGGTGAGGGAGAAAGCTTGGCCACTTTATGAATTTTTTTTTTTAAGTTAATTAATAAAGTCAGTTTTTTTATCATCGCTTTCTGTAATATTAAAAATTACACATAGGTCTGATTGTTCAGTTTTGATAGAATTCAAATTTTCCTGCATGTCCACAAGTCTCAGCCAGTGACGGAGCAGCCGACAATCAGAATGTACGGCACAAAAGTGGCGTCAATTATAGCAGCAGTGTTCCCCAGTGACCTTAGATATTCCAGTAATAATGTCACTTCTGTGTTGTACATTATGGTGACTGTTGGGGGTGCTCTTTTACGCCTCTCCCCTCGGAGCTCCACCCACTCTTCACAATGAAGGTGCTGTGGACAGGACTGTGGACAAATGGTCAGTCACATTCTGGCAAAACGGATCAATCAGCGATAAGGGGAATTTTTTATATTACATAAAACGACAATAAAAATGTAAGTTTCATTAATCAGGAAAAAAATATTTTTTTGCTCACATCCATAAGTTATACATTTTATGTATTTTTACACTGTTATATAACAGTGATCAAAAAAAAAATCATTTTTGACTTGTGATGTTTGCTCCATTAAAAACACGAGCAATTGCATAAAAAGGCATAAAAAAAATAAAAAGCCAGAAGAGGCGACTAGACAGCAGAGTGTATGAGGATCCTGGAATCTACTCCGATCTAGTGGTGTCAGTGCTGAACTGTCTACATCACAGGGGATTTTTTGAGGCCCTCACTCCAGCAACTCCGATCTAGTCTCCTCAGCAGTGAAGCGTCTAGATCGGAGGGGCTAAAGTGTGGAACACAAAAAAAAACACCTCTGATCTAGACGCAACCTTGGCAGTGAGTGAATGAGAGAATCACATTCCCCTATGACTGACTACAAGCAGATAGGACAATGTGTGTGTGTGTGTGTGTGTGTGTGTGTGTGTGTGTGTGTGTGTGTGTGTGTGTGTGTGTGTGTGTGTGTGTGTGTGTAAATATAACAGATAGGATAGATAGATATATAATCTATTAATTTAGTTATAAAATTATACTACTGTAAAGGACATTGATACTCATGCTAGAGCAACTCCATTTTGTCTGCTTGCTTTAAAATAGTCTGTACGATTCCCCTGACGGGTGGGGTGAATTAAAAGGTAGTAGTTAGTAAGTAGTAGGCAGCAGGTAGTAGGTAGTAGTGGATCAGCTGGGAGCTCTGGCCAGACTCCGCTGTGCACAAGAATTAAGAATCTTTGCTGGTTGTGAAGCAGCAGTAGTGATTAATCAATGTTTCCGTGGAGCAAAAAGAATTTGGTCTCCCCTGCAGGAGGGGGAGAATGTGATGAATAACATGATCAGTAGAGAAGGGAAAAGATCTTTTAAGAATGCGCCAAAAGTGTTTAAGGTGTTAAATTTTCCTGTGGAGGGGAGGCTTCAGCATGTGTAGTGGGATGAAGGCATCTGGCAGCAAAAGGGTAGATTAGTTGACTGTTGTGGATTGTTGGCCCCTAAAGAAGCATCCCCTACCCCCACAAATGTAGCAGTACCCCAGCCCCTCAATCAGGAAACTGAGCGAGCAACTTATACCTTATAAGATTAAATACCCTACACTTCCCACTGAGAGCCAGCCACCATCATATAACCCAGACGGTTGGCTCTGTAATGTGTGTTAGGTCACTAATCCAGGATGGCGCAAGACGTGCCATAATTGTGGAGCACGTAAACCCGGTGTTGTAGCACCAACCTTTACCAAAACTAGTCTTTTATTGTATCCCATTTTGCATGAGGAAAACCTGTCAGTCAATAGAGAGCAAGGAGGACGCTGTTAACAGACATCCAGTGCTACTACACAAGGACAATGAACCAGCATTGCCCCAACCAACCTCAGATCTGAGCTTATGATTATATCAACTAACAAGGGGGGGATGGACATGCCACGACAGCCCCAATTGGTAACAATGGCACTAATTGGGTGAAGACCAATGTCCCTCAGGCTCCAAACATGACCCTGGGAAAGCACCTCTATTGTTGATAATTTTTAGGGGGGAATGTAAAGGACATATTGAAACTCATGCTAGAGCAACTCCATTTTGTCTGCTTGCTTTAAAATCATATTATAACTCCTTGCATAACATACATTCTTTCTTTCTCTCTTCCCATGGAACTTCTCTCACACTAACTTTCTCAAGAGAACATTTTGTCAGACACTGTTATCTAACTTGTTTAGGCCAGGTTTGACCTTGTAAAATTTCCATAGTGCTTCGAACGAACGATAATAGGACCATATATGTGTTTCCGTAATAATTGTACTAACATTAGTTAGCCTATAGTACTATAGTATGGCTGCAGAGTTGATTTGTTTTGAGTATTTTAATAGCCATATAAAATGCTAAGCAAAATAAACAGGATCAGAGATTCTTTGAATCCTCCAAATACAGAACATTGTTTCAGTTTGGTTTTCTGTGGAATGCAATCAACATAATAATTTGACACTCATTTGGTCAACCGTGAAGGGTTTTAATGAAAAAAGCTCGTTAGTAGTGCACATTGCATCACTAACAAAGCAATGGGGGCAGTGTAGATGGCAACTAGGACGTGACAGGTTCCCTTAAGTGGGCAGCAGTGGTTAGCAGCGTAGTCTAGCAGTGCTAAAGCCCAGGGTTCCATTCACACCAAAGGACAATATCTGCACAGAGTTTGAATGTTCTTCCCATCTTGGGGAGTTCATGGTTTTCCAAATCCTTTAGAATATAAGGAAATATTATTTACTAGTGAAGTAAACTTACTCAAGTTCTCTGGGGTCCTAGGAATCTCCTTTCTAGACAAAAAAGGATCTGAAGACAGCATGCCAATTAAATCCTCAAACTCCGTTCCGCGATCTGATGCACTATTTGAAGATTCGTCAACCATGTAATCCGCAACCTAGACAAAAAGATAAATTGAAGTCAGAATAGTTGTGTAGCCAACAGAGCGATGCAACTACAATAACTGTGTAAAAGCAGATTCACATAAGGCACAGTATTGTTCAATAATTTTGGAAGGTGCAGGGCTCCGGCTTTCACAAAATGTCGGCGGAGCCCCTGCACCACCGAACACATCCGACTACAAGCATGGGGCCCGCTGCCATATGCTGAATCCTGCCTCTGCCGGAAGGCAGAAGCTTCCAGCAGCAGCGATCTCCCGACTTCTGCCTCGACCCTGCCACCTGGGACTCTGCTCCACCAACACCTCAGCCCCCCAGGTATTTCTTGACCAAGTTTGCACACACACTGCAGAAATGGATTTTGGCCCACTCCTCCATACAGATCTTCTCCAGATCTTTCAGGTCTCTGGGCAACATTGAGTTTCAGCTCCCTCCAAAGATTTTCTATTGGGTTCAGGTATGGAGACTGGACAGGTCACTACAGGACCTTGAAATGATTCTTAAGGAGCCACTCTTTAGTTGCCCTGGCTGTGTGTTTCGGGTCATTGCCATGCTGGATTACCCCAGCCATGACCCATCTTCAATGCTCTTACTATAGGAAGGAGGTTGTTGGCCAAAATTTTGAGATACATGACCCCATCCATCCTCCCTTTAATATGGTGCAATCATACTTTGGTGGGTGTTTTTCTGCAAAAGGGGACAGGATGATGTTTCCCCCACCATGCTTCACAGTTGGGACGGTGTTCTTGGGGTTGGACTCCTCTTTACTCCAAACACAGCGAGTGGAGTTGATACCAAAAAAAGTTCTATTTTGGTCTTATCTGACCTTCTCCCATGCCTTCTCTGGATCATCCAGATGGTCACTGGAGAACTTCAAATGGGCCTGGACATGTGCTGGCGTGAACAGGGAGGCCTTGCGTGCGCTGCAGGATTTTAATACATGACAGCAGTGTGTTGCTAACAGTTATGTTGAGACTGTGGTCTCAGTTCTCTTCAGGTCATTGACCAGGTCCTCCCATGTAGTTCTGGGCTCATTCCTGACCTGACCCTTGTCAAAATCATCCTTACCCAGACGATGCGAGAACTTGCATGGAGCCCCAGACCGAGGAAGATTGACAATCATCTTGTGTTTCTTCCATTTTCTAATAAATGGGCGAACAGTTGTTGCTTTCTCACTAAGCTGCTTGTCTATTGTCTTGTAGCCCATCCCAGCCTTGTGCAGGTCTGCAATTTTGTCCCTGGTGTCCTTAGACCGCTCTTTGGTCTTGGCCATGGTGGAGGGGTTGGAGTGTGATTGACTGTGTGGACGGGTGTCTTTTATACAGGTAATGAGTTCAAACAGGTGCAATTAATACAGGTTTTGAGTGCAGAGTAGGAGGGCTTCTTAATGAAAAACTAACAGGTCTGAGAATTCTTGTTGTTTGGTAGGTGATCAAATACTTATTTCATGCATTAAAATACAATTTAATTATTTAAAAATTATACAAATGTGAATTTTTTTTACATTCTGTCTCTCACAGATAAAGTGTACCACCCTACGATAAAAATTCTATCGAATACTTATTTTCCCCACTGTATAACTAACTTTGCGCTAACAGGTTAAAATCAATGAGAAGTGGATGTGCTTATGCATGACTATTGAAGACCATCTGCAAAAAGCAGAACACAACAATGAACATTATGTCAAGACTACAAGCAAATTAAGGAAAATAAGGTTTCAAACCTGTTGTGCAAGCTGTAGACATGCAGCACTCTTAGCATCCTGTTCACATGGTGTTGGAGTATTATGCAGTAAGCTGCTTGCAGGTGTTGTCCAGGTAGTGTCTGACCTTTTCTGCATTGAAGAGGTTGGAGTTCTTTGTACAAAACTATCTTCTCCAGTGGAGTTGGGTGATAGAAGTTCCTGTGAAAGTTCAATTAGTACACATTCTGTATCTAACATGGTGATCTTCAATAAATGTATTGACTCATAAGTCACAATACAGCTCTCAGAAAGGAAACATGATTACCCCCCCCAAAAAATGGAACCAATTACTTGAGGCAAAAGCATTGACTAACTTGATAACTAGGGAGTTAAGTAGCCAGTATATATTTTTTTATACATAATTTTAAACCACACCCCACTTTTTTCCCCATGGTCAGACTTGTAGCATTTAAAAATCAAATCTTCAGGCATTTTTTAAAATGCAGCACAGCACAAAAAAAAGAGAATAAATATTCTAATTGAAAATAAAAAAATATTAGAATTTAAATCGTTTTAATTAAAACTTACCTTTTCATTTAAGGACAATCTACGCATATCAGGAGTCAGTTTGTTAAGTGGTAGAGATTTCCTAGTGAGGGTAAAAAGTAACTCATTACAATATTTCTCAATTAACACAGCAAACCTTTCAAGCCAAAAAAGCAGAGAGTGCTTGGTCAAAAGGTAGTTGGGAACAAGACCAAACACCAAGAGATTTCATGAACATAAATGTAGTCGTTCTCTAGTTTGAAGACAAACTTTTGGATCTACAGGACATCCATCATCTACTTATAGTTTCTGCAATGGTTACTTTAACATTAGCGACATTCCATCTGTCGCTAGAATTACTATACAACGGCCATGCGACAGCTTGTCATACTACAGGTTGCTGGCCCCTGCACTATTATAAGTACATATTACTGCTGTGCTTTTGATTGCAGAGAAGCAGCATTAAAATGAACATAGAAAATGTATATATTAAGATAGTCGCTCCTCTGAATCTCCCACCCGACTCTCTCCTCTACCTCTTCTGGCATGCATGTATGGACAGAATGTAAATGAAGCAAGGAGAACAGCAGGGAACCCAGCAGTACAGTAGAAGCCACAAAATATTGGCAAGCAAGTTTATATTTGTTATTTTAAAACACAATGCTGGGCAGATATGTGCAAAGCAGTCATCAAAGCAAAAGGTGGCTACTTTGAAGAACCTAGAATATAAGACATTTTCAGTTGTTTCACATTTTTTTGTTAAGTATATAATTCCACATGTGTTAATTCATAGTTTTGATGCCTTCAGTGTGAATGTACAATTTTCATAGTCATGAAAATACAGAAAAATCTTTAAATCAGAAGGTGTGTCCAAACTGTCTGTACTGTATGTCACAAAATAGTTAATAAACAACATTTCCCACATGTCTACATTACATCAGCACAATTTTGGAACCAACATTTTTTTTTGTTAAGAAGTTCTAAGGGTTAAAAGTTGACCAGCGACGTCTCATTTTTCCAACAAAAGTTACAAAACCATTTTTTTTTTTTTTTTTTTTTTTTTTTTTTTTTTAGGGACCACATCTTATTTGAAGTGACTTTGAGGGGCCTTTATGACAGAAAATACTCAAAAGTGACACCATTCTAAAAACTTCACCCTTCAAGGTGCTCAAAACCACATTCAAGAAGTTTATTAACCTTTTAGGCGTTTCATGGGAATTTTTGGAATGTGGAAGAAAACAATGAACATTTAACTTTTTTCACAAAAAAGTTACTTTAGACCCAATTTTTTTTAAATTTTCACAAGGGTAACGAAAAAAAATAGAATTAGACTTACCGGTAATTCGGTTTCTAATAACCCACCATGACAGCACACAGGAGGATGTAACCCCACCCTAATAGGGACAGGAAATACGAAGAGGTTTAAATAGCCCCTCCCACATCTTCCCTCCAGTGTTATTACAAAGGACCACAAGAGTATAGATGCTTCAAATTAAATTTTATTTCTACTGATCAAGCTGTCGTAGAAACAATAAGCGAGGGGGAGGGATTTACCCGTGCTGTCGTGGTGGGTTATTAGAAACCGAATTACCGGTAAGTCTAATTCTATTTTCTCTAATAACCACCCACGACAGCACACAGGAGGCATACCAAAGATATACTACGGAGGGACAATAGTCTGAAGGACCTTTCTTCCGAAGGCTAAATCTCCAACAGACAGTAGGTCTAGTCTGTAGTGTTTGGAGAAAGTATCAATTGAGGACCATGTGGCAGCTCTGCAAATCTGTTCGATTGATGCGCTGGCTTTTTCAGCCCAGGAGACAGATATCGCCCTTGTAGAATAGGCCTTGAGCTTTGCTGGAGGAGGTAGATGCTGGATCTGGTAAGCCTCCGTAATCGCCCTCTTAATCCAGTTGGCTATTGTGGATTTTGCTGCTTTCTTTCCTCTGTTTGCACCTCGTGTATGGACAAATAGGTTCTTGTCTTTCCTGAAGATAGTGCAGTACTATTCTCCGAACGTCCAGAGTGTGGAATTCCATCTCTTTTTTGTCTTTTGGGTTGTCACAAAAAGATGGAAGAATTATCTCCTGAGATCTGTGGAAATTTGAGACCACCTTAGGTAGAATTGAAGGGCTAAGTTGGAAAATTAGACGATCTTCCAGGATTCTCAGGTAGGGTTCTTTGATCGAAAGGGCCTGTAGTTCACACACTCTTCTGGCTGTAGTTATAGCCACCAGGAAAGCAGTTTTCCAGGTCAGCCTGTCAAGTCTTACGGTTGATAAGGGCTCAGAGGGTGGGTTAACCCTTTCAGAATAATATTACGGGGTCCCAGGGGGGAACCAGGTCTGTTACTCTAGGGTGGATGCGGGTGGCTGTTGTCCTAAATCTTCTCACCCACTGATGTTCCGCTAGTCTTTGATCGAAGAACTTAACGCCGCTACCTGGACCTTAAGGGTACTAGGTCTCAGACCTTTGTCCAGGCCTTCTTGAAAAAATTCTAGAATCGGAGCCACATCAGCCCTATGAGCGTCTGGGCGAGTGGGAGCACACTTATGATCTGCAACATGAAATAAGGAAAGATAGGGGAAAGCTGTCCCTACAGTAAGACTAAGCTGAATCCCTATGATGTAGCGGGCTGCCTGTTCCTAGCGAACAGACCAGCCTTAGTCCTCGGCTAGTCTGAACGAAGACCTATAGCATAAAGGGAAGGGTCCCTAAAAGAACTAAGGACGGGGACAAAAACGGGACACCTCCTAAACAGAGAAGTTGTTGCAGAACACAAAGACAAACTGACAAAAAAGGCACTAGAGGTCCCAAAAGGACCAAGCGAACTGAGAGAAAGGCACAGAAGCACCTGGCTAGAGAAACAGTCAAACACTGAAGTCCAGCACAGCCAAAAGGGCGGAGCTGGAACATAAAGGCAGATGGTCACGTGACCGCAAAACACAAGACGGAAAAAAAACAAACAGGAGGGTTCTAACACACACCACCTTAAGAAGGTTTTCCAGATCTTATGGTAAATGTTGCTATTTACAGGTTTCCTGCTCTTCTGGAGAGTTTTGATGACTTTCTCTGAGAGGCCTCTTGTTTTTAATATCAGGAATTCAGAAGCCAGGCAGTTAGGTGTAGCCTCTCGGGATCCGGATGGTGAATCGGTCCCTGGAGAAGAAGATCCTTGATGGGAGGAAGGATTAGAGGGCTCTCCACAGACTGGTTAACGTTCCGAACCCAGTCCATTTTGACCAGCGAGGGGCCACTAGGATTACTCTGGTCCCTTCGGTCCTTATCTTCTGTAAGGTTTTTGAAAGAATAGATAGTGGGGAAAGGCATACGCTAGTTTATACTCCCATTTGTAAGTGAACGCATCCACACCCAGGCAAGGGCTGTTTGCATCCAGGAAGAAATATTGAGGTACTTTCGCGTTCTGGTGTCCGGTGAAGAGATCTACCTCTGGATAGCCCCATCTCAACTAACATCAGGAAGACGACTGGGCTTAGGCTCCACTCTCCTGGATGAATCTTTGTTCTGCTTAAGAAGTCGGCCTGGATATTGACTGAACCTTTGATATGAAGAGCCGACCAGGATAGAAGATGTTCTTTGGCCCAGGAGAATATTCTTGCTGAGATTGCTTTTAAGCTTTCGTATCTTGTGCCCCCTTGATGACAAAGGTGGGCTGTGTATGGGGATGTGGTAATATGCATCCTGGAGGTAGATTGTGGCCATGACATGGTCCTGTCCCATCGGAGGGACCGTCGACCTGATGGATTCCATCTTGAATCGTTGGTAGTGGATATACTGATTCAGTGGCCTTCGATTGGCTCACACAGAGTTCTAATCATTCGGGTTTTTTTTAGTAGGAAGAGCCTGGAATAATATCCTCTGTCTCTCCCTCTCTCTCTTGTAGGAACCAGGGATATCACCCCTGAGGACAATAGGTCTGCAAGACCGGATAACAGGGTGGCCTGACGACTGAGAGGAGAGCAGTGTTAACTGTATCCTCTCTGGAGGATAGGAGGAGAAATTTATTTTTACTCCGAACTCGACAACCCTCAGGACCCATGGGTCTGAGCAGATTTCTTTCCACTGAGGGAGAAAATTCGAGATGCGGCCCCCGATTGTCCTGATGTCATGGTCTGTTCTGACGTTGGTTTTGGGAGAGAAAAAGATATTTTGCCTCCTCTACCTTTTGGGTAGTGCCATCGTCCTGTTTCGCCTTTACCCCTATATTGAGGAGTCTGCTCTTGAGAGGGACGAAAAGGCCTCTTCCTCACATTCCTAGGTTACGGGAGGACCTTCTTCTTGTCTGAGGCCTTCTCTAGAAGATCATCTAGGGCTGGCCCGAACATGTATTTCCCCTTAAAGGGGATGGATCACAACTTCATTTTTGATGTCACGCCGCCGTTCCAGGATTTCAACCATAGGGCCCTTCTTACAGAGTTTGATAGCCCAGATGCTCTTGCCGCCACTCTCATGGATTCTGCAGAGGGGTCTGCTAAAAACCCCATAGCCTTCTGTAGAAGTGGTAGGGATGCCAAGATGTCTTCTCTGGGGGAGCCTGAAACTAGGTGTTCCTCCAGTTGATCTAGCCAACGAGCCATTGATCGAGCCACGCCCGTAGAGACTGCGTTGGTGCTTAATAGTGTTGCCGAGGTCTCCCAGGATTTCCTGAGTAGTCCCCTCCATTTTGCGCTCCAAGGGGTCTTTTAATTGAGAGGAATCTTCAAAAGGGAAGTGGTTTTCTTTGCTACTCGTGCAATTTGGATATCCACTCTTGGGACTTCAGACCAGCATTCTGCAGTCTCATTGTCCACAGGAAATCTATCCCTTAACTCTGTAGGGGTATTTAATCTCTTTTCTTGAGATTCCCACTCCTCTAAGACTAAGTCCCTAATACTCTGGTGTATAGGGAACACCAATTTTTTCCTGGAACCTAGCCCCCCAAACATCTGATCATGTACTGTTTGGGGCACTTTCTTCCTCAACCTCCATAGTTCTCCTTACTGCCATGAGGAGTTCCTCCAAACTATCTGATGGAAAATAATCTCTCTCTCGTTGTGAGTAATCAGGGGTTGGACTTCATTCACCTTCCTCTGGAAGATCTTCCGAGATATACATCTCCTCTTGAGAGTCTTCCTCCCCTCCCTCTGGCGGGCTAATCTTCCTCTTTTTGGCTGCTGAGGGAGTAGATGTAGAAGCCTGACTAGGTGAGGGCGTAGGGAGAGTGATCGAGGCCAAGGAGGATTTGATCTCCTGGCATACAATCCCCTTTATCTCCTCCATTAACCCCTTAACAACCCTTGCCGTATTAGTACGCACATTTGCGTACCCCCCGTTCAGTGAGGGCTGCTGCGCTGAGCCCTCACTGAACCGAGCACATGTCAGCTGATTCTTACAGCTGACAAGTGCCCGCAACAGCCCCGGGTGGAATCGCGATCCACCCACGGCTGTTAACATGTTAAATGCCACTGTCAATCTCCGACAGCGGCATTTAACGCGCACTTCCGGGTAGCACGTCATAAGCCCCACCCATCGAAGACCCCGTCACGTGATCGCGGGTCACCGATGGGCGTGCATGACAACCCAGGGTCTGCAGCAGATGCCTGCAGTTGTCATGAGCTGGTCACTATGAGCGCCACCTAGTGGTTGGCGCTCATAGCACTGGACCAATTCTGCTATATGCAGGGGATCTGCTGATCCCCTGTATGTAGCAGAGGCGATCGGATAGTTGCTGCTTCTAGTCTCCTATGGAGACTATTGAAGCATGCAAAAAGTAAAAAAAAAAAAAAAAAAGTTTAAAAATATAAAAAAAAATAAAAATATAAAAAAGTTTAAATCACCCCCCTTGCACCCCATTCAAAATAAAATATTAAAAAAAAAAAACCCTACATAGACATATTTGGTATCGCCGCGTTCAGAATCGCCCGATCAATATAAATAAAGAATTAATCCGATCGGTAAACGGCGTAACGAGAAAAAAATTCTAAACGCCAGAATTATGTTTTTTGGTCGCCGCAAAATTGCAATAAAATGCAATAACGGGCGATCAAAACATCGGATCTACCCCAAAAAGTTATCAATAAAAACGTCAGCCCGGCGCGCAAAAAATAAGCTCAGAGGCCTCCAGTCAGAAGATCCTGCAGACCTTGCCCGAGAGCGTGGACTGCAGGAGGGGGTCCCGAATCCAGAGGAGTCGGGAGCAGCACCCTGAGTAGGAGAGGTAAAGACCTCTCAATCCTCCGCTGCCCGGCTAGTAGCTTTCCCCCAGTGCCTGTCCCCAGCCCAGCACACCGGGGATGACCTCTTCATCCCTGATAGGGACAGGAAATAACACTGGAGGGAGGATGTGGGAGGGGCTATTTAAACCTCTTCATATTTCCTGTCCCTATTAGGGTGGGGTTACATCCTCCTGTGTGCTGTCGTGGGGGGTTATTAGAGAATAACGGTGACCTTGTGAGTTGAGGCTTCGCAACTCTGCGATGCACGGATAGGGTGCCGGGCATCCCGCCTAATCGAATAGTAGGCGTGTAATAGGATGCTGGCTAGGCACGGTGCCGCGAGTGTGTGAATTGCACCCTACTGCAAGTTTCATCTGTGTGCAGCTTTAGTGCTAGGCAATCGCTCCTCCAGTGAGAGTGGGTGAGGGTGATTGTTCATCAGCATTATGCACCTGTGTTACCTCCTTCTAACAAAAAAGAGGGAAGGCCGTGTCCTGGTGTGCATTTTTCTTGAAACCTTGGCTGGTGAGAACTATTGCCTTTTGCCATTTTCTAATTTGATTTTGGAATTTTTAAAAAATTCTGTTTATTGTTCTGGCTATGCTGTCTGAGAATAATTTACTACACAATTTGTAGTGCAATTTCTCCTGAGCACACTGATACCCCATATGTGAGGGAAAACCACTGTTTGGGCGCACTGCAGGGTTCGGAAGGGAAGGAGCGCCATTTGACTTTTTGAATGTAAAATTTACTTGAATAATTAGCGGATGCCATATTCCATTTGGGGAGCCCCTGATGTGCCTAAACAGTGAAAACCCCCCACAAAATGACACCATTTTGGAAACTACACCTATCAAGGAATTCATCTAGGGAAGTAGTGAGTATTTTTTAATTTTTACATTTATACCATTGGGCAGTGAACAAAACAATTATATTTTTAGCACAAAAAAAAAAAAGTTTTAGCCTCAGATTTTACATTTTCACACAGGGCAATGGGTAAAAATGGTGCGAAATGTGTCACACAATTTCTTCTAAACGTGGCAATACCTCATATGTGGCTGTACCCTACCGCTTAGCCATATGGCGAGATCCGGGAGGGACAGAGCGCTATTTGACTCTTGGAGAACAAATTATTGTAGAATAGTTTGCGGACTCCATATACACAGCCCCTAAGTGCTAGAAGAGCAGAATCCCCCCTCAAGTGACCCCATTTTGGAAATTATACCCCTTGGGAATTTACCTACAGGTATAGTGACGATTTTGACTCCATGGGTCTTTTCCAGAAACAAGCAGCAGTGGATGTTGCGGAGTGAAAATTTCAAACTGCCGTTGAAGTGACCAGTACGTTGTGCCCAGCTCGTTCTTCTGGAGACATGCACCTGTAAATTAGGCAAGCTCTCATCGCTACAGGAATGCCAAAACATGTCGACCCTAAATGCAGTTTAGGCACATTGTGGGGCTCAGAAGGCAGGGAGGCATTTGGATGCACAAAATTTTCTGAGTTTCTTTTGGGGGGCAAGGGCCATTTCGCTTTTCCAGAGCCTTTCTGCTACCAGTAACTTGGAAGTCCCTTATATTTTTAACAGATAACGGACCTGAGTGGGGACTAGCTTTTTTTGAGGACGGAGTTGAATCTTTTATTGGGAACATTTTACATAACGCTTATCCGGTGCTCTAGGCTGAGCACTTACATCGGGGTTTCCATCTAAATCGCCAAGTGATGCAATTCAGATGAAACCCCCACAGGATCCATTCACTATAATGAGGCAGCAGAGTTACTCTGGACTCCATCTGGCCTCTGTTTAGTGGTGTCCTTTTTTTCAGAAGAGCACAAAAAACTGTGGCCAACCGCACTTATGCACGCCTAAAAAAACCTGACACCGTGGGATCACAGGCCAGACGGCATCCACAGTGGCCTATATCTGCCTCATTACAGGGAATCTTCCGTCAGGGGTTCCATCCGAATCACATATTTCAGAGATTTACACGGAAACCCCGGTGTAAGGCTATGTACCCACGTAGCAGATTTGATGCAGAGCGTTTTTGCCTCTCTGGCAGAAAAAAAAATGCATGCAGATTTACATGCGTTTTTTTCTGCCAGAGAAGTGTTTTTTCAGCGTTTTTACATGCGAAAACGCATGAGTTTTTTTTCAAGCACTTTTTCAAGCGATTTTGAACATCACTTGGAAAAGTGCTTGACAAGTTGGTCACACAATATAAATCCATGCAACTGGCCTGGATTTATATTGTGTGACCAACTTAGATGCTTAATGCTGCATCTATAGTAAGGAAAAAAAAAAAAAAACCTATATACTCACCTCTCCAATCTCCTCCCAGCAGCAATCCTATCTCCTCGGCGTCCGTGGGTGTACTGGCAGGACCTGCGGTGACGTCTTTTAGTCAGCGGTCGCGTGACCATCAGCTGACTAAATGACGTCAGTGTAGGTCCTGCAAGTACACCGCGGGACGCCGAGGAGAGAGGACGCGGCCGTGAGAAGACCGGAGCGGTGAGTATACAGTTTTTTTTTTTTGTTTTTTTTTTAACCGTGTGGTAGCTGGGATGAAGAGGAGTTGTAGTCTTTTCTTCATCCTGGGTACCACACGCACCACGATTACGCTGCAAATTCGCGGCCATTGAATTAAATTGAAATGCAGCAAATCCACATATACCTGCGGGTTTGCTGCGTTTCAATGTTACTCAATGGCCGTGAATTTGCGGCGTAAACGTGGCAGAAATGGTCATGCTGCGTTTTGCAACGCAATGCGAATTCGGCGCGCTAATTAGCGCATCATGTGCACAGCACATCCGAATTCACATTGCTTTGTATGGCAGATGGTTTTACAAGCGTTTTCGCGGCCGCAAAAACGCTACGTGGGCATATAGCCTAAGCGCTCAGCGCAGAATGCCGGATAAATGTGAGCAGAGCCATACTGCTATCTTTGGGAGACACAAACAAATCAGTAGCAGGTGAAGAATTGGTTTTATTTTTTACGCCGTTCGTGTGGTATAAGTGATTAGACGACTTTATTCTTCGGGTCGGTGTGATTACAGAGATACCAGATTCATAACGGGTTTTTATGATTGGCTGCTGTCACACTAAGACGCTTTTTTTTGCAAAATCTAGTTTTTGAATCACATTTTGAGAGCTATAATTTTTCCATATTTCAGCCTAGTCATGTGAGGGCTTTTTTTTTGCGGAATGAGTTGACGTTTTTATTAGTACCATTTTTGGATTGCCTTCTATTCCGTTTTTTTGGGAAGTAAAATGAATAAAGACCAACAATTCAGGATTTGCTTTGAGTGTTTTTTTTTTTTTTATGTCATTCTGCGTGTGGTAAAGGTGATAAGGCAGCGTTATTCTTCGGGTCAGTACGTTTACAGCGATACTACACGTATCGTTTTTTATATTTTTTCGCTTTTACACAATAAAACTATAGAAAAAATATTTTTGCATCACTTTATTCTGAGAGCTACAACTTATTTTTCGGCTGATGGAGCTGTATGGCGGTTTTTGTGTGTTTTTTGCGGGACAAGATCACGTTTTCAGCGGTACCATTTTTATTCCATTAGGCTTTTTGATCGCATTTTATTCCACTTTGTTTGGCGATATGATGAAAAATGAGATTTTTGTGTACTCACCATAAAATCTCTTAGCCTCTAATTGGGGGACACAGGACCTTGGGTGTTATGCTGCTATCCACTAGGAGGCAACACTATACATAATCTGAAAAAGATTAACAGTGGCTCCTCTGCAGTATACACCCCTGGACGGCGTCAGCCTTCTTCAGTTTTGTGCAAAAGCAGGAGGAGGAACGTAATATGGATAACAATCATGCCTATAAGAAGGCAACTATGTACGAGCTCAAAGACAATATGAGAACTCAACATACCGGCCCGGAACGGGCAACAGGGTGGGAGCTGTGTCCCCCAATTAGAGGCTAAGAGAAAGATTTCACGGCGAGTACACAAAAATCTCCTTTACTCTGTCGCCTCATTGGGGGCCACAGGACCTTGGGACGTCCCAAAGCAGTCCCTGGGTGGGAAGCAATGGACGAACATTGTGTAGACAGGCCCCTATTATTGGAGCACCGTCGCCTGCAGAACCCATCTACCCAGGCTCACGTCTGCTGAGGACTGGGTATGAAATCTGTAATGTTTGGTAAACGTGTGTAGGCTAGTCCAGGTGGCTGCCTTACACGCTTGTTGTGCCGAAGCCTGGTGCTGAATGGCCCAGGAGGCACCTACCGCATGTGTAGAGTGTGCCATCATTCGTGCTGGAAGAGGAGAATTTTTGAGGGGGTAGGCCTCTTGTATGGTGGATTTGATCCACCTGGCAAGGGTAGCTTTGGAAGCTGGCAGACCCTTGCGGCCGCCTACCAGTAGAAGGAAAAGAGTAACAGACTTCCGGAAGGGCGCAGTCCTAGACACATAGATACGCAATGCCCTGACAAGGTCAAGTGTATGCAGAGCCTTCTGCACTCTATGAACCGGGACCGGACAGAGGGATGGAAGTGAAAATTTCCTCATTGAGGTGGAAGTTGGACACAACCTTCGGAAGGAAGGATGGGACCTACAGAGAACCATCTAGTCCTGGTAAAAAAAAAAAAAAAACACATGAAGGGCCGCCTGCAGGAGTGTGCTGTCAGTTCAGACACCCTGAGTAGCGAGGTGATTGCCACTAGGAAAACCACTTTCTGGGATAGAAGGTGGAGGGACACTTCACTAAGGGGTTCAAAGGTGTTTCCTGCAATGTTGTCAGCACCAGGTTGAGGTCCCACGTTTCTAGTGGTCGTCTGTAGGGGGGAACCAATCGGGAAACCCTCTGAAGAAATGTCCTTACTTGCGGCTTGTTAGCAATGCACTTCTGAAAAGGCACCGAGAGCGCGGACACCTGGCTCTTAAGGGAGGCCAGGGACAGTCTGGCCTGCAGACCCGATTGGAGAAACCCAAGTACCCTGGGGAGGGAATAAGGGAATGGGGTCTGGCCATGAGATTCGCACCAGGTAAAGAAGGCTTTTCAGGTACAGTAATAAATCTTAGCAGAGGTTGGCTTCCGTGCCCTGATCATGGTTGCAATGACGTGCGGCGAGAACCGTGACTGGGTTAGAACCCAAGTCTCCATGTCCACGCCGTCAAATTGAGGGCCCCTGAGTTCTGGTGGTAGAACGGGCCTTGTGACCGAAGATCCGGGTGGTCGGGGAGACGCCAGAGGACGTCTGCTGTGAGCTGTACATCTGGGCCAGTCCGGTGCGATTAGGATGGTTGGAACTCCCTCACCACTCTGGATATCAGGAGGAGAGGTGGGAGAGAAAAAAAAATAAATAAAAAAAATAATGTACAGGAGCTGGAACTGGGTCCAGTCCTGAACCAGGGCGTCCGTTCCTAGAGCCCGCACGTCGTGTGTTCTGGCCATGAAGTTGGAGACCTTGGTATTGAAGTGGGATGCCATTAGGTCCACGTCCCCCAGCGATAGCAGATCTGGCGAAAAACTTCGGGATGGAGAGACTGCTCTCCCGAGTCCATTCCTTGCCGGCTGAGGAAGTCTGCTTCTCAGTTGTCCACACCTGGAATGTGGACCGCAGAGAGAACTGAACCTGTGTCTTCTGCCCAGTGGAGAATGTGTCACTTCTTGCATCGCCTGGGTACTGCGGGTCCCCCCTTGGTGATTTACATATGCCACAGCTGTGGCATTGTCCGACTGTACTCTGATGTGAGAGGCTGCCAGTAAGTGATGGAAGGCTCTCAACGCCAGGAGAATGGCACGAATTTCCAAGATGTTGATGGGCATGGTCGCTTCCACTGGGGACCACTTGCTCTGTGGTGTAAGTGCACCGCACCCCAACCCGTCAGGCTCACGTTGGTGGTCAGAACCTTCCATTGACCCGTGAGAAAGGATTTCCCCTTTGTTAGTGAGGTTGGCTTGAGCCACCAGTGCAGGGACTTCCTGGTTGACGTCAGCTGGAACTCCCTGTCGAGAGAAAAAGGGGTTCCTGTCCCATGACTTGAGGATGGGTAGTTGGAGAGGCCTGAGGTGAAGTTGGGCAAATGGAACATCTTCTATTGCCGCCATTCATCCTGTCGAGGACTCTCATGGCAAACCGGAGAACGAGGGGGTTTGCTGAGGAGGGTGCGAACTCCTAGACGGAGAGGCAGTGCCTTGTCCTTGGGAAGGAGCACTAGACCCCTGAAGGTGTTGAATAGCATTCCCAGGAAGGTCAGAGACTGACTCGGGGTTGGTGATGACCTTTGTAGGTTGACTAACCAGCCCAGGCGACTCAGTGTCGACTGTGATTGAGATGCTGAGTTTGTAGTCCTTGAAAGTAGGAGCCTTGATAAGGAGATCGTCCAGGTATGGAACGACTACTATGCCTCTGTAGTGCAGGACGTCCATGGTGGCTGCCATGACTTTGGTAAAATCTTTGGGAGCCACGGCGAGTCCAAACGCGAGAGCCACTAACAGGTAGCGGTCCTGATCGATAGCAAACCTGAGAAATCTCAGATGGGCGGGTGCAATTGGTATATGCAGGTATGCGTCTTGTATGTCTATGGAGGCGAGAAATTCTCCCTTCTCCATGGACGCAATGATGGACCGAATGGACTCCATGCGGAAGTGAGGTACCAGTACCCATTTGTTGAGCCGTTTTAGGTCCAGTATGGGCCGTACGCCGCCTCCTTTCTTGGGGACTACGAATAGATTGGAGTAGAACCCTCGGAAGCGCTCGGCCGCGGAGAAAGGAACTATGACTCCTGCTTGAAGAAGCGAGGAGACTGCTTGGCTGAAGGCACGAGCCTTGGCTGGCAGCTTTGGGGAACAGAAAGTCTGTTTGGTGGGTTGGAAGTGAACTCCATCTTGTATCCCGAAGACACTAGTTCCCTGACCCACCTGTCTTCTGTAATAGGCAGCCAGACTTGATGAAAGAGCAAAAGTCGGCCGCCTACGGGTGGGGTGTCTTCCGTAGTCCGTGAGTCATGATGAGGAGGAAATCTGAGATTTTCCTCCTTTGGACTTTGACTGGCCTGCTTTTGACTGCCAGGTCTTGTCCGATTTTTGCGTCGACCGCGAGTAGTCCCTGCGTGGGGAGAGGTTGCTATTTTGTGCTGGACGCGAGACGGACCAGTCCGAAGAGTTCCGAAAGGTTCGGAATAGAGTTTGGTTACGCTTCTTGTAAGTGCGTTTGGGTTTCAGTTGGGGGAGAGAGTACTCATACCCCCGGTGGCATTGGATATCATGTCCAACTGTTTGCCAAAAAGTCTACCACTGAGGTACGCTAGGTGGGCGAGGGACTTCCTTGAGGCTGCTTCTGTTTCCATTCCCGCAGCCAGAGGATACGCCGAATCATGATGGCGTTTGATGCTATCCCCGCTGCACCCCTTGCTGAATGCAGACTGCATGAAGCATGTAATCTGCTATAACTGCTATTTGAACCGCTTGGTCCGACAGCTCAGGAGCAGATGCTTGGAGGCCAGTTTGTAAATTTTTGGGGGCTAAGCCAGGATTGGCCTTGGCAGTCCAAACTGAAGAGAACACGGGAGCCAGGGAGGCCCCTACGGCCTCGAAGATTGAACAAGCGTTGCGTTCCACCTGCCGGTCTGCTGCATCCCTGAGGGTTGAGCTACCTGGCAGTGAAAGGAGTGACTGTGGTGCTAGCCTACAGACTGGGGGATCCCCTTTGGGTGGATCTGTCCATTCCTTGGTGACCTCCTGTGGGAAGGGGTACTGCACCTCCAGATATTTGCGCTTTAAGGATCGATTTAAACTCTGGGTGGTCAAAGATCTTAGGCGGCTTCAGAGCTCCTTCAAAAGGAAATGTTCTGGTGCCTCCGGGGGCGGATCAGAAATGTCCAGCACCCGATGGATGGGCGAGATTACGTCCTCAACTAGCACTGTATTGCTAGGGGGATTGGGATCAGGAACCCTTCAGTTTCCTTGTCAGAGTCGGAATCACAGATGTCTTCCGAATCCTGTGCATCGCTAAGGCGTCTCCTGCTGGTGGGGCGGAGGCCTTCTCTGGTCGGGGATCGCTGCGGAGATCTGCATAGTCTGTCCCTGGTAGGGGACGGTCTAAATGAACTGGCATTACGGTGTCTCTCCCTAGAAGGGGGATGACCGTGTGCTATGGGATGATGCAGATGAGCGTGACCTGTGGGTCCGCTTGCATCCTGACCTAGACGCGGATGTGCCCGGGTCGTCATGTCCCTGAGTCGAGCTCTCCCTTTGCTGGTTAGCGTTCATAGCCGAGGCATGACGCTGCAGAGCTTGAAGCAATGTAGAGGTTAGGTTATCTATAGACTGAGTCATAGATTGCGACATCTGAGTGACCCATTCCGGCGTGGCATTAGACCCAAAGCATTGGTAGGGGCTTCTTGGGGCTCTGGCACAGTAGTCTGGATGCAGTCCTGGTAGTGCAGGTAAGTGCTGCCACTGGGGAGAGTATTACTGCAGGCTGTACAGAGTGCATAATAGCAGTCCTGCCTGGTTCTCTTCGACCTCGAGTCCTCCATAGTGCACATGGGTGGCTATGCAGAGTGCAGAGGAGCTTATGAGAAACACCAAGGTTACTTACCGGTAGCCGGTTTTTCCTGAGCCCATGACAGCACACCTTGAGAGAGGATCCGCCCCACCAAGGACAGGAAACCGTCTGAAATAAAAGGGCGGTACCTCTCCCTCGCTTCAGTTGTTTACAGAGCATTGAGAGGACCTCCCTAAACAGGTTAGGCACATAACCAACACCACAATATACATATACACACCACCCCAAACAGTGCACACCAGGGTGTGAGAAACATAGAAAAAATAAGGGGGGGAAACTACGGGTGCTGTCATGGGCTCAGGAAAAACCGGCTACCGGTAAGTAACCTTGGTGTTTTCCCCTCCCCCATGACAGCACACCTTGAGAGAATTTTGGAGAATTTATGAGCACCCTAGGGAGGGACCACCGCCTGAAGTACCCTTCTCCCAAAGGTGAGATCAGAAGAGGATAGATCCAACCGATAGTGCTTAAAGAAGGTGGATGGTGTAGACCAAGTAGCAGCCCTACATATCTGCTCGATCGAGACGTCTGCTCTCTCTGCCCAGGAGATTGCAACGGCTCTGGTGGAATGAGCCCTCACATTGTCCGGGGCTGGAACCCCTGTGGACGTATAGGCTAAGCAAATGGCCTCCCTGAGCCACCTAGAGATGGTACACTTGGACACCCCGTGACCTTTCCTACACCCTTGAAAGGCCAGGAACAGAGAACCGTCTTTCCTCCACAGACTAATCATGTGAATGTACTGTAGCAGGGACCTCCTAACATCTAGGCTATGGAACCTGACTTCCCCTGGGTTCTTGGGATTGCTGCAGAACGAGGGTAGCACAATCTCCTGACTACGGTGAAATCTAGATACCACCTTGGGAAGGTATGCTGGATCTGGCCGCAAGGTGACCCTATCCTCAAAGATTTGTGTGTAAGGAGGATTAACCGAAAGGGCCTGCAGATCACCCACCCTACGGGCTGACGTTAAGGCCACTAGGAGGATGGTCTTAAGGGTGAGAATTTTTGGAGAAACCTTGTGTAGAGGTTCAAATGGTTCACTAGTAAGAGCGTTCAAGACTAAGTTCAGGTCCCAAGGAGGAACACCCAAGGATCTAACCGGTCCTGCTCTGGCACAGGACTTGATAAACCTCGAGATCCACCTATTCCCAGCCAGATTACAATTGTAGAGTGCTCCCAAAGCTGAAACTTGAACCTTAAGGGTCCCTGTAGCTAGACCCAGGTCCCGCCCCTTTTGCAGAAATTCCAGGATCCCTCTGATCGGAGGTTTGCTCGATAGCGGGATATCTATAAACTCTAGGAATTTACCCCAAACCCTGCTATAAATCTTAGTTGTAATTGGTTTTCTGCTCCCCAATAAAGTAGAAACTAAGCCTGGTGAAAACCCCTTGCTACTCAATAGCGACCTCTCAAATTCCATGCCGAAAGATGGAACCCCCTGGCCTGGGCATGGAATACTGGTCCCTGCATGAGAAGGTCCGGCCTCTCTGGTAGAATCCAGGGATCTGACACCGACATTAGCCGAAGCAGAGAGAACCAAGGCCTCTTGGGCCAAAAAGGGGCTATCAAAATCACCCTGGCGCCTTCCTCCCGGATCTTCCTCACCACTACTGGAATCATCACTAATGGCGGAAAGGCATAGGCCTTCCTGAACCCCCAAGGAATCTGGAGGGCATCTACGGCATGGGGATTTTCTGCCGGATTTAGGGAGCAAAATTTCTGCACCTTTCTGTTTGCCCTTGTGGCGAACAGGTCTATGTCTGGCTGCCCCCATAACTGGACAATCTGATGGAAGACCTCCGGGTTCAACCCCCACTCCCCCTGTCTTAGGGTATGGCGGCTTAGAAAATCTGCTTTCACGTTTTCTATCCCCTTTATGTGAAGGGCGCTGAGGGATAGGAGGTTTCGCTCTGCTAGACCAAGGATCCTGTCTGCCACCACCATCAGAGGGCGTGACCTTGTCCCTCCTTGGTGATTCACATAGGCTACTGCTGTCCGGTTGTCGGACCTGACCTGGACATGGTGATTTTGGATGTGAGGGAGGAAGCCCCTGAGGGATCTTTCTACGGCCCAAAGCTCCTTTAAGTTTGAGGATGCTCCCCCCTCGTGGTAAGCCCAGTGACCCTGTATTGCGAGTTCTGCCAGATGACCCCCCCATCCGGAACTGCTTGCATCGGTCGTAATTACCCGATCTACTGGTCTGGACCATTGAACGCCTGCGGTTAGATTTCCCCTGACTGTCCACCACGAAAGGGAATCTACTACTTGTGGGGAGAGAGAGAGCCTGCCTTCTAAATGCCCGTTGCAGGACCTCTGTGCTGACAGGACCTCCCACTGAAGCCGCCTCATATGCCCCTGGGCCCACATTACTGCTGGGAGACAGGCAGTCATAGAACCCAGGAGGGACATTGCCTCTCTCAGAGACATCTCTGGAGCTTGAATGGCCTTCGAGACTAATGCAATCAACCTGCAGATTTTGTCCTCTGGGAGGAAGCAGGTTTGGCGACAAGAGTCTAGGATTAGACCCAGAAAGTTCTGAGTCCTGGAGGGGGTTAGTCTTGATTTTTGGAAATTTACTAACCACCCCAGCTGATGCAACACTTCCGTGACCACTAGGAGCTGGCTGGAGCAGTGGGCTTCTGTTTTCCCTATTATCAAGAAGTCGTCTAAATATGGCACGATCACTACATTCTTGATCCGTAGGAAGGCTGTCACTTCTGCTATTAGTTTCGTAAATATTCTCGGGGCAATGGAGAGGCCAAAGGGTAGGGCAGCAAACTGAAAATGCCTCAGCTTCCCCTGAATAAACAGGGCTACTCTCAGATACTTCTGATACTCCGGATGGATTGGGACGTGATAATATGCGTCCTTCAAGTCTATTACAGCCATAAAGCAGTTGCGATGTAAGAGCTTCACTGCCGAGCTTACTGACTCCATCTTGAAAGTCTGGTTTTCTACTACTTGGTTCAGACTCCTGAGGTTGATGATGGTCCTTAAGGACCCGTTTGGTTTTTTTATCATGAATAGTGGGGAATAGAACCCCCTCCCTCTCTGTGTTGCTGGTACTTCGAGAAGGACCTGCTTTCCTACTAACTCTAACACTTCTGTTTCCAGGGCTAATTGTTCTTCCTGGACCTTTCGTAGGGGGGTAACCACAAAGGTCCGCCAGGGGGTCTGGCTGAACCGGATCTTCAGGCCCCCACTGATAATTTTCAGAATCCAGGGGTTTGCTGTTATCGCATCCCAAGCTGGAAGAAAGTGGGAAAGCCTTCCACCCACTTCCAGCCTGGCGTCATTGGGATGATCTCTTCGAACTCGAGGATGGTCCTCCAAACATGTAGCCCGATTCTTTTTTGGACTTGGCTTCCCATTTCTTTGTGTCTCCCGGAGGACGACCCCGGTTAAATTTTCTCCTCCGAAAACTAAATCTTCTTGGTTCCCCCGAAAATCCCGGGAACCCTTTGGTTTTATCGCCTGCTTTTTCCAACAGGTCTTCTAACTTTTGGCCAAACAGGAGTCTACCATCACATGGGAGGGAGCACAGTTTCTGTTTCGAAGGTAGGTCGCCTGGGCAACCTTTGAGCCACAAGGCCCGCCTGGCTGCGTTGGATAGTCCCGCTGCCCTAGCTGACAGTCTGACCGAGTCAGCTGAAGAGTCGGCCAGGAAGGCCGATGCTGTTTGTATTAGAGGTAGCTCTGCAAGTATTGCCTGTCTGGAGACCTTTTTATCTTTAAGCTGGTCTTCCAGCTGTTGGAGCCACACCATCAAGGACCTCGCCACACAGGTGCTAGCCACCGCTGGTTTTAGGCCACCTGCCGCCGCCTCCCACGTGTGGCGCAGGATGGAGTCAGCTCTTTTATCCAGGGCATCTTTTAGGACGCCAGAGTCCTCCAAGGGCAGGGAAGATCTTTTCGATGACCTTGCCACAGTCCCGTCCACCTTGGGGATCTTATCCCAAGGTTCCGCATCCTTCTCTTCGAAGGGGTACCTTCTTTTGGAGAAGGAGGGTAAAGCCCCTGATCTCTCAGGTCTCCTCCACTCCCGGTCAATGAGGCCCTGAATCTTACTGTTAACCGGAAATGAGCGTCTCTTCTTCTCTCCCAAGCCCGCAAACATGATGTCCTCCCGGGATTTAGATACTCTCTCTTCCTCCAGACCCATGGTTGATCTTACTGCCCTAACCAGTCTGTCTGTATTCTCAATGGGGAAGCAGGGTCTACCGCCCCCCGATGAGGAAGAGGACGATGAATCCCACTGCTCCTCGGACTGGGAGGAATCAGAGACGGGGGAAACCTCTCTACGGGGCCTTTTCTTCCCTCTAAGGAACCCTTTCAGGGACCCCTGAACTTCTGCATGTACTATGGACTTTAAATCTGCAGCAAAATCCCGGGAATTCTCAGCTATGGTTTTGGTCACACAGCCCTGGCAAAGTGGTTTCTGCCACTCTACTGAGAGAGAAGCTTGGCAAAGGGCACACATTTTATGCTTTTGCTTGGCACTACTCTTCTTAGGCTCCTAAAAAAAAAAAAAAAAGGAAGCACATAAGAGACTTCCCGTTATTAACCAGTGACATTCACGAAGCTCACTCACCCTCGGAGGTCACAAACGGGTACCGGATTCGGAGGCTGTCGCGGAACCGATGATTCCATTCTGGATGGTCCCGAGGCACTCGAAGCCTTACTCCTGCGGCTGCCACTACGATTACTCGAGTGGCTGTCTGTATACGATGCATCCCTCTGCTTTTTCTGTTGCTGAGGTGGGGGGGGGTAAGCTGCTGCTGCTCCTGGCTATCTGGATCAGCCATGTCTCAGAAGCGCACCACGCTTCCAGGATAGCTCCTCCCCCCCCCCATTAAATATAGGGCCATCCAGCCTCCTCCGGTCTGTGGGCCCTCCCCCTTCCTCAGGCCGGAGCTCTGTTGAAAAAAAAAATAAAAATAAAAAACCGGCCTGGGACGCTCCGATGGGCGCCGCCATCTTGGATCGGCACCGCCTCCTGACGTCACCCAGCGCGCCGCTCCCAGCGTGCCCTGCGCCGTGACGTCAGGCGCGTCACACCCGGAAGCGTTCCACACTGCAGGGGGAGGACGGCGCCGCGGTCTCCGGGAGGACAGAGCCTGCCTCACCGCGTGCGCCCCGCTCGGCGCAGAGACCCCAGGGGAAGTTGCGGACGGCGCTTCTGGGATACTGAACCCGGTGCACAGGCCAGTGCCTGCTCTTCCACACCGGGACAGCCCCAGGTAAGTCTTCTTTCTTCCAGACAGGTTCCCCATCAAGGACAGGAAACCAACTGAAGCGAGGGAGAGGTACCGCCCTTTTATTTCAGACGGTTTCCTGTCCTTGGTGGGGCGGATCCTCTCAAGGTGTGCTGTCATGAGGGAGGGGAAAATAATGGATTCACAGCTGAGGAGGAACTCCAGCTGTGATCTTACCCCACCAGTGTGCCTCTAGGTCCAGCGTCAAAGATCCACAGTCCTGTGCCTCCCCGGAGACTGGCAGGCCTGGTCTGTATCTGCCGACCGGTAGCTGCAGGGTTAATCTTATTCCTGCAGCAGATAATTGCCGCCGGAGTAAATGTTTGAGGAAGGGGGGCGGAGAGCTGAAAAAGGGCGGTAGTTTGCTGTGAAATCGCACCCTTTCAGTCTGGATCCGCCCCTTCCATGACACTGTAGTGTCATTTGTCATCCGGGGGGCGGAGAGGGGGTGGCAGTTTCTGCTAGGCCAGAGCCACGGTCTAAATTAGAAGCCTGATGCCCAAAGGGGCTCCAGGCCGGCGCAGAAGTCCGGGAGGGGGCCGGATCTGAACCGGACCCCCCCGGATTTGAAGGCAAGATAGAGGTGGGGGTATAAGCGGAAGGGGGGCCTGTGAGGAGTCCCCCTGAGGAACCATAGAGCTGGTGCTGCCGCAGAGACAGGGCGCAGGGAGGCCTGTGCCTGTGTTGTGCCATGCCTGCCTGCACTCCCCCCGGCCCCGACAGGAGCCCGCAGCAGGGCTGGGGTCCCTGGATTCAGCTGCAGCGTGCTAGCTACTGGGAGCTGCAGAGTGCTGCCTGTACAGGCCCTACCTGAGGCATCTCAACATAATGCCCCCAGAGGGGGATTAGGGAGGGTGCTGCTGTCACCATCAGGGGGCTTTATCCTCACTTCAACCCAGAAACCAAAAGGAATTGGGGAAGGAGGGGGGGGGGGGAGGGTCTCCACTTCGAACCAGCACCCGAGGGGCTGGGGAAGGAGCGACATGGGGAATAGCCATCTCAACTTCAACTGTGCACCCCGCAATAGGGGACAGAAGAAGGAGAAATGTCTCGCAGGAGACCCGCTTTTCTTCATCTGTAATCCCGTTGGAGAAAAGGGAGTAAAAGTTTTATGTGTGCCTCCTTATGCGACACTAAGCAAAAACTGGAGAAGGCCGACGCCGTCCAGGGTTATATACTGCAGAGGAGGAGCCACGGTTAATCTTTTTCAGATTATGCATAGTGTCGCCTCCTAGTGGACAGTAGCATAACACCCATGGTCCTGTGTCCCCCAATGAGGCGACAGCGTAATAACGGTGTGCACAGGAGGGGTTAGTGTGACAGTTTTATACATTGGGTTGTTCCGGACGCGGCGATACAAAATGTGTACTTTTTGTTTTTGCATAAATATACGGATTTATTGGTTTATTTTATTTTTTTGTGATTTTTATTTTTTTACAGTTTGAGAACTTACTTTTTTTTTTTTTTACATTTTTACTTAGTCGCGTTATGGGACATCAATTTTTATTTTTCTAATCACTGTTCTCATGCAATGCAATAGACATGTATTGCATAAGAGCTCAGCTGACAGTTTTACACTGTCATTATCTCCTGCTAGACTCAGCTGCAGGCAGACCCTGAGGTGGTCATGTGACCTTCGGCTGCCATGACAACGCCAGGTCCTCTCAGACATCAGGGGGCCATCAGAAAGATAAGTGGATGACCCCCTCTCACTATCTTCTAAATGCTGCGATCGCTAAGGGTTAACATTATTGGGACCTTGTCCAATCAGATCCCAATGATGTCCCCTGTCAGAGCTACTGCTCTGCACCGCACTCGTAGCGCTTGCAGGACCACCCACCTTTTATAAAAGTCGGCACTGCACAGAGCCCAGGCAGCACAGTCAGGTTTAGAAACCAGGAAGAGGGGAGAGTAGAACTCCAACACTTTTTCTGCCGCTGGGACCTCCATCAGGAATGCGTTCTGCACTAAATCCAGCACCTCTTTTTGTAGGGCTAGTTTTCTCAGTGGAAAGGACCAGGGTCAAGATGAATCTCTCGTGAGGGATCACCTGGAACTCAAACCTAAGACCTGAACCTATCAGATCAAGGATCCAGGTTACTGGCTGAAATATTTGTCCAGGTAGGTAATTAGCCCAACAGCCTCACCCCCACCCCCCCCACATGGGCTATGAGTCATCGACACTGCTTCTGGGTTTACTGGGAAGAGGAATCAAACAGAAGCCCTCTACGTTTCGGCCTGCGATCCTCCCACTTATCTTGTTTTTCTTGCGGTCTTTTACAGACAAATTTTCTTTTGGAAAATGATCATCTATTAGGTACACCTGGATAGACTGGGGAATCCCTTCTTCACATCACTTGCTTTGTCCAAAATTTCATCTGGAGCCGGCCCGAAGAGATTATCTCCCTCGCATGGAATAGAGCACAGTCTCATTCTCGCCTGGACTCCATGAGCCGCATTGGACAGGGCAGCCGATCTTGCGGCCAACATGGCCGAATCTGCCGTGGCGTACGGTAGGAAAGCAGCAGCTCCTTTCATGAGCAGGATGCTAGACAATATATTTTTCCTGGGCGTCCTTTCAGATGGGACCCGAGCTGTTCCAGCCATATCAGAGACCTGGCCGTACAGGTTGCTGCAACCGCCGGCTTTAAATCTCCAGCAGATGTCTCCCAGGTCCCCTTAAAGGCATTGGCTTTTCTATCCAAATGGTCCTTGAGGGCTCCCATATGAAAGGGAAAGGAAGGACTTCCTAGATGCTTTTGTTATCGCCACATCAAGTCTTGAGGCTTTCTCCCAAGAGGATGAGGCAGAGTCCTCAAAAGGAGCATTTCCTTTTAAAGGAAGAGCGGAGAAAGTCCTTTCCCATTCCACAACTTCCTTCCCCTTTCCTTTTTTAAAGAGTGCCTTGCTGATCTCCGATTTGACCAAGGATTTTAATTCTGATGAAAAACTAGGAGTCTCGCCTGCCAGAGTCTGGTTGATACAGGACTGACACAGCCTTTTTGGCTATGAGTCCGCTAACAGGGCTTTACACAATGCACATTCCTTGTGCCTAGTTTTGGTGACGCACTTCTTCCCCCTAGTAAAAGATAGACAAGAAGGGACACCCTATTAAGTGAACTTTCTCAAAGACCACTTACCCATACGACTCAAATGGCTGGTACCGGTTTGGAGGAAGGATCTTTCTCAGCCGGGGGATTGTCCCTGAAAGTTGCAGATTCATCCATCCTGCTGGAGCTATGGTGACTGGACCTGCTTGCAGATCCACGCCTTTCCAAGGTCCGGTTACCTCCGCTGCCCCGAAGGAGCAGTTTCTCCTGGGGTTTCACAAGGAGCCGCTGAGATTGTGATGGCAGCGGCTGCTGTTGCTCAGTCTCCATTTGGAATATGGGTCAGAAGTAGCTGGGAAGCACAGGGCTGTGGTGCCAGACCCAATTTATAGGTGCGCCAGCCCCTTCCATTTTTTTTTATTTTTTTTATTTTTTTAAATTAATTAACCCCTTTAAAGCCCATGACGTACTAATACGCGTCTGTGCCCTGGGCTTTAAGAGTCTGACCCGTATTAGTACGTCATCGCGATCGCACACAGGCTGTGCGGGCGCGATCGCCACCGGGTGTCAGCTGATAGTACCGGGTGTCAGCTGTGACAATGTGCAGGGAGCGGTCCCGCACCGCTCCCAGCACATTAACCCCCGCAATGCTGCGATCAAAGTCGATCGCAGCATTGCGGTGGCAAGGGGAGGTGATCGCAGATACTCCCCTCCTCTTCCGGCCTCCAGCGCTGTCTGCCGTGGCTTCCCGGGTGTTGCCATGACGACCCGATGTCGTCATGACAACATCCGGGTCACCAGACAGCAGGAGGATTGTTTGGACATGCGCAGTGCATCTCCAAACTATCTTCTCCCTGTCCAGCGCTGACTGCCTGCATGGCACAGGGATAGTGCTGCATTCCTGTGCTATACAGGCGATCAGAACAAAAAAAATTGAAAGTCCCATAGTGGGACAAAGTAAAAAAGTAAAAAAAAAAACTCCCAGAAAGTGAAAAAAAAAATAAAAAAAAAATAATAATCCACTAAAAATAAAAATATAATGTACCCATCAAACAATAAAAGTGCACATATTTGGTATCGCCGCGTCCGTAACGACCTGGCCTATAAAACTGTTCCACTAGTTAACCCCTTCAGTGAACACGGTATAAAAAAACAAAAACAATACTTTATCATACCGCCAAACAAAAAACGTCATCTCGTCCCACAAAAAACAAGCCGCCATACAGCTCCATCATCCGAAAAATCAAAAAGTTACAGCTCTCAGAATAAAGCAATGCAAAAAAATAATTTTTTCTATAAAATAGCCTTTAGTGTGTAAAAGCGCCAACATACAAAAAACAATATAAATGTGGTACCGCTGTAAACGTACTGATACGAAGAATATAGCTACCTTATCAATTTTACCACACCCGGAGCAGAATAAAAAAAAAAAAAATGTAAAAAAAAACAATTCCTGAATTGTTGGTTTTTGTTTATTCTGCCTCCCAAAAATAGGAATAGAAAGCGATCAAAAAATGTCACGTGCCTGAAAATGGCACCAATAAAAACGTCAACTCATACCGCAAAAAACAAGCAGTCACATGACTGTCGGCCAAAATATGGCGATGCAAAAACTAGATTTTACAAAATGTGTGTCTTTTAGTATGCGACAGCTGTCAATCATAAAAACCCGATATGATTGTGGTATCGCTGTAATCGCACCGACACGAAGAATAAAGTAATCTCATCACTTATACCGCACGAGGAACGGCGTAAAAAATAAACGCTAGGGTTGTTTTTTTTCCAAAAGTAAAAAAAAAAAAAAAAAAAGACGATATGGCGATTAGTGTTGAGCGCAAGTGCTCGCTACTTGAGTTTGCATCTGGTGCTCGGGTATGCACTGAGTATCGCTGGTGATCGAGTCTACGCCCCATATGCTTCGCGGCCAAAAAAAACTCGCGGGGATTGCCTGCCATGCACGAGCGGTCCCCGCATGTTTTTTTTGGGGTGTCTAATAACCGTGAAACATACGGGCGGGGACAGGAGCATTTCACTTGAGCACCCGTGATACATGGTGCATACCTGAGTACCCGATGCAAACTCAAGTAGCGAGCACTTGTGCTCAAGAGTAATGACAACTTATTCAATATGATGACCTAATGTTAAATTCTGTGTCGTATCTCTGGGTTCAAAATGTTCACTATACCCCTTAATAAAATCCTTGAGGGGTATAGTTTCCAAAATGGGGTCACTTGTGGGGGAGCTCCAATGTTTAGGCACACAGGGGCTCTCCAAATGCAACATGGTGTCCGCTAACAAATTGAATAGAAAATCGGCTCAAATTGTTAGCGGACACCATGTTGCGTTTGGAGAGCCCCTGTGTGCCTAAACATTGGAGCTCCCCCACAAGTGACCCCATTTTGGAAACTAGACCACCCAAGGCACCTATCTAGATGCATAGTGAGCACTTGGAACCCCCAGGTGCTTCACAAATTGATTCGTAAAAATGAAAAAAAAAGGGTTTTTGCAAATTTTGTTGGAAAAATGAGAAATCACTGGTCAACTTTTAACCCTTATAGCTCCCTAACAAAAAAAAAAAATTGGGCTCCAAAATTGTGCTGATGTAAAGTAGACATGTGGGAAATGTTATTCATTAACTCTTTTGTGTGACATATCTCTCTGATTTAAGGGCATAAAAAAATTCAAATTTTGAAAATTGCAAAATTTTCGCCAAATTTCCGTTTTTTCCACAAATAAACGCAAGGGATATCGAAGAAATTTTACCACAATCATGAAGTACAATATGTCACGAAAAAACAGTCTCAGAATCAGTGGGATCCGTTGAAGCGTTCCAGAGAAAGTACCTCATAAAGTGACAGTGGTCAGAATTGTAAAAATTGGCCTGGTCATTAACGTGCAAACCACCCTCGGGGGGTAAAGGGGTTAAAGACTGGGCGTTCCCACCCCCTCTCTCGTGGTGCTGTCATGGTCGACCGAATAAATCTATACTAAAAAGGTATGCTTTCTATGGGACATAAGTCTCATATGACTACCAGTAACTTGAATATGGGCACGACAGACTGCCTTTAAAATCCAAGTTCAGGTGGTAATGTAGAAAGCTACAAATTTTCTAGACATCAATCCAAGCGGAAAAGCAGTGTGTACATTTACTCACAAAACTTGCTCCAGCAGGTCCCCCAACACAATTATTTTAGAAAATGTTGGAAGTTCTTTTTAAGTTTATTGCTCCTTTAAAAGCTCAGTGGTATAAATGAGAACATGCCTGTAGAACTTTGTGGCTACAAACCTGGAAACATTTTAAAGATGAAGAAAACTATTATATCCTATTCTGGAATACTTACCTTCCAGTAGGTGTGAACAATGGAGCATCCATAAAATTCATGAAGGAATCACTGGGCTCTCTGTTCCTAAAGCTAGAATCATTGTTTGAGAATGCTAACAAAACAAAAGTACAGAAAGATAGATGCATAAGTGTAAGCAATAGGCTTTATTTTGGCTCAGTATATAAAACTTGCATCTCAAAGTGCCATTTTGCTTCTGTGCCTGTAATTTTATATTGCAGATGGGTAGAAGTTTTATATATACATAAACATATAAAAAAACAGTGCCCTAATTGGGTTAGTCTTCCAACCAATATATGATCCAAATTTACCCTGTTGGGAGTATATGAACAGACTTCCAGTATGTCAAAAATCTATCGGAGAACTGCAGTATAACCAAAATGTACCCAATTATGACACTGCCGAAAAGATCACTTATCAATGGTCAGTATACAGAGACGTTCAGTGGTGTCAGATTCCTTCTACCAGATACTTGAAGACCATGCCATTAGCCTGGTAAAAGGGATTTCTCATGATCAGAAATTGGGGGAAAAAAAAAGCAGTTTATATTTTAATAAAAATCTTCTCTGCTCTCAAGAATGTAGGGCTTTTGTTTTTACTGTTCGTTGTCTAAATTACTAGCCACTTCTGTAGACCATCAGCGGTGGCTGGTCTTTTAGGCAGCCATCACAGGATCTTTGCAATGGAGATTTTAAAGATTGCATTGAAATGATCCAGATCACTAGGTCCTGCCGGCTTCAGTGCACTTGTCCTCCTCTGATGCTGTAAAGGCAAATTCACCTCAGATAGCAGCTTGGGAGAGCACCGCTCATGTCCGTGGCACAGCTATGCCGCTGGTCCAAACTGCGAGTCTTTATAGCTTTATAGGACATAAAGATGGATAAGACGTAAACAATATACAAGACATCTCACCTGGGACAGATTCTGGGAACAGATTATAAGGACTGTTTATGAACTCCTCCTCTGTGGCAGGTTCAAATGAAAATAGAGGCAGGGATGACTGAAATTGAAGACCCTGGAGAGAAGAAAAAAAAATGGATATGGACTATGGTTAATCACCTACAAATGTATGACTCTTCTGCCCAAGAGGTACATATTCTTAAATATATCAGTGGCCATTTAAAAAAAAATAGAATATAGGAATAAAGACACTTGTACAACAAAAACCCCACAAACTTACTGGATTCAACGTCTTAGAGAGGCTGAATGGTGATTGGCCCAAAAACCTCTCCCATTTTTTATCCCATTCGATTTCTTTATCATTAATTGATTTGTTAATGTATACAAGGTCCTCCCTTTTTATTTTATGCCTGAAATATTTAAAAAACACAAAATAATATTAGATTATATTGAGTTAAAAACATGTCTGCCCCGTATCTGTCCGTTACGATTTCTCTCATTTCGTTCCGGTCATCAAAAGGCAGTGTTACTTTAGGGAGATTCTGTGACAAACAGGGCAAGTCTGTACTTTGTTTGTGTATCAGTCTCCCAATATTTAGCTTCTAATCATCTCAAAGAAAAACTCACCTGATTTGCTTTATTCTTTGAAGAATTTCAGTTTCATACTTCACTTTTGCTAAGAGATACTGGAGGTCTACTACTGGGCATTGTTTGCCACGGTTGTGGACATTTTCCTCTTTAACCACCTTTAGGACTTCATTTAGTAATTGAATAACTGTGATAAAATTCACTTTTCCAGCTTCGTACACATTTTCCAATTGCAACTGCATTAACAAGAAGAGACTTAATTAAAACAGTCAAATTAGACTTAAGAAAAAAATTGCAGAACCCTGGTCCTGTGGCCAGAGACCATCAGACTAGAGCACTGCCAACATCCTCCCATAGCCGCTGAATGAGGCAACAGGGTGGGCAACATTATCTTTACTTTACCAGATGTGTTGTGAACAAGATTGTGTGTCACTTACCATTATAATGACAGGTTCTCCTCCTGCTCGTTACTGCAACTTTCCTCTGACTGCACAGTTCTCCTGTCCATACAATGGCTGCGGGTGGAGGAACATGTGACCAGACCTGTCCATCATCCTCCTCCAATAGAAAAGCAGTTCTCATGTGAGGTTTTCTATTAGACAAAGCTAGTGGACAGGTCTGGTCACAGGTCCCTCCACCAGCCGCAATTATGGACAGGAGAGCTTTGCAGACTGAGGAAAGCCGCAGTAACAAGAGCAGGAGGAGAACCTGGCATACCTATCTAATAGTAAGTGCCACACAAACATGTCCCCAACACATCTGGTAAAAAAAAAAAAGTTGCCAATCCCAGTAACTCATTCGGCAGCCGCAGCCAGCAATAGACCGCATCATACAGCAGCTGTAGGAGACAAACTGTGTAAAAGTTTTAATGAAACCCATGATTTTTCATTGAAAGATTTTTCAGCCCCAATTACACGCATTTAAAGAAAAAAAAAAAAGACATAATTCAGTACTACAGTGAAGAGTGCAGAGACAGAGTAAGAAGGAAATCATAGAAAGGCAAAGTGCTGGGAATGAAAGGTACATCTGTCAACGTGTTTACTGGCCCCAACGCGCGTTTCGCAGTATGCTTTTTCACTGTGGGACTGAATGATGCATTATTAGGTGTACTTTAATACTACTGATAACAGGGCTGTTTTGCCCGCATAAGCCTTTGGTATTTTGTTTTCCCATAGTATGCATATATCACTAGGCACTGCTTGATCTATAGATGTTTAATATTTATCTGTATTCCAGCACATTTGTACTTTATCAAATATTCTCATATCTAGAGAAATTGAGTTTTTTTAGTGACACACTAACCTATATGGTAGTTGTTAATGCCTTGTGCTGATCTACATTGCAGTCTGTTTATGGAGCTTGAGCTCCCTCTTGTGGAATGAATCTGTATAGCCTGTTGATGGGGTTAATTCTGCTATGTTTCCCCTTTTTATTATGTTTTTTTTTTATGTTTAATTCTGATTAATAAAGATTGATGTAATTATGATAGCTTGTGCTTCCATATTGTTATAGGTTATGTATATTTGGTGGAAGTGCCATAAACAAAATGGCTCTTTTTTGGTGTATTTATAAGACTAAGGTAAATAGATCCCTTTAGGTTTCCATAATTATATCAAATGACAAGTGCAACCAAGTATATGGACAAAAAGATGCTGTAAGTATACTAAATGTCAGAAAACACTATCATCATTGTTCATAAGGGATATGGCTCAGGTGTCATTTATCTAGGACCAATCGTTTATTTTTCATGATGTTCTTTGCTTATAAGTTATTATCTACATATATGCATGTTTTTATGTATTCAATATAAAAAGATTTTTAATATGAAAACCTTGTCACTATTTGAACTAAGGTGGCATTTAGTTCCTTTTGTGGCATTGTTAGTGTCGAGTGTGTTTTTCCTGTTACTCCAATGGATCCCGTTTAGACATCATATATGTTATACTTATGGTCTACAGACAGTGGACGGCTTTTCAAAGGAGGGGTGCAGAGTTTGACTTACAAGCACATGCCAGATAGTCACAGCAATGATAATCACCAGGTGATAAAACCTTCAGAGTAAGTAAACACACAACCTTGAATTCCACACCCCGCTGTTAAGTTAAATGCCGCTTTCAATCACTGACAGCAGCATTTAACATGGGCTGGCAGGAAGAGCATGAGTCCCGCCCATTGGCGCCAATGGGTTGTCATGACAGCCAGAGTTAGCAGAAGACCCTCATGCCTGTCATTGTAAATCCCCAAGGCCGGTCTTCATAGGAGATCAGGATTTTTTGCTATACATAGCAGAGCTGAAGCACTGCCATGTATAGCAAAAGCTATCAAATGATCGCAGCTTCAAGTCTTCCAAGAATTAGGCCGGTTTGACACGTCCGTATATTTCCGGTACCGGAAAAACCAGTAAAGGAGATAGCTGTGATCCGTGTGTGGCATCAGTATCACACGTACAGGCGCCTGGGAATCAATGTCGGCGGAGCCCCCGCATCGCTGAGGACAGTCAAGCACCCCCTCCTACCACCCTGGGACTTGTAGCATCGCACCTCTGAACACCACCTGTGTCCCCACTCCACCACCGCCCCTCGCTGGTAAGCTGAATTCAGACCCCCATTTGATGCATTACATCCCACCCTCCCCATTTTCCTCCTGAGAATTTGGGGTGCGTGCGTCTTATGGTCCAAAAAATGCGGTACTTGCCATCTCATACACTTGATTATGCCTCACATCAAGTGTATGAATGGGGCAGATGGTCTCATACCTCCCCTTCACCTAAATCAATTTTAAAAAGAACTAACTATAATTCTATGCCAACAAATTTACATGTTTCATTTAGTTCAGATCAGTAATCAATGGATGATACTAATACCAATATGGAAAATGGGAATAATCCATATTATCGTAAAGCAAAAGCTTCTAAATACGCAAAAAAAAAAACCCGCAAAACGAGAGGTGGCCGCAAACACAAATTCTGCAGGCATGTCAACTCGTTACAAGCAACGACCATAAATGAATACACCTCAAATGTTCTTAACTTGTCCAAACAGATATTGACTAAAGATCAGGATGAAGTTCTATCACTAGGTTTTTCTTTTGTACCGGACAGACATTTTGACCTTTTTTCTACTCTAATTGATCTTAATAAATTTATACATAATGTGACTATAAAAACACTTTTTTTCTGAATCACAAATTGACGTTTCTACTCCCTCAATAAAGAACGAATACAGACTTAAAATTTGAAGAACAAAAGGCCCTGTTACAATTGCAGGATTTACAAGACCAATCATCACCACCTGCTGAAATATCACAAGCGACATCCTTTGCAACTAAATCCATTTTTTTACCCTCTTCAAGCTTGCGTTGATTGTATGGACCGTTTTCAGGAAACCATGGAACGTGAACTTAGGATCCTGGCACACAGTGATCGCACAAATCATAAACAATTTGTCCAAGAATCAACAAAAAGCTTTGCAAGATATGGACCATATAGTGACACGCATGGCTGATAAAGGCGGTCTGGTGGTCGTTTTGGACTCAGATGTGTATAGATCCCAAATTTTAACACTATTAAGTGATTCTACCACCTATAAGAAACTGCAGTATGATCCAGTTAAAAATATTGCCACAAAAATTAACATCTTGCAGGATGGTTTGTCTTTGGGTATTCTTACTCAAACCCTATGTGATTATATGCAGGTGGATTTTCCTGTTACCCCCATTATGCATGCTCTGCCCAAGGTGCACAAGGGGATCACTCCTCCACCTATGCGACCCATCATTTCGGGTATTGGCTCAGTCTCAGAGACTGGGCGAGTGGGTGGACTCCTTGTTACAGCCTCTATCCCAGAGGACACCCGGTTTTCTGCAGGACACAGGTGACGTTCTGGAGCAGTTATCTGATATAGTGTGGCAGGAGAATTTGTTGGATTTCTTGTGATATTGTTGCTTTATATACATCTATTCCATCAGAAATTGCTCTTGAGGCGTTTTTTCATTTGATTAAATATAGTAAATATTCACCAGACCTTTGCAATTTTGTTATACAGGTTGTTGATTATTTAATGAAATGCAACTACTTCTCCTTCGATGGCCAATTTTACATCCAAATCAGGGGTGTTCCTATGGGCGCAAAGTATTCACCTTCGTTGGCAAATTTAGTTATGGCTTATTGGGAGGAGAGTTATTTATATTGTGACAACAATCTTTTTTGGGACATATTTACTGGTATGGCAGATATAAATCGATGACCAACTTTTCATATGGTCTGGCGATCTGACATACCCGAGTTCATAGATTTTTTTGAATATTAATCATTGCAACCTTACCTTTACATATCAGCATCAAAAAAATTTTTTGTTTTTGGATCTAAATTTGTGTGGCATTTCTAACAAAAACATTGCCACTAGTACCCATTTTAAACCTCTTTCTGGCAATACTATTCTGCATGCCAGCAGGAGTCACCCACTTCACACAATAAAAGCGGTGCCAGTGGGCGAATTCACACGTATAGCTAGAAATTGTAATGCACAAATATTAGCTGGTGAATTCTCGCTCCAAAACTAACTTTATTCGACGTGGTTATCCAAAATGGATTTTGAATAGGGCTCAACAGTCAGTGGGAATAACTCCGATACGAACACATAACCGGAATAGAACATCGCAGAAAAAAAAAAAGACACAATTTTGTCTGTCATGATCGGAATAGCATGGTACAGAAAAATAAATTAGATCCATCTTTACAATACAGCACCGAATTTTCAATGATTAAATCAATTTTTTATAAACATTTACCTATTTTATTTGAAGACCCGATCTTATCTGAGATATTAAATTCAGGATGTTCAGTTGTAGCATGCAGAGGGAAAACTATTGGCAATAGGTTGTCTCCATCTCTTTTTTCTTAAGGTTAAAAAAAGGCCACATGGCTTAATTTTCAGGGTTTTTATGGCTGCGGTCAGGCCAAATGCCGTACGTGCAACCACATGATTCCTGTAAAAGAGTAACTCCTTACACCAAATCATTCTTTATTAAGACGTATATTAATTGTAATACTACAGGAGTGGTTTACATTATATTATGCAAGGAGTGCAAATTGATCTATGTGGGATGTACAACCAGGAGATTAAAAGACCGTATTTCTGAACATTTGCTTGACATTATTTCTCTTTGTAGTAGTAATCGGAATGTTTCACATGCTTCTAAACATTTTTTTTTTTTTAAATAATTATTGATTTTTAACATAAGTGTAAATGTACATTCCAATGCATTATTCTTGGCTTAAGTATTCATTTCAGTTTTGATTATCACCTTACTAATTGTATGGTCTAAGTACAAAGTAAACAAAAAAAAAAAACCTCCCCATTGCCCTCCCTCTTCCCCAACATGCAGAAAACACTTGTATATTTCTTGTGTGCACCTCTCCTTTCGTCTTCTTCTTAATCCCTTAAACATTATTGAATATTTAGTCTGTATCCATATTTTATACTACGTCTTAACCTGTATCCCTTCCACCTTTTCCATCAACATTCAGATCAACTATTTTTAACTTCCCCAATGTTCCACCCAAGTCTTCCAGTATGTACCAACTGGTCTGTTCAAAGGGTTTCATAATTTCCTGAAGTTCTTTGTTTGTGTAATGTCTAAGTAAGAAGCTTTTCCATTTTATTATGAGCGATTTTATACTCTTTTCCTTGTTACGCTCGGCTTCCAACCATTCTAAGCGAAACAAAGTTTACATTTGTCCCATTATAACTCCGATTTGGAATGGAATCGCCCAATCAATCCTTTAATAGGCTTCTTTTGGCGATCATACAAATTAATTGGAACATTTGAGTTAATGTGTCCTTTCCTTTTTGTTGTGGGGCTTCTTCTCCTTTCCAGTAATGGAAGAGGAACGGTAATGGGTGCAATGATATGTTCCCAATACCTATATTTTCCATCATATGTTTTATATCTTCCCAGAATTCCTGTACTTTAGGGCATCCCCAGAGTCCATGTAACAGATCAGATTTTCCGAGTTTGCATTTTGGACAATGTACCAGACGATCCCTCATTGTTCTAGATACTGGTATGTTGAAGGCCAGTACAGCTCTGTGCAAAATCCTAAATTGTGTGTCTCTCCAAACCTCACTTAAGATGTTTTTCCGTACTGCCTGCCAACCCGCCAGCATTTTTTCCCCGATTTCATCACCCTCTATTTGTTTGGCCCAGGATCTGAATGTTTTCTCTATGTCTATTTTTCCAAGGATGCCTTTCAGATTTCTGTATATTGCGGATATATTGCATGTACCTGTTCGGTCAAATAGTAGATCATCCATTGCATTCCTTCTCGTCTCTTCACTCACATCTATCAAATGCGCCATAATTGTCCCTTTTATTTGTCCGAATTGTAGGAATTGTTGTTCACTTAGCTTGAATTTTAATATTATCTCTTCCCTACTCAGCCACCTATTTTCTTCTTCATGTAGTAGATTAGCTATTTTAAGGATCCCCCTCACCCTCCATTCCTGAAATAGTTTGTTCTCTGCTATTTGTTGGAACACGGGATTTCCCCATATGGGTAAATCTCTCGATATTCTCCATGATTTAAGTTTTCTCCTACGTTCCTTCCATGTAGCTATTGTATCCCGATACACTATTGAGTTTTTTTTTTTTTTTTTTTTTTTTTAAGGCATTAGGCTTTGTGGCGTGTGTAATAAGGCGACTAAGTTCCACGGGTACGCATACGATTTTTCCAGGACCGTATCAGAGAACCCACTAGTGTCTTTAAACCAATCTACTATGTGACGGGAAATACACGCTAGATTATATCCTCTTATGTCTGGCAAGTTTACCCCTCCCTTTTCCCTGGAAGCCATCAGTGTATTCAGTTTTATACGGGGTCTTCGACCTCTCCATATAAATTTCCTAATAGCCGAGTATACTTTCTGCACATCTACATGTTTTAGAAGAACAGGAATGGTCTGCAGTGGATACATGAGTTTCGGAAAACTCATTTTTAAAAAAGGCGAATCCTGCCCAATAGACTCACAGGCAAATTTTGCCACCTTTCTAATTCCTGTTGAATTTGAGATGACTGGAGGAAAGTTTAAGTTATATATTGACTCTGGTTTTCTCCCCAGCTTGATACCCAGATATGTTATATGTGTTTTGGATATTGGAATACTGCACATTTCCTTTTCCACCATACTACTTCTGTCTCTATTTGTTAAGTGGAGAATTTCACATTTGCTTTTATTTAGAGTGAATCCCGAATACCTACCAAAATTTTCCATAAGATCCAGGACCCCTGGCAGATCTCTTGCCACCTCAGCCATGTAAAGTATGATATCGTCTGCAAAATACGAGGCCTTAAGCTTCATGCCCCCTATTGGTATCCCTTCATAAACTTCATGTTGTTCTAGGTATCGCGCAAGGGGTTCTAATGCCAGATCAAACATTAGCAGGGACAATGACCTGGGGTTTGAATTCTTGCTGCGGGGTTAGCATATAGGGCTTTTTTAAAATTTCTGAAGTTTCCCACAAGCCCAATTTTGTCCAAAACTTGACCTACCCAGCTCCACTTCACCTTATCAAAGGCCTTCTCTGCGTCTAGTGTAACTAGAGCCGGCTTACCTCGACTGTTTTCTTCTTTATTTATTGCATCTATGGCTAACAATGTACATCTTACATTAGTAACACCAGCACAGGTGGGCTTTGTGAAAGGTAGGAGTGCAGTTACTAATGTTGGGAGTATCTCTGCTAATCTGTTTGCCATGAGTTTGGATATTATTTTAACATCTTGATTTATCAAGGATATAGGTCTATAAGATGCTGTGTCCTCCACATTTTTCCCTTCTTTTGGTATTAAGCTAATATGAGCCACATTAGTGCCCACCAACAGATCCCGCCCCCTGTAACAATTCATTCATTATACCATGCAGTCAAAGTAGGGGTTATTTGTTGGGACATGACCTTATAAAAATTGCCTGTGAACCCATCCGGCCCAGGTGCTTTTCCAGCTGGCAATCCCCCAATGGTACTCTTCACTTCCTCCTCTGTAATGGGAGCATTTAGCATATTTAACTGTGGCTCTGAGACACAAGGTATGTTCATTTTTTTTTAGAAAGTCCTCACCCCTACTTGTGCCCTTGGCCTCTTCTAAATATAAGTTAGCATAATACTCCCGCAGGGTTGAGTTTATTTCCCTAGGGTTATCCACCATTAAACCCGCTCTAGTCTTAAGCTTTAAGATATTACTCTTTCCCTTCTTGCCCTTTGCCAAGTTTGCTAATAGCTTTCCTGCTTTATCTCCATATCTCCTCAACTATTTCCATTTGAGTCTTTCTAAATAATTTTTTTTCTGCCCATATGTCAAAATCCCTTTTGGCCTCCCTCCATTCATCCCTATTTTTAGCTGCTTTTTGTTGTTGAAAATGCAAGCATTTCTCTTAATTTCCTACTAAATTCCTCATATTTAGTGTTTGTTTTTTAATGTATGCATATACGCTATTAGTTTCCCTATCAGGACCGCCTTTCCTGCTTCCTAGTATGTTTGTGGTTTCAGACCATCCACCGAATTGTGGTAAGAATACTCCTCCCACCATTGCTATAATATCACTTTAAATCGCTCGTCTCCAAGAAGAAACGATGGGAATCTCCATATGTAGTCCGTTCCCCTTGGATATTGCTCAATTAAATTTAAAGAGATTGGCACATGATCCGAAATCACCATTTCCTCAATTTTTAACTTTTTGCATCTGTCTAGTAGCCCTCTACTCACCAATATATAGTCAATTCTAGACCAAGTTTGATGTGGGTGGGAAAAGTGTGTAAATTCTCGTTCATTGGGTGATTCCAACCTCCAAATATCCGACAAATCTGTGTCCTCTTAACTCTGCCAATAGAGTTGACTTCCCACTAGCTTTTTCCCCTCTTGTCCTCACGTGACTCAATCGATCTTCCTCTATAGAGTGTGTGTTGTTGTAATCTCTTCCTACTATCATGTTCTTTGTTGTGTTTTGTAATATCTTAAAACAGTTGTTCAAAAAGAAGGTTTTTGGTCTGTGTTGGGCGCATATATATTGATTACACCAGTTTCTTCCTCATTTCTTTCTAGCTTTAGCATTATGTACCTTCCATCTGTATCCCGTTCTACCAGCGTTACTTTGTACGGTAGATTTTTGTGCAGCAATATTAGAACACCTGCCTTTCTTCCCACCCCCTCTGAACCATACACCTCTCCCACCCACAATTTTTTCATCCTAAACATATCTTCATTTCTCAAATGAGTTTCCTGCAATAATGCAATATCTGCTTCTAGCTTCTTTAAATGTCGCAGAACCATCATTCTTTTAGTCGGGGCTCTAAGCCCCTTTACAATGTGCATACTAGGATATTTTCATTTTTGATTATATGTTGGGTGCTCACACCAAATAATCACAATTTTGTTCTGACTTACATTGTGTTCCTGCATGTCTCCCCTTTGAACAAAAAACAAGTTAACAACCGACAACAAACAAACAATCACTCAATAGCATTTTTCTGTGACTTCCTTTTTCTGGGTTATTCCCCCACAAGCTCCTCCCCGGCAATATTTCTTTTGTTAAACCACCTCTAAGTTCTTTAAGTGGTCACCCCCTCAAGTGACTACAAATAGGAGAGTCCTTGGGTCGCCAGTCTTATTAAAGTGTCCTTCTCCCTGCTTTATCCCCTCCATAATGTATTACTTATCTGCTTCAATATCCACTTCCTGGATTATCTTGTGATGTCTGGGTGTTCTTTGCCTTTGGGTCTGTGGGCTCAACCTCCAATTTTCGGATTCCTCTTCTCTCTGTACTTTGCTCTGCTTTTCTCCCCTGCTTCGGCGATGTTCCGACCTCTGTTTCATCTTGTCCGTTTTTCCTCAGCAGCTTCGATATGTACTCTTCTGCATCCTTCGGGTTTTGAAAGCTTTTTGTTGAGCCATCTGTGTGCCTTACTTTCAATGTGGCCGGGTACAGTAATTGGAACTGTATATGATTTTTAAATAGTCTAGAACAACAGTCACTGAACATTCTGCGCCGTTTATTAACCTCCACAGAATAGTCATTGAAAATGATAATTTTGTGTCCTTCAAAAGTTAACGGCTCTCTTCGACGTCTAAACGCTTACAGAATGCTTTCCTTATCGTTAAAGTCCAAGTACTTGGCTATTGCTTGCCTTGGTCTCTGGTTTGTCTCTGGCGTATTGTTCGGTCTTTGAGGGCCTATTCGGTGCGCCCTTTCTACCCTCCTGTGAGAGGTTATTCCCAGAGCCTCTGGTAAATCATCTTCAAATATTCTCTGAAGTTGTCTGGGCTTGAAAGTCTCCGGGAGTCCAACGACCCTTAAATTATTCCTACGTGATCCGTTTTCAAGATCTTCAATGCGATCTACCAAAATATGAACTTGCTTCTGCAGTAAACGGATGTCTTTATCAGCCTGTTCATTTATATCCTCCAGGCGCCCAATTCTGGCTTCTGCCTCCTCTATCCTCACTTCATGTTGTGAGAGGTCTTCTTTAAGACCCATCAGCGTCTGTTTCATTGCATGCTCAAGGGAAACCTATCTGTGGGGTGAGGTGTTTGATTACTGATTCAGTAAGTTCTTTGTAGTTTATACTGCTGAAGTCTGCCTGCATCTCTCCCATTAGCTGGCCAGACTCTCTCTGTCCTCTCCCATCTTCTCTCACCCCCATCTCCTGCTGGGAGTCTGTACACCGTTCCTCCCCTCTTGGCTTCTGTGCTGGCGTCTGTGATAACAGCAAGGCACACTGAGAATCTTCATTGGTGGCCATTTTGGATATCTCCTGAATCTCCCCCGTCATACCACTCACTGGGGTTTTACTGCTGCGGAGGAGATGAGATAACGTTCCATGGCTGGTTAATCTGCTTCTCACTGTTCTGTGCTTTTGATCCTAAGTTTTCTTAACAGTTTTTACTGCTTTGAGGGGGTGAAATCTGCCAGGGTTGCGGAGCTATTTCTTCTCACCGCCTCTCAGCCAGGGCCTGACCCGGAAGTCCGCTTCTAAACATTTTATTGAACGACATCAGAGAAACACCCGTGCTTTACAAGTGATTGGTATTGAACGACTCAAGCACACACAAAGAGGGGGTGATCGCAGACGACATCTTCTTACCAGAGAAGAATTTTGGATTTATTCTCTGGATTCACGATATCCTAATGGTCTCAATGCACGTCGGGAGATTATGTATCATTATACCTAAGTGAACCTTCTTTTTATTTCATATATATTTGTATGTTTTGAGATAGAGAGAGAGATATATATACACATACACACAGTACAGACCAAAAGTTTGGACACACCTTCTCATTTAAAGATTTTTCTGTATTTTCATGACTATGAAAATTGTACATTCACACTGAAGGCATCAAAACTATGAATTAACACATGTGGAATTATATGCTTAACAAAAAAGTGTGAAACAACTGAAAATATGTCTTATATTCTAGGTTCTTCAAAGTAGCCACCTTTTGCTTTGATGACTGCTTTGCACACTCTTGGCATTCTCTTGATGAGCTTCAAGAGGAAGTCACCAGAAATGGTCTTCCAACAATCTTGAATGAGTTCCCAGAGATGCTTACCACTTGTTGGCCCTTTTGCCTTCACTCTGCGGTCCAGCTCACCCCAAACCATCTCGATTGGGTTCAGGTCTGGTGACTGTGGAGGCCAGGTCATCTGGCGTAGCACCCCATCACTCTCCCTCTTGGTCAAATAGCCCTTACACAGCCTGGAGGTGTGTTTGGGGTCATTGTCCTGTTGAAAAATAAATGATGGTCCAACTAAAAGCAAACCAGATGGAATAGCATGCCACTGCAAGATGCTGTGGTAGCCATGCTGGTTCAGTATGCCTTCAATTTTGAATAAATCCCCAGTGTCACCAGCAAAGCACCCCCACACCTCCTCCTCCATGCTTCACGGTGGGAACCAGGCCTGTAGAGTCCATCCATTCACTTTTTCTGAGTCGCACAAAGATCTCAAATTTGAACTCATCAGACCAAAGCACAGATTTCCACTGGTCTAATGTCCATTCCTTGTGTTCTTTAGCCCAAACAAGTCTTCTGCTTGTTGCCTGTCCTTAGCAGTGGTTTCCTAGGAGCTATTTTACCATGAAGGCCTGCTGCACAAAGTCTCCTCTTAACAGTTGTTGTAGAGATGTGTCTACTGCTAGAACTCTCTGTGGCATTGACCTGGTCTCTAATCTGAGCTGCTGTTAACCTGCTATTTCTGAGGCTGGTGACTCGGATAAACTTATCCTCAGAAGCAGAGGTGACTCTTGGTCTTCCTTTCCTGGGGCGGTCCTCATGTGAGCCAGTTTCTTTGTAGCGCTTGATGGTTTTTGCAACTGCACTTGGGGACACTTTCAAAGTTTGCCCAATTTTTCAGACTGACCTTCATTTCTTAAAGCAATGATGGCCACTCGTTTTTCTTTCCTTAGCTGCTTTTTTCTTGCCATAATACAAATTCTAACAGTCTATTCAGTAGGACTATCAGCTGTGTATCCACCTGACTTCTGCACAATACAACTGATGGTCCCAACCCCATTTATAAGGCAAGAAATCGCACTTCTTAAACCTGACAGGGCACACCTGTGAAGTGAAAACTATTTCCGGTGACTACCTCTTGAAGCTCATCAAAGCAAAAGGTGGCTACTTTGAAGAACCTAGAATATAAGACATATTTTCAGTTGTTTCACACTTTTTTGTTAAGTATATAATTCCACATGTGTTAATTCATAGTTTTGATGCCTTCAGTGTGAATGTACAATTTTCAGTCATGAAAATACAGAAAAATCTTTAAATGAGAGAGTGTGTCCAAACTTTTGGTATATATATATATATATATATATATATATATATATATATATATATATATATATATATATATATAATCAGCTTTGACAAAGAGCATAGTGTCATGCTCGAAACGCGTAGCTGGATCCTATGATGTGATTTATCCATTGAATTTTTATCTTTTTACCTGAACTGATCTGAACTATTTTTCTATCCAAAAAAAAAATTTGGAAATTTTTTTTTTTTTCTGGAAGCCATTTTTTTCTTACATTTACGCTATCTTGTGAATAACCCTGTTCTGGAAGGTGGGTAGATATTTTTATACATGGGTGAAAAGAACCCCCAAAAAAAGAGAAGACACCCACATACCATGTACATTTCACGCTCAATTCTAGTCACCAGCATGCTGGGAATGTTTATGGCAATATTAGATCCATCCAGAGAGAACTGATCCACATCTCCTCCAACAACGGAATCGACAACCTCAATTTCTTTTTCCAAAGTTTTTAAGATGTGCATTATGGTGTTCCACATAGAACGAACCTTAACATAAAAAGAGGTAAGTATTTAAAATGCCTTTCATTTTCTTCCAAAATTTAATTAGTTTGTGAAATATCAAAAACTGTTTACCTCGATTATCCTGACATATCTCCTGGAATTGGAATTGTCATTCTGTACACTTAGTGCTCTGAAATGCAAGTATATATGCTGCTTAGCACAGTAAATTGAAAAAATATCCAGTTTTAGGGCTAATGCAGATGTTCACAGATCCCTGTCCAATCATGGACCGCAATGCATGGACTGGCCACGGGTCTCCCGACCCAAACAACGGCCTCAGAAATATATGAAGCGGCCATGTTCCAATCAGGAAACACGCAGCCAGTCCGTGAATTGCGGTCTGTGATCAGACTGAGATCCATTGATATCTGCACGAATGTGCATTCTTATAGAGCAGAAAAAAAAAAGTGCTGCAGCTTAACATTTATCGCCTATGGCAATAACAACTTTATGCTAGAATAACTTTTCAATAGAGCAGCTATTTTGGTTTTGAGAACACAGATTTTTTTCTTCAATAGGGTTACAAGAGCCATACAAATTTTCTTCCCATGGAGCTGCAAAAACTCATTAAAACTGTATTTGTAAACATTTTAAAAAGAAGTTTGATGTACGTTGCAGATTTGGTGCAAAAAATAGCCTGCAGCATGTCAATTCTGTGCATTTTTACCTGCATTTTTCACCAATTGAATGCACTGAAAAAACGGCAATGTTTTTGAGGCTGCGTTTTCCTGCCAAGAGATGCAGAAATTTCTGCACACAAAATACCCAAAGTATACCCTTAAATTCTTCATGAAAAGAGCCTAAAGAAGCCCAAGCGAAAACACAGAAGAAAAAAAAGAAAACAAAAACACACAACTAAAGCAGCACCTATAATACACAAATAAAAAATCCCTGCTGTTTTAACATTTAGATGGCATTTTTTCTGAGAAATGTGCTAATTTCTTTAGTATATTTTAACTGGCCAAATAATTTGCCACAAAGTCAGCATACCTGAATTTGGTCTGCAATGATGAAAATTCAGAGCGCAACTCCCTTATCTGTTTTACTAACAGCCTTGAAAAGGGGGAAAAAAATATATATGATTTTTTAAAATATGCAACTACATGCTTTTTTTATAGTAACATCTTCATTTGACCATCTGAATCATACCCACATTCAGATCAAACTCACAATGCACAATAAAACAGTCCAACAAGTACAACCACCACTTCATTTTCTGTTTGTCATAATTTGGAAAACCATTCTAAAACAAAGTATTTTGCAAGAAAAATCATTACCAATACAGCATTTTGCATTGCAGTGAACAATGCTTGAGTAGTGCAAAAATGAAAGAAACTTTATAGCAAAATAGCTATGCCAATACTAAAAGCTATGCCAATACTAACTGCGCTTTGCTCTGATACGCCTCGATCACAAAGTTCTCCCTTTGCAACGTCTGTAGGTATCTACGGTGAGACACTAGATTACGAGCCAGAGACTTCTGGGGGTCCTCAATTCTACTCTGCAGAGCATCAGGAATAAAGTAGTTTTCATCTAAAAAAGGAAAAAAAAAAGCATATACGAACCTAGTAATACAATGTCAGATCTAAAAGCTAGCAGCAGATAACTTACCAGAAGCATCCCTTTTGATATGTTGTAACATAACATATTTAGCAAAATTGTACAGGAGTTGAATAAACTTAGGACCACCCGGGGACAGAAATATTGATGCCACGACTTGAGGAAAACTATTACCAACTTCTTCCTATTTGGAAATAAGCAATGTTAACAATCACATATTCTACAACACAATGGGCTGGTATTGTCAGCAGAAAGATATGGAGGAAAGGTTAAAGGTGCTTACTGAAATCTTCTTCAGCCATTCACATGATGCTTTCCTAAACTCTGCATCTTTCTTCTTGTCTAGTGGGGGCCAGCAATATCTATCAATATGGATAAATTGTTGTAAGCTAACGCTTCGTCTAAACATGACAAAACACTGTATGGTAGCAGGTTTATTCTAAAAAAATAAATAAAGGGCTGCATGCTTTCCCAAATGGAAACTAATAAAAGGGGTATTCCCATCTCCAAGATCCTATGCCAATATGTAGTAGGTGTAATAATATTAGCAAATACCTCCAATTAGAACTGTAGTATTCTTCTGATTAGCCATGTCGATTAACCCCATATGTAGGGCATTGCAATAGCTTAGCTATTCGTGGTTATGACCACTACTATAGTGACAGTTAGTTAATGGTCATTACCATAGACACCCAAGCTACTGCAATGACCTGCACATTGTAAGCTAAAAAGCGTAGCAATGTCAATTTCCTCCCCCCTTTTTCCACTATTAATGTATTTGTAATGACCCAAAAGGGGCCATTACAAATATGTCTGCATTCATAGGAGCCTGTGGAATAATTCATGCTTTGATGCATTGCCTGCAGGGCTGTGGAGTCGGAGTCCATTTTGGTGGAGCTGGAATAAAATGGGCCGACTTCTAAAACACAGTAAATTTGGTACACTAGTTCAATGCAGGATGTGCTGTAAGTTTGCTCATAAGAATTTGGGAAAGTTATGAAATGTCCTATAAATGTCTGTTCTATTCCTGATCTGTGCTGCACTTTATGTACATGCTCAGTAGTGAGGCCGTGCTGTGGAGTCGGGAGTCAGGGAAATTGAGGAGTCAGATTGGACTTACCATCTCCACAGCCCTGATTGCCTAGTATCATTCTGCCAGATTAAATGAAAGGTGTTGCTCTTTAATAACACTGGAGACCAGCAGGTGGCGGTATAAGGGTCGGCAAGGGACTGTATTCGGGGATGTCTGAGCAACATACTCTATAGCAGGGGTCTCAAACTCGGCTGGGTATATGGGCCGCACATGGAAAAAATTTGAATTTGGGGGGCCGCATTCTTTGTTCAATGTGACATTTTTAGTGATACCATTTTTTTTGTATACACCTTTTGAACATTTTTGCCGTGTTTATTTTTTTATGGCTTGGGTCGTTATGGATGTGGCGATAATAAACGTGCACTTTTTTGTGTTTACTTTAGTTTACATATAAAACAGCATTTTTAGTGCCCAATATTTTTTCATGCTTTATTTTATTTTTTTTACAATTTTATTTCCCCCAATTGGCCACATACAGTAATATTGTCTTACAATTAGCATCATATAGTAATAATGGAAATCATCTTGTAGTAATGTTCCCCATCCAAGTCCCCATCTTGTACTAATGTGCCCCATCCAGGTCCCCATCTTGTACTAATGTGCCCCATCCAGGTCCCCATCCTGTGGCTATGTGCCCCATCCAGGTCCCCATCCTGTGGCAACGTTCCCCATCCTGGCGCCCATCTTGTACTAATGTGCCTCATCCAGGTCCCCATCTTGGGGCTATGTGCCCCATCCAGGTCCCCATCCTGTGGCTCTGTGCCCCATCCAGGTCCCCATCTTGTGGCTCTGTGCCCCATCCAGGTCCCCATCCTGTGGCTATGTGCCCCATCCAGGTCCCCATCCTGTGGCAACGTTCCCCATCCTGGCGCCCATCTTGTACTAATGTGCCTCATCCAGGTCCCCATCTTGTGGCTATGTGCCCCATCCAGGTCCCCATCTTGTGGCTATGTGCCCCATCCAGGTCCCCATCTTGTGGCTATGTGCCCCATCTTGTGGCTCTGTGCCCCATCCAGGTCCCCATCTTGTGGCTATGTGCCCCATCCAGGTCCCCTCTTGTGGCTCTGTGCACCATCCCGGTCCCCATGTTGTGGCTCTGTGCCCCATCCAGGTCCACATCTTGTGGCTCTGTGCCCCATCCAGGTCCCCATCCTGTGGCTATGTGCCCCATCCAGGTCCCCTCTTGTGGCTATGTGCCCCATCCAGGTCCCCTCTTGTGGCTATGTGCCCCATCCTGTGGCTATGTGCCCCATCCAGGTCCCCATCCTGTGGCTATGTGCCCCATCCAGGTCCCCTCTTGTGGCTCTGTGCACCATCCCGGTCCCCATGTTGTGGCTCTGTGCCCCATCCAGGTCCACATCTTGTGGCTATGTGCCCCATCCAGGTCCCCATCCTGTGGCTCTGTGCCCCATCCAGGTCCCCTCTTGTGGCTCTGTGCCCCATCCAGGTCCCCTCTTGTGGCTCTGTGCCCCATCCAGGTCCCCTCTTGTGGCTATGTGCCCCATCCAGGTCCCCTCTTGTGGCTATGTGCCCCATCCAGGTCCCCTCTTGTGGCTATGTGCCCCATCCAGGTCCCCTCTTGTGGCTATGTGCCCCATCCAGGTCCCCTCTTGTGGCTATGTGCCCCATCCAGGTCCCCTCTTGTGGCTATGTGCCCCATCCAGGTCCCCATCTTGTGGCTCTGTGCCCCATCCAGGTCCCCTCTTGTGGCTCTGTGCCCCATCCAGGTCCCCTCTTGTGGCTATGTGCCCCATCCAGGTCCCCATCTTGTGGCTATGTGCCCCATCCAGGTCCCCATCTTGTGGCTATGTGCCCCATCCAGGTCCCCTCTTGTGGCTCTGTGCCCCATCCAGGTCCCCATCTTGTGGCTATGTGCCCCATCCAGGTCCCCATCTTGTGGCTATGTGCCCCATCCAGGTCCCCATCTTGTGGCTATGTGCCCCATCCAGGTCCCCATCTTGTGGCTATGTGCCCCATCTTGTGGCTCTGTGCCCCATCCAGGTCCCCATCTTGTGGCTATGTGCCCCATCCAGGTCCCCATCCTGTGGCTATGTGCCCCATCCAGGTCCCCTCTTGTGGCTCTGTGCATCATCCCGGTCCCCATGTTGTGGCTCTGTGCCCCATCCAGGTCCACATCTTGTGGCTATGTGCCCCATCCAGGTCCCCATCCTGTGGCTATGTGCCCCATCCAGGTCCCCTCTTGTGGCTATGTGCCCCATCCAGGTCCCCTCTTGTGGCTATGTGCCCCATCCTGTGGCTATGTGCCCCATCCAGGTCCCCATCCTGTGGCTATGTGCCCCATCCAGGTCCCCTCTTGTGGCTCTGTGCACCATCCCGGTCCCCATGTTGTGGCTCTGTGCCCCATCCAGGTCCACATCTTGTGGCTATGTGCCCCATCCAGGTCCCCATCCTGTGGCTATGTGCCCCATCCAGGTCCCCTCTTGTGGCTCTGTGCCCCATCCAGGTCCCCTCTTGTGGCTCTGTGCCCCATCCAGGTCCCCTCTTGTGGCTATGTGCCCCATCCAGGTCCCCTCTTGTGGCTATGTGCCCCATCCAGGTCCCCTCTTGTGGCTATGTGCCCCATCCAGGTCCCCTCTTGTGGCTATGTGCCCCATCCTGTGGCTATGTGCCCCATCCAGGTCCCCATCTTGTGGCTATGTGCCCCATCCAGGTCCCCTCTTGTGGCTCTGTGCCCCATCCAGGTCCCCTCTTGTGGCTATGTGCCCCATCCAGGTCCCCATCTTGTGGCTATGTGCCCCATCCAGGTCCCCATCTTGTGGCTATGTGCCCCATCCAGGTCCCCATCTTGTGGCTATGTGCCCCATCCAGGTCCCCATCTTGTGGCTATGTGCCCCATCCAGGTCCCCATCTTGTGGCTATGTGCCCCATCCAGGTCCCCATCTTGTGGCTCTGTGCCCCATCCAGGTCCCCATCTTGTGGCTCTGTGCCCCATCCAGGTCCCCATCTTGTGGCTATGTGCCCCATCCAGGTCCCCATCCTGTGGCTATGTGCCCCATCCAGGTCCCCTCTTGTGGCTCTGTGCATCATCCCGGTCCCCATGTTGTGGCTCTGTGCCCCATCCAGGTCCACATCTTGTGGCTATGTGCCCCATCCAGGTCCCCATCCTGTGGCTATGTGCCCCATCCAGGTCCCCTCTTGTGGCTATGTGCCCCATCCAGGTCCCCTCTTGTGGCTATGTGCCCCATCCTGTGGCTATGTGCCCCATCCAGGTCCCCATCCTGTGGCTATGTGCCCCATCCAGGTCCCCTCTTGTGGCTCTGTGCACCATCCCGGTCCCCATGTTGTGGCTCTGTGCCCCATCCAGGTCCACATCTTGTGGCTATGTGCCCCATCCAGGTCCCCATCCTGTGGCTATGTGCCCCATCCAGGTCCCCTCTTGTGGCTCTGTGCCCCATCCAGGTCCCCTCTTGTGGCTCTGTGCCCCATCCAGGTCCCCTCTTGTGGCTATGTGCCCCATCCAGGTCCCCTCTTGTGGCTATGTGCCCCATCCAGGTCCCCTCTTGTGGCTCTGTGCCCCATCCAGGTCCCCATCTTGTGGCTATGTGCCCCATCCAGGTCCCCTCTTGTGGCTCTGTGCCCCATCCAGGTCCCCATCTTGTGGCTATGTGCCCCATCCAGGTCCCCTCTTGTGGCTCTGTGCCCCATCCAGGTCCCCTCTTGTGGCTATGTGCCCCATCCAGGTCCCCATCTTGTGGCTATGTGCCCCATCCAGGTCCCCATCTTGTGGCTATGTGCCCCATCCAGGTCCCCATCTTGTGGCTATGTGCCCCATCCAGGTCCCCATCTTGTGGCTCTGTGCCCCATCCAGGTCCCCATCTTGTGGCTCTGTGCCCCATCCAGGTCCCCTCTTGCGGCTATGTGCCCCATCCAGGTCCCCATCTTGTGGCTATGTGCCCCATCCAGGTCCCCTCTTGTGGCTATGTGCCCCATCCAGGTCCCCATCTTGTGGCTATGTGCCCCCTGTGCTGTTCTTCACACACATAAAATAGAAAAAAAAAAAGATGATTCTCACCTGTCCTCCGTTCCCTCGGCGGCCTTCCTGCAGATGTGGCCCGCAGGCACCACAGAGTCCGACCCCTTGACGATCCTGACCTGGTCCAGGAGGAGCCGCCGACAGCAGCGCTGCATTGCCGCACAGAGACCGTCTCCCAGCACAGTATTTTCAATGTCAGCCGCCGGCCAATCAGAGGCCAGCAGCTGACATCTGCATATGGCAATGACGTCATACTCGCTGCGCCGACACGCAGATATCAGCTGCTGGCCTCTGATTGGCCAGCGGCTGGCATTGGAAATGCAGTGCTGGGAAACAGTCTCTGTGCGGCAATTCATCGCTGCTGTCAGCGGCTCCTCCCGGACCAGGTCGGGATCGTCAAGGGGTCTGTGCCTGCGGGCCGCATAAAGCAGCCTCAGGGGCCGCATGCGGCCCGCGGGCCGCGTGTTTGAGACCCCTGCTCTATAGTCTGGTCACTATGGTGACTAGGGAGAGTTGGCAGTTGGAGAGGATCTAGCCCGACTAGAGGCGAGGAGTAGAGTACAAGGGCTGCTAGGATTGAGTACCTTACCAGTCTTTTCAGAGACCTGACAACCAAGAGCCGACAGCAGAAGAAATATAAAAGGCACGTTCCTGCCTTATGCATAAAATCTAAATACAGAACCCAAACAGGCAATTGGCACGCCACATCCTGCCCGCTATAGTAGGTAGTCCTAGAGACCGAGGGTATAACCTGAAAGACCCTAAACTTACAGAGCACATCACAACAAGGCCAAACCTCAGTTATAGATTTACCAAGTCAGAGCATCAGTCCTGTTGCCATCCAGCCGGAACTTGTATGGCAATCAAGTGTTGCAGCTAAATGCTGGAGAAGCTGTGAATAATTAATCTGTGATCCAGCAAACCGTTTGAACTGTTCATACCAAGGTCATGTTTCTTCCTACCTACCTCTAACTCCTCTAGATGTGCCCTGGGAATGAGTTTGGAGCGCCAGGAACCAAGTAGGAACACCGTGACACACCAAACTACATGCCACCACGGAATAGCCATACCACAGCTCAGCACCTACGTCTGGGCCCAATAGTGCCTCCTGGCCCTATTACTCAGGTGTGGCATACACTGCATAATCAGGTAATTTTCTTACCAGGTGCTTCACTCCTGAATTATAAAAGGTATTTCAACTTATACCACCTGACCAGTATGTGACACTCTCCTGGTTCACACAGAAGACCATGACACTGTATGATTCGATATCAATCCCTCTAGGCATAGAGAAAGTAACTTTCCAGGATGTCCCCCTGACAGCACCATGGAGGACGTCCTCCTAATCCATCCAGGGACAGGAAACACGAGTTTAAAAGCCCTCCCCCTCCAGTGTTTTTCCTGTCCCTGGGAGGATAGGAACAGGAGAGGAGCAAGAGGTCCCTGGACCCGAAGAACTTACCGGATGGCGGACCCAGGGGGAATCGGGCAGCACAGCTTCTCCTTCCCCCTGCTATCATCTTAGTGTAGCGGTGTCCACCTGACAATGTATGTAGTTTACTAAGCACAATCCTGCTGACAGGTGAGCTTTAATATGGATAACACTGATGACAGGTTCTCTTTTTTTTCTCTATAAAAACACACACCATATATGTGGTATCGCTGCATCCAGAAAAGTCCAATCAAAATATTAAGATTAATCTGATTGGTAAGCCGAAAAAAATAATTGCTGGTATTCTGGTCCCCACAACAGTTAGGGGAGGGGGAATTAATCCAGCTACAGGGATAGAGCATAAAATCTTTATCACAATATCTGGGGGGAGGGGAGGGGGAATACGCCGGCATGAGTCCTGGGACCGGATGCTAGGTATACATTATACATACCCCCATACACTTGTATGGAGCAATGCTACGCCCCGTCTAGTGACAGTCAGTGGGCGTGTCTGACAAGAAGGCACAGCCTCGCTCAATACAAGTGTATGGGGAGTGAGGCCAGGCCCACTGGCCGGGAGTATGTATAACACATACATAAGGTTAATGGGTCTCATACCGGCGAACCCCTACAGAGCACAGTGCCTGCGCTGGGGGCATTCATAAGTCTGCAGTCACACAGAGTGACTGCAGACTTATCACTTTTGACCAGACAATCCTTAATGGGTGCCATATCTCTGGCTTGTGCAGAACAGCAACGGTAGACGAGAGGGAAACAGAGGAGCACTTCCAAGTGGTATGTAAAATCATGATGCCTTTATTCTTTAATCCATAACTAATGGACTAAAGACATCAAGATTATATATACCACTTGGAAGCATTACACTCTCAGATATATACACACACATTTTATTAGAATCCCAAGATTAGAGATAGAGATATATCCCACTCAAGTAGGTCACATTACACTTTTTCTGAGATCTTTATATTTACCTCCTGCTATGCGTTTTCTGAGCTACCACCCACTGGTCTATACCGTTTTAATATTTTTAAAAGGCAAGTATGAAATCCAAAAGTAAATTTCAATTAATAAATCTTAAAATTAGAAAAGGTATTAGGTTTTTAAAGAGTCATGATAAAATTCCCTATAACTCACTCAGTATTGCAACTTAAAGGGGGGGTACCACCACCACCACGGAGATGGGAATACCCCTTTAAGGTTCAGTTTGCATTACCCACTTCCTATGACAATTCATTTGAGAATCCCAGTGCATGATGGGATACTCAAACGAATCTTCATCTGCTGTCACTCCCCCCTTGCCACCCTGAAACGAAGCGTCAGTGACTCATTTCAGGGGCCGTGCTGTCTCTTCTGCTGTGCGATGAGCGCAGCTGAATAGTAATAAGACAGCAGCCAAGCGGTGTCACTATACCTGGTGTGCAAGAGGACTAGTGCCGCCCCTGTAGATGTCACTGGTCTCACTTGGGCATAGTGACACTGCTCTATAGCAGGCTTATTACTATTCATTTAAGCAGACAACAAACGGACACTGCACAGGAAAGACACCACAGGGACCAGCTCCTCAAATGAGCGTCACTGATTATGCTTCTTTTCAGGGCAGCAAACGAAGCAAGGGGAGTGTCAGGATTTCTAAGCGCCCGCCCAAATACCCCTCCCCCTCTGAACTTATTTCAGGGCAGTAAGGGGAGTGACAGCAGTTTCAGCCAGCAGATGACGATTTGTTTGAGTATCCCATCAAGCACTGGGAATTCTCAAAAGAATCATAGGGACTGGATAATATAAACAGAATGTAAGAAAATGTAACCAGCTCACATAAAGCATCTCTCAGCGTGCAAAAGCAAGGAAAACGTGCGATTCCACATGGAAATCCAGAAACATGAGAAAAAAAATCCAGATTCATAAAGTCCAAAAGGTTTGTTAGTACAACATTAAAAGCGGATTGCACGCACTCTGGCATTCTTTTTCAAAGCTGATAAACAGAACCATAAGTTGCAGTAGAGAGAATGGTAGGGAATTTTACCATGGCTTTAAAAAACAACTTTTGTAATTTAAGATTAGTTGAAATTTACTATTGGGTTGCAGATTAACCTTTTAAAGGGTTTGTCCACTACTTAGACAGCCCCTTCTTAATCTAACTGTTAAGCCCCAGCACTCGCAGTCCCAGGGCTCCCGTGCGATGGTTGTGACATGTGACCCTGGCGCCCAATCAGCGCTGGAGTTACTGTCCCCGCAAAAGGACAAATCGAACATGTTGAAGAGGTCCGCGCTGCAGCTGATCACTGACTTCCTCTTCAGTGCGACAGGAGGCGGGGACAGTGACGCCAGCCCTGACTGGGTGCCGAGGTCACATGACACAACAGCACGGGAGCCCCGAAGAGAGCAAGTGCCGACACTGCGGGAACAAAGCCAGCACGGGAGGGGAGTATAAGTTTTATTAGTTCATCGGGGCCAAACATGGCAAATGAGAGTTAATTTCATGATTTTTCAAAGAGCCCTTTACTTTCTAGCACACGTCAGCTCTCTATGTACAATTAAGAGCTCCATGTATATATTTCAGTACAGATTATTACGCTTTCCACAAGCTGCTTAGACATTGCCTGTAACTGGTCGCCCTCTTTGTCAGCATACTTGGGCGGCACAGTGGCGCAGTGGTTAGCACTGAAGCCTTGCAGCGCTGGGGTCCTGGGTTCAAATCCCACCAAGGACAACATCTGCAAGGAGTTTGTATGGTTTCCTCCAGGTTCTCCCACACTCCAAAGACATACTGATAGGGAATGTAGATTGTAACTCCCAATGGGGACAGCGACGATAATGTATGTAAAGCGCTGCGGAATATGTTAGCGCTATATAAAAATAAAGATTATTATTATACTTGCATGACTGCACCATGACCAAGGGGAGTTTGGTATGGGGCGTACAACTCCTACGTACACCCCTGCACGTACCCACTGAAGGGCAGGAGCGCAATGTACCTGCAGGCACAGTCAGCAGCAGGTAGTGGGCACCACTCACCATACCATGAGGTTACCCCTTACCTGAAGACCTCCTTGCAGCGGGCACTGTCCAGCCTGGCAAACAGGAAGTGGAAGACCACACAGAAGGCGTCCTTGTTAGGCTTGTCAAACATGTTCCTAGAGAGAAAGGATGCATGAGACCAAACACCAACATTCACCACGTGACCCTTCCCAGACCCCAGGGGAATGGGGAACTCACACTCCGAACGTCACATGGGCGAGGGGCCTGACAGCAGCGGCGGCCTCTGCTCCGGCCTCAAAGCCCAGGGCCTGCAGAGACAGCCACGCGTGTTCCTTCTGCCAGGACGGCTGGGAGCGGGGCACGCTCTGCATGATGGCTGCTGTGGGCGCAAGTAAAGGTCTAACAGGGCCAGAAGAAAGCGCTCGCTGTCTGCACAGCCGCGTCAGTGCCTCCTGCCGGATACCCACACTGGTCCACTCCACAGCCACCAGTTTAGGACCGGTGCTGTCACTCAACTGCAATCCGGAGAGTGAATAGTTTCTCTGAGGGAAGAAAAGAGGCCGCCATCTTGGCGCCAAAACCAGCTATTCATTTAGTCCAATCAGCACGCTCTAATGTGGTCTTCAGAATCAACCAATGGTGACGCTGGAAATCGCAGGTAGGCGGGTACTGGATGCTGTTTACGCTGCATCAGTCGCTGGAGTGAGAACTGTGCGTGCGCCGCCATCTTCCCGTAGTCCTGATTAGTGACGAGCTGCCGTGTTCCCACAAGCAGGGGACTACGCCGGAGCATAGAATGGTTTCTTTTCAGTCAGAGCCAGAAGTGGTTCCTAAACAAAAGAAATCCGTTTGTTGTCTAATTTGTGAGTGAAAAAATTATAATTGTAAAAGATTCTCTCCCACTTTAGGTTAACCTCTTAACGACCAAGCAATTTTTCGTTTTTGTGCTTTTCATTTTTACACCCCTTAGTCCAAGAGCCGGAACTTTTATATTTTCCTACTGACAAAGCCAGCAGGGCTTGTTTTCTGTGAGACTAGCTGTACATCCATGTTACTGTACTGGAAACTGAGATAAATTAATTCCAAGGGAAATTGCAAAAAAGAATGCGATTTGGCAATTGTTTTTTGGGTTTTCTTTTTTTCGGTGTTCATTCTGCAGTAACAACGAGCTCTAAATATGATTGTCCAGGTCAGTACGGTTACGACACTACCAAACTTGTGGGGTTTTTAAGTGCTGAAAAAAAAAGTAGAAATTTTGTTGAAAGAAAAAAAAAATTAGTTTGTGTCGACATCTTCCAACGCCCATAGCGTTTACATTTCCCGGTCACTGCAGCTGTGTGAGGGCCCGTTTTTTGCTTGGTCACTTGATGTTTTTATTGATACTATTTTGAGGTAGATATCACACTTTCATGGCTTCTTAACCCCTTAGTGACGGAGCCAATTTTAACCTTAACCCCTTTATGACGCGGTCAGTAATAGTACGACCATGTGCCCTGGCCCAGGGACGTACTATTACTGACCAGGCGGTCTGCCACACCCGGCACTGATACTGACACTCGGTGCCACAAGTGGTCCCACACCTCTCCCGACACATTAACCCCTGAAATGCTGCAATTGAAGTAGATCGCAGCATTTCAGGAGCAGGGAGAGGAAAAACAGCCGCTGTTACCTTGAATCGGAGACCCTGTGCTGACAGCGCAGGGTCCCAATCGTTGCCATAGTGACCCGATGTCGTCATGAGTCACCAGACACCAGCAAGTTACTTTGATAACGTATGATAGTGCACGATCAAAGTAACTTGTGTCTGCAAGGCTGACAAGTCATAATGTATAGCAGTGATCCTGCACTTCTATACATGATAACTGCGATCAAACTGCAGAAAGTGAAAGTACCATAGATATACAGTACAGACCAAAAGTTTGGACACACCTTCTCATTTAAAGATTTTTCTGTATTTTCATGACTATGAAAATTGTACATTCACACTGAAGGCATCAAAACTATGAATTAACACATGTGGAATTATATACTTAACAAAAAAGTGTGAAACAACTGAAAATATGTCTTATATTCTAGGTTCTTCAAAGTAGCCACCTTTTGCTTTGATGACTGCTTTGCACACTCTTGGCATTCTCTTGATGAGCTTCAAGAGGTAGTCACTGGAAATGGTCTTTCAACAATTTTGAAGGAGTTCCCAGAGATGCTTAGCACTTGTTGGACCTTTTGCCTTCACTCTGCGGTCCAGCTCACCCCAAACCATCTCGATTGGGTTCAGGTCTGGTGACTGTGGAGGCCTGGTCATCTGGCGTAGCACCCCATCACTCTCCCTCTTGGTCAAATAGCCCTTACACAGCCTGGAGGTGTGTTTGGGGTCATTGACCTGTTGAAAAATAAATGATGGTCCAACTAAACGCAAACCGGATGGAATAGCATGCCGCTGCAAGATGCTGTGGTAGCCATGCTGGTTCAGTATGCCTTCAATTTTGAATAAATCCCCAACAGTGTCACCAGCAAAGCACCCCCACACCATCACACCTCCTCCTCCATGCTTCACGGTGGGAACCAGGCATGTAGAGTCCATCCGTTCACCTTTTCTGCGTCGCACAAAGACACGGTGGTTGGAACCAAAGATCTCAAATTTGGACTCATCAGACCAAAGCACAGATTTCCACTGGTCTAATGTCCATTCCTTGTGTTCTTTAGCCCAAACAAGTCTTCTGCTTGTTGTCAGTCCTTAGCACTGGTTTCCTAGCAGCTATTTTACCATGAAGGCCTCCTGCACAAAGTCTCCTCTTAACAGTTGTTGTAGAGATGTGTCTACTGCTAGAACTCTGTGTGGCTTTGACCTGGTCTCTAATCTGAGCTGCTGTTAGCCTGCTATTTCTGAGGCTGGTGCCTCGGATAAACTTATCCTCAGAAGCAGAGGTGACTCTTGGTCTTCCTTTCCTGGGGCGGTCCTCATGTGAGCCAGTTTCTTTGTAGCGCTTGATGGTTTTTTCAACTGCACTTGGGGACACTTTCAAAGTTTTCCCAATTTTTCGCACTGACTGACCTTCATTTCTTAAAGTAATGATGGCCACTCGTTTTTCTTTACTTAGAATTTGTATTATGGAAAGAAAAAAGCAGCTAACAGTCTATTCAGTAGGACTATCAGCTGTGTATCCACCAGACTTCTGCACAACACAACTGATGGTCCCAACCCCATTTATAAGGCAATAAATCCCACTTATTAAACCTGATAGGGCACACCTGTGAAGTGAAAACCATTTCCGGTGACTACCTCTTGAAGCTCATCAAGAGAATGCCAAGAGTGTGCAAAGCAGTCATCAAAGCAAAAGGTGGCTACTTTGAAGAACCTAAAATATAAGACATATTTTCAGTTGTTTCACACTTTTTTGTTAAGTATATAATTGCACATGTGTTAATTCATAGTTTTGATGCCTTCAGTGTAAATGTACAATTTTCAAAGTCATGAAAATACAGAAAAATCTGTAAATGAGAAGTTGTGTCCAAACTTTTGGTCTGTACTGTGTGTGTATATATATATATATATATATATATATATATATATATATATATATATATATATATATATATACACACACACACACACACACACACACACACACACACACACACACACACACACACACACACACACACACACAGTGGTGGCCAAAAGTATTGGCACCCCTGCAATTCTGTCAAATAATACTCAGTTTCTTCCTGAAAATGATTGCAATCACAAATTCTTTGGTATTATTCTCTTCATTTAATTTGTCTTCAATGAAAAAGCACAAAAAGAATTGCCCTAAAGCCAAATTGGATATAATTCCACACCAAACCTAAAAAAGGGGGTGGACAAAAGTATTGGCACTGTTTGAAAAATCATGTGATGCTTCTCTAATTCGTGTAATTAACAGCACCTGTAACTTACCTGTGGCACCTAACAGGTGTTGGCAATAACTAAATCACACTTGCAGCCAGTTAACATGGATTAAAGTTGACTCAACCTCTGTCCTGTGTCCTTGTGTGTACCACATTGAGCATGGAGAAAAGAAAGAAGACCAAAGAACTGTCTGAGGACTTGAGAAACCAAATGGTGAGGAAGCATGAGCAATCTCAAGGCTACAAGTCCATCTCCAAAGACCTGAATGTTCCTGTGTCTTTCCGTGTGCAGTGTCATCAAGAAGTTTAAAGCCCATGGCACTGTGGCTAACCTCCCTAGATGTGGACGGAAAAGAAAAATTGAGAGATTTCAACGCAAGATTGTGCGGATGGTGGATAAAGAACCTCGACTAACATCCAAACAAGTTCAAGCTGCCCTGCAGTCCGAGGGTACAGCAGTGTCAACCCGTACTATCCGTCGGCATCTGAATGAAAAGGGACTGTATGGTAGGATACCCAGGAAGACCTCACTTCTTACCCCGAGACATAAAAAATCCAGGCTGGAGTTTGCCAAAACTTACCTGAGAAAGCTGAAAATGTTTTAGAAGAATGTTCTCTGGTCAGATGAGACAAAAGTAGAGCTTTTTGGGAAAAAGCATCAACATAGAGTGTACAGGGAAAAAAAAAAAAAAAGAGGCATTGAAAGAAAAGAACACGGTCCCTACAGTCAAACATGGTGGAGGTTCCCTGATGTTTTTGGGTTGCTTTGCTGCCTCTGGCACTGGACTGCTTGACCGTGTGCATGGCATTATGAAGTCTGAAGACTACCAACAAATTTTGCAGCATAATGTAGGGCCCAGTGTGAGAAAGCTGGGTCTCCCTCAGAGGTCATGGGTCTTCCAGCAGGACAATGACCCAAAACACACTTCCAAAAGCACTATAAAATGGTTTGAGAGAAAGCACTGGAGACTTTTAAAGTGGCCAGCAATGAGTCCAGACCTGAATCCCATAGAACACCTGTGGAGAGATGTCAAAATGGCAGTTTGGAGAAGCCACCCTTCAAATATCAGGGACCTGGAGCAGTTTGCCAAAGAAGAATGGTCTACAATTCCAGCAGAGCATTGTAAGAAACTCATTGATGGTTACCGGAAGCGGTTGTTTGCAGTTATTTTTGCTAAAGGTTGTGCAACCAAGTATTAGGCTAAGGGTGCCAATACTTTTATCTGGCCCATTTTTGGAGTTTTGTGTGAAATGATCAATGATTTGATTTTTGCTTCATTCTCTTTTGTGTTTTTTCTCCTTGCAAGCAAATTAAATGAAGATAATAATACCAAAGAATTTGTGATTGCAATCATTTTCAGGAAGAAACTGAGTATTATCTGACAGAATTGCAGGGGTGCCAATACTTTTGGCCACCACTGTATATGTTGTGGAATACCTATACTAACTATAAAGAAGCAAATCTCTCCCTGACGCAGCAGCATCTCTCCCTACTCTGCCTGATTCCAGGGTACACTGTGACGAGCATAGCGGCGCCAGGTCTTATATAGACCTGATGACGCTGTGCGGCTAGTGAATCACTGTAATGCCCACAACTAACATGGCTACGGAATTACAGTGTGTGGCAGGCAATCCCTGCATGTTCAGTGGCTCTCTAAAGAGTGCCAAACATGCATGGAGAGGACCCGAGTTCCCGCCCGAGCAACCGGAAATACTCGCCGAGCTTGTGGAGCACAGTGATGCTTGGGTGAGTACCGAGCACATTCGCTCATCACTATTAACCATAAAATAAAAAATAAAAGTCATCTTCACTAGAGAAGAGCAAACATGTTAGGAAATCGGCCAAAGTTCGATAAGTTATTGTGTTTCCACCAGAGTATTTTTTAGGACTTTGGCTAGGATAGTGGTGCTGTATGATGAGTGGGGGGGATTTGTTTGATGAGGGGAGGGGTTGGGGAGAGGTCGGTGGAGCGGCGGACTGTCATTCTTATTTTTTTTTTTCTTAACTTAATGTGTGGAGAATCGGGGCTCAGAAGCCATCCACAACATCCAGACACAAGGGCTGAGACTCTGCTGTATCCAGGGCTCCTTATTGGAAAATCTAATCTTTTCTGGTAGTACAGTGTTACATAAAGCAGGCCACATCAGAGCTTGTAGTTGTTTTGCGCTGAGATTCTCCTGTATCCAGAGATCCACATTAGAAAATAGTTTTTTTTTCTGTAACTCTTGTGCTACATAAAGCAGGCCACATCTGAGCTTGCAATTGTTTTGCGCTGAGATTCTGCTGTATCCAGGACTCCACATTCGAAAATATATTTTTTTCTGGTACTACTTTGCTACATAAAGCAGGCCACATCTGAGCTTGCAGTTATTTTGCGCTGAGATTCTGCTCTATCCAGGGCTCCACATTGGAAAATCAGATTCCTTCTGTTACTACCATGCTACATAAAGCAGGCCACATCTGAGCTTGTAGTTATTTTGCGCTGAGATTCTGCTCTATTCAGGGCTCTACATTAGAAAATCAGATTCCTTCTGTTACTACCGTGCTACATAAAGCAGGCCACATCTGAGCTTGTAGTTATTTTGCGCTGAGATTCTGCTCTATTCAGGGCTCTACATTAGAAAATCTATTTTTTTGTTGGTAATAGTGTGCTCCAGCCATATTACAAAGCAAATAAATACTTATTTGTAATTTAGTGACTGGTGACTGACAAATCTGGGCATAGGTTTGTTAAACAGATGATTTAAAGAGGGGAAGGGTACATCCAACATGAGTGGGAAAAAGCGAGGTGGAAGGGGGAATAGGCTTGGTGTTCAAGGTGTACGTTGGGTAGGTGGTAATGTTAGTCAAAGCTCTACTGAACACCCTCATGTCCGATCCAAAAACAATTGACAACTTCTGTTACTGGACGGGCTACTCCACTCCCTTTCTTTGGCAGCTAGCTGCACAGCGGTATGCCTTGTAGATGAGGGCAGAAAGAGCATGTGCTCCAGTGGATGGCATGCACTGCATCAAGTGGCCTCTCCTCCTCTTTCTCCACCTCAACATCACACACAGTACAGTCCTCAGAAGTGGCACCCCAAATACCCTTGTTTCCACCCCACCGAGTCACAACTCTCCAACCGCCCAACTGCCTGTAGGGAATCACAGATGGGTGAGTCTGCAGAGTTATTCACTCATTTTATGCCATAGGCATCAGAGGTCTACTCCAAGGATTCGCAGACTCAAGAGGAGGAAATCATCTGCACTGATGCCCAAATTTTTTTTCTGTTGGATCTGGGGCAGGACAAAGTAGGGTCTAAGCAGAATCCTGACCCTCATCATCTGATGAGACTCAGTTACCTGAGGCGCACGCGGACTATACTGTGCAGTCAGGATAGGAAGAGGAGGAGGGTGACTCTCAGGGTGAGGAGTGGGAGAACAGAGAGGATGATGATGAGGTTGTAGATCCCACTTGGTGTGAACCCAGAAGCTTGCAGCGGAGTAGCTCAACAGAGGAGGTGGAGGAGGAGGAAGATGAGGTTATATTGCGGCCTCCCACACAGACACGGAGTGATGCGACCACAATGACCACTGCATCATCAGCCACAACTGTGGCTTTGGCCAGCAGCGGTCGCGGGTCTGCAATTTGCAGGGGCGTCAAGGGTTGCCTAGTCTGGGCCTTTTTTGAGACTGCAAAGAATGACCCAACTAACGTTATCTGCCAACTTTGCAAAAAAAAAAGACTCTTAGAGGCAAAAATTGCAATAATTTGATTAATACATGCATTACACGGCACATGCGCAAACAACATGCATTAGTCTGGGAATCTCACTGCGATAAAATACGGACTAGCGGGCCTCATCAACCATCGGCCGCCCCATCAACCGCATCTGCTGCTTCTTCCTCCTCCGTCACAGTGCCAAGTGTTCTTATGCAGGTCTCCGGCCACAGAACCTCCATTTGTTTACCCACTCCAGTCAGGGTGAGTGAGAGCCCGTCAGCTGTAACAGAAATGGACATGCCTGCAGATTTTGTTTCACCAAGCACACCACATCTTTCTCATTCCACCGTAACATCTCCACCTGCACCTCACTCACAGTCCAGCAGTTTGTCATGTTCACCTTACTCCATCCTCTCAGGACAGCAACCAGCCCTCGGTCCCGCAGTTGTGGTCACATAAAAGATTGTTTCATCCTAAACATACCAAAGCTAAGAGGTTAAACTCCACCATCTCCAATCTGTTGGCCACAGAAATGCTGCCTTTCCACCTGGTGGATACAGACGGCTTCCAAAAGCTGATGGCTGTCGCAGTCCCCCAGTGTCAGTTGCCCAGTCACCATTACTTCTTTAAGAAGGTTGTGCCTGCGGTACACCAGCATGTCGCAGACATCACCCGTTCCTTGAAAAAAATCTATGTCTGCTGGATGGCATTTCACCAGACACCTGGACGAGCAAGCATGGCCAGGGGCATTACATCTTGCTGACTGGGCACTGGGTGACTCCGGTGGTTGTGAGGGCAGGCGAGAAGGGTCTGTTCCACAAGTTTTGGAATCCCCAAGCCTTGTGAGACTAACCTCTGTATGTAACACTTCCTCCACAGCTTCTGCCTCCTCTAGCGCGCTCCACCTGTGCCTTAATGAGACACTCATTCCAACAGTGCAGAGATAATCCCCCCCACCTCCATATTGCGCAGCTAGGGCTCAAAGCAATCAGGCAGTGTTAAAATTAATATGCCATGGAGATCACAGTTATACAGCTCGAGAGCTGTGGCCAGCTATCCTGGCCAAGTTCAAGCAATGGCTGTTTCCACTGAACCTGAAGCCAGAGAAGGTCATGTGCGATAACGGTGCGAACCTGGTGGCTGCCCTACTCCAGAGCAACCTCACACATGTACCTTTCATGGCTCATGCCCTCAACCTGGTGGTACAGCAATTTCTCCGACCCTATCCCTGCTTGGATGCGCTGCTGTAGAAAGCACGGTCACTGTGTGCTCACTTCTGCCATTCGCATCTCGCGGGTCATCGACTTGCACCGGTACAGAGGTCTTTGGACATACTAGTTAACTGGTTGATATGCAATGTGCCAACACAGTGGAATTCTACTCTGCACATGATGCAGCGACTGTGGCAGCAGCGCTGAGCCCCAATGCAGTATCGCATGTTGCAAAAGGTGCAAATCAAGCTTGCGGAATGGGCATACATTAAGGACCTCTGTACCCTTCTGCAGTTTTAATTGGCTACTAAGATGGTTAGTGCTGACGATGCAGTCATCTACATGCTGGAGCACACTTTGAATAGTCTGCGAGAGGAGGTAGTGGTCCCAGAGGAAGTGATAACGTCTCTAAGTTCCAGACGGTCATCACACAGGCGGGCGCCAAAGGAGTGTGGATTACAGCGATCGAGGGGGGCTCGTGGCACCAGACAAACTGTTAGTGAAGGTGACAGAGCAGAGGAAAAAATGGAGGACGACAAGGAAGGAGGAAAGAGGTGATGGGCGAGCACCGAACAGTCAGGAAATGAAGAGGATAATGATCCCCTCTGTTATGCGTGGTTGGCAGGAGGGGACGGAGGAAGCAAGCTTCAGTGTTACCCAACCACCAATACACCATGGGCTTGGACCTCATGGAAGAGCCCGATGTAACGGGGGCCAGGGAGGTAGTCAGTGGCGAGGGATGCTATGTTTTCTTCTTCACCCTCTCCCACTACAGGAAAATAGGGACCCGTGTGTCCCTGGGTGTGTGTGGTGTGCGGTGTTCTCTACTCACGGTCATACTCGGTTCCTTTAGGTGCAGTTCTTCTGAGCCTTGAATAAGAGACGACACAGTTTTTTAAAAAACAACACAGTCTGTCTGGCCTTGAAGACAGGTAGGATTACAGATACAATGCCAGTTGCATATAACGACACTTTAAGGCTGCCCTAGTCCTGACACGTTCAATAATGCCTACCAGCTGGAAAAGTCGAGAGTGCACAAATTGACTACATGAGTATAGGTTGTACTGTATTATGCCTGTTGCTGTTAATCCTCCATATCTTCCCCACACACACACCAGTCCTTCTTCTGCTTTGCCCCTAGCACATCTGTCCTCTCTGACTTTTCTTAAATAAAACATGGCTGACACCAACTCCCAGTAATTCCTCAGTCTTAACTGTCACACTAAGGGCGGTCCAAACCAGTTAACCCTGTGTGCCCCAACTGACAAGGGTAAGGTAATATAAATATGTAACTCTGCTGCCATCTAATGGCCGTATCATAAATAATACATTTTAAGAGGACTCCAACACACATAGTTACTAAAACAGTTCTATAGGTGAGTGGAGTAGGAATTCTCACACCGACATGATTCCCCTATTGTTGTTAGGATTCAAAATAGTGCCGACTACTGGGTTGTTACTCTGTTAGAGCCAAGGCACATGAGTAAATTTTGCCAGATGCTGGGTTTGGACCCTTTTAGATTTTGGTTTTCAAAAATGGAACAGTGGCCTGAACTCACCTGTCACGCCTTGAAGGTTATATCATGCCCGGCAGCCAGCATTCGCTCAGAACATGTCTTCAGTGCTGCTGGTGGTGTCCTGACAGATAAGAACATCGGGCTGTCCTCTGAAAGTGCAGACCGCCTAACTTTCATAAAGATGAACAAGTAATGGATCTCCAAGGACATTTGTGCCCCAATCGAAGACTAGGCGATAGTGTAGTTTTTAGTATTCTGCATTAATCTCACGTTATTGCAGTCTGTGACATCTTTGTCATGGCTTCTGTTGCTCCTAATGTTAGCAAAAATTTTTTTTGAAATGTGAAGACTCCCGGTTGGGTTTCCATCTAGTGCGTTTCCTGTAGCTAGCTTTCTCAATTCATATCTATGGAGCCTCGTTCTCAGTCTCATAGACTTACATTGGAAAAGCAACCCCCCCCCCCAACAGCGTGAGCAAGCAAAGATGAAGCAGTCACATGGCCCAGAAGATGACTGAAGCACCACTGTAAACCAGGGAACACTAAATTGGTATTTTAATACACTTCAATATATACATAATTAGGAGGGATTAGGGACACTTTTTGCTGAGACATCTAAATTAATTAAATATAGTGCAGAGATTAGTTTGCTGCTCAAGATTCAGAACCCGCATATTATATAGTAACTTTGTTATGCCTCTTCTGTGGCTGGTGGTGCTGTGACTATAGACATGAAAAAAAGTTAGGCCCTTTAGGTAAAGGTGTTAGCCTTTGACCTTGCCACATTTAAAGTTCCTAACTCTGCAGGATATTGCTAGTAGTGTTTTGATCAAATATTTTAATCGCTATGTGCTTAATATTTTAGTTTATTTGTAAGACATCAGTGACACATCTGAAGACCATTAGGAAGTGCATCATCAATTTTTAGCCAGATATCGTATCTTTCCAACTCCATCAGTGAATCAGTTTTTGAAAAGAGGGTAATAGCCATGAACAATAAGGGCTCATGCAGACGCCCATACATAATGAACCGCAATGCAATTTGGTCACAGGTCTCCCAACCAAAGCATGACTGCTTCATTAAGTTTCTGTGAAGCAGTCACACTGGTCAGCAGACCCACAACAAAGAGTCTCAAGACTCTAGCAAGTCATTTAAAAGTCATCGAACATTTGGTTATATTTGCATGCATTCAAAGCTCTGATGGGTTTGACTTCAGAGAGAAGTTTGATAGATTTCAAATGATTAAATCATTTCTACCAAACATCAAGCAGCACTTTTGCAGAAAATATAAATGCCTAGAAACAAAAATATGTCAAACAGAACAAAGTTTACAGTGAACCATAAATGTAACCAAGACAAAACAGGAACTTTATTCCAGTGACCAAAGTTGTCTTATTTTACATTGGGTGCAGATTTACACCTTTTCAACCCCATCTCTGATCTTTGTGTTCTGGAGCAGCCCAAACATCATCCTTTGTAAAGCTTTTACCTCAGTCATTTGGAGTCTTCAGAGACATCTAGAAAATGGGATTGTGCTTGCTCCATGGCTTTAAATCCATATAGCACACAAAAAGGGTTTATAACCAATCGACAGGGAGGGAATAACAAAAGTCAATATCTCAAGAGATTGCAATAGGGTCCTTGCTACTTCACATGAAGTGCAGACTCCTAAGAGAAGGCAGATTTGGTTATATCTTGACAATCAAAATACATGGCACAGGAGGAGGAATTGTTCTACTGTAGTTCTAACAGCTGTCAGGCAAATGATAGCTGCAGAGTTGGACCAGGCCAGTTGCTCATGTCAGACATTTATGGCATATCAACATGCATCCAACCCACTTATCACAGCAGATGTGAACAGAGCGAATGGAAAGTGATCAAATGAAATCTAACTTGTATGGAAACTCTGGAGGGAGGTGGGAAGAAAAGCCATCTCCCCTCACTGATCTATAAACACGCAATTTTGAGACCCCTCGATTCATGATCTGTAGGTGCACTAATGGTAAGACCACCACTGATCATACATTTATTACCTAAACTATGTACATGCGATGTGTTTCTCCAGTAGAAGTTAAGTGAAAATAGTGATGTATAGAAAGGATAGGAAAGAAGCAAGAATATAGAATGCTGCATCCATTATGGCAAGTAGTGTTGAGCGAGCATCCTCGACACTGCTCGGTACTCGCCCGAGCATCTCACTACTCGGGATGTTTGGCGATCACCGAGCATTTCCGGGTTACTCGGGCAGAAGCTCGGGTCTCCGCCCTGCACGTTTGGCGCTCTTTACAGAGCCAATGAACATGCAGGGATTGCCAGCCAGTCACTGTAATGCCGCAGCCATGTTGTTTGTGGGCATTACAGTGATTGGCTGGCCGCACAGCGTCACCTCGTGTATTTAAAACCAGGCGCAAGCCATCTTGGACACAGTCGCTCCGGATCAGAGAGTGTAGGGTCAGTGCTGCTGAACTAGGGAGAGATTTATCCTGCGAAATAGTTAGTGTAGGGTCTCTAAAGCCTGCCAAATCAAACAAACAGTCCTTCTCAGGACTAATATCCATCCCAGATATCAGGCAGGCAGGCTGTATAGGAGCCGCAGTGGTTATACCAGCAAATGCTGCATTACAGTCCTGTGTGCTCCTGCTGGTCAAATTGCTAGACTTATTCCCCGGTCTCAGGGGCCAAGAAAAATCCTTTTTTTTTTTTTTCATCTAAATTCTGTATTTTTTTTTCCCTCAGTCAGACTGTCCAAATACGCATCTTATTAACCTTTTGGTATTCCCCCCCCCCCCAAAAAAAAAAAAATTAAAAAAAAATTTGAGTGTGTCTGTGGCTGTTCAGACACCAATATATCTGTTTAAAAGAGTCTGGTGTAGGCCAGAAAAATATAACTGTGGTTTTGCAGTTCCATGGCTCAAATCTCTGTATTATCCTGTTTTTGGCATTTTTTGCCGTAAAAAAAACTGTAATAGTGTCTCCCTGACTGGTCAGACACAAATATATCTGTTTAAAAGAGTCTGGTGTAGGCCAGAAAAATATAACTGTGGTTTTCCTCTTCCACAGTTCTAATATCCTTTTTATTACCCTTTTTCCATTGATAGTGCAAGTGTAAGCTATTTTACTTCATTTACAATGGGCAAGGCGCGTGGCAAGGGACGTGGAACTGGATGTTCTGGTGATTGTGCGTGTAGAGGACGGGGCCATGGTCAAGGTGAAAATGTGCCACAACCAACAGCCACATCTTCTCGCTCCCAGTTCTTGACCGAATTACTAGGGAAGCACACAACAACCAGACCACTATTGCGAACTGATCAGTGTGAACAGGTTATTAATTGGATAGCAGATCATACTTCCAGTTACCTGGGCACCACCACCTCCGGTCTCTCTTCCACACGGTCAAGTTTTAGTAGCCGTGAGTCTCGACCGCATACTCCTCCTCACCCTGATGCTCCTTCCTCCCACCATGCCGAGTGTCGTCAGACAGCAACTGATCCCACACTTGGACACTCTGAAGAGCTGTTCACTGGTCCATTTCCAGATTTGTGCCCCTCGCCTGCTCCGCTTGAAATGGTGGAAGAGGAGATCCCATGTAGCGATGGCCAAATATTTGAACAGCCACGGCCAGAGGAGGTCGACGCTGGCAATTTGTCACAAGAGGTGGACGATGACGAGACACAATTGCTACGAAGTGAGGAGGAGGATCGTGGTGCGCAAGTGGAAGAGGAGGTGGTGGTGGATGATCTAGTAACTGACCCAACGTGGCAGGAAGACACACAAAGCGAAGCCAGCAGCACACAGGGGGAGGGAGGCAGAGTACCCCAACAGGCAGGAAGAAGCAGTGTGGTGGCCGCAGACAGAAGGCGGGCAACCGGTCCCCGTAACACCAACACGAGGGACGTTGCCAGTACAACCGGTAGGTCTTCCAGAGTCTGGAATTTTTTTAAACAGAGTAAAGAAATCCCGGCACTCACGTGTATTCAGTCAGTTCATTTATTCCACATGGAGGAAGACTACAACAAGACGTTTCAGCCCCTTGCAGGCTTTTTTCAAGGGGCTGAAATGTCTTGTTGTAGTTTTCCTACATGTGGAATAAATGAACTGATCGAATACACGCGAGTGCCGGGATTTCTTTACTCTGTTTGCAATCTATCCACGTGCACCACTACTACTAACGAGGACTAAGGAGTGCCGACTATTTCTTTGTAATTGGAATTTTTTAAAGACTCTGCTGCTAACCCCAAAAAGGCCATTTGTACCACCTGCCATGCCAGCATCAGCAGGGGTGACAAAACTACCAGCCTGATCAGGCACATGTCAGCAAAGCACCAGACTTTGTGGGGTGAATCCCAGGGTCCACAACCAGTGACAGCGGGTATCATCACTGCTTCTTCCGCTGTTGTGCGTGTAATAGAACCCTGTTGTGCGTGCAAGGCAATCCCCTGTCCATACTGCATGCAAAGATGCCCCCTCCTCTCAGTCTAAACTTGTTATGGCAGTTTCTCAAGAAACAGCATCAACGTCCACGTCCCACCGCAGCGTTCAATTATCCATATCCAAGACCTTTGAACGAAAGCGCAAATTCGCACCCAACGCCCCACAGGACACAGTCCTAAATTCGCACATTTCACGACTGCTTGCGTTGGAAATGCTGCCTTTTAGGCTGGTGGAGACTCAATCCTTCCGCAACCTTATGGTGGTGGCCATCCCTCGGTCCCCAGCCGACACTATTTTGCCCGGTGTTCCATCCCCGCACTACACAAGCACGTGTCCCAAAACATCTGCGGTGCCCTCAACAACGCAGTTACTGGGAGAGTCCACCTGACAACGGACACGTGGACAAGTGCTTGTGGCCAGGGACGGTACATCTTCCTGACGGCACACTGGGTAAACATAGTGGAAGCCGGGACCCAGTCGGACCTTGGGACGGAACACATCCTCCCCACACCGAGGATTGTGGGCCCTATGTCAGTCAGAGTTGCCCCCACAGTGTACAGCTCCTGCGCATCATCCTCATTTTCAGCCTCCATCTCAGATATCACCACAGTACTGCCTCAGCCAAGCGGCAACAGGCTGTGTTGAAACTCATAAGCTTAGGTGATAAACCTCACACTGCTTGTGAGTTGTGCACGGCTGTGAAAGAGCAGGCAGACCTGTGGCTGACACCGCTGAACCTACATCCAGGCAGGGTCGTGTGTGACAATGGCTGTAACCTGCTGGCGGCTCTGAGGCGAGATCACACACGTACCATGCCTGGCTCATGTGCTTGACCTCGTGGTTCAGCGGTTTCTTAAATCGTACCAAGAGTTGCCAGATCTGCTCGTCAAAGTACGCCTGTCAGCTCATTTTCGGAAGTCGACTACAGCTTCCGCCGCCTTTGCTGTGTTGCAGCAGCGTTTCCAGCTTCCGGCACACCGACTGGTGTGTGATGTCCCCACAAGTTGGTACTCTACCCTCCACATGTTGCAAAGGATTTGTGAGCAGAAGAGAGAAGTTGTGGAGTACCAGCTGCAACAAGGCCGTCGATATTCAGGTCAGACTCCACACATAAGACCTCAGGAGTGGACCTGGATGTCTGACATATGTACCATCCTGACAAACTTTGAGGAGTCCACCAAGATGGTGAGTGGGGATGACGCCATCATTAGCGTCAGCATCCCACTTGTCTGTCTTATGCAACACTCTCTGCAGAGAATTAAAGAGGAGGCATTGCAGCCAGAGTATGAGGAGATAGATCAAGAAGCCATAGCGGGCGATTACACACAGCCCGGCCTCATCTCATCCCAGCGTGCATTGGGGGACAATGAGGGAGAAGAGGAGGAAGAACAGGAGCTGGTATCATGAGCTGTAGGCGGTAGTACCTGTACAACTGTCATACAGTCGGTTCAGCGTGGGTGGCCTGAGGACAGGGGGCAGGAGGAGGAGGAGAGCATGGTCAGTCGTCATCTTGGTGAAGACACGGAAGTCTTGCCAGTTACCTGTCTGGCACACATGGCTGACTTTATATTACGCTGCCTTAATCATGACCCTCACGTTGTCAAAATGTTGGGTGACAGTCATTACTGGTTGGTGACACTTTTAGACCCCCGCTACAAGGACAACTTTCACTCTCTTATTCCGGAGGTGGAGAGGTCTACAAAAATGTGGCAATACCAGAAGGCCCTTGCTGTAGAACTCTTAAAAAAAAATTCCCATCTGAACACGCTAGCGGCAGAGGTCACAGTTCGTTGACCAACCAAGGCAAGAGAGACGCAACTCCAATCCAGCAGAGGCAGGGGAACACTGTCAACATTCTGGGACAGTTTTCTGAGACCCGCCCAGCTTACAGGCCCTGAGGCGCGGGGTACTCTCACAAGGAGTGGAAAGTTTCAAAAGATGGTGAGGGAGTACCTTGCCGACAGTACCAGCGTCCTCCGTGATTCCTCTGTGCCTTTTAATTATTGGGTATCCAAGCTGGACACTTGGAATGAACTCGCTCTGTACGCCTTGGAGGTCCTGGCCTGCCCTGCCGCTAGCGTGTTATCGGAGCATGTTTTTAGTGCCGCTGGGGGAATTATAACTGATAAGCGCACTCGCCTGTCAACTGACAATGCTGACAAGCTGACCCTTATCAAAATGAACAAGAGCTGGATTGGGCCAGACTTCTCATCACCACCAAATGACAGCAGAGTAACATAAAGTCAAATCCACTGTGTTATTTCGGGAGGTGTATTCCCATGCACCGCTTCACACCCACACATGGGTATACGCTTCCTCATTTCAGCTGTATTTTGCTCTTCTCCTTGTCCTCAGCCTCCACCACCACTATACCACCAGGGTGACCATGGTCCGTGTTGCCAGCATTGCAAGTTCCTCCGTCCTAATTTTTGGCAGCTTTTGCTTGGAAGGCATAGGCAAAGAACATGGGAGACCCACTCCCCAATAATGGGAATAATGTTTTTAATATGCTGTACTGCATGGCTCTTATAAGGGGCATTAAAACCGTCTTGTTAAGCTACTGCGACCTCCACGTCTCTTCCAAGGGGCATTAAAACCGTCTTGTTAAGCTACTGCGACCTCCACATCTCTTCCAAGGATCATTTAAACCGTCTTGTTAAGCTACTGCGACCTCCACGACTCTTCTAAGGGGCATTTAAACTGTCTTGTTAAGCTACTGCGACCTCCACGTCTCTTCCAAGGGGCATTAAAACAGTCTTGTTAAGCTACTGCGACCTCCACCATTTCTCCAAGGGGCATTTAAACCGTCTTGTTAAGCTACTGCGACCTGCACGTCTCTTCCTAGGGGCATTAAAACAGTCTTGTTAAACCATTCTGAACTCCACAGCTCTTCCAAGGGGCATTGAAATGTTGTTTTTAATTAACTCTAACATCCATGACTCTTCCAACGGGCATTGCATTTCCTCCTAATTTTAGTCAGCTTTTGCTTTTCAATGCATAGGCGAACACTAAGGGAGACCCACTCCCCAATATTGGGTAGAAGTTTTTTAGTATGCTGTAATCCACGTCTGTTTCAAGGGCCATTGCAGTTCCTCAATTTTTGGAAAGCCTTCCATTCACTGCTTAGGGCAACAGTGCATAGGAGACCCAGTTGCTATAAATGGAAAAAACGGTTTACGTTAAGGCCCTCTGACCTCCATGTCACTTCCAAGGGGCATTGGAGTGCCTCAAAATTTTTGGTAGGCATTGCACTCACTGTATGCCCTATAACTGTGTAGCCGAACCGCTCCTTTTGGTACAGAAACATATCCTACAAGACATGTGTGGTTGACTGGCCTGATATTGATGTGAATGGTCCCTGTTCCTCCTGCCCTCTCTCCTTTGCCACCACCTCATCCATCATTCATTACCTGAAGCTTTGTTTTAACGGGAGTCATAGAACTGGGATAGTAGCAGGAAAACATCCAGCAATCCTCGGAGGAGGTAGGATATGCGCCAAAACGCTGACCACCTCAGGCCTAGCCGCTACTACATACATGCGCTTGCATTCCAAGGAACAGAAAGCCAAGGAGATGGATGGCCTCATGATCATGAATAATTTACTCGTTGTGTAGGAGGCCGACCACTGCTGCTGTCTACCTTCTGAACTTTGTGTTGAAGCCTGATTGACGCAGGACCCGCAATCCTCTATGTCTGGAGGACGTGTTGCATCCCAGTATCCAACCGTGTCCCGGCTTCCACAATATTAACCCAGTGTGAAGACGTCAGTGAGATGTACCATCCCTGGCCACATTCACTTGTCCACGTGTTTGTGGTTAGGCTGTCCTTCAAATAGGGGCGGCTGGGGACCGTTTATGGACACCCGACCGCCCCCTGGCGGCTGGGGACCGAGAGTGGACACCCGACCGCCCCCTGGCGGCTGGGGACCGAGCGTGGACACCCGACCGCCCCCTGGCGGCTGGGGACCGAGAGTGGACACCCGACCGCCCCCTGGCGGCTGGGGACCGAGAGTGGACACCCGACCGCCCCCTGGCGGCTGGGGACCGAGCGTGGACACCCGACCGCCCCCTGGCGGCTGGGGACCGAGCGTGGACACCCGACCGCCCCTGTGGATCGTGTGTGGACACCCGGCCGCAGGGCGGCTGGGGACCGAGCGGACACCCGACCGCCCCCTGGCGGCTGGGGACCGAGAGTGGACACCCGACCGCCCCCTGGCGGCTGGGGACCGAGAGTGGACACCCGACCGCCCCCTGGCGGCTGGGGACCGAGAGTGGACACCCGACCGCCCCCTGGCGGCTGGGGACCGAGAGTGGACACCCGACCGCCCCCTGGCGGCTGGGGACCGAGAGTGGACACCCGACCGCCCCCTGGCGGCTGGGGACCGAGAGTGGACACCCGACCGCCCCCTGGCGGCTGGGGACAGAGCGTGGACACCAGACCACCCCCTGGAGGCTGGGGACCGAGCGTAGACACTCGACCGCCCCCTGGAGGCTGGGGACCGAGCGTAGACACTCGACCGCCCCCTGGAGGCTGGGGACCGAGCGTGGACACCCAGCCGCTGGGGACTGAGTATGGATACCTCGCTGCCGAAGCAGCCATGAGGTAGTCGCCTGCTTCGGCCTCCTCCAAGCTAAAAGGCCCCATTTCAAGTGCAAGCTAGCAGTATGGTATTGCAGCCTGGGGGTGGGTGGGTGGCAGGATGCATACTTGCGCTTGCATTGCAAGGAATGGGGGAGGTACAATTGAACACTGCCCTGGGACAAGGACTTGCACGGAGATAGTTGAAAGTCTGCATCTTCTGATGCGGCAAGGATCACTTCTGATGGACACACTTTTAGGCAGTGACCTGGGTGTCAGAGATGCTTCCAGGGGTCTTCCCCATGCTGTTCCCATGTCTTTTCAGCACTGTATGCATGTGTCACACAGCACATGGCCAGATAAGGTTGTAAAATGTTAAAATGACATTTCCCGGTGAATGCATTTGTCACGGTTGAAATCAACACAAAAGTGCAAAACCGCATAAAAAATGCTACTTGTGAACATAGCCCAAGATGTGGAGGAGTATTTTTGTTTTTGGTTATTTATTTTACCTTATACATAAGTCTTTACCCTGGAAAGGATGTTCCTTAACATATTTCACAGGAAAGCACTTTGTTTTGTTTTTGTACATTTTATTGTGAGCCGTAAAAGTGGCTTAATACCTCTGACCACGTTGTTGACAGCAGTGACCTGGGGGTCAGAAATGCTTCCTGGGGCGATCCCCATGTCTTTTGAGCACTGTCACTATCGTTTTGGGCACTTTTTAGGCTTTCTACAGAGTGCCGGGGGTGCCGCCACAAAAATGCTCGGGTCTCCCATAGACTAACATTGGGCTCGTTGCTCAGGTTGAGCACCCAAGTATCACGGCGAGCTCGGCCCGAGCTTCGAGCACCCGAGCATTTTAGTGGCAAGTTATGTGTTTGATGGGTCCATTAACATTGATTTTTCCTGACCTAACTTGTGAAAACAAAGATATTTGCACAGAATACTGTATCATATTACACCACTGACAGAAAAAGCAACTGAAACATGACAAAGTGACTTCACATACCATGACAGGAATGTTATTTTTAAAAAACACTACACAATTTAACAGTATTAAAAAGTCAGCAGCTGCCACAAAATATTATATTTATTGCATTGAACACAGCATAATAGCAGCTTTGTTGCACCCTTCATTTGTTTGCAGGTTAGAATAGAACAGGAAAAATGTTGCCTACTTCAACCAGAGTTCAGATAACCCCAAAAAGCATAGAGAGGCTGGAGTACGGATTCAATAGACGGCATTTGCTTCATAGCCTATGCCTTCTACTAAATCGCAGCCATGCACTTTTGGAGGTCTATTACACAACAGATGGAGGTCTCAGGACTTGAAACCCGACAGATCTGCAGGCAATTGAAGAGCCTGCGAAATATGAAATATCAGGAAGAATGTTTAGTTACTGTTTAATATAAAAAGGTCACAATTAATAGAATCCTCTTTAGTTTCAGGACACTGCTAACATTAGTTTAAAATAGCTGAGAAATTGTGCACGGCGTAGACATTTGTGGAATTCGTGTACAAAAGTAGTTATAATCTGTGAACAAGTAGAGATCTATAAAAAGTGAAAAGTGACAGGCAGGTGAGAGTGCAAAAGCTAAATTGCCAAAATAAGGTGAAAGTATATCAAACTACCATGATATGAACTCTATTGCACTGCCTTATCCCAGGGTTTCTGAAGATTTACTTTTTGTTTAAACTGCATAAAAAAAATTGCTAAGCCTGAATGGGAGTATTCCTAATACATCTATGATTCTCTATAGATTTACATCCATACCTAACTGTAAAGTGAGAAAGAAGCAGGAAGCCCATCTCCACACAATGGAATGGTTATCATCTACTCCCACACATGCAGATAATGTCAGATATCAGGTAGGTGCTCTTCTCCTGCAGGATCAGACATGCATGCTCTAGTACAGGGGTCCTCAAACTGCGGCCCGCGGAGGACTTTCATCCGGCCCGCCAGGCTATGGGCGGAGGAGAGGGGAGCGGTGTCAGCGCCCGCCCTTCCCCCCCGCTTGCTCAGGGCCCCGGCAGGCAGATACTTACCTCTCCCCGTGCCTCTGCAGATCCGCTGTCTTCCGTGCTCAGCGCTTCCCGTGAAGTCTCAGGTCAGAGGGCGCGGTGACGTCTTTACACCGCACCCTCCCGAGTGCTGTCACAGGCAGCGCAGAGCGGAACGCCGCCGCGACGCTGGAGTCCAGACCAGAGCAGCGGCAGCAAGTGAGAAGTGAGGTGAGTATTGGATTTTTTTTTTAATATATGGAGGCATAGGTCATTATATGGAGGGTGACATGCTGCATGGGGCATGATATGGGGGAGGGGGGGGGTTGACATGCTGCATGGGGCATGATATGGGGGGGGGGGGGGGGGACAGCCTGCATATGGCATAAGAGGGGGGGGGGGGGGGACAGCCTGCCTATTGGGAACATTTACCTGCCCATTGAGGACCTATGCTGCCTATTGGGGATATTTACCTGCCTATTGGGTACAGTTACCTACCCATTGAAATACCGGTTGATTTAACTTTACTTGTTCTTCATTTTAAATATTGTATTTGTTCCGGTATTGTTTTTACTTCAAAATAAGATATGTGCAGTGTGCATAGGAATTTGTTCATAGTTTTTTTTTTTTTTTTAAAACTATATTCCGGCCTTCCAATGGTCTGAGGGACCGTGAACTGGCCCCCTGCTTAAGAAGTTTGAGGACCCCTGCTCTAGTACATCATAGAACAGAGGTACATTCAGAAGAAACATTTGGTCATACATTTTCTTTGGACTTACTCCTAATGGGAACAATTCAATATGACAGTGTGTGAACTAATTTCCAGGTCCGTTAACAGATGAATATGGCAGCCAGTATTCTGCCCATAGAATATCAGACTATTGCACCTTAAAAGCATAGCAGTTTGTTAAGGCCACATGGCGGCTGTATTACAATGCTGGAGGGCTGAGAATTGTATCTGAACGGCTGTTAGATCAAAATAAAAATCCAAGATGATCAATCTGCAGTTAGGGAGGAATAGTTGTCACAATTATAAATCCTGGGCATAGATCTCAAATTAAATGTTTACAGTGACATTCCTATCACAATCCCTTTCAGTGCACCTATCAAACGGATATAAATGTTACCATTGTGTTGTCTTTGTCCACCACCATTTGATCAGATTTCAAAACATATTCCCTGTAAGACCGTAATATCATGCTGTAGCATTGGGCTGATGTTATCATGGCGCTGGCATTTTACGTACAAGTCTTTGCACCACTTCAAACCTTTGGTTTGCACCGCAAGGTATACCTTTGGTTGTGATCAGATGGAGTCTCAGATTGAATATTTCCATTTGCATCTGAAACTAGTCATGAATGTACTGTTTAGGTATTTTATACACAAGATTTTGTTCTAAACAGTTAATTCTATAAGGACAAGTACATATGATATTTTTCTTTAAGACTAAATCATCCCAGATTTATCAAATTGTGACAACAAAATATACCACATAAATACAACATTTATTAGACTTAAATATTGCATTAATTTTAACTCTTAAATATGTAAACTCCACAAACAGACAAAAAACAAAACAAAAACACCTAATGTGGAATTTCTTCCCAGAGCCTTGCTAAAGATTACTCTCTCCTATACATTAAATTTTGCCTACATTTTCTAATCAGATGACTTAATGCTATGAAAGCAGATCTAGGACATTCAGTGTTGCTAAATTCCTGCAATGGTGTCCAGTCTACAGGTACACCAGTACAATTGGGTAAAGTAGTACATTTATTCTCATTGCTTCTTAAACTTACTAAAATACAAATGAGTACTATATTAATATCTGTATGCTAGACAAATATGATCATTTTATAAGGTTTACTTTCAGAGGCTAGAATGTCACCCTAGTAAAATGAGGATGTGAGATGCTCTCAATAGATCACAGAAATATTAGACTGTTCAGTAATTTAGGAAACAATGAATGCATACCAAGTATGGTGTTTAACCCAAAAAGTGCCCCTAAATTCAATATTACAGCTGGGTTTCAACATTTGGGAACAAAATTATGGCAAAACAGGGAGAAATTTCTACAGCAAGTCAGGCAGTCTCTTAAAATATATCTTGCTGAGGTCTGCAAGCACTTAGACTTATCATAGATGGTGTCCATCCACTTGAATGATTAGGAGTCTACAGTTTTATTAATTGCCCCTCGCCTTCATCTGTGCTTGTCTGAAGATCTAATTCTGGCTGAGGTAAATCAATGGTCTCATTCAAAGCTCCGGAATCTAGAGAAAAGAGGGATAAAAAGTCTAGTTTACATTGCAATCCCAGTGCAACATGGAGAAAAAGCATAGCGTGATCATAGGGCACTCTTTATATTTACTTCAGGGTTTCCAATTTCTAACAAAAAGTAAAAAAAACACATTGGGTTCAATTTATTAAATCGGGCATTGTGCATGCCAGTCTTCATGAACTAGGTGCATTTCACTCCAGCAGTCCCCATCATTAAGAAACACACCCAATTTAATGAATTAGGAGCATCTTACAACTGGTGTACGCCACTGCCAGAAAGTTTAGTCCAATTGGGTACTAGAGTACATTTATGTAAAAAACGTGCACAACTTTTTGGTGGTGTAAATTTTATTAGATGGGTGGGCTTAGCCATGCCCCTCCCAGTTTGGCATAGCTGTCCAAGACTGGTGTAAAAACGCCAACATTTTAAAAAAAATTGTGCAACATTTGAGAGAGTATTATGCCATTGTGTGGGCCATCACATGACTGATACCACCATCTCCCAATTGACCCTACTGAGATACATTGCATGCACAAAAGTATTAGGACAGACTTCAATTAAACTCAGGTTGATCATTTAAAGAAATTACCACAGGTGTATAAAATCCATTCCCCTTAGTCTGCCTTTACGAACTCTAAAGAGCCAATCGAATTTGAGAGTGGTATTGTATTAGGATGCCACCATTTTAAACAAGTCAGTTCATAAAATTTCACCCCTCCTAAAATCTATACCACAATCAAATGGAAGTCTTCAAACAGAGGCTGGACAGACATCTGTGTGAGATGGTTTAGTGAATCCTGCACCGAGCAGGGGGTTGGACACTGGCCATGGAGATCCCTTCCAACTCTAACATTCTATGATTCTATGGAATGGTATTATTGAACAATGGAAGTGTTTAGAAACCTCAGAAACTCAGCCATGATGTAGTAGACTACATACAAAGCGGGGACACAGAGTGCTGAGGAGTATAGTGTAGAAAGTTGTCAACGCCCTGCTGACTGCATTGAAAACATGATCTGGAAAGTGAAAAACCGCACTTCTCCAAACCCAGACATGTATATCAGACTGCAGGATCGAGAACGATACCTGCCTAACGGCAATGTGCCGCCTTTAATCTTTGAGGACTGACCATGTCATTGAGCTTATTTTCAGGAGATGATCTAGGCTCATTAGTGCCAATGATGTCTTCATATGCTGAAGCACCATGATATAAATTTATGGGAATTTGGAGAAGGTCCTTTTCTGTTCCAGCACGATTGTGACCCAGAGTAAAAAGCAAATACCAAAAAAGGCATAGTTGGGTGAATTTGATGTGGCAGAACTTTACTGGACCACAGATACCAGACTTCAATCCAAAATACCTTTGAGATGAACTAGAACGAAGATTGTGTGAGCCAATTGGTCAAACGCTCTTCTGGATAAATGGGCAAAAATTCCCACAAAGACACCAAAAATCTTGTAGAAAACCTTCCCAGAAGAGTGGAAGCTTTTATGGCAGCAAAGGTGGGAACCAATTCCATATTAAGGCTTTTGGATTGAGAGATTTAGAATGGGAGGTCTTAAAAAGCTTACAAAGTGTAGGTGTCCCAACACTTTTGTCCGTGCAGTATATCTTGGTCTGTCTCAGCAAGACTAGCACTGCATAAAGCAATGTTTTTTCTATCAAATATACCTCCAAGGCAAGCAACTGGTAGCATTGAAAACATACCCGGTCCCCAGAAAACACTGAAAATAAATCTCTGAAATAAGGATTCAATAGTAACAAAGTTTAAAAAGTCAATCCCAACAAGAGCAAAGGAAACTCACCTCGAGAATCAAACACATCTGCAAGTTCCTCTGGGCGCCTCACTTGGACATCTTCAGCAGGAGAGAAAGAAATAAGCTGCGGGAGAGAAAACCTTCTTCCTTTTGGTGATGGGGTCATTAAATGTTCCAAGTTCAAGGCTAAACCTTTGTCTAAAGGACTAAACACATTCCCAGAGTCTGTAAGCAAATTGGATTCAGATTTATGCTTGCCAAACTTGCATGAAGGGACCTGAGAATCAGTCTCCTCCAATAAAGATGCAGAAAAAGTCTTTTTTAGAGCTTCATATCTGGAGCGTATAGAGTCAATGTCCAGTTTGCGCTCCCCACTATTGTCAGTATTAGAAAACAGTTGCTCGCATCTTGAAATGTTCTTGTGCGTTACTGGAGTCCCAAGCAATTGTTATTATCTGCCATGTTTGAGGAATTCAAAGATAAAAGTTGTGTGACCAGAAGCATTTTCCAGTTGAAGAGAAGATAGAATTGTGCTGTCCACTATTTTTCTGGATGTCTGGCTTTCCAATAAATGGGTTTGGTCCTTTTCTATAAGCGGAGAAAACATGCTCGACTCCTCACACTGCTTTAAGTTGTTATTTTCTGGCAGTGGTGCCCTTGTGGGTGAATGCAATGCACTTTGATTAACAGCGGCCTCTGGAAGTGAAGAAGCCATTAAAGCAGTAGTGGCATTTGGTGGGCCTGGTGACTCATTCTGTTCAGACAGATGAGAGGTAGACAAGAAGCAAGCCATGCTAAGGTCTATTTGGCTGCAGTGTGCAGATTCTGCTTCAGTAGGGGACTCTGTGTCCTGAACTTCCAATGGACTAGACACATCAGAAAATTCTTCAGTTTGGATAGCTTTTCTCCAAGATGTACGAATATCTGAAACTGAAAAGATAATGGCTTTAACTCCTTAAGGATGTAGCCAGTTTGGGCTTTCATGACCAAGCCCCATTTTTCAAGTCTGGCATGTGTCACTTTGTGGTAATAACTCTGGAGTAGGTCTACATAGCCAAGCGATTCTGAGGGCTTGTTTTGTGACAAATTTTACTTGGTGTTTGTGGTAAATTTAGGATGATATTTTTATGAAAATATCTGAAATTTGCTGAAAAATTCAGAATTTGAATAAACTCCCATATGTCTACTTTACATCACCATCATTTTTAAAACACCCTTTCATTCTGATAGAACATTAGGTTTTAGAAAACCTTTTTTTCCTTCTCCCCTTAAAAAGTTTAAAAAAACTGTTGTTTAGTTGTTTGTTTTCTTAGGGGGGGGGGCAGGGGTGATTACTTTACTTTTGAAATAATTTATGAGGAGGAGTCTAGGTGTCTAAAAACCCCAAAACAAGACCAGGTTTTAAAAATCTGCACCCCTCATGGTAATCAAAACTGCATTGATGAAGCTTGTGTTAACGGACGTGAAATTCATGAAGGGTTAAAGTTGAAATAAAGTTTAAAAGTACATTTCTTCCACGTAAAATGTTTTAGCACAAATTTTCCAATAGCGGTAAGTTATGGGTGCATTTTCTTTTATTACATGATTTCTCAAGAACGCATCAATGCCTCATATGTGGTCACAAACAACTTTTGGGAACAAAGCACGGCTTGGAAGGCAGGATGTGTCATTTGACTTTTTGAGGACAAATTTGGTTGGAATAATTTGTGGACTCCATGTCAAATATGCAGAATCTGAAGTGTCAAAATGCAGAACACTAAAGGTGACCCCATTTTGGAAACTACACCCCTCAAGACATTTCCAACTAGGTGGGTAGTGAGTATTCTGTGCCCACAGGTTTCAATGGATTTGGTAACATTGGAAATTCAATTTTTAATAAAAATGTAGCAATGGACAGAGTTCTCTTTTTCACAAAGGGCATCAGTAGAAGATCAACCAAAGAGTTTGTAATACAATTTCTCCTGAGTACATCAATAACCCATATGTTGCCACCAACTGCTATTTGGGCACCTAGCTGGGTTTAGTAAAGTAGGAGCGCCATTTAGTTATTAGAGCTCAGATGCAGACCTCTGTCACATTTCCAGGGCCCCAGAGATGTCAGAACAGCAGAAAAAAAAACAAACTTACACCATTTTGGAAACTAAACCACTAATAAGAAGTATTCATCTAGGGCAGACCTGGGCTCAAGAGAGGGGCTCAAAAACAGTGGAGCACAGGCCATGCCCTCTCCCACACAGCATCCTGATATCACGGATATCTGTGCCCTCACGATGCAGATAGCGGTGGATACATAGGTGGAGGACGGGGCCGCAGGCTCCTCCTTCCACCAATCAGCGTGTGCAACAGACAGACGTGATGATATCATTACATCGCATCTGCCGTGCACAAGAGACTGATGCAGAGCCCCGGGAGCGAGAGGGGTTTTCTTTTTTTGGTATGTATGGGGATGTGTGCCTCTAGAGAGGATATGTGAGGTCTCATACTGTATATAGGGGGGCTATGTGGAGGTGTCACTATATGTGGGCGATCATTCTTTATATAGGGGGAGCTGTGTGTGGGCTCATACTGTATATAGGTGAGCTGTGTGGGCTCATGATGTATATAGGGGATGTTAGCATGCTTAATCCTGCTCAATATTAAGTGAGAACATAAATATTGTAATATTATTGAGAAGAATTTCAACCTATTGGATCAGGCCTTCACAACAGTCAGTCTCGTTTGGCCCCTCAGGAAAATGAACTGCCCACCCTTGATCCTAGGGCATAATGGAAATTTTAGATCAGCTACATTTTTCAGTAGTTATTATTTTTTTCCATATTTTATTCTGTTTTTCACAAAGTTAAAAGTATTTAAAGTAGTATGATAAATATGGAAACACTTTCAGTTTTGAATGACATGTTTTACAACCATGGCAGGTTTCCTTTCCAATGACATTTTTGTAACAAATGGAATATAGATCACTCTATTTGCAGCACATCGCTAGATCCTGTGCAGATCATCAGTGACAGCACACAGTCCCTCCTACAGTATTGCACTCGCAGCACAGCCGACAGGAAGTGACATCACTGCTCAGCACGTTCTTAGGGCCTCTGATACTCGCGTATTAGAAACGCCTCCAGCTTCGCACACCTCTCTTCTATTTTAAACCTCCTCAGAATCAGCCACTTTAGCACAATTCTTCTGGGAATCACACCCCTTTACCATATAGCACTGTGTTCCTAGTGCAATCCGGTAAGTTTACTTTTGTGCTTCTGTCTCTACATACTTAGCAGTAGCTGTTTCTAACTGTTTAGCAATATCCAGTACCCTGTTCTCTTTGGTGCATGCATACATCCACAGTACATCAATCTAGTTTCACCCCTAATACTGCGCTCATTCTAATTTTATCCTATGGCTCCCTCTTGTGGTTTCATTTCATTACTACCCTACAGTTTATTCTGATGGCATTTGTCCATGGATTAGCCTACTGTTTTTTTTTTTTCTAAAATGCTTCTCAGATGTTGCTTCTGCGTCTAAATAGACTTTCTGGTAATTTTCTAATGAATAAACATGGTGGCAATTCTCAACCTGTTATGTATACCAATTTTGTTCTTGTGTGGCTCACTTGGAGTGGACATCTTGAGTTATTACAGTTATATGAAAAAGTTTGGGCACCCCTATTAATCTTAAGCTTAATGTTTTATAAAAATTGGTGTTTTTGCAACAGCTATTTCAGTTTGATATATGTAATAACTGTTGGCCACAGTAATGTTTCTGCCTTGAAATGAGGTTTATTGTACTAATACAAAATGTGCAATCTGCATTCAAACTAAATTTGACAGGTGCATAAGTATGGGCACCCTTATCATTTTCTTGTTTTAAATACTCCTACCTACTTTTTACTGACATACTAAAGCACTTTTTTTGGTTTTGTAACCTCATTGAGCTTTGAACTTCATAGCCAGGTGTATGCAATCATGACAAAAGCTACTTAAAGTGGCCACTTGCAAGTTGTTCTCCTGTTTGAATCTCCTCTGAAGAGTGGCATCATGGGCTCCTCAAAACAACTGTCAAATGATCTGAAAACAAAGATTATTCAACATAGTTGTTCAGGGGAAGGATACAAAAAGCTGTCTCAGAGATTTAACCTGTCAGTTTCCACTGTGAGGAACATAGTAAGGAAATGGAAGAACACAGGGACAGTTCTTGTTAAGGCCAGAAGTGGCAGGCCAAGAAAAACATCAGAAAGGCAGAGAAGAAGAATGGTGAGATCAGTCAAGGACAATCCTCAGACCACCTCCAGAGAGCTGCAGCATCAACTTGCTGCAGATGGTGTCACTGCATCGGTCAACTATACAACGCACTTTGCACAAGGAGAAGCTGTATGGGAGAGTGATGCGAAAGAAGCTGTTTCTGCAAGCACGCCACAAACACAGTTGGCTGAGGTATGCAAAAGCACATTTGGGGAAGCCAATTTCTTTTTGGAAGAAAGTCCTGTGGACTGATGAAACCAAGATTGAGTTGTTTGGTCATACAAAAAGGCGTTATGCATGGCGGCAAAAAAACACAGCATTCCAAGAAAAACACTTGCTACCCACAGTAAAATTTGGTGGAGGTTCCATCACGCTTTGGGGCTGTGTGGCCAATGCCGGCACCAGGAATCTTGTTAAAGTTGAGGGACGCATGGATTCCACTCAGTATCAGCAGATTCTTGACAATAATGTTCAAGAATCAGTGATAAAGTTGAAGTTATGCAGGGGATGGATCTTTCAGCAAGACAATGATCCAAAACACCGCTCCAAATCTACTCAGGCATTCATGCAGAGGAACAATTACAATGTTCTGGAATGGCCATCCCAGTCCCCAGACCTGAATATCATTGAACATCTGTGGGATCATTTGAAGAAGGCTGTCCATGCTCGGCGACCATCAAACTTAACTGAACTGGAATTGTTTTGTAAAGAGGAATGGTCAAAAATACCTTCATCCAGGATCCAGGAACTCATTAAAAGCTACAGGAAGCGACTAGAGGCTGTTATTTTTGCAAAAGGAGGATCTACTAAATATTAATGTCACTTTTCTGGTGAGGTGCCCATACTTATGCACCTGTCAAATTTTGTTTGAATGCAGATTGCACATTTTCTGTTAGTACAATAAACCTCATTTCAAGGCAGAAACATTACTGTGTCCAACAGTTATTACATATATCAAACTGAAATAGCTGTTGCAAAAACACCAATTTTTATAAAACATTAAGCTTAAGATTAATAGGGGTGCCCAAACTTTTTCATATAACTGTATAATTGATAAACTTCACAATGGCTCCAAGTCGCATTCTAGCCATCACCGTACAGTATATTGGGGTGTAATAAAGTATGTGTACTCTGGTCCGGCATTATTGATGTCTTTTAACAAGTCCCAGGTCGTAAAACTCTCCAAATTATATGCATTTCAAGAGCATTAGTATTGATTAATTTATGAACATAAAATGATGTTGCGTCACTACTGATTTTTATCTCAAACCACTTGTATCAACCCTACCATCCGATATTAAGGATACAACTGCAGCCTTACACCGCCTGGATAGTGTACATTTGACACCCAATATGACTATGGTAGTTGCTGATGTTGAGTCTTTGTACACTTCAATAAAACACGAAGATGGTTTGAGAGCAGTTTCCTTCTTTTTGAGGTCAAGTAATATAGAACCAGAACTGACTGAACTACTACTAATTTTGTTAGAGTTCATCCTTACGCACAATTATTTCATATTTGAGACACAGATTTTATCTTCAAACCCAGGGAACTGCGATGGGTGCGGCCTGTGCACCCAGTTACTCAAATTTATTTCTGGGAGCGTGGGAAAGACATCTTTATGGTAGACGCAAAACCGGGCGTTGAGAAGGTCCAACAGTGGATGAGGTTTATAGACTACGTTTGGTTCATCTGGGAGAGCATGGACCTAGAACTTGAATGCCTGATGAACAAACTAAACCAAGACAACCTTAACATCAGACTCTCCTACAAAATAGGTAGAACTTTGGACTGTCTAGATATTAAAATTACTACATTGCCCAATGGTGATATGCACACAGATGTCTTTAGAAAACCCACGTCTACAAATTCTCTATTGCATGCGAGCTCTTCACATCCAGCATCAACCATCAAAGGCATCCCAGTAGGGCAGTTTTTAAGATTGATCAGATGAGTTTTCTTTTGAAAGGCAGGCAGAAGATTAAAAAGGGCGTTTTAAGGAAAGGGGTACAACCGCTGTCAGATTCAAGGAGGTTATCTTAGGGCGAAAAGGACATCTCGCAATGATGTCCTGTATACCACCAAATTAAGCCACTCCAATGACAAGAAGAATCCAATGCGGTTGATAACTACCTTCAATGATCAGTGGACAGGTCTTCGGAAAATCATACAGAAACATTGGCGTGTTCTCCTAGTTGATCCTGCCCTCAGAAAATGTCTGCCAGAATATCCCTCCATTACAGCACGGAGATCTAAAAATCTAAAAGATCTTGTTCATAGTCATTATGAGGGGAGACAAAACACAAACACTTGGCTTAGCACATTTGGATTTTACCCCTGTAATCACAGTAAAGCGTGTACCAACATGGTTAAAGCCAAGGACTTTAGAAACTCAGCCGGTATAAGGACCTATGTAATAAGGCATCACCTCACATGTTCGTCTAAAGTAGTGATCTACTTTGCAGAGTGTCCATGCGGAAAAATATACGTCGGACTAACCACAAGAGAACCAAGAATAAGAACTCGAGAACATGTGAGGGATATTGAGAAAAGCAGAACGGCCGAAGATATCACCCAACTTAAGACCCTTCCCAAACACTTCTACCTACATCAAAGTGATGCCAATCTACTCAAGGTTAAAGCCATAGACCAAGTTTCTATGGGCCCAAGGGGTGGGAACCTTGGGAGATGGTTAGCTCAGACCGAGAGTAAATGGATTTTCAGGCTTAAAACAGTGGCAATGCCTTCTTCTAATTTGTCCCTAGAATAAGGCTAGTTGTGGTTTCAAGGGTGGGAGGGGGAAGTGTTTTTTTTTTATACTATTGTGTTTTATTGTTTTTAATCTATATCTCTTTTATATTAGATTGCGTATCTTATGTGTGGCAATAATTCGCTCTCGATATGCTACATCCCACCTGGGCCAAAGACGGGAAACTCCGCTACCTGGGATTTTCGAGAGGAAGAAATCTCTACATTAACTACTTACCCGTGGGACGTTATCGTCCATGTGCAGAGAAGAAGACATCTGTTAGATGGCTGGGTCAGGTGTTCGATGAATGTCAAGCATTTGCACTTTAATTGAGATCACGAATGAAAACTACAAGTCTTTACACAAGTACCATGTACCCTCAGAGTTTGAGATCTTTTTGTCAAACAGCCCTCAGGCATTGGTTGAAAATTTTTTTTTTATCTATGGACGATTATGCAACATTTTCATATAGATATTCTACTCTGGGAGATATATCTTTTGGACTAGGGGTTTGCTTGGGGATCTTCTTGTGGGGTGCATGGAGTTCACTGGCACTATATATATTTTTCTAGTGTCTTCGTTTGTTTAAATATTTTTGTTTAAAAAGTTATATGTTATTAATTTTTGCACTAAGCACTTATTCAGCATGAAATATAGTTGTTTTTTTAATACTATTCTCTATTATGTAACAATATGTTAATGTAATTTGTATGATTGATAATGTACACATTCACACATGATCCATTATTTTAGCATAAATTACAACTACACTAGTTATATAATATAGTTCATATATGCTATATAATCACAATTTTTTAAAAATCAATTTCACTTTAATTGATAAATACAACTCCACTATTACATCACTTTAATAGCACCATGCTAATACACGAGTCCATCTTTTATAGAAGCATCATACTTACCTAACACACTACATATATCCTAATCCATCTGTCAGTGCGCATGTGCCCTTTTGCTTGCACTCCTGACTTTGGGGAATCTGACCATAGCGGGAGCGTACGTGCAGCGCGTCCCATGTTGTCATGGGAGTGCTGATAGCGTGCGTTCCACGGGCCAGAAACCGGAAGTCATGTGGTTAGGAGATGCGGGCGGGGTAACCATGCGCCATTAATGTCAGAGGCAGATTATATCATGTGATAGTTTTTACTTCCCGCATTGGTCCATTCCACACATAAAATAAGCACACTTCCCGGCTAACACCACGCCCCCTGAGGAAGTTGCACTATGAAACGTGCGTAGGGGTTGAGGGACTCTGCATCACGCTGGTGTCAGGACTGGACTTTTTGCTGCGGTAGGTTACTATTGTACACTATATGAGCAGTAGCATTGGTTTTTGTTTAAGAATCAAATATAGAGGGCAATATATGTATTCTAGTGTACTGAACAGAAGCAGTATATCCTATATGTATGTGCACCCTGGATTAGATGCTATATATGGTCCCTCACAGTTTGGAGGTGCCGGTTTTTATTTGTATGTTTATATGTATATTTTAAATACATTTTGTGTTTCGCTGAGTTAAGTTTGGTCTCCAGTTATATTTGGATTGGATTGAGACTAGACTTTATGATATCAATAAAATGATGTGGGCCTGGGAAAATTAGCATACAGGCTGGTTTGCTCAACCATTAATGAAATAGTTTATAAAAAAAATTCCTTAAACCCTTTTGTGGCAATATGGATCCCTTTGTCAGCAGTACATTTGTGCACAGTTATCTCTGAAAGCCCAAATGAGTTCAACTGAACAGGACAGTGAAGCATTAAATCTGCAGTGCCTTCAGGGGTGGGTGATTATAGAGATAATTAATTTCACCTTCATACTCCGTGCCTTAGCAAACAATGGCATTCGCATCTTCAGCATTGAACAATCTGCATCAAGACATACTTTAAAACATTCTTTTATATAGTTTTATCAGTATAAAATAAAAGGGCCTTTTTTATTTACTATCTGGGAACAGATGACAAAAATAAATCTATCTATATAATTGTCTTAATCTGTCTGTCAGTCTGTCTTCGAAATCCCAGGTCGCTGATTGGTCCGGCCGCGGCCAATCAGCGACGCGGCATTTCAGAAAAACATGGCGACCGTTAGCGGCTCATGTGTGGCACGGAGGTCAGCGGCGATGCAGCATAAGTCCCCCGACAGCAGGCGCCGCTGACCTACATGCGGCTATCGTCGGAAGATCAGCGGCTACGGCCGCTTATCTCCCGAGGACAAGTGTGATGCCCCTACCCTCTTCTCCCCTCCCCTCCCCCTGCTCGATCAGGACCCCAGCACCCGGCGTCATACTTACCCCTCCCCTCCGGACCCTGGCGTCATACTTACCCCTCCCCGTGCCTCCGCAGCAGCTCTGTGACGTCTCAGGTCAGAGGGCGCGGTGACGTCTTTACACCACGCTCTCTCCTGACCGGTCACAACGCGCAGCGTCCAGAGAAGCAGTGAGGCGAGTATTGGATTTTTTTCTTTTTTGTATGGGGCCATAGGGGACCTGCATGGGGTATTATATAGGGGGGATGTGACAGCCTGCATGGGCTATTATATGGGAGGAGAGGCGACATCCTGCATGGGCCATTATATGGGGGGAGAGGTGACATCCTACATGGGGCACTATAGTGGGATGTCACTTCCTGCATGGGGCATTATGTAGGGGGGGGGTATGTGACATCCTGCATGGGGTATTATATACGGGGGATATGACTTCCTGCATGGGGCATTATAAAAGAGGGTCGGGAGACATATGCTAGAATACCCGATGCGTTAGAATCGGGCCACCATCTAGTAATACATATATAGCTCTTAAATAGAAAAGCGGCATTGGGCTCACTGGGACAGTGACTGGATGTCACAGACTAGTGGAGGTGTTTATGAGTGGGATGGAGTCACTTTGGGATTATATACCGCTTAATGTGACGGACAGAAGCTCTGCAAGTCGCAAGCCCTCTGATATGACAGATAATCAGAGGGGGTGATCCACCTTATCCAAACTCATATGTAACTCCTGTGATAACCAGCTTCTGTGACAGCTGGCATCACATCTGTGTCAGCCCTTCCTGTTACTAAAGAGCTGGGAGAGGAAGGGGACTGCAGCATCACAGGGAGAAAGCGGAGGACACTTGACCCATTACGGGTAATAATCTTAGTGCAGTTGGGGAACTGTCTGTGGGTGACTTGAGATAGTGTCACGTGACCACAGTGGGACAGTTCTGACGTTCACCACAGGCATTATTTTGGTCACAACTGTCAGCATCTACCTTTACATAACTGGACAGTGTCATAAGTTAAAAAGTACACAGCTGAAAGAAAGCACGCAGTTAAACAGTTAAAAAATTGGTGCCAGTAATTTTGGCACCCTGTACAAAGAAAGAAAAACAAAAAAAAAACTAAGACACATTTTTAGGCACAGAACTGTGACTGGGTGCAGGAATGTACAGATAAGGTCAAAAGTTGTGAAATAGTCCATCTTAAAAGGATGAAGGTGGAAATGTCTGATATACAGTGCCTTGTGTTCCTTGGTCTCCATGATGCTCTCTGCACTTGAAGCAGAACCCTGAGACTATCACAGAGCAGGTGCATTTATACGGAGACTTGGAATCCGCCTGTGGGTAATCATTTATCATTACCAGTCATTTAGGACAACATTGGATCATTCAGAGATCCTCACTGAACTTCTGGAGTGAGTTTGCTGCACTGATAATATTGTTTTAATTTGTTAAAAAAGTTTAAAAATATCCAATAAATTTCATTCCACTTCACGATTGTGTCCCACTTGTTGTTGATTCTTCCCAAAACAATTAGAATTTTATAGCTTTGTTTGAAGCCAGAAATGTGGCAAAAGGTAGAAAAGTTGAAGGGGGCCAAATACTTTCACAAGGCACTGTAGTAATATCTCATAAGGGTATGTGCCCACGTAGCGTTTTCCAAGCGCATTTGATGCGAAATTTCCGCAGCGGAAACGCTTGTAAAACGCTTGGTAATCCGCACCCCATGGTCCCCAATGAGATTCCGCAAGTTCTATGCACATGCTGCGGATTATTCCACAGCGTTTTTGATGCGCACAAAAATCCGCAGCATGTCAATTAATTTTGCGTTTCCGCATGCGGAATTACCTTTTTAATGCAATAAAAAACGCAAGGCAATTCCGCATGTCAAAAACGCACGATAAACGCTGGCGAAATTCCGCATGCGTTTTTCCGGGAAAGGACATGCGGAAATGAAGCAGAAATTTTCTGCTTCATTTCCGCAACGTGGGCACATAGCCTAAGAAAGAATTCAAACTCCAAGTCTTGTGCTATGAACTAACCAGACTCTGATGTCTGGGGTTTAAACAGAACCTGTCACATCCTATCTACACTGCCCCCATTGCTTTGTTAGTGATGCAATGTGCATCACTAACCTGCTTTTTTCATTAAAATCGGTGGTAGTATAATGATTTTATAACCTTATATATACACACTTTGTCCTACCTGCTCGTAATTCAGTGATAGGGGTGTGATTCTCTCAGTCACTGCCCATGTATTTGAATACTGATCCCGGCAAGGTTGTGTCTAGATCAGAGGTGATTTTTTGTGCTCCTCACTTTAGCCCCTTTACTGCTGAGGAGAGTAGATCGGAGAGTGGGCGGATGATGCAGGGAGAGGCGTAAAAGAGCGCCCCTCGACAGTCACCATAGAATTCAAATTTTCCTGCATGTCCACAAGTCTCAGCCAGTGACGGAGCAGCCGACAGAATCAGAATGTACGGCACAAAAGTGGCGTCAATTATAGCAGCAGTGTTCCCCAGTGACCTTAGATATTCCAGTAATAATGTCACTTCTGTGTTGTACATTATGGTGACTGTTGGGGGTGCTCTTTTACGCCTCTCCCCTCGGAGCTCCACCCACTCTTCACAATGATGGTGCTGTGGACAGGACTGTGGACAAATGGGAAGAGTCAAATTCTGGCAAAACTGAACAATCAGCGATAAGGGGAATTTTTTATATTACATAAAACGACAATAAAAATCTAAGTTTCATTAATCCGGAAAAAAAAATTTTTCGCTCACATCCATAAGTTATACATTTTATGTATTTTTACACTGTTATATAACAGTGATCAAAAAAAAAATCATTTTTGACTTGTGATGTTTGCTCCATTAAAAACACGAGCAATTGCATAAAAAGGCATAAAAAAAATAAAAAGCCAGAAGAGGCGACTAGACAGCAGAGTGTATGAGGATCCTGGAATCTACTCCGATCTAGTGGTGTCAGTGCTGAACTGTCTACATCACAGGGGATTTTTTGAGGCCCTCACTCCAGCAACTCCGATCTAGTCTCCTCAGCAGTGAAGCGTCTAGATCGGAGGGGCTAAAGTGTGGAACACAAAAAAAAAAAAAAAAAACACCTCTGATCTAGACGCAACCTTGGCAGTGAGTGAATGAGAGAATCACATTCCCCTATGACTGACTACAAGCAGATAGGACAATGTGTGTGTGTGTGTGTGTGTGTGTGTGTGTGTGTGTGTGTGTGTGTGTGTGTGTGTGTGTGTGTGTGTGTAAATATAACAGATATATAACTATCACTATTAGTTATAAAAATAAAATACCACCGATTTTAATGAAAAAAAGCTTGTTAGTGGTGCACATTGCATCACTAACAAAGCAATGGGGGCAGTGTAGATGGCAACTAGGACATGACAGGTTCCCTTAAGTGGGCAGCAGTGGTTAGCAGCGTAGTCTAGCAGCGCTGAAGCCCTGCGTTCCATTCACACCAAAGGACAATATCTGCACAGAGTTTGAATGTTCTTCCCATCTTGGGAGTTCATGGTTTTCCAAATCCTTTAGAATATAAGGAAATATTATTTACTAGTGAAGTAAACTTACTCAAGTTTTCTGGGGTCCTATGAATCTCCTTTCTAGACAAAAAAGGATCAGAAGACAGCATTCCAATTAAATCCTCAAACTCCATTCCGCGATCTGATGCACTATTTGAAGATTCGTCAACCATGTAATCCGCAACCTAGACAAAAAGATAAATTGAAGTCAGAATAGTTGTGTAGCCAACAGAGCGATGCAATGGCAATAACTATGCCAAAGCAGATTCACATAAGGCACAGTATTGTTCAATAATTTTGGAAGGTGCAGGGCTCCGGCTTTCACAAAATGTCGGCGGAGCCCCTGCACCACCGAACACATCCAACTAAAAGCATGGGGCCCGCTGCCATATGCTGAATCCTGCCTTGCCAGGAAGGCAGAAGCTTCCAGTAGCAGTGATCTCCCGACTTCTGCCTCGACCCTGCCACCTGGGACTCTGCTCCACCAACACCTCAGCCCCCCAGGTATTTCTTGACCAAGTTTGCACGCACTGCAGAAATGGATTTTGGCCCACTCCTCCATACAGATCTTCTCCAGATCTTTCAGGTCTCTGGGCAACATTGAGTTTCAGCTCCCTCCAAAGATTTTCTATTGGGTTCAGGTATGGAGACTGGATAGGTCACTACAGGACCTTGAAATGATTCTTAAGGAGCCACTCTTTAGTTGCCCTGGCTGTGTGCTTCGGGTCATTGCCAAGCTGGATTACCCCAGCCATGACCCATCTTCAATGCTCTTACTATAGGAAGGAGGTTGTTGGCCAAAATTTTGAGATACATGACATCATCCATCCTCCCATTAATACGGTGCAATCATACTTTGGTGGGTGTTTTTCTGCAAAAGGGGACAGGATGATGTTTCCCCCACCATGCTTCACAGTTGGGACGGTGTTCTTGGGGTTGGACTCCTCTTTACTCCAAACACAGCGAGTGGCGTTAAGACCAAAATAGAACTTTTTTTGGTATCATCTGACCTTCTCCCATGCCTCCTCTGGATCATCCAGAAGGTCACTGGAGAACTTCAAATGGGCCTGGACATGTGCTGGCGTGAACAAGGGGGCCTTGCGTGCGCTGCAGGATTTTAATACATGACGGCAGTGTGTTGCTAACAGTTATGTTGAGACTGTGGTCTCAGTTCTCTTCAGGTCATTGACCAGGTCCTCCCATGTAGTTCTGGGCTCATTCCTGACCTGACCCTTGTCAAAATCATCCTTACCCAGACGAGGCGAGAACTTGCATGGAGCCCCAGACCGAGGAAGATTGACAATCATCTTGTGTTTCTTCCATTTTCTAATAAATGGGCGAACAGTTGTTGCTTTCTCACTAAGCTGCTTGTCTATTGTCTTGTAGCCCATCCCAGCCTTGTGCAGGTCTGCAATTTTGTCCCTGGTGTCCTTAGACCGCTCTTTGGTCTTGGCCATGGTGGAGGGGTTGGAGTGTGATTGACTGTGTGGACGGGTGTCTTTTATACAGGTAATGAGTTCAAACAGGTGCAATTAATACAGGTTTTGAGTGCAGAGTAGGAGGGCTTCTTAATGAAAAACTAACAGGTCTGAGAATTCTTGTTGTTTGGTAGGTGATCAAATACTTATTTCATGCATTAAAATACAATTTAATTATTTAAAAATTATACAAATGTGAATTTTTTTACATTCTGTCTCTCAGTTGAAGTGCACCTCCCTACGATAAAAATTCTATCGAATACTTATTTTCCCCACTGTATAACTAACTTTGCACTAACAGGTTAAAATCAATGAGAAGTGGATGTGCTTATGCATGACTATTGAAGACCATCTGCAAAAAGCAGAACACAACAATGAACATTATGTCAAGACTACAAGCAAATTAAGGAAAATAAGGTTTCAAACCTGTTGTGCAAGCTGTAGACATGCAGCACTCTTAGCATCCTGTTCACATGGTGTTGGAGTATTATGCAGTAAGCTGCTTGCAGGTGTTGTCCAGGTAGTGTCTGACCTTTTCTGCATTGAAGAGGTTGGAGTTCTTTGTACAAAACTATCTTCTCCAGTGGAGTTGGGTGATAGAAGTTCCTGTGAAAGTTCAATTAGTACACATTCTGTATCTAACATGGTGATCTTCAATAAATGTATTGACTCATAAGTCACAATACAGCTCTCAGAAAGGAAACATGATTACCCCCCCAAAAAATGGAACCAATTACTTGAGGCAAAAGCATTGACTAACTTGATAACTAGGGAGTTAAGTAGCCAGTATATATTTTTTTATACATAATTTTAAACCACACCCCACTTTTTTCCCCATGGTCAGACTTGTAGCATTTAAAAACCAAATCTTCAGGCATTTTTTAAAATGCAGCACAGCACAAAAAAAAGAGAATAAATATTCTAATTGAAAATAATAAAAAAATATTAGAATTTAAATCGTTTTAATTAAAACTTACCTTTTCATTTAAGGACAATCTACGCATATCAGGAGTCAGTTTGTTAAGTGGTAGAGATTTCCTAGTGAGGGTAAAAAGTAACTCATTACAATATTTCTCAATTAACACAGCAAACCTTTCAAGCCAAAAAAGCAGAGAGTGCTTGGTCAAAAGGTAGTTGGGAACAAGACCAAACACCAAGAGATTTCATGAACATAAATGTAGTCGTTCTCTAGTTTGAAGACAAACTTTTGGATCTACAGGACATCCATCATCTACTTATAGTTTCTGCAATGGTTACTTTAACATTAGCGACATTCCATCTGTCGCTAGAATTACTATACAACGGCCATGCGACAGCTTGTCATACTACAGGTTGCTGGCCCCTGCACTATTATAAGTACATATTACTGCTGTGCTTTTGATTGCAGAGAAGCAGCATTAAAATGAACATAGAAAATGTATATATTAAGATAGTCGCTCCTCTGAATCTCCCACCCGACTCTCTCCTCTACCTCTTCTGGCATGCATGTATGGACAGAATGTAAATGAAGCAAGGAGAACAGCAGGGAACCCAGCAGTACAGTAGAAGCCACAAAATATTGGCAAGCAAGTTTATATTTGTTATTTTAAAACACAATGCTGGGCAGATATCACCTTTAAAAATAAATCTAGTCATGTTCTCCATCAAGTTTGGCCATCTGCCCCTCCTGTGCTGTGAGCAGATGTTCTACAGCATATAGCAGAATATGTTGCATAGGATGAAATTATCTGCATGTATTACTAAAGGTGAAGTACATAATTAATCCTGTAGAAAGAATGAACATGCTGTGGATTTTAATATCTGCACCACATGTCAAAATTTTGAGAAGATTAGATTTAAAAGAAAATCTCACAAGGGTTTTGCTTGCTCCAGTCTTGATAAAATCACTTTTCTGTGCTGCACATCTAGCAGTTCTCTGAATGCTGAGCTCTGTATAACCCCACCCACACCACCAGTTGACAGCTGTGTACTCTGAATAGACAGAAAGCTGGTGGGGGTGGGGTTAGAGAGTTTATGAATATGGAAGACTACATGGCAGCAGATTTAGTAGTCCTCTACTGAATCTCCTGCTGATAAAACACTAATTTTATTGATACAACAGTAAGCAGCCCAGTAAGTGACATATCGTTAGAATCAAATATTTCTGTCTCTACATCATGCGGCTTTAGGCATCAAACACCTTTTGGTAGATTCTTTAGTCTAGCAATTTCAAAACGCATTAAATCACACTTATAAAGTCACACAGGGGACTTAGCCACTATAGTCCAATCTATACTTGAGGTATGACTTTAGTTTTAAATTAAAAAAAAAAATTGTTTTAAACACATGCGAATAAGGGTTTGAGTGCATCCTTAGAGCACCATCCCACTACCTCAGTTACTATCCTCTGCATTTTCCCTTCGCTTGACAGACTTTGCTCAGAGCGACCGCTGCTTGAATTCAATCACTGGCCCGGCACAGAAACTGAAAGAACCTAGTAAGAGTGTACATAGACACACACCTCTCTTGATTGCATCGGCCACCCAATATTGAGTGATCCTGTCTGCAGAGGCCACTCACAGCACACTCCACAGGGAAAGGTGGCTGCAGACAGGATAGAGGGATAGGGGCTTGCTTATGTGCACGCACAGTGCCTGAAGTGTCAGTGTCGATGTGCAGGGCAAGGCTTTCAAGTAAGGTAGTGCTCATCTTGGGCAAGCCAGAGATGTCGAGCTAAGGGGAAGTAGAGTATGCCAATTGGAGGTGGCAGAATGGTACTCTGAGCCTTCGGCCACAGCAAGGGGTGCACCATGGGCTCCTTGATTTGCATGTGAAAAAAAAAAAAAAAAAAAAAAAAAAGGGGGGGATGAAAGTCCTAAGCTACATACCGGTAATGGGATTTCTCAGAGACCATGACAGCGCCATGAGACAGGGTCCACCCACCAAGGACAGGAAACCTACAGGCTTAAAAAGGGCAGCACCCTTTATATACCAAATTTATATTATAGAGCACGAGAGGACCGCCAGGTTACTAAACACAAACAACCATAATTTTATCATACCACATGACACCTATTAAGTGTGAAACTATAATAAAAAGGGAGTGCTCCCACAAACGTGAAGATAGGGAATATAAGGGTGCTGTCATGGTCGCTGTGAAATCTCATTACCGGTAAGTAACTTAGGACTTTATCGGTCGACCATGACAGTACGAGAGAATTTAAAAGATGAAAGTAATCTAGGGAGGGACCACAGCCTGGAGCACTCTTCTACCAAAAGGGGGGCCATTCGATACACCCATATCTAATCTATATAGTGTCTATAGAATGTAGAGGGAGAGGACCATGTAGCAGCCTTATAAATCTCTTCTATAGAGACCTGTCTTCTCAGCGCATGAGATCGTTACAGCCGAGTGGAATGAGTCTTCAACCTTTCAGGCACTTCCTCGCAGCTAGATGTATACGCTAGAGAAATGACCTCCCTAATCCATCTAGCCAAGGTGGATTTTGTGACTTTAGACCCCTTCCTAGACTCTTGGTAAGATACAAAACAAGAAGCCATCTTCCTAAAGTCTTAGGTAGTTTTTTGATTACTTGGATTGGGACAAAAGAAGGGTAGGATGAGTTCCTGAAGTCTCTGGAAGTGAGTGGCCACTTTAGGCAGGCAGGATCTGGGCTAAAGATCAATGTCATCCAGGATCTGAGTAAATGGCGAGATATCAGTAAAGCTGTCTTAAGGGAGAGGTTTTTGAGAGTTGCTGACTATTGGCTCAAAAGGCATCAGTTAGGGATGCAAGAACCAGGATTTAGGCCCCAAGGGGATAAGCTTTTTTAACAATAGATCGGGATCTAAAAGCTGCCTTGATAAAACGATAAAATCCAGTAGTTACCTGCTAGATAGCAGCTATACAGGGTGACCAGGGCAGATGCCTGAAATTTTAGGGTGCTGGTGGACAACCCTAGCTCAAAACCTTTCTGTAGAAATTCTAGGATTTTCCAATTGGTGCCCCCTCGCCAACTCTAGACCCTGAGAAGGATAAGAATTTATTCCAGGTTCTGGCATAAATCCAGGTTGTAACAGGCTTACAGCAACAACCTTTCAAGTTCCATGCCGTCAAGTGGAGGCCCGCTGCTTGAGGAATTGAGGTCCGGAACCTCGGGAAGTACCCAAGGGCATAAAACCAGGGTCTCTTGGGTCAGAAGGGTGCGATCAAAAGAACCCTTGCATTGTCTTCCCTGATTTTTCTTATGACCCTGGGAAGTAGTAATGGGGGGGGGGGGGGGGGGCATATGCCAGGCTGAAGTTCCAATGTACCAGGAGAGCATCCACCACCAAGGGATATCCTTTGGGATTCAGAGTACAGAAGATTTTTGTCTTCCAATTTAGCTTTGTGGCAAATAAGTCTACTACTGGAGACCCATCTTCGGACTATTTGGGTAAAGATCTCTTGATTTAGTTCCCATTCTCCTTGCAGAGGATAGCTGCTTAGATAATCCGCTCTGGAGTTTTCTGCTCCCCTTATATGGGGGTCAGTCAAGGAAAGGAGATAACTTTCTGCAATCTGACAGATGATCTGTCACTCAGTGATCTTGACCTTGTACCCCCCTCGTGGTTCACATAAGCTACTGTAACTTAATTATCGGAGAGAACCTTAACGTTTTGACCTTGGAGGGAGCCCAAGAAACTATTCACCGCCTCATCCACTGCCAGAAGTTCTTTTGCATTCGAGGAAAGGTTCTGCTCGTTATCTGACCATGTACCCTGTATCACTATATCCCAGGTGGGCTCCCTACCCCAATGGGACCAGCGTCTGTGGTGATTATCCTAGTAACCTTAGGTGCCCAGGGAACCCCTCGGGATAGATTTGCCTCATCCTGCCACCATTGTAAGGCTTTCACTGACCGAGGTGATAGAGAAAATTGCTTCTAAGCGCCCTTCTGGGTAGGTGGGTGGACAAACTTCATTATGTAATACATCCCACTGCAAAACCCTGGAATGGTATTGTGCCCATAGAACCCCTAGGAAACACGACGTGAGGGTACCTAACAGGGACATGACACCGCAGGTAGGGCCTGTGCAGGCAGCAATATACAGCTCCCAGTAGCCGACGCTCTGCACCAACTTCCAGGAATCGCAGCCATGCTGCAGACTCCTGCTGGGGCCGGGGGACAGTGCAGGCAGATAAGGCATCAGAGACACAGGCTATTCACAGCTCTGTCTCTCTGCTGGCACCAGCACTATGGTGCCTCAGGGGGACCCTTTAAGGGCCCCCCCTTAAGCCAATACCCCCACTGCCTTCCCTGCCGTTAAAAGCAGGGGGAGGGGTCCAGATTAGATCCGGCACCCACCCCCCCCCGGACTACTGCGCCGGCCTGGAGCCCTTTAGGGCATAGGTTATAAATTTAGACCGCGGCTCCGGCCTAGCCGAAGCCGCTGCCCATTCTCCGCCCCCCGGATGACCAATATGACACTACAGTGTCATAGAAGGGGCGTAGACGAACTGAAAGGGCGCACTTTCCAGCATACTGCCGCCCTTTTCAGCGCTCCGCCCACCTTCTCCGCACTCCGGTGGCCATTATCTGCTGAAGGATCGTTAACCCTTCAGTTACCTGTCGGCAGCTAGTCTCCGGGGGGCACAGGATTGTGAATCTAAACGGCGCTGGACTTAGGAGGCACACTGGTGGGGTACGATCACAGCTGGAGTCTCTCACTCGGCTGTGAATTCTATAAGCTTCTCTGCATTGCTGGCCCCCTCTGCATAGCCACCCCTGTAAACTATGCCGGGCTCAAAGTCCAAGATAACCAGGCAGGATAGCTATTATGCACTCCGTACAGCCTGCAGTAACACTCTCCCTAGTGGCAGCACGTATCCACATTGCCAGGACTGCATGCAGCCTGCTGCACCAGTTCCCCATGAAGTACTTGCCAATACTTCGGTGCCTAATACCACACCGGAATGGGTCACTAAGATGTCGCAATCTATGACGCAATCTATAGATAACCTCACATCCACATTGCTTCAGGCTCTGCAGAGTCATGCCTCGGCTATGAACGCTAACCAGCAAAGGGAGAGCTCGACTCGGGGACATGATGGCACGGGCACATCCACATCTAGATCAGGACGCAAGCGGACCCACAGGTCACGTTCATCTGCGTCATCCCATACCACACGGTCATCCCCTTCCAGTGAGAGACACCATACTCCCAGCTCATCTAGACCGTCCCCAGACAGACAACGTAGATCCCCACAGCCATCCCTGACGAGAGAAAGCCTCCGCTCCGGTTCTCCCAGCAGGAGACGCCTTAGTGATACACAGGATTCGGAAGACATCTGTGATTCCGACTCAGACAAGGAAACCGAAGGGTCCCTAATCCCTATTCCCCCTGGCAATACAGTGCTAGTTGATGATTTAATCTCATCCATCCATCGGGTGCTGGACATCTCCGATCCACCCCTGGGAGACACAAGGACATAAGATTTCCTTTGAAGAAGGAGTCCTGAAACCATCTAAGGTCATCTTTGACCACCCAGAGTTTAATGCGATCCTTAAAAAGCAGTTCTCCCAACCTGAGAAAAAGTTTACTAATCGCAAATATCTGGAGGCGCGGTACCCCTTTCCACAGGAGGTCACCAAACAGTGGACAGATCCACCTGAAGTGGATCCCCCAGTCTCCAGACTAGCAGCACAGACACTCCTTTCACTGCCAGATAGCTCAACCCTCAGGGACACAGCAGACCGGCAGGTGGAATGCATGGCTAGTTCAATTTTCAAGGCCGCAGGGGCCTCCCTGGCTCCCACGTTCGCCTCAGTTTGGGCAGCCAAGGCAATCTTGGCCTGGGCCCAAAATTTACAAACTGGCCTACAAGCATCTACCCCTGAACTGTCGGACCAAGCGGCCCAAAAAGCAGTTGTGGCAGATTACATGCTCCATGCAGCTCTGGATTTTGCAAGAGGTGCAGCCGGGATAGCTTCAAACACCATCACGATTCGGCGTATCCTCTGGCTGCGGAATGGAAAGCAGATGCAGCTTCAAAGAAGTCCCTCACACACAATCGACATTGAGTCATTTGGGCTGGTTAGTCAACTTAAAAAAGTCATCACCAACCCAGAGTCAGTCTCTGACCTTCTTGGGAATGTTATTCAACACCCTCAAGGGTCTAGTACTCCTCCCCAAGGACAAAGCACTGCCTCTCCGTATACGAGTCCGCACCCTACTTCGCAAACCCCCTCAGTCTCTCCGGTTTGCCATGAGAGTCCTTGGCAGGATGGTGGCGGCAATAGAAGCGGTCCCATTCGCCCAGCTTCACCTCTCCAACTAGCCATCCTCAAGTCATGGGACAGGAATCCTTTTTCTCTCGACGGAGTTTCAGTTGACGTCGTCAACCAGGAGATCCCTGCACTGGTGGCTCAAGCCAACCTCACTAACAAAGGGGAAATCCTCTCTCACGGGTCAATGGAAAGTTCTGACCACCGACACGAGCCTGACAGGTTGGGGTGCGGTACACCTACACCACAGAGTACAGGGCAAGTGGTCCCCAACAGAAGCGACAATGCCCATCAACATCTTGGAAATTCGTGCCATTCTCCTGGCGTTGAGAGCCTTCCATCACTTACTGGCAGCCTCTCACATCAGAGTACAGTCGGACAATGCCACAGCTGTGGCATATGTAAATCACCAAGGGGGGACCCGCAGTGCCCAGGCGATGCAAGAAGTGACACATTCTCCACTGGGCAGAAGACACAGGTTCAGTTCTCTCTGCGGTCCACATTCCGGGTGTGGACAACTGAGAAGCAGACTTCCTCAGCCGGCAAGGAATGGACTCGGGAGAGTGGTCTCTCCATCCCGAAGTTTTTCACCAGATCTGCCATCGCTAGGGGACTCCAGACGTGGACCTGATGGCATCCCACTTCAAATGCCAAAGTCTCCAACTTCATGGCCAGAACACACGACCCGCGGTCGCTGGGAGCTGATGCCCTGGTTCAGGACTGGACTCAGTTCCAGCTCCTGTACATCTTTCCACCTCTTCCCCTAATATCCAGAGTGGTGAGGAAGATCAAGCAAGAGGGAGTTCCAACCATCCTCATCGCACCAGACTGGCCCAGACGTACGTGGTACGCCGACATCGTGCAGCTTACAGCAGATGTCCCCTGGAGTCTCCCCGACCGCCCGGATCTTCTGTCACAAGGCCCGTTCTACCACTAGAACTCAGGGGCCCTCAATTTGACGGCATGGCCATTGAAACCTGGGTTTTTAACCCAGTCAGGGTTCTCGCCTGACGTCATCAAAAACATGATCAGAGCACGAAAGCCAAACGCTACAAAGATTTATTACCGTACCTGGAAAGCTTTCTTTGCCTGGTGCGATTCTCGTGACCAGACCCCTTTCCCTTATTCCCTCCCCAGGGTACTTGGGTTTCTCCAATCGGGTCTGGAGGCCAAACTGTCTCTGGGCTCTCTTAAGAGCCAAGTGTCAGCTCTCTCGGTGCTTTATCAGACGCGCATTGCTAACAAGTCGCAAGTAAAGACATTTCTTCAGGGGGGGCTTCCCGATTGGTTCCCCCCTACAGACGACCACTAGAGACGTGGGATCTCAACCTGGTGCTGACAGCATTGCAGGAAACACCTTTTGAACCCCTTAGGGAAGTCTCACTCCGCCTTCTATCCCAGAAAGTGGTTTTCCTAGTGGCAATCACCTCGCTACACAGGGTGTCTGAACTCACAGCACTCTCCTGCAGACAACCCTTCCTGGCTTTTTATCAGGACAAGGTAGTTCTCCGTACGGTTCCATCCTTCCTTCCGAACGTTGTGTCCAACTTCCACCTCAATGAGGAAATTTCACTGCCATCCCTCTGTCCGGCCCCGGTTCATACACCGTGTTCCAAATTATGCAAATAATATTCTCAGATTTTCCCAAATTACCTATATGAATTGCAGTCACTGTAATTTTCCAGTCAAATAACTATTAGAGTACAATTGAAAGGTTTTTGTACAAACTGCCTATGATAACAGTATATTTTTTTAAAAAATAAAACACTCAAACTGCATGTTCCAAATTATTATGCACAGCAGAGTTTTCAACCTTTTCATTTTAATAAAGAGCAAAAAAATGGTCATTTTTGAAATAAGCATTAGCAGGTTATTACAAACTGAAATCAAACAGTTTTCAACTCAAAACTTTATTCTAGGTGATGTTACATTTGCACATAGGACCCCTTGTTCGAAAGCAGCTTCTGAACTCTCTCGTCCATTGAATTTGTCAGGTTTTGGATGGTTTCTGCTTCAATTGTTTTGCATGAGGACAGAATACCCTCCCAGAGCTGTTGCTTAGATGTGAACTGCCTCCCGCCATCATAGACACTCCTTTTGATCATAGAATCATAGAATGGTAGAGTTGGAAGGGACCTCCTGGGTCATCTGGTCCAACCCCCTGCTCAAAGCAGGATTCACTAAATCATCTCAGACAGATGTCTGTCCAGCCTCTGTTTGAAGACGTCCATTGAAGGGGAACTCGCCACCTCTCGTGGCAGCCTGTTCCACTCATTAATCACCCTGTCAAAAAGTTTTTTCTAATATCTAATCTGTGTCTCCTCCCATTTAGTTTCATCCCATTGCTTCTAGTCTTTCCTTGTGCAAATGAGAATAAAGATGATCCTTCTACAATGTGACAGCCCTTGACATATTTGTAGACAGCTATTAAGTCTCCTCTCAGTCTTCTTTTTTGCAAGCTAAACATTCCCAAATCCTGCTGATCCTGATGATGCTCCAGAGGTTCTCAATGGGGTTGAGGTCAGGGGAGCATGGGTGCAACACCATAAGTTTGTCCCCTTTTATGCCCATAGCAGCCAGAGATGCAGATGTGTTATGTGCAGCATGAGACGGGGCATTATCATGCATGAAAATGATCTTGCTGCAGAATGCACGGTTCTTCTTCTTGAACCATGGAAGGAAGTGCTGTTTGAGAAACTTAACATACATTATGGAGTTCATCTTTACCCCTTCAGGGATCCTAAAAGGGCCGACAATCTCTCTCCCCATGATTCCAGCCCAAAACATTACTCCACCTCCTCGTTAGCGCCGTAGCCGTGTTTGCATTGGGTGTCCATCAACCAGCCATCCTCCACTCCATCCATCTGGACCATCGAGATCATTTCATGCATGATAATGCCCCGTCCCCGCTAAGGGTTAACATTATTGGGACCTGATCTAATCAGGTGCCGATGATGTCCCCTGTCAGAGCTACTGCTCTGCACTGCACCCATAGCGCTTGCAGGACCACCGACCTTTTATAAAAGTCGGCGCTGCACAGAGCCCAGGCAGCACAGACGTTGATATACAGTGGGCGGTCGGGAAGCGGTTAAGGCTTTCAGGTTAATAGTTCTAAAGGTACAGTCAGGTTTAGAAACCAGGAAGAGGGGAGAGTAGAACTCCAACAATTTTTCAGCCGCTGGGACCTCCATCAGGAATGCCTTCTGCACTAAATCCAGTGGAAAGGACCAGGGTCAAGATGAATCTCTCATAAGGGATCACCTGTAACTCAAACCAAAGACCCGAACCTATCAGAACAAGGATCCAGGTTACTGGCTGAAATATTTGTCCAGGTAGGCAAGTAGCCCAACAGCCCCCCCTTCCACCGCAAAATTATAGTCTATAGGTACACCTGGATAGATTGGGGAATCCCTTCTTCACATCACTTGCTTTGTCCAAAATTTCATCTGGAGCAGGCCCAAAGAGATGATCTCCCCACGCATGGAATAGAGCAGTCTCATTCTCGCCTGGACTCCATGAGCCGCATTGGACAGGGCAGCCGATCTTGCGGCCAACATGGCCGAATCTGCCGTGGTGTCCGGTAGGAAAGCAGCAGCTCCTTGCATGAGCAGGATGCTAGACAATATATTTTTCCTGGGCGTCCTTTCAGATGGGACCCGAGCTGTTCCAGCCATATCAGAGACCTGGCCGTACAGGTTGCTGCAACCGCCGGCTTTAAATCTCCAGCAGATGTCTCCCAGGTCCCCCTTAAAAGCATCAGTTTTTCTGTCCAAATGGCCCTTGAGGGCTCCCATATCAAAGGCAAGGAAGGACTTCCTAGATGCCTTTGTTATCGCCACATCAAGTCTTGAGGCTTTCTCCCAAGAGGATGAGGCAGAGTCCTCAAAGGGAGCATTTCCTTTTAAAGGAAGAGGGGAGAAAGCCCTTTCTGTCTGGTCTTTCCCACTCTCTTCGTATCAGACCCTGAACCGAAAGACATTTTCTTTTTCTTTGTTCTAGGCCCCTAATCATGACGTCCTGGACAGATTTCTCTGGCCTAGTGTCCATAATACCCATAGTCGTACGCACTGCTTTAACCAGACCATCAATTTCATTTAATGGGAAACAATGTCGCCCAGCCCCACTATCTGAGGACAAGTATGAGGAAGAAGTGCTGTCAGACTCTTCTTCATAGTCCGATGGGAAGGGGGAGGGGATGTCCAAAACTAGGGAACCTTCCCATTCCGCAACTTCATTCTCCTTTCCTTTTTTAAAGAGTGCCTAGCTGATCTCGGATTTGACCAAGGATTTTAATTCTGATGAAAAACTAGGAGTCTTGCCTGCCAGAGTCTGGTTGATACAGGACTGACACAGCCTTTTTGGCTATGAGTCCGCTAACAGGATTTTACACAATGCACATTCCTTGTGCCTAGTTTTGGTGACGCACTTCTTCCCCCTAGTAAAAGATAGACAAGAAGGGACACCCTATTAAGTGAACTTTCTCGAAGACCACTTACCCATACGACTCAAATGGCTGGTACCGGTTTGGAGGAAGGATCTTTCTCAGCCGGGGGATTGTCCCTGAAAGTTGCAGATTCATCCATCCTGCTGGAGCTATGGTGACTGGACCTGCTTGCAGATCCACGCCTTTCCAAGGTCCGGTTACCTCCGCTGCCCCGAAGGAGCAGTTTCTCCTGGGGTTTCACAAGGAGCCGCTGAGATTGTGATGGCAGCGGCTGCTGTTGCTCAGTCTCCATTTGGAATATGGGTCAGAAGTAGCTGGGAAGCACAGGGCTGTGGTGCCAGACCCAATTTATAGGTGCACCAGCCCCTTCCATTTTTTTTTAAATTAAAGACTGGGCGTTCCCACCCCCTCTCTCGTGGTGCTGTCATGGTCGACCGAATAAATCTATACTAAAAAGGTATGCTTTCTATGGGACATAAGTCTCATATGACTACCAGTAACTTGAATATGGGCACGACAGACTGCCTTTAAAATCCAAGTTCAGGTGGTAATGTAGAAAGCTACAAATTTTCTAGACATCAATCCAAGCGGAAAAGCAGTGTGTACATTTACTCACAAAACTTGCTCCAGCAGGTCCCCCAACACAATTATTTTAGTAAATGTTGGAAGTTCTTTTTAAGTTTATTGCTCCTTTAAAAGCTCAGTGGTATAAATGAGAACATGCCTGTAGAACTTTGTGGCTACAAACCTGGAAACATTTTAAAGATGAAGAAAACTATTATATCCTATTCTGGAATACTTACCTTCCAGTAGGTGTGAACAATGGAGCATCCATAAAATTCATGAAGGAATCACTGGGCTCTCTGTTCCTAAAGCTAGAATCATTGTTTGAGAATGCTAACAAAACAAAAGTACAGAAAGATAGATGCATAAGTGTAAGCAATAGGCTTTATTTGGCTCAGTATATAAAACTTGCATCTCAAAGTGCCATTTTGCTTCTGTGCCTGTAATTTTATATTGCAGATGGGTAGAAGTTTTATATATACATAAACATATAAAAAAACAGTGCCCTAATTGGGTTAGTCTTCCAACCAATATATGATCCAAATTTACCCTGTTGGGAGTATATGAACAGACTTCCAGTATGTCAAAAATCTTGCTAATGGGAAGGTATCAGAGAACTGCAGTATAACCAAAATGTACCCAATTATGACACTGCCGAAAAGATCACTGATCAATGGTCAGTATACAGAGACGTTCAGTGGTGTCAGATTCCTTCTACCAGATACTTGAAGACCATGCCATTAGCCTGGTAAAAGGGATTTCTCATGATCAGAAATTGGGGGAAAAAAAAAGCAGTTTATATTTTAATAAAAATCTTCTCTGCTCTCAAGAATGTAGGGCTTTTGTTTTTACTGTTCGTTGTCTAAATTACTAGCCACTTCTGTAGACCATCAGTGGTGGCTGGTCTTTTAGGCAAAGAACACAGCCATCACAGGATCTTTGCAATGGAGATTTTAAAGATTGCATTGAAATGATCCAGATCACTAGGTCCTGCCGGCTTCAGTGCACTTGTCCTCCTCGGATGCTGTAAAGGCAAATTCACCTCAGATAGCAGCTTGGGAGAGCACCGCTCATGTCCGTGGCACAGCTATGCCGCTGGTCCAAACTGCGAGTCTTTATAGCTTTATAGGACATAAAGATGGATAAGACGTAAACAATATACAAGACATCTCACCTGGGACAGATTCTGGGAACAGATTATAAGGACTGTTTATGAACTCCTCCTCTGTGGCAGGTTCAAATGAAAATAGAGGCAGGGATGACTGAAATTGAAGACCCTGGAGAGAAGAAAAAAAAATGGATATGGACTATGGTTAATCACCTACAAATGTATGACTCTTCTGCCCAAGAGGTACATATTCTTAAATATATCAGTGGCCATTTAAAAAAAAATAGAATATAGGAATAAAGACACTTGTACAACAAAAACCCCACAAACTTACTGGATTCAACGTCTTAGAGAGGCTGAATGGTGATTGGCCCAAAAACCTCTCCCATTTTTTATCCCATTCGATTTCTTTATCATTAATTGATTTGTTAATGTATACAAGGTCCTCCCTTTTTATTTTATGCCTGAAATATTTAAAAAACACAAAATAATATTAGATTATATTGAGTTAAAAACATGTCTGCCCCGTATCTGTCCGTTACGATTTCTCTCATTTCGTTCCGGTCATCAAAAGGCAGTGTTACTTTAGGGAGATTCTGTGACAAACAGGGCAAGTCTGTACTTTGTTTGTGTATCAGTCTCCCAATATTTAGCTTCTAATCATCTCAAAGAAAAACTCACCTGATTTGCTTTATTCTTTGAAGAATTTCAGTTTCATACTTCACTTTTGCTAAGAGATACTGGAGGTCTACTACTGGGCATTGTTTGCCACGGTTGTGGACATTTTCCTCTTTAACCACCTTTAGGACTTCATTTAGTAATTGAATAACTGTGATAAAATTCACTTTTCCAGCTTCGTACACATTTTCCAATTGCAACTGCATTAACAAGAAGAGACTTAATTAAAACAGTCAAATTAGACTTAAGAAAAAAATTGCAGAACCCTGGTCCTGTGGCCAGAGACCATCAGACTAGAGCACTGCCAACATCCTCCCATAGCCGCTGAATGAGGCAACAGGGTGGGCAACATTATCTTTACTTTACCAGATGTGTTGTGAACAAGATTGTGTGTCACTTACCATTATAATGACAGGTTCTCCTCCTGCTCGTTACTGCAACTTTCCTCTGACTGCACAGTTCTCCTGTCCATACAATGGCTGCGGGTGGAGGAACATGTGACCAGACCTGTCCATCATCCTCCTCCAATAGAAAAGCAGTTCTCATGTGAGGTTTTCTATTAGACAAAGCTAGTGGATAGGTCTGGTCACAGGTCCCTCCACCAGCCGCAATTGTATGGACAGGAGAGCTTTGCAGACTGAGGAAAGCCGCAGTAACAAGAGCAGGAGGAGAACCTGGCATACCTATCTAATAGTAAGTGCCACACAAACATGTCCCCAACACATCTGGTAAAAAAAAAAAAGTTGCCAATCCCAGTAACTCATTCGGCAGCCGCAGCCAGCAATAGACCGCATCATACAGCAGCTGTAGGAGACAAACTGTGTAAAAGTTTTAATGAAACCCATGATTTTTCATTGAAAGATTTTTCAGCCCCAATTACACGCATTTAAAGAAAAAAAAAAAAGACATAATTCAGTACTACAGTGAAGAGTGCAGAGACAGAGTAAGAAGGAAATCATAGAAAGGCAAAGTGCTGGGAATGAAAGGTACATCTGTCAACGTGTTTACTGGCCCCAACGCGCGTTTCGCAGTATGCTTTTTCACTGTGGGACTGAATGATGCATTATTAGGTGTACTTTAATACTACTGATAACAGGGCTGTTTTGCCCGCATAAGCCTTTGGTATTTTGTTTTCCCATAGTATGCATATATCACTAGGCACTGCTTGATCTATAGATGTTTAATATTTATCTGTATTCCAGCACATTTGTACTTTATCAAATATTCTCATATCTAGAGAAATTGAGTTTTTTTAGTGACACACTAACCTATATGGTAGTTGTTAATGCCTTGTGCTGATCTACATTGCAGTCTGTTTATGGAGCTTGAGCTCCCTCTTGTGGAATGAATCTGTATAGCCTGTTGATGGGGTTAATTCTGCTATGTTTCCCCTTTTTATTATGGTTTTTTTTTATGTTTAATTCTGATTAATAAAGATTGATGTAATTATGATAGCTTGTGCTTCCATATTGTTATAGGTTATGTATATTTGGTGGAAGTGCCATAAACAAAAAGGCTCTTTTTTGGTGTATTTATAAGACTAAGGTAAATAGATCCCTTTAGGTTTCCATAATTATATCAAATGACAAGTGCAACCAAGTATATGGACAAAAAGATGCTGTAAGTATACTAAATGTCAGAAAACACTATCATCATTGTTCATAAGGGATATGGCTCAGGTGTCATTTATCTAGGACCAATCGTTTATTTTTCATGATGTTCTTTGCTTATAAGTTATTATCTACATATATGCATGTTTTTATGTATTCAATATAAAAAGATTTTTAATATGAAAACCTTGTCACTATTTGAACTAAGGTGGCATTTAGTTCCTTTTGTGGCATTGTTAGTGTCGAGTGTGTTTTTCCTGTTACTCCAATGGATCCCGTTTAGGCATCATATATGTTATACTTATGGTCTACAGACAGTGGACGGCTTTTCAAAGGAGGGGTGCAGAGTTTGACTTACAAGCACATGCCAGATAGTCACAGCAATGATAATCACCAGGTGATAAAACCTTCAGAGTAAGTAAACACACAACCTTGAATTCCACACCCGGCTGTCAAGTTAAATGCCGCTTTCAATCACTGACAGCGGCATTTAACATGGGCTGGCAGGAAGAGCATGAGTCCCGCCCATTGGCGCCAATGGGTTGTCATGACAGCCAGAGTTAGCAGAAGACCCTCATGCCTGTCATTGTAAATCCCCAAGGCCGGTCTTCATAGGAGATCAGGATTTTTTGCTATACATAGCAGAGCTGAAGCACTGCCATGTATAACAAAAGCTATCAAATGATCGCAGCTTCAAGTCTTCCAAGAATTAGGCCGGTTTGACACGTCCGTATATTTCCGGTACCGGAAAAACCAGTAAAGGAGATAGCTGTGATCCGTGTGTGGCATCAGTATCACACGTACAGGCGCCTGGGAATCAATGTCGGCGGAGCCCCCGCATCGCTGAGGACAGTCAAGCACCCCCTCCTACCACCCTGGGACTTGTAGCATCGCACCTCTGAACACCACCTGTGTCCCCACTCCACCACCGCCCCTCGCTGGTAAGCTGAATTCAGACCCCCATTTGATGCATTACATCCCACCCTCCCCATTTTCCTCCTGAGAATTTGGGGTGCGTGCGTCTTATGGTCCAGTATGTCTTATAGTCCAAAAAGCCTTAGTTACTTACCGGTAACGGGATTTTTCGGAGCCCATGACAGCACCATGAGAGAGAGGATCCGCCCATAAAGGACAGGAAACCTACAGGTTAAAAAGGGCAGCACCTCTCTCTCGCCTCAGTTTAGTTTACAGAGCATGAGAGGACCGCCAAGGTTAGTTACAATAAACACATCATTACATTAAGTACATTACTTTCACCAACTTCTCCCAAAAGGTGCACAAAACAAAGGAAAGCCAACTCTACGGGAGTGCAAAACACCAGTGAAGGGAGGGAATGTACGGGTGCTGTCATGGGCTCCGAAAAATCCCGTTAGCGGTAAGTAACTAAGGCTTTATTCGTTCTCCCATGACAGCACCACGAGAGAATTACAGAGACGAAAGGAAATTAGGGAGGGACCACTCCCTTGAAGCACCCTTCTCCCAAAGGTGAGATCGGCAGAGACACCCAGGTCCAATCTATAATGCCTATAAAAGGTAGAAGGAGAAGACCAAGTGGCAGCCTTACATATCTCTTCGATGGAAAGCCCTGTCTTCTCCGCCCAGGAGGTTGCTATAGCTCTGGTGGAATGAGCTCTCAACCCCTCCGGAACCTCCTTATTCCCTGAGGAGTAGGCGAGGGATAAGACCTCTCTAATCCATCTTGCAATCGTAGACTTTGAGGCCTTACAACCCTTTCTAGCCCCCTGATGGCATATAAATAGGGAATTATCCTTCCTAAAACTGCGTGAAATCTGTAGGTATTTGAGTACGCATCTCCTCACGTCTAAAGTGTGTAGCCTCTCTTTTTGATTTTTTTTTGGGGGGGGGGGGGGGGGGAAGCAAAAAGTTGGGAGAATTACCTCCTGAGTTCTATGGAACAGAGTGACTACTTTTGGAAGAAAGGATTGTATTAAAACCTGACCCAGCCTATCATCCAGAATCTGAGTAAATGGCGGACATATGGAAAGAGCCTGTATGTCACTCACTCTTCTGGCTGAAGTCAGGGCCACTAACAGGGCTGTTTTAAGGAAAATAATTTTTGGGGAGGCTAAATCTAGGGGCTCGAAGGGAGGATTAGTTAAAGCATCTAGGACCAAATTCAAATCCCAGGGAGAGGATTTTGCTTTGATAATGGGTCTACACCTAAAGGAAGCGTTCATAAATTGTGCTACCCAATAATTAGCTGCAATATCGGAAGAAAAAGCTCCCAAAGCCGACACCTGTACTTTTAAGGTACTAGTGGTAAGCCCCAACTCTAAGCCCCCGCTGCAGAAACTCTAGTATTTTCCCAATAGGGGGCCCCTCCTCTGATTTAAATTCAGTAAATGATAAAAACTTCCTCCAGGTCCTAGCATAAATGCAGGTGGTAACGGGTTTTCTGCTTGACAAGAGAGTATTTACTACATTTGCGGGGAATCCCTTGTTGGTTAACAGCACCCTCTCAAATTCCACGCCGTCAAATGGAGACTCGAGGCTGGAGGATGGGAAACCGGACCCTGAGTGAGAAGGTCCGGAATCTCCGGAAGGATCCAGGGATCTGATATGGACATTTTTCGGAGACAAGGGAACCACGGTCTTTTGGGCCAAAAGGGGCATACGAGTATTACTCTGGCCTTGTCTGCCCTGATCTTCCTTATAACTGCTGGAAGCAGGATCATGGGAGGAAATGCATATGCCAGAGGGAATTTCCAGGGAACCATAAAGGCGTCCACTGTCAGGGGTTCTTCTCTGGGGTTTAGGGAACAGAATGTTGTCACCTTCCGGTTGGATTTTGTCGCAAATAAGTCCACTGTCGGAAGACCCCACATTGCCACAATTCTGGAGAAGATTTGAGGATTCAAGGACCATTCTCCCTCTTTTTATGGAAGTATGGCTTAGGAAATCCGCTGTGACGTTTTCTTTTCCTTTTAGATGAATAGCCGAAAGGGAGAGACAATGATCTTCTGCCTTCTGAAGAAGTCTGTCTGCTAGCCTCATTAAGTCTCTTGAGCGGGTTCCCCCTTGGTGATTTATATAAGCTACCGAGACTTGATTGTCCGAGAGTATACGCACATGCTGGCCCTGTAAATATATAAGGAACTTGTTGAACGCATAATCCATCGCCAAAAGCTCCTTAACATTTGATGACAACTGTACCTCACTCCTTGACCAGGTCCCCTGAACTAAGTTTCCTTCGAAGTGAGCTCCCCAACCTGCAGCACTCGCATCTGTAGTTAAGACTGCCGTTGGCTTACACTCCCAGGGGACTCCCCTAGAAAGATTATTGTGTCGTAACCACCAATGAAGGGAATGTATGGCCCGAGGACATAGGGTAAACTCACGGTCTAAATGTCCCTCTAGGACTGAGTTGTTATACAATACATCCCACTGAAGAGCCCTTGAATGAAATTGTGACCAACGAACTGCAGAAAAACTCGAGGTTAAGGTCCCTAATAGCGACATGGCTTTACAGAGTGACATAGAGGGTTTATCCATACACTGTCTTACCAAACCCTGGATTCTTGTAATTTTTTCTTCAGATAAATAACATAACTGTTTCTTAGAATCTAAAATGACCCCCAGATACCGCTGAGCTTTGAGTGGAGTTAATCTAGATTTTCCCAAATTTAGAAGCCACCCCAAGCCCTCCAAGACAGACATGGTCACCCGAAGGTGGGCCTCGCATTGAACAAAAGTTTCCCACTATCAGGAGATCATCCAGGTAAGGGATTATTAGAATGTCTCTTTCTCTTATATGGGCCATAACCTCTGCCATTAATTTGGTGAAAATTCGCGGGGCTATTGCTAACCCAAACGGAAGTGCAGTGTACTGAAAGTGTTTAACCACCCCCTCAATTTCAATGGCCAGCCTCAGGTATTTCTGATAGTAACTATCAATGGGAATATGGTAATACGCATCCTTGAGATCGAGAACTACCATATAACAGTGGGGAAAAAGCAATTTTATTACTGTTTTCAAGGATTCCATTTTGAAAGTATCTACTTTAAGGAAGCTATTTAAAGATTTTAGATTTATAATTGTCCTGAAACTCCCATCCGGTTTCAGGACCAAGAAGAGCGGGGAGTAGAATCCGAGACCCTTTTCTGAATCCGGAACCTCAATCAGGACGTTTTTTCCTTATTAAGACTTGAATTTCCGATACGGGGGCAGTCTCGCATTCTGGGGAGGAACTAGAGGGAACAATCATGAATCTCTTTGAGGAAAAGCTTGAAATTGAAATTTTAGACCATATTTAATCAGGCTCAAAATCCAATTACTATGAGAAATCTGTTCCCAAGGTGGGAAAAATAATGACAATCTCCCTCCCACCTGGGCTGATTGTGCATTCCCTGGCTTCTGCTCATTTTTTGGAGATTAACCAAAGAGAAGGCCTCTACCTTTTCGACCTCTTTCTTCGGACTTGTCCGGTTCCCTGAAAAATCTTCTTCGGATGAATTTTCTTTTCCGAAACGATCTCTTAAAGGAGGGTAGAGGTACCGATGGAAAACCCTTCTTAGGATCTCCGGCCTTCTCCAACAATTCGTCCATAGTCTGGCCAAAGAGATTCTCCTTCGCAAGGGATTGTACACAGTCTGGACTTTGTCTGTACATCCCCAGGCCAGCATTTAATCCATAATGCTCGTCGAGCCGCATTTGACAGAGCTGATGACTTTGCTGCCAATCTGACTAAGTCCGCAGACGCATCAGCAAGAAAGGCCGCTGCACCCTGGACCAGTGGAAGGGAAGAAATAATCTCCTTCCTAGAGACACCATCCTTTAGCTGACTGTTTAACTGTTCCAGCCAAACCATCAGGGCTCTAGATGTGCAGGTGGCTGCTACTGCTGGTCTCAGTGCTCCTGCAGCTGTCTCCCATGCACCTTTTAAGAAGGTATCGGCTCGTCTGTCCAGGGGGGGGGGGGGGGGGTCTTTTAATGCTCCCATGTCATCAAATGGGAGGGAAGTCTTTTTTGCCGCTTTAGCGACAGCAACGTCCAGCTTTGGTGCTTTTGACCAAGAGGAACATATGGCATCCTCAAATGGGTATCTCCTCTTGAAAGATTGAGGAACACTGCCCTTCCTGTCGGGTTTTTTCCACTCTATCAATGAGGTCTTTAACTCTTGTATTCACGGGAAAACCTTTTCTCTTTTTCTGACCTAATCCACCAAACATTACGTCCTCCACAGATTTTTCTGCCCTCATGTCTACAATGCCCAAGGTAGACCTGACAGCTTTTACCAAGGCATCAACCTCCTGCAGAGTAAAACACTGTCTATCCGATTCACTATCAGAAGAAGAGAGCGCGGAGGAGGAAACGTCAGATATGTCAGAGTCTGAACCCGGCTGAGGTTCCCGAGAAATATGAGTAGATTCTGAGCCTTGCAAAGCCTTGCCTATTTCCTCTCAAATTAAAGTCTTTAGGCCCAGGGAAAACCCCGGGGTTTCCTCCGTCATTACTTTAATACACAGCTGGCACAATTTCTTAATATATGCATCAGGGAGCGGATTGCTGCATAAGGCACATTCTTTATGTTTAGATTTAGCTGAACATTTCTTGCTCTGAAAGAGGAGTTTATAGAAAGAAAAAGGAGGAGGAAACTATTAGTAGAACTTCCACGAAGATTCCACTTACCCCACAGAATATCTGGTACCGTAGAAGCAGAAGAATCCATCATAACCGGCGGGGAATCACGCTGAACCGGACCATCTTTTCTGCTCTTAGTGGTGAACTTCCTAGCTCAACGACTAGACCCAGACCGGGAGTGACGTTGCACCACCAGTTGTGAGGGCTCCCCAGAGGGCTGCTCCTGCAGCAGTTCTTGCTGAGGTGAAAGCTGCTCCTGCGAATCTCCAATGTCTACCAAGGTAACAATGGGCTGGGAAGCCCCTCTGTATGTTGCCAGGACTCTTTTATACTGGCCATCCAGGTACCATGTGTGTTTTTTTTTTTTTTTTTTTTTACAAACCCAGGAGGGAGTTAGTTGTTCCCTCGTGGTTCCCCTCCCCCAGGTGGGCTCACCGCCGCCTGCCCAGCTGACGTTGTGTTCCTCGTGGACACTTCGGCGTCCTCATGCTCGCGCGCACTTCCTGGTTGCGCGCGAGAGCTCCGCCCACTACCGGTGACGTCCCCGACGCACCGGAAATACGTCACAGGGCCGCGTCTGTCACGTGCCCCGCCGGCGCGGCACGGATCTCCTGGCTCGTACAGCAGGGGGGAGGGGGGACGTCCGCTAGCGGCTCCACACATGGCGGACATCTACCTCCCGTGAGGGGATGTCACGCCTGCCGCAACGCACAAGGAGGTGCCCCAATGAGCCCAAACGTGGAGTCTCCAGAGGCCCAGGACCGACAGCTCCATCCCAGCGCCCTGTGGCTCCCTCTGGGGCAAGAGACCATCTTCTGCAGGTAAGCCTGCGAGGTCTCCCATCATGGACAGGAAACCTAAACTGAGGCGAGAGAGAGAGGTGCCGCCCTTTTTAACCTGTAGGTTTCCTGTCCTTGATGGGCGGATCTTCTCTCTCGTGGTGCTGTCATGGGAGACCGAATAAAATGCGGTACTTGCCATCTTGTGAATAACCCTGTTCTGGAAGGTGGGTAGATATTTTTATGCGATATGGGTGAAAAGAACCCCAAAAAAAAGAGAAGACACCCACATACCATGTACATTTCACGCTCAATTCTAGTCACCAGCATGCTGGGAATGTTTATGGCAATATTAGATCCATCCAGAGAGAACTGATCCACATCTCCTCCAACAACGGAATCGACAACCTCAATTTCTTTTTCCAAAGTTTTTAAGATGTGCATTATGGTGTTCCACATAGAACGAACCTTAACATAAAAAGAGGTAAGTATTTAAAATGCCTTTCATTTTCTTCCAAAATTTAATTAATTTGTGAAATATCAAAAACTGTTTACCTCGATTATCCTGACATATCTCCTGGAATTGGAATTGTCATTCTGTACACTTAGTGCTCTGAAATGCAAGTATATATGCTGCTTAGCACAGTAAATTGAAAAAATATCCAGTTTTAGGGCTAATGCAGATGTTCACAGATCCCTGTCCAATCATGGACCGCAATGCATGGACTGGCCACGGGTCTCCCGACCCAAACAACGGCCTCAGAAATATATGAAGCGGTCATGTTCCAATCAGGAAACCCGCAGCCAGTCCGTGAATTGCGGTCTGTGATCAGACTGAGATCCATTGAATCTGCACGAATGTGCATTCTTATAGAGCAGAAAAAAAAAAAGTGCTGCAGCTTAACATTTATCGCCTATGGCAATAACAGCTTTATGCTAGAATAACTTTTTAATAGAGCAGCTATTTTGGTCTTGAGAACACAGATTTTTTTCTTCAATAGGGTTCCAAAAGCCATAAAAAATTTTCTTCCCATGGAGCTGCAAAAACTCATTAAAACTGTATTTGTAAACATTTTAAAAAGAAGTTTGATGTACGTTGCAGATTTTGTGCAGATTTGCTAGCAAAACCTGATGCCAGCATAGCGAGTGAGAAACCTGAAGTGTCATGCACACGTTGAGTATTTTTGACTTGCAGATTTGGTGCAAAAAATAGCCTGCAGCATGTCAATTCTGTGCATTTTTACCAGCATTTTTCACCAATTGAATGCACTGAAAAAACACGGTAAAAAAAAGGCAATGTTTTTGAGGCTGCGTTTTCCTGCCAAGAGATGCAGAAATTTCTGCACACAAAATACCCAAAGTATAACCTTAAGGCTGCGTGCCCACGTTGCGTATTACAAGCGTATATGCTGCGGAATTTCCGCAGCGTAAACGCTTGTAAAACGCATGTATATCCGCACCCCATGGTCCCCAATGGCATTCCGCAATGTCAATGCCCATGCTGCGGATTTTTCCGCAGCATATATGCTGTGGTCAAAAATCCGCAGCATGTTCATTAATTTTGCGGATGGTACCCAAGTCTGGAGGAGAGGAGACTCATCCAGACCTGGGTACCAAAGAACCTGTAAAAAAAAGAATAAAAATAAAGTTTATACTTATCTTCTGATGTTTTCCCTCCGTCGCGCTGTTGTGTGAAGGACCTGTCACGTCATTGAGTCATGTGACCCATCACATGACTCAATGACGTCACCGAAGGTCCTGCACACAACAGCGTGAGCCGCTCAAGACTCCGGACGGGGCAGAGATTGCATCGGAAGGTGAGTATAAACTTTATTTTTTACCATTCTGATTTTTTTTTTTTTTTTTTTAACTATTACTTGGTCACACTATATAAATCCATGCCGGTTGCATGGATTTATATAGTGTGAAGAAGTTGTCAAGCACTTTTCCAAGTGATGCTTAAATTACTTGGAGAAGTGCTTGATAACCCGCATGCGGAAATGCATGCAAAGACGCCTCACAAACGCTTCTACCTGACGGGAAAACCGCATGTAAAATCCGCATGCGATTTTCCCGCCAGGGAGAAGCGTAAAAAATATGCTTCAGTTCCGCAACGTGGGCACATAGCCTTAATTCTTCATGAAAAGAGCCTAAAGAAGCCCAAGCGAAAACACAGAAGAAAAAAAAGAAAACAAAAACACACAACTAAAGCAGCACCTATAATACACAAATAAAAAATCCCTGCTGTTTTAACATTTAGATGGCATTTTTTCTGAGAAATGTGCTAATTTCTTTAGTATATTTTAACTGGCCAAATAATTTGCCACAAAGTCAGCATACCTGAATTTGGTCTGCAATGATGAAAATTCAGAGCGCAACTCCCTTATCTGTTTTACTAACAGCCTTGAAAAGGGGGAAAAAAATTATATATGATTTTTTAAAATACGCAACTACATGCTTTTTTTATAGTAACTTTCTAGCAAAATAGGTAGACACTCAAAGCTATGCCAATACTAACGGCGCTTTGCTCTGATAGTCCTCGATCACAAAGTTCTCCCTTTGCAACGTCTGTAGGTATCTACGGTGAGACACTAGATTACGAGCCAGAGACTTCTGGGGGTCCTCAATTCTACTCTGCAGAGCATCAGGAATAAAGTAGTTTTCATCTAAAAAAGGAAAAAAAAAAGAAGCATATACGAACCTAGTAATACAATGTCAGAGATCTAAAAGCTAGCAGCAGATAACTTACCAGAAGCATCCCTTTTGATATGTTGTAACATAACATATTTAGCAAAATTGTACAGGAGTTGAATAAACTTAGGACCACCCGGGGACAGAAATATTGATGCCACGACAAGAGGAAAACTATTACCAACTTCTTCCTATTTGGAAATAAGCAACGTTAACAATCACATATTCTACAACACAATGGGCTGGTATTGTCAGCAGAAAGATATGGAGGAAAGGTTAAAGGTGCTTACTGAAATCTTCTTCAGCCATTCACATGATGCTTTCCTAAACTCTGCATCTTTCTTCTTGTCTAGTGGGGGCCAGCAATATCTATCAATATGGATAAATTGTTGTAAGCTAACGCTTCGTCTAAACATGACAAAACACTGTATGGTAGCAGGTTTATTCTAAAAAAATAAAGGGCTGCATGCTTTCCCAAATGGAAACTAATAAAAGGGGTATTCCCATCTCCAAGATCCTATGCCAATATGTAGTAGGTGTAATAATATTAGCAAATACCTCCAATTAGAACTGTAGTATTCTTCTGATTAGCCATGTCGATTAACCCCATATGTAGGGCATTGCAATAGTTTAGCTATTCGTGGTTATGACCACTACTATAGTGACAGTTAATGGTCATTACCATAGACACCCAAGCTACTGCAATGACCTGCACATTGTAAGCTAAAAAGCGTAGCAATGTCAATTTCCTCCCCCCTTTTTCCACTATTAATGTATTTGTAATGACCCAAAAGGGGCCATTACAAATATGTCTGCATTCATAGGAGCCTGTGGAATAATTCATGCTTTGATGCATTGCCTGCAGGGCTGTGGAGTCGGAGTCCATTTTGGTGGAGCTGGAATAAAATGGGCCGACTTCTAAAACACAGTAAATTTGGTACACTAGTTCAATGCAGGATGTGCTGTAAATTTGCTCATAAGAATTTGGGAAAGTTATGAAATGTCCTATAAATGTCTGTTCTATTCCTGATCTGTGCTGCACTTTATGTACATGCTCAGTAGTGAGGCCGTGTTGTGGAGTCGGGAGTCAGGGAAATTGAGGAGTCAGATTGGACTTACCATCTCCACAGCCCTGATTGCCTAGTATCATTCTGCCAGATTAAATGAAAGGTGTTGCTCTTTAATAACACTGGAGACCAGCAGGTGGCGGTATAAGGGTCGGCAAGGGACTGTATTCGGGGGATGTCTGAGCAACATACTCTATAGTCTGGTCACTATGGTGACTAGGGAGAGTTGGCAGTTGGAGAGGATCTAGCCCGACTAGAGGCGAGGAGTAGAGTACAAGGGCTGCTAGGATTGAGTACCTTACCAGTCTTTTCAGAGACCTGACAACCAAGAGCCGACAGCAGAAGAAATATAAAAGGCACGTTCCTGCCTTATGCATAAAATCTAAATACAGAACCCAAACAGGCAAGTGGCACGCCACATCCTGCCCGCTATAGTAGGTAGTCCTAGAGACCGAGGGTATAACCTGAAAGACCCTAAACTTACAGAGCACATCACAACAAGGCCAAACCTCAGTTATAGATTTACCAAGTCAGAGCATCAGTCCTGTTGCCATCCAGCCGGAACTTGTATGGCAATCAAGTGTTGCAGCTAAATGCAGGAGAAGCTGTGAATAATTAATCTGTGATCCAGCAAACCGTTTGAACTGTTCATACCAAGGTCATGTTTCTTCCTACCTACCTCTAACTCCTCTAGATGTGCCCTGGGAATGAGTTTGGAGCGCCAGGAACCAAGTAGGAACACCGTGACACACCAAACTACATGCCACCACGGAATAGCCATACCACAGCTCAGCGCCTACGTCTGGGCCCAATAGTGCCTCCTGGCCCTATTACTCAGGTGTGGCATACACTGCATAATCAGGTAATTTTCTTACCAGGTGCTTCACTCCTGAATTATAAAAGGTATTTCAACTTATACCACCTGACCAGTATGTGACACTCTCCTGGTTCACACAGACCACCATGACACTGTATGATTCGATATCAATCCCTCTAGGCATAGAGAAAGTAACTTTCCAGGATGTCCCCCTGACAGCTCCATGTAGGACGTCCTCCTAATCCATCCATGGACATGAAACACGAGTTTAAAAGCCCTCCCCCTCCAGTGTTTTTCCTGTCCCTGGGAGGATAGGAACAGGAGAGGAGCAAGAGGTCCCTGGACCCGAAGAACTTACCGGATGGCGGACCCAGGGGGAAATCGGGCAGCACAACTTCTCCTTCCCCCTGGTATCATCTTAGTGCAACGGTGTCCACCTGACAATGTATGTAGTTTACTAAGCACAATCCTGCTGACAGGTGAGCTTTAATATGGATAACACTGATGACAGGTTCTCTTTTTTTGCTCTATAAAAACACACACCATATATGTGGTATCGCTGTATCCAGAAAAGTCCAATCAAAATATGTGGGAATTAATCCAGCTACAGGGATAGAGCATAAAATCTTTATCACAATATCTGTGGGGGGGGGGGGGGGGGGCTTGGGGATATGCCGGTATGAGTCCTGGGACCAGATGCTAGGTATACATTATACATACCCCCAGCCAGTTGCCGCCTTGCTCCATACACTTGTATGGAGCAAGGCTACACCCCGTCTAGTGACAGTCAGTGGGCGTGTGACTAGAAGGCGCAGCATCGCTCAATACAAGTGTATGGGGAGTGAGGCCAGGCCCACTGGCCGGGAGTACGTATAACACATACATACCGTTAATGGGTCTCATACCGGCGAACCCCTACAGAGCACACAGTGCCTGCGCTGGGGGCATTCATAAGTCTGCAGTCACACAGAGTGACTGCAGACTTATCACTTTTGACCAGACAATCCCTAATGGGTGCCATATCTCTGGCTTGTGCAGAACAGCAACGGTAGACAAGAGGGAAACAGAGGAGCACTTCCAAGTGGTATGTAAAATCATGATGCCTTTATTCTTTAATCCATAACTAATGGACTAAAGACATCAAGATTATATATACCACTTGGAAGCATTACACTCTCAGATATATACACACACATTTTATTAGAATCCCAAGATTAGAGATAGAGATATATCCCACTCAAGTAGGTCACATTACACTTTTTCTGAGATCTTTATATTTACCTCCTGCTATGCGTTTTCTGAGCTACCACCTACTGGTCTATACCGTTTTAATATTTTTAAAAGGCAAGTATGAAATCCAAAAGTAAATTTCAATTAATAAATCTTAAAATTAGAAAAGGTATTAGGTTTTTAAAGAGTCATGATAAAATTCCCTATAACTCACTCAGTATTGCAACTTAAAGGGGGAATACCACCACCACCACGGAGATGGGAATATCCCTTTAAGGTTCAGTTTGCATTACCCACTTCCTATGACAATTCATTTGAGAATCCCAGTGCATGATGGGATACTCAAACGAATCTTCATCTGCTGTCACTCCCCCCTTGCCACCCTGAAACGAAGCGTCAGTGACTCATTTCAGGGGCGGTGCTGTCTCTTCTCCTGTGCGATGAGCGCAGCTGAATAGTAATAAGACAGCAGCCAAGCGGTGTCACTATACCTGGTGTGCAAGAGGACTAGTGCCGCCCCTGTAGATGTCACTGGTCTCACTTGGGCATAGTGACACTGCTCTATAGCAGGCTTATTACTATTCATTTAAGCAGACAACAAACGGACACTGCACAGGAAAGACACCACAGGGACCAGCTCCTCAAATGAGCGTCACTGATTATGCTTCTTTTCAGGGCAGCAAACGAAGCAAGGGGAGTGTCAGGATTTCTAAGCGCCCGCCCAAATACCCCTCCCCCTCTGAACTTATTTCAGGACAGTAAGGGGAGTGACAGCAGTTTCAGCCAGCAGATGACGATTTGTTTGAGTATCCCATCAAGCACTGGGAATTCTCAAAAGAATCATAGGGACTGGATAATATAAACAGAATGTAAGAAAATGTAACCAGCTCACATAAAGCATCTCTCAGCGTGCAAAAGCAAGGAAAACGTGCGATTCCACCAGGGCTGTGGAGTCTGAGTCGTGGAGTCTGAGTCGGAGTTAGTTTTAGTTGGAGTCGGTAGAAATGTACCGACTCCAGCTTTAAAAAAAAAAATGTATTAATATTTCATAATTGAACTTTCATATGAATTTTATAAATGTTACTCAAATATATATGTTCTATCAAACTATGAACAACAGTGATAAGCAGTTCTGCTCGAGATAGAGACATTTCTTACTTCTTGTGTGTCACTGTTCTCCACTGCCCTTATCTAATCTTATACTTGGTTAACCTCATGCTGCCCCAACCCCCCTACTTACAATGTATGAAACTGAAAGTGAAAATGTGTTGCAAATTCTTAGTAGTAAAGCTCCTCCTCTAGACTAGATGTTTACTAGGTGTGCGTCTTCCAAGCATCTCACAGCTGCTACTCAGAAGAGGAAGACTGTAAGAAGTATTATCCTTTCAACAAACTTTGCATCAGTTAACTGTGAGTACATGAGGAATAACAGTATTACTGACCACTATATCAGTTGTACAAAATTATTGCCTGGTCGTACAATTGTTTTTAGGAAAAACAATTGTCATTTGGATTGTGAATGCAGAATTAAAAACCTGAGAATGTCAAAGAAGCGTCACATTAAATCAGCTGTATTTGAACATTTCACCATCACTCAAGATAGAAAACATTATGTCTGTCAGTGTATGACAAATGATCCAGACGAAAACAAATGCTGTGAAGCCAAGATCAGTGCATATTCAGGCAAAGATAAAAATGCTCCTACCAGAGCTTCTAATCTAAAGAGACATTTAGGCTGTGTTCACACGATGCGAATTTCATGCGTTACCGCGGCGTTTTTGCAGTTGCGTAAACGCCGCGGAAACGCATGAAAAACGCATGGTAGAAGGGAAGCAATGTTCCCCAATGGAAATCCGCATGTGCTGTGCCCATGATGCGGATTTTTCCGCAGCGTTAACGCTGCGGTCAAAAATCCGCAGCATGTCAATTAATTTTGCGGAAACGCGGCGATTTCGCCGCCATTGACTTGCATTAGAACGCGCCAATTCCGCAAGACAGCATTTGTACTTGCGTAATTGGTGCGTTCTAATGTGCGGATGGTACCCGGGTGTGGAGGAGAGGAGAGTCTCATCCACACCCAGGTACCATTAAAAAAGCTAAAAGAAGAATAAAATAAAAAATAAATGTATTCTTACCATCTGTCGGCCCGCGCAGCGCTCCCGCTTGGTTCCCGGCACTTGCAGTGAGTTGTAGGACCTGCGGTGACGTCAGAGTCATGTGACGGGTCACGTGACGCTGACGTCGGCAGGTCTTTCAATTCAAAGTTGCCGGCAGCCGGGAGAACAGATTGAGCAGGACAGCGCGGGCCATCGGAGGTAAGTATATACACTCTCTCGGTTCACACTGTATAAATCCATGCTGTTTGCATGGATTTATATAGTGTGACCTAGTTATCAAGCACTTTCCAGGTGATGCTAACATCGCCTGGAAAGCGCTTGTCAATCTGCATGCGGAAACGCATGTGAATCTGCATGTGGATCCGCATGTATTCTGCAGGAAAAACGCATGCACAATCTGCATGCGTTTTTTCTGCCAGGGAGATGCAGAAATGATGCAGAAATTTTCTGCTTCATTTCTGCATCGTGTGCACATACCCTTACAGCGCTTTCATCCAGAAGTACTGAAAGCAGTGGATGAGAAAGACTGCATCCAAACCAATGAACCAGTGCCCAGCTCTTCCAGCCAAACAAAGGAGCAGAGAACTTTGCAGCCATCAGTTGCAAGATATTTTGTCAGTGACAAAGTTACTGTGACAATGACAGTAGATACATTTAAAAAACAGATCATAGAGCTTGTTGGAAAGGATAGTGTGCCTATTTCATTATTTTCACGACCAGCTTTTGTGTGTCTGAATGGGGAAATGGCCCGCAAGCTTGGTGTTTCTCTGGAGAGAGAGAGAGAGTATTAGAAAATTAGTAATCGAAGAAGCTTTTAAACAAAAGAAAGAACTTAAAAAAAACTCTCAAGGGACACTTTCTGTTACTTAAAATGGATGCCTGCACACGTCACAGAGTGAACTATTTTGCCATCAATGTTCGATTTGTTTGTGACAAAAATGAAATAGTTACCAAGACATTGGCAGTAAAAGACACCAAAGCTCATCACACCAGTGAGTTTCTCCAGGTCTTGGTGGAAAAGGTTCTGCAAGACTATGAACTTAAAAAAGAGCAAGTTCTTTCTGTCGTAACTGACAATGCTTCAAATATGATAAGTACTATTAAGCTAATGAATGAGAGTAATGATGGTGACCAGCAGCTAGAAGAACATTCTGGGTCCACAGACACAGAAATGTTTGAAATAGAGGAACACCGTATTGTAACTGAGGAGCAAACTGAAGTGGCTTCAGATGAACAGCAACATGATAGTTTAGATGATCTTGTTGAAACTGTGTCAATACGTTCTTTCATTCATCACATGCGCTGTGTTGTGCATACGCTACAGCTGGCTATAAGAGACAGTCTGCAAGAAGGACATGCTGCTGCACTGATTGGCAAGGTGAGAAAATTGGCTACTGTTGCCAGAACCCCTAAAGTTGACTCAATTTTGAAGAGACGTGCTGGAAAAGGGGCAATTATTGATCAAGCCACACGATGGGGCAGTACTTACTTAATGATTCAGCGCTTGGTTGAACTGAAAACCTTTCTTGTAGACATGGCTAACCCTCAACTGATGCTAAATGAAAGTCAGTGGAATCAGGTGACTGAGCTGGAAAAGTTGCTAGAGCACCCATTTACAGTGACTAAAAAATTACAAGCAGAGGCCTTAACTCCAGGTATTTTCTTAAAGGAGTGGAAGAACCTGATGTTTCGCCTGTCCCAAAGAGGAGAGTTAATTGCAAGTGGTATTGCTACATCAATGAAACGAGAGAGGAGCTACTATTACAAAATAACATTCTTTTGGCAGCTGTTTATGTAGACCCAATGCATCAGATTCTTCTAGATGATCAACAACTAACTAAAGGAAAAGAAGCTCTGTTTGAAATAGCAGTAAGGATGAAAGGGTTGCAGAACAGTCAGGAGGAACAAGAAGAATTTGGTCATCCTGCCACATCTTCACCCTCATCATCAACTGATGAAGAATTTAATTTCAAAAAATATTTGGATCACAAGGACCGTGCAAAGCGTTCCCGCATAGAAGAGGAGTCATCCCCATCAAAGAACACAGCCAGTACATTTCAGCAGAATTTTTCATGTGCACTAAAAGAAATTGAGAAATTTGACCGTTCATCAAAAATAACAGTGCAACAAGCGATTCCTCTGTATCCTGACATTGTCAGAGATGTTGCCCGAGTAGTTACTGCTTTGCCACCAACCCAAGTTCGTGTAGAGAGGTTGTTCGCTGCTCAAAATAATTAGATCAGATTTGAGGGCATCCATGAAGGAGGCTCTGACAGAGGCAATACTTTTTCTGAGGACAAATTTATAGATTTCTTCTTATTAACTGCATAACAGTGTTTATTGCATATTTACTTACAAGAGTTTATAAAAGTTATTTGCTATATTCTAATTGTATTCTAATAAATATAGTTTTTGCTCTAAGTGGTCTGATTACTTATATGATGGTGAGAAACTGAATAAGCACGATGTTAATATTTTACAACAGTAAATTTATTGTTACGAATTGGCCATTTATGAAGGAGTCGGAGTCTGATAAAATCCAGGAGTCGGAGTCGCAACTGTGGCTTACCGACTCCACAGCTCTTGATTCCACATGGAAATCCAGAAACATGAGAAAAAAATCCAGATTCATAAAGTCCAAAAGGTTTGTTAGTACAACATTAAAAGCGGATTGCACGCACTCTGGCATTCTTTTTCAAAGCTGATAAACAGAACCATAAGTTGCAGTAGAGAGAATGGTAGGGAATTTTACCATGGCTTTAAAAAACAACTTTTGTAATTTAAGATTAGTTGAAATTTACTATTGGGTTGCAGATTAACCTTTTAAAGGGTTTGTCCACTTCTTAATCTAAATGTTAAGCCCCCGCACTCGCAGTCCCAGGGCTCCCGTGCGATGGTTGTGACATGTGACCCTGGCGCCCAATCAGCGCTGGAGTTACTGTCCCCGCAAAAGGACAAATCGAACATGTTGAAGAGGTCCGCGCTGCAGCTGATCACTGACTTCCTCTTCAGTGCGACAGGAGGCGGGGACAGTGACGCCAGCCCTGACTGGGTGCCGAGGTCACATGACACAACAGCACGGGAGCCCCGAAGAGAGCAAGTGCCGACACTGCGGGAACAAAGCCAGCACGGGAGGGGAGTATAAGTTTTATTAGTTCATCGGGGCCAAACATGGCAAATGAGAGTTAATTTCATGATTTTTCAAAGAGCCCTTTACTTTCTAGCACACGTCAGCTCTCTATGTACAATTAAGAGCTCCATGTATATATTTCAGTACAGATTATTACGCTTTCCACAAGCTGCTTAGACATTGCCTGTAACTGGTCGCCCTCTTTGTCAGCATACTTGGGCGGCACAGTGGTTAGCACTGAAGCCTTGCAGAGCTGGGGTCCTGGGTTCAAATCCCACCAAGGACAACATCTGCAAGGAGTTTGTATGGTCTCCCCGTGTTTGCGTGGGTTTCCTCCAGGTTCTCCCACACTCCAAAGACATACTGATAGGGAATGTAGATTGTAACTCCCAATGGGGACAGCGACGATAATGTATGTAAAGCGCTGCGGAATATGTTAGCGCTATATAAAAATAAAGATTATTATTATACTTGCATGACTGCACCATGACCAAGGGGAGTTTGGTATGGGGCGTACAACTCCTACGTACACCCCTGCACGTACCCACTGAAGGGCAGGAGCGCAATGTACCTGCAGGCACAGTCAGCAGCAGGTAGTGGGCACCACTCACCATACCATGAGGTTACCCCTTACCTGAAGACCTCCTTGCAGCGGGCACTGTCCAGCCTGGCAAACAGGAAGTGGAAGACCACACAGAAGGCGTCCTTGTTAGGCTTGTCAAACATGTTCCTAGAGAGAAAGGATGCATGAGACCAAACACCAACATTCACCACGTGACCCTTCCCAGACCCCAGGGGAATGGGGAACTCACACTCCGAACGTCACATGGGCGAGGGGCCTGACAGCAGCGGCGGCCTCTGCTCCGGCCTCAAAGCCCAGGGCCTGCAGAGACAGCCACGCGTGTTCCTTCTGCCAGGACGGCTGGGAGCGGGGCACGCTCTGCATGATGGCTGCTGTGGGCGCAAGTAAAGGTCTAACAGGGCCAGAAGAAAGCGCTCGCTGTCTGCACAGCCGCGTCAGTGCCTCCTGCCGGATACCCACACTGGTCCACTCCACAGCCACCAGTTTAGGACCGGTGCTGTCACTCACGGCAATCCGGAGAGTGGATAGTTTCTCTGAGGGAAGAAAAGAGGCCGCCATCTTGGCGCCAAACCAGCTATTCATTTAGTCCAATCAGCACGCTCTAATGTGGTCTTCAGAATCAACCAATGGTGACGCTGGAAATCGCAGGTAGGCGGGTACTGGATGCTGTTTACGCTGCATCAGTCGCTGGAGTGAGAACTGTGCGTGCGCCGCCATCTTCCCGTAGTCCTGATTAGTGACGAGCTGCAGTGTTCCCACAAGCAGGGGACTACGCCGGAGCATAGAATGGTTTCTTTTCAGTCAGAGCCAGAAGTGGTTCCTAAACAAAAGAAATCCGTTTGTTGTCTAATTTGTGAGTGAAAAAATTATAATTGTAAAAGATTCTCTCCCACTTTAGGTTAACCTCTTAACGACCAAGCAATTTTTCGTTTTTGTGCTTTTCATTTTTACACCCCTTAGTCCAAGAGCCGGAACTTTTATATTTTCCTACTGACAAAGCCAGCAGGGCTTGTTTTCTGTGAGACTAGCTGTACATCCATGTTACTGTACTGGAAACTGAGATAAATTAATTCCAAGGGAAATTGCAAAAAAAGAATGCGATTTGGCAATTGTTTTTTGGGTTTTCTTTTTTTCGGTGTTCATTCTGCAGTAACAACGAGCTCTAAATATGATTGTCCAGGTCAGTACGGTTACGACACTACCAAACTTGTGGGGTTTTTAAGTGCTGAAAAAAAAAGTAGAAATTTTGTTGAAAGAAAAAAAAAATTAGTTTGTGTCGACATTTTCCAACGCCCATAGCGTTTACATTTCCCGGTCACTGCAGCTGTGTGAGGGCCCGTTTTTTGCTTGGTCACTTGATGTTTTTATTGATACTATTTTGAGGTAGATATCACACTTTCATGGCTTCTTAACCCCTTAGTGACGGAGCCAATTTACTTTGATAACGCATGATAGTGCACGATCAAAGTAACTTGTGCCTGCAAGGCTGACAAGTCATAATGTATAGCAGTGATCCTGCACTTCTATACATGATAACTGCGATCAAACTGCAGAAAGTGAAAGTACCATAGTGGGGCTAAGTAAAAAAAGTTGCAAAAATATTTATAATAAAATATATATATACAGTGCCTACAAGTAGTATTCAACCCCCTGCAGATTTAGCTGGTTGACACATGCGGAATTAACTTGGCATTGTGACATTTGTACTGTAGATCAGCCTGGAAGTGGGAAATGCACTGCAGCAAATTTTGTTTTTGTTGTTTGTTTTTTGTTTTTTTTTAAACGTTAAAAGTTAATTCAGAGTGTCATTTATTATTCAACCCCTCAAACCACAAGAATTCTGTTTGGTCCCCCTAAAGTATTAAGAAGTAGTTCAGGCACCAAGAATAATGAGCTTCACATGTGTGGATTAAAGATCTCTTTTGCCAGCCTTTTCTGACTATTTAAGACCCTCCCCAAACTTGTGAACAGCACTCAGACATGGTCAACATGGGAAAGACAAAGGAGCATTCCAAGGCCATCAGAGACAAGATCGTGGAGGATCACAAGGCTGGCAAGGGGTACAAAACCCTTTCCAAGGAGTTGGGCCTACCTGTCTCCACTGTTGGGAGCATCATCTGTAAGTGGAAGGCTTATGGAACTACTGTTAGCCTTCCACGGCCTGGACAGCCTTTGAAAGTGTCCTCCCGTGCCGAGGCCAGGCTTGTCCGAAGAGTCAAGGCTAACCCAAGGACAACAAGGAAGGAGCTCCGGGAAGATCTCATGGCAGTGGGGACATTGGTTTCAGTCAATACCATAAGTAACGTACTCCACCGCAATGGTCTCCGTTCCAGACGAGCCCGTAAGGTACCTTTACTATCAAAGCGTCATGTCAAGGCTCGTCTACAGTTTGCTCATGATCACTTGGAGGACTCTGAGACAGACTGGTTCAAGGTTCTATGGTCTGATGAGACCAAGATCGAGATCTTTGGTGCCAACCACACACGTGACGTTTGGAGACTGGATGGCACTGCATACGACCCCAAGAATACCATCCCTACAGTCAAGCATGGTGGTGGCAGCATCATGCTGTGAGGCTGTTTCTCAGCCAAGGGGCCTGGCCATCTGGTCCGCATCCATGGGAAGATGGATAGCACGGCCTACCTGGAGATTTTGGCCAAGAACCTCCGCTCCTCCATCAAGGATCTTAAGATGGGTCGTAATTTCATCTTCCAACAAGACAACGACTCAAAGCACACAGCCAAGAAAACCAAGGCCTGGTTCAAGAGGGAAAAAGTCAAGGTGTTGGAGTGGCCTAGTCAGTCTCCTGACCTTAACCCAATTGAAAACTTGTGGAAGGAGCTCAAGAATAAAGTCCACATGAGACACCCAAAGAACCTAGATAACTTGGAGAAGATCTGCATGGAGGAGTGGGCCAAGATAACTCCACAGACCTGTGCCGGCCTGATCAGGTCTTATAAAAGACGATTATTAGCTGTAATTGCAAACAAGGGTTATCCCACAAAATATTAAACATAGGGGTTGTATAATAATTGACCCACACTTTTATGTTTAAAATTTAATAAAATTAAACTGAGCAACATAACTTTTTGGTTTGTAAGATTTATGCTTCTGTTCATAAAACCTACTCTCGTTTGCAGTTTGAAGGCTCTAACTTATTTGCATCTTATCAAACCAGCTAAATCTGCAGGGGGTTGAATACTACTTGTAGGCACTGTATATATATATATATATATATATGATGCTCCCAACAGTGGAGACAGGTAGGCCCAACTCCTTGGAAAGGGTTTTGTACCCCTTGCCAGCCTTGTGACCCTCCACGATCTTGTCTCTGATGGCCTTGGAATGCTCCTTTGTCTTTCCCATGTTGACCATGTCTGAGTGCTGTTCACAAGTTTGGGGAGGGTCTTAAATAGTCAGAAAAGGCTGGCAAAAGAGATCTTTAATCCACACATGTGAAGCTCATTATTCTTGGTGCCTGAACTACTTCTTAATACTTTAGGGGGACCAAACAGAATTCTTGTGGTTTGAGGGGTTGAATAATAAATGACACTCTGAATTAACTTTTTACGTTTTAAAAAAAAAACAAAATTTGCTGCAGTGCATTTCCCACTTCCAGGCTGATCTACAGTACAAATGTCACAATGCCAAGTTAATTCCGCATGTGTCAACCAGCTAAATCTGCAGGGGGTTGAATACTACTTGTAGGCACTGTATACTGCTCAAAAAAATAAAGGGGACACTCAAATAACACATCCTAGATCTGAATGAATGAAATATTCTCATTGAATACTTTGTTCTGTTCAAAGTTGAATGTGCTAACAACAAAATCACACAAAAATCATCAATGGAAATCACATTTATTAACCAATGGAGGCCTGGATTTGGAGTCACCCCCAAAATTAAAGTGGAAAAACACTCTACAGGCTGATCCGACTTTGATGCAATGTCCTCAAAACAAGTGAAAATGAGGCTCAGTATTGCATGTGACCTCCACGTGCCTGTATGACCTCCCTACAACGCCTGGGCATGCTCCTGATGAGGTTGCGGATGGTCTCCTGTGGGATCTCCTCCCAGACCTGGACTAAAGCATCCGCCAACTCCTGGACAGTCTGTGGTGCTCAATCGGATTCAGGCCTGGGGAACGGGCGGGCCAGTCCATAGCTTCAATGCCTTCATCTTGCAGGAACTGCTGACACACTCCAGCCACATGAGGTCTGGCATTGTCCTGCATTAGGAGGAACCCAGGGCCAACCGCACCAGCATATGGTCTCACAGGGGGTCTGAGGATCTCATCTCGGTACCTAATGGCAGTCGGGCTACCTCTGGCGAGCACATGGAGGTCTGTGCGGCCCTCCAAAGAAATGCCACCCAACACCATTACTGTCCCACTGCCAAATCGGTTATGCTGAAGGATGTTGCAGGCAGCAGATCGCTCTCCATGGCGTCTCCAGACTCTGTCACGTCTGTCACATGTGCTCAGTGTGAACCTGCTTTCATCTGAGCACAGGGCGCCAGTGGCGACTTTGCCAATCCTGATGTTCTGTGGCAAATGCCAAGCATCCTGCACGGTGTTGGGCTGTGAGCACAACCCCCATCTCTGGACATCGGGTCCTCATACCACCCTCATGTAGTCGGTTTCTAACAGTTTGTGCAGACACATGCACATTTGTGGCCTGCTGGAGGTCATTTTTATCAGGGCTCTGGCAGTGCTCCTCCTGTTCCTCCTTGCACAAAGGCGGAGGTAGCGGTCCTGCTGCTGGGTTGTTGCCCTCCTACGGCCCCCTCCACGTCTCCTGGTGTACTGGCCTGTCTCCTGGTAGTGCCTCCAGCCTCTGGACACTATGCTGACAGACACAGCAAACCTTTTTGCCACAGCTCGCATTGATGTGCCACCCTGGATGAGCTGCACTACCTGAGCAACTTCTGTGGGTTGTATAGTACGTCTCATGCTACCACGAGTGTGAAAGCGCAACCAACATTCAAAAGTGACCAAAACATCAGCCAGAAAGCATTGGTACTGAGATGTGGTCTGTGGTCCCCACCTGCAGAACCACTCCTTTATTGAGGGTGTCTTGATAATTGCCAATAATTTCCATCTATTGTCTATTCCATTTGTACAACAGCATGGGAAATTGATTGTCAATCAGTGTTGCTTCCTAAGTGGACAGTTTGATTTCACAGAAGTTTGATTTACTTGGAGTTATATTCTGTTGTTTAAGTGTTCCCTTTATTTTTTTGAGCAGTGTATATATGTTGTACCCATAAATAAATATTATTATGAAAACAAAACAATAAAAGTACACATATTTGGTATGCTGGTCCAGAACGACCTGACCTATAAAACTGTCCCACTAGTTAACCCCTTTAGTGAACAAGGTGAAAAACTAAAAGCAAAGCATAAAACGGTGCTTTATCACCAGACCGCTGAACAAAACGCGAACGATAAGACGAATATAAATAAAAATATTACCGCTGAAAACTTCACCTTGTCCCGCAAAAAAACAAGCCGCCATACAGCTCCATCACCTGAAAACTAAAAAAGCTATAGCTCTCAGAATAAAGCGATACAAAAAAAATTATTTTTTCTATAAAATAGTTTTTATTCTGTAAAAGTGCCAAAACATAAAAAAACGATATAAATGTGGTACCGCTGTAAATGTACTGACCCGAAGAATAACGGTGCCTTATCAATTTTACCACACGCGAAACAGCATAAAAAAAACAAAAAAAACAATTCCTGAATTGTTGGTTTTTGTTTATTCTGCCTCCCAAAAATCAGAATAGAAAGCGATCAAAAAATGTCACATGCCCGAAAATGGTACCAATAAAAACGTCAACTTGTCCCTCAGAAAACAATCCCTTACATGACTTTGTCGGCCGAAATATGGAAAAGTTATAGCTTTCAAAATATGGTGATGCAAAAACTAGTCTTTGCAAAAAAAAAGTTTTTATTAGTGTGTGACAGCTGTCAGTCATAAAAACCCAATATAAATCTGGTATCGATGTAATCACACCGACCCGAAAAATAAAGTCATCTAATCACTTATACCGCACAAGGAACGGCGTGAAAAATAAATAAAACCAATTCTTCACCTGCTGCTGATTTGTTCATTCTGCCTCCCAAAGATCACAGTAAGACTTGGCGCACATTTATCCTGCGCTGAGCGCTTACATCGGGGTTTCCATGTAAATCTCTGAAATACGTGATTCAGACGGAACCCCTAGCGGAAGATTCCCTGTAATGAGGCAGATGGAGGCACCGTGGATGCCGTCTGGCCTGTCATCCCACGGTGTCCGTCTTTTTATTAGGCGTGCATAAAAGTGCCGTTGGCTAGTTTTGTGAACTTCTGAAAAAAAGGACACCACTAAACAGGCCAGACGGAGTCCAAAGTAACTCTACTACCTCACTATAGTGAATGGATCCATCGGGATAGGGTTAAGGTTGTGTTAGGGTTAGGTTAGGATTAGGGTTGTTTGGGGTTAGGGTTGTGTTAGGGTTAGGATTAGGGTTGTGGTAGGGTTGTGATTTTTTTCAAGAGTAAAGAAAAAAAATGATGACGATATTGTGACTAGTGTTGAATGCAAGTGCTCGCTACTTGAGTTTGCATTGGGTGCTCGGGTATGCACGGAGTATCGTGGGTGCTGGAGTCCCTGCCCCACATGTTCGCGGCTGTTATACAGCCAAAAAAACACAAGGATTGCCTGCCATGCATGGGTAATCCCCACATGTTTTTTTTGGGTGTCTAACAACCATGAAACATACAGGACGGGGACTCGAGCATGTCACTCGAGCACCCGCAATACTTGGTGCATACCCGAGTACCCGATGCAAACTCAAGTAATGAGCACTTGCGCTCAAGACTAATGACAGCATATTCAATATGATGACCTAATTTTATCAAATTCTGTGTCGTACCTCTGGGTTCAAAATGTTCACTATACCGCTTGATAAAATCCTTGAGGGGTGTAGTTTCCAAAATAGTGTCACTTGTGGGGGGTTTCCACTGTTTAGGCACATCAGGGGCTCTCCAAACGCGACATGGCATCCGCTCTCGATTCCAGCCAATTTTGCGTTCAAAAAGTCACATAGTGCTCCTTCCCTTCTGAACCCTGCCGAGCACCCAAACAGTAGTTTTTCCCCACATATGGCATAAGGAAACTGAAGCACTGAGAGGAACCTGCAGATATGTCAGGTATAATCACACACAGCTCTGCAGTGAGATCAGGAGAGCAGCCATTACATGTCTCACACTGGTAACTCCCCCTTCATCTTCCAGACAAAATCCTTCCCATAGCCTGGAAGAGGTCATTTACATAAAGTTATGAAAGCTGATTTATAAACAACAAGGCATCTGATATGAGACATGCAGGTAGGATTTCCTTCAGCAGTCTATAATCTGTGTGCCTGTGAAGCATATTCAAGACAAACCCATGTCAATCACTGTGACCTGTTTAGCAGGTTCTAGAGAGATCTTCAATGCACAGTGTAATCCGACTCTCTTGAATACACTGCAGCTGCAAAGGAGGGGGCTGAGAAGCGAGTAGTGAGATCCCCCACAGCAGCTGCCAGCTACACAGGATGTCCTTTTTCCCTGACAGCTTGTGCTTCTTTGTTCAAGAAACATAATTCAACAGTAGTTATGGGAAAACAATACACCCGAGTGATAAACCAACCAGATTTTTGGAAACTAAAAGTAATGGAGAATCACACCAGCCCTTTCTCCACCGCTCAGCAAGCAACTATAGGGAGATGTGCAGCACAGCCTTTCAGAAGCCCCTAGGGCCACTGTGTTTGGTCTCCACATGTGGCAGGGGCCCGGCTGAGTCTGATGATACCAGAACCAGCCCCCTAGGACAGTCCAGTAAGGACTTACAGCCCATTTTAGTTTTTAGAATTGTAGCTGAGAGAGGCCAGGGGGAGGAGAGTTGAGTGGAGCTTGGAGGCAGGAGTGGGCAGGATCCAGAGAGTTTAACAGTTCCAGCAGGCCCGAGCCCAGAGTCTTTGTTCCTAGGGAGGTCGTGACATCAAGACGTGTGGGACAAGTCCATCAACCAAGTGAGGGCCCACAGCCTCCCCTTGTGGCAGCCCATCCTCCGAAAGCCAGATCATCCATCTAAACCGGTAACTGACTTGTAATAACTGCTTTATACCTTTTGTACCCATGCTTTTCTGCTTGCAGCTCTGACCACTGTGTATGTATAACCCTTATGTATATAGTGTACTGTTTATTGTGCCCTCACGGCGATTAAATATATAATTTAACCTTGGGCTGTTCTTTTATCTCGATCCACGAACCTTACGCCTGTTGTTCGGTCCAACGAACACGCTACTGGGCTGGTTTCTTGCCTCTCAGCCTGTCAGGGTTGTGGGCGAGTGTGGTGCCACGTCAATGACTGAGTGGGCCACCTCTACTCACTCCCTGGTTCCTTCCTGTGCCCGTGTAGACAAGGGGTGTCTGTGCATAACGTACCAACCTGACCTTACGTGTCCCTCAGGGGGGTGCGAAACGTCACATAGGTGCAGAGGGCAGGTCCGTACCACGTGCTTCGTCAGATGTAACTGACGTCAGGCGGGAGGCGTGGTGTGGATCCATCACAAGAGGCGGCAACAGCAAGATTCTGCGGGGTCTCCCTGCTGCCATTTCTTCACAATGCCCATATTAATAATTTAGATAGGTCAAATATAGTGACAGATTCCCTTTAGGCCAATGCATCCATACGAGCTGAGAGATCAGGTACACTAAAAAGTCTGGATATTCATGAGTAATGGTGTTGATGCTGCTGCATGTTTGGAATCCATGGCTTGTGTATTTTGTTAAGGGCTCACCTGCTGAGGTGGATTCTCTAAGTTGTAGGTTTGGTTAAGCAGCATGGATGGACCGGAGGTGATGGTGCAGTGGAGTGCGTCTTGAAGACGTGGTTCAAGGGGGATCATGACAACATGGTATACAGTATGGCAGACAAAAAGTATCTGGATGATCTCCCTGTGACTCACAGCAAGTTACATAACCAGTCCAGATAAATCCTCTGTATCCAGTGGCAAAGGTGTTGCAATGCATAGTGGAGTATCCTACTATGGGCTCACCTAGTGAGGTGGATTCTCTAAGAAGTTGGACAAGGTGAGTAGCAGGAACCAGATATAACAATGCAGAGGGGCTGGGCTTGCCCAATGACGTGAGGATCTAGGAGGACTAGGACAGCAGGGTATGTATGCAGGATGGCAAATTGGTAACTGAGCTGAAAGTACTAGATGCACCAGAAGTGCAACTGTAAGAGTGGTGGACTGTACTATTGTGTTCCTACCATTGAAGATACCAATCACGCTGTGCTGTATATTATAATGTTAATAGTGTCATGCGGTTTTAGATATATTTTGTCATGTATAGTGTGGAAGAGGTAAAGGTTAAGATTTAGGGCATAAGGTAGCGACTATAAGGTAAGAGACTCTGGTAAGCATTATAAGTATAATATGTTTAATGTATGTAAATGTAATGTACAATGTTTGTGAAGGAGATCTGCCCAGCCGCATGCTGTAGGGACAGACATAGTTAAGGTTCGGGACTAACCCATAGTGGGAGGGGAAAGCCTCAGTAAAAAGGGACTGCTTCTTGATAGTTAATCTGATAGAGATGTAGAGAAACAGTAAATATAGGGTTAGTCCAGGAGGAACAGATAGGAATGCTGAAGGCACACTGTGTTAAAGAAACAAGAACTAAGAAGTTATGTGCTCCATACTATGTGTTTCAATCTGATTAACTTGAACTGTCCATTAAACTTTTGCTTGTTGAAATGAACTGCGTGTCCCCTGAGTTATGTGCAGTGACTCCTGAGGATGAAGGCCTGGAGAAAGCGGAGGACTGCGGCCTACAAGTGAGTGTGATGCACCCCACACCTGGTAGCACATTGGGACTGGAACACGATTTTCCTGTAAAGTGCAGCAGCTCGTCCACAGCTACCGCCCTCGGTCACTTTACATAACCACACACAGGAATAACAGAGATGTATATGCAATCTGGTATATTACAGCAGAGGTGGAGTAAAAAAGCTGGCTATTTATAGCCCAGACCACATTCTGAGGTGAAGATATGGAGAACAACCTCCCGCCCACTCTATGGTTGTTCTGTCAGGATCTTCTTTGGCAGGCCCGTCCGGGAGAAAATATGTACTAGCTCTTGGGCTATACTCCTGGCAGAGGAGTTTCTTAGTGGTACCGTCTCTGGGTACCGTGTCACATAGTCCATCACCACTAAAATGTACTGGTGCCCCCTGGCGGACTTAACCAGGGGCCCAACAAGGTCCTTGGCAATCCAGTCAAATGGGACCTCTATAATGGGCAGTGGCACTATGGGACTGCGAAAATGGGTTACTGGAGCAGTTAGTTGACAGGTAGGGCAGGATCAGCAGAAATTAATAATGTCCCCGGTGACATCCTGGCCAGTAGAACCTCTGCAGGACCTGCTCTTGTGTTTTCTCTACTCCCAGATGCCCACCCAAGACATGAGAATGAGCCAGATCTAACACCTACATCTATAGGGACCCAGCACGAATAACTGCTTTATCACTTCCCCTCTCGGTTTAGTGGCCCGGTAAAGCAGCTCGTCATTTATGGTGAAATATGGGAACCTGGTGTCAGCCCCCCGGCTCTTGAGCAACCCCATTTATTACAGATACATTATCAAATGAATTCTTCAGTGTAACATCCTGCATTTGAGCAGAACCAAAATTTCTCCCAGACACCCCCAAATCTGGAATCTCGGCCTCTGGGGTCAGTGTCTCGTCCTCGTCATCAGCTAGGACACACAGGGGGAACTCATCTGCCTCTGACTGCGACAGTGATGCATCATGGTGTAACCGGCTCCTGTTTGAGACACTTGGTACCCCAGCTTTCCGCCACAAGTCCCAGAACAGGCTAAAGTCCCGCCCTATTATTACCAGGTGGAGCAGGTCCTTAACCACCCTGACCTCATAGGCCTCAGCCCCACAGTCAGTTTGTATAGTCACTCTGGCAATAGGGTAATCCTTGGGGTCCCCGTGAATGCATCGTACACCCACTTTTTTCCCAGGGATCAACTGGTGAGGGAGTGTGGCCCTTATCAGAGTCATCAAACTCCCTGAGTCCAAGAGTCCTGCCACCAGTACCCCATTTATGGTCACGGGACATGACTGGCCCCTCACCGGGCTTATAGTCCACACTGCAGGCGGGGTAGGCATAGTAAGAACACCGTCGTCCCAGTCTACAGTCCATCTGCTCTGTGGTCAGGGGACAGCAGGTGGCTACTTGGCCTGAGCTGTGACATCTCCAGCATATAATATCCCCAGCAGGGAACTTTGGCATTACCTCCCCCGCCCCTTTGGACCTTGGACGCCCTCCCCCTTTTTCGGCCTCCGCCCCCTGGTGAGACTCCCTGTATGGAGTGGGCTGCTTTCCCAAGGAACCCTCAGTCCCCTGATACCTCTCAACCAGTTTAACCAGTTCATTGGTGTTCCGGGGATCACCCTGGGCAACCGAAGTCTGTATTGGCCTAGGCAGGGAATACACAAATCGGTCCATAGCCACTCGCTCTACCATCTGCGCAGGGGTAGAGGACTCTGGCTGCAACCATTTTTGGACCAGGTGCAGTAAATCAAACATTTGGGAGCGAGGGTGATATGGTGATACGCCCAGCGGTGGACCCGCTGCGCGTTGACAGTCATAGTCACCCCCAAGCGCGCCAAAATTTCAGTTTTTAATTTTCCATACTCCTTGGCGTTAATTGCAAGGCCAAGTCATAGTAAGCCTTCTGGGGCTCTCCCGTCAAATATGGCGCCAGCACTTTTGCCCATTTCTCTGGCGGAAGTTTCACCCTCTCGGCGACCCTCTAAAATACCGTCAGAAAGGCTTTTGCATCATCATCTGGGGTCATTTTCTGCAGAGCTCCCCTTACCGCCTTCTGGATGGAAAAGTTCCTGACCTTAGAGTTGGAGCTGTTGCTGTGCCACAAATTGCCTCAGTGAGCAAATCAATTTACTGCTGCTGTTGTCTGCGCTATCCTATTGCTAATGCTGCAGCTGGAGCTGCTGCATAAGTAGCTAAGTGGTCTCCTGTTGCGCCATCTGTTGCTGCTGCTGTTCCCTGTGCTGCTGGTGGTGCTCATGTGATTGCACCAGATGCTTAATTAGGTCCTCTATTTTGACTGGCGTTGCTTGCTGGCTTATGGCAGACTTAACCCAGGACATGCAGCACCTCTTGTAGCAGACACACGTGCTCGCTGGGAATGCTGCCTGCATTCTCCACCACCTGTGGTAGAGCGGCTTGCTTGGCTGTACATGCAATATGGTATATTGTAGCAGAGGTGGGGATACACACAAGAATAGTTGAAATGTATAAGCAATCTGGAATCTTGTAGCAGAGATGTAGTTTCACACAGGAAAAGCAAAGTCGTAAATGTTGTGGTAGAGCGACTTGCTCGGCTGTACAAGGAGGTAGATACGAAACACTCTCTTTAAGGTTCAGATTGGTTTATTAAAAATGTCATAAACCAGCCTAGAGTTCATAAAGTAAACAGCCCATTCGGCATAACAGCAAAGCAAAAATAAAAGATAAAGCACAGTCCGTATGTCGGCCGGGATCCGGCCACGCAGGGTTAACAATAGCACTGTTATGTTCTGCTACCAGAGCTAAGGAAAGAGAGGAGATCTGTCCCTACGATAGAACTCAGCTGAATCCCTACGATGTAACAGGGAACCTGATCCTGCGATCAGACCTGCTAAAGTCCTAAGCTAGTCTGTACGGAGACCTATAGATGTGGGGAAGGAATCCCTACAAGTACTAAGGACTGGGAGGAAAATGGGACACCTCCTAACAGAAATAGTAGCAGACAGACGAACAAACAAAATATATAGAACATAGAGGTCCGTAGACCAAGCAAACTAACAGAGTTAGATACAGAGCACAGGCTAGCTAGAAAGTAGTTATACAATGAAGTCCAGCAAAGCCAGAAGGGCGGAGCAGGATAAAATAGGCCAACAAGGTCATGTGACCAGCAAAGGAAAAAACCTAAGAGCAAGGTTCTAACAAGCACAAGGTCCAGGTTAGCACAAAACACAAGCTCTTCTCTCTCAGGAGCTAGCTTCTCCATACACTGAACAACACCTGAGTCAAAAGGCTGGCTATTTATCTCCTAGACCATACCCTGAGGTGGAGATATGGAAAACACAAGTGCAGACATGAAAAAGAGTTGAAAGGGGTGGTTTCTTCTTTCATACAGTAATGGGGTTTTGGGAGGATGGAGAGGAGGCTTACACCACCTTTTGACCCAAGTTTCAAAATTTTCCCTCCATTACGAAAAGTTTTTTCACGGGGTTGAAATTTGAGGTCCTTTTTGTGTTTCCCCCCCAAAATGAGGGTTGGAGTGCCAGTAGTGCCACAAAAATGTGGGGAATGCCTTACTACAGCATTACACACCACAACCCATGCTGACTGTGTCCAAAATGCCCCAACCCCCCCACTTTTACGAGGGGGGGTGTTAAGGGTGTTTTTACCCCTTGGTGGCTTTTGAAAGGTAATCCGATTATGCAAATTGGTTAGAATGATCAGTAGTTGTGAGGAGATGAGCATAATGTTTGCCTCTTTGCATAACATGATGTTTTAGGGGGTAAATTCTAAGGGGTACACATGCAAAACCTCTGAAAATGGGGATAAGCGTTACGATTTCTTGACAAGCTTCCAGACATTTTTGGGCATCTTTGAAAGCATACTGATTCAACCAAGGTTATCATTATCACCCCATTTTCAATCCGTTGGGGAGGATTTGAGTTTAGGGGTGCACCAGAGGGGCAGTTGAACTTAACAGGATCACAAATAATAGGCAATCGATAATCACTGATGAGATTTTCAAACCAATCCATTTGACAGTTTCAAAGAAAGTCAACTTATTTGGAATTGTTCCAGCCACTTTCGAATTTGGGGTGTTTAGAGGCTTGCAGCCCCTAGAATTGAATAGAAAACAGCAAAACTATTTTCGTATCATGAAATTCAGGGTCTGGCCTACTACAGCCATGCAAAATTTTGTTTCAATCCAACCATTGTTTCCATTTCAAAATGAATTTGTAAATATTGATGCTTTAATTTTTCACAGGAGTGTAGTTATCAGATACTTTACCTGCAAAGATGACTTTGTAAACATGTCTCACACCTAACATAGCAGAACTGAGCATACATTCATGCCAGGAATGGCTGGGCAGAGTTGAAAACTAGGGATGGTTGATGGGTTGCAAACAAGAATAGTTGAGAAGATTTCATTATCTGGCACCTAGATAGCTGAAAAGATACTGGAGATGTATTGGGACAATTTTCTAATATAGTTTGGAGACAAGATTTTGCATGGATTGCTTGTGACGTAACGGCATTATATACCTCAATTCCTCTAGAAATTGCAGTGGAAGCACTCTCATATCATTTGAAAAAATACAGTGATTATACGGAAGACCTATGTACATTTATTATACAAGTGGTCAATTTTCTTATGACATGTAATTATTTTTCTTTTGATGGACAATATTCTTTACAATCTAGAGGCGTGTCAATGGGTGCTAAACACTCTCCATCATTGGCCAATTTAGTTATGGCCTATTGGGAGGAAGGTTATCTTTACAGTACTGATAATCCTTTTGCCAAACACCTGGTCTGGTATGGCAGGTACATAGACGACCTACTGTTCGTGTGGTCAGGCGATGAGTCTGCCGTACCCGACTTTGTGCAATATTTAGATGTCAATCATTGCAATCTGACATTTACGCATAGGGTTGAATTCACATTTGTTGCAAGGAATTGCAATGATGAAAACACTTTATCTATAGAACTTACACCTACATGGTCCAAACTTTCGGAAAGGGGGTATCCCAAATGGACCCTGAATAGAGCTAAACATATAATCAAACATAAGAGACACCAAAATTTGTGACCACGTATTGTTCACAATAATTCTAATAGACTAGTCCTGTCATTGCAGTATAGCCCTCAGTTTAATATAATTAAATCTATTTTTTTCAAACACATATCCATTTTGTATGAGGATGCAACTTTATCTAAAATTTTACAATCCAATTGTTCCGTAATAGCAAGGAGAGGTGTCACTATTGGTAACATCGTTTCACCGTCTTTTTTCTCCTCTAATAATTTAAAAAATAATACTTGGTTGAATCACTCTGGTTTCTGTAAGTGCGGCCAAAATAGATGCCGGACATGCAAATATACATCAGTTACCAAAGGATTTTTTAATTATAACCACACAGAAACTTTCAAAATCAAAGGATACATGAATTTCAATAGCACGAATGTGTTTTATATAATTCTGTGCAAAATTTGTGATCTTATATATGTTGGTTGCTCAACAAGAAATCTTAAAGTTCGCATTTCAGAACATTTAACTGATATATCTTCTCTTTCTAGTACCAACCGTAATATTTCACATGCCTCTAGGCATTTTATTCATTTTCACCAGAGATCGTGCAGTTCTCTACAGGTCATTGATATAGAGAGGGTTAAACCTGCATGCCGAGGAGGAGATTCCAGACATCGTTTACTCACCAGAGAAGCATTCTGGATTTACAACCTTGGATCCCGCTTCCCAGACGGACTCAATGCACTCCGTGAAATCATGTTTCATTATTGATTTTACTTCAAGTTTCTGTTAATTTATTTTATCTATTTCATGTAACACTCTATGTTAAAATGAATTTTAATTCCTTTCTTGTCCCTTTTTTTCTATAATGGTTTTATTATCTTTTTCCATTTTATGTGATTGGCTCACACTAATTATGCACCTTATTCACACTCTCATGTGACCAAGTATATCGATCTGATTGGTTGTTATTGGATATAATACTATAGTGTGTCATATGCACGTCAGCTTTGACAAAAAACACAGCTCTGTGTTCGAAACGCGTTGCCTTTTTTCTATGTGAGATTCCCCGATGTAATTTGGAAATTTTTAAACCCAATAAATATTTGCACTTTTGGAAGCTGGTTTCTTCAACTTTTTTTCATGCAAACACGTGAGGCTACACGTACCCGTGCTTCCTTCCAAAGCCTACAGCAATCAGGTGAGCTGAATCTACTTTCCTCTTTTTTCATAGCTGAAAAGAGTTTGTTAACTTGTACCTTGAGACAGCAGAGCTGAGAGTGCAATAGCACCATCATTAATAAGACTGAGCGTGGAAGTGCTAGCTGGATTGCAGACAGGAATTACGGTATATGGAATATAATTAGACACCTGGAATCAAATAGAAGATGAGGAAAACTCCTGGAAAAGCATGCGGTAACAGAATGCCTGATTTCCTAAATTTTCAGGCAACAAAAAGTTGGCTGAGCTGACCTTAAAAAACTTTGGATGATGATGTCGGAGGTGGTTGTTAGTTCGTCCCAGGTTAGGTTTCCACAATAATACTATCACAAGGGAGCTTGGTGAAGAAAACAAAGCCCAGGGCTGGAGCCGGGACAAGAAACAGGTACACCTTGCCATGGCTGGTCAGCACACATGAATTAGCCAATTTATGAGATAAGTGCTCCAATTTTATAAGTACAGTTGTGCTCGAAAGTTTACATACCCCGGCAGAATTTTTCCTTTCTTTGCCTTGTTTCAGAGAATATGAATGATACCAAAAAATCTTTTTCTTCACTCATGGTTATTGGTTGGGTGAAGCCATTTATTGTCAAACTACTGTGTTTTCTCTGTTTAAATCTTAATGACAACCAAAAACATCCAAATGACCCTGATCAAAAGTTCACATACCGTGGTAATTTTGGCCTGATAACATGCACAGAATTTGACACAAATGGGTTTGAATGGCTACTAAAGGTAACATCCTCACCTGTGACCTGTTTGCTTGTAATCAGTGTGTGTGCATAAAAGCTGAGTGAGTTTCTGTGATCCAGACAGACTCTTGCACCTTTCATCCAGCCACTGACGTTTCTGGATTTTGAGTCATGGGGAAAGCAAAAGAATTGTCAATGGATCTACTGGAAAAGGTAGTTGAACTGTATAACACAGGAAAGGGATACAAAAAAATATCCAAGGAATTGATAATGCCAGTCAGCAGTGTTTAACCTCTTTATCCCCGAGGGTGGTTTACACGTTAATGACCGGGCCAATTTTTACAAATCTGACCACTGTCAATTTATGAGGTAATACTTCTGCAACGCTTCAATGGATCCCGCTGAGTCTGAGACTGTTTTTTGTGACATATTGTACTTCATGATAGTGGTAAAAATTTCTTTGATATCACTTGCGTTTATTTGTGAAAAAATAAAAAATTTGGCTGAAAATTTTAAAAATTTCGCAATTTTTAACATTTGAATTTTTATGCCCTTAAATCAGAGAGATATATCACAAAGAATAGTTAATAAATACAATTTCCCACATGTCTACTTTACATCAGCACAGTTTTGGAACCAAAATTTTTTTTTTATTAGGGAGCTATAAGGGTTAAAAGTTGACCAGCGATTTCTCATTTTTACAACAAAATTTGCAAAACCATTTTTTTAGGGACCACATCACATTTGAAGTGACTTTGAGAGGCCTTTATGACAGAAAATACCCAAAAGAGAGACACCATTCTAAAAACTGCACCCCTCAAGGTGCTCAAAACCACATTCAAGAAGTTTATTAACCCTTCACGTGCTTCACAGGAATTTTTGGAATGGGGAAGAAAACATGGGGAATGAACATTTAACTTTTTCACAAAAATTTTACTTTAGACCCCAATTTTTTTATTTTTGCAGGGGTAACAGGAAAAAATGGACCCCAAAATTTGTTATGCAATTTCCCCTGAGCACACAGATACCCCATACGTGGGGAAAAAACACTGGGCGCACGGCAGGGCTCAGAAGGAATGGAGCGCCATTTGACTTTTTGAATGTAAAATTTGCTTGAATAATTAGCGGACGCCATGTTTCGTTTAGAGAGCCCCTGATGTGCCTAAACAGTGGAAACCCCCCATAAGTGATACCATTTTGGAAACTAGACCCCTCAGGGAACTTATCTAGATGTATGGTGAGCACCTTGAATCCCCAGGTGCTTCACAGAAGTTTATAACATGGAGCCATGAAAATAAAATTTTCACATTTTAGAAAAATGTTTTTCAGCCCCCTGTTTTGCATTTTCATAAGGGTAACAGGAGAAATTGCAACTTGTTTTGCAATCTCTCCTGAGAAAGCCGATACCCCATATGTGGGGGAAAACCACACTGGAAACTAGACCCCTCAGGGAACTTATCTAGATGTATGTTGTACACCTTGAACCCAGAGGTACGACAGAATTTGTTAACATTAGGTCATCATATTGAATAAGTTGTCATTAGTCTTGAGCGCAAGTGCTCGCTACTTGAGTTTGCATCAGGTACTCGGTTATGCACCATGTATCATGGGTGCTCGAGTGACATGCTCGAGTCCCTGCCCCGCATGTTTCATGGTTGTTAGACACCCAAAAAAAAACATGCGGTGATTGCTCGTGCATGGCAGGCGATCCCAGAGTAGTTTTTTTTGGCCGCGAAGCATATGGGGCAGAGACTCGAGCATGTCACTTGAACACCCACGATACTCAGTGCATACACGAGCACCCAATGCAAACTCAAGTAGCGAGCACTTGCGCTCAACACTGGTCGCCATTTCGTCATCATTTTTTTTTCTTGACTTTTGCAAAAATCCCAACCCTAACCCTAGCCCAACCATAACCCTACCCCAACCTTAACCCTAACCCAACCCTAACCCCAACCCTAATACAACCCCAACCCTAACCCTAGCATAACCCTAACCCTAGCACAACCCTAACCCTAGAGTTTATTTTTTTACACCGTTCCCCATGTGGTATAAGTGATTAGACGACTTTATTCTTCGGGTCGGTGCGATTACAGCGATACCAGATTGATATCAGGTTTTTATGATTGACAGCTGTCACACACTAAAAGACGCTTTTTTTTGCAAAGACTAGTGTTTGCATCGCCATATTTTGAGAGCTATAATTTTTCCATATTTCGTCCGACAGAGTCATGTGATGGCTTGTTTTTTGCGGGATAAGTTGACGTTTTTATTGGTACCATTTTCGGGCATGTGCCTTTTTTTGATTTTGATCGCTTTCTATTCCGATTTTTGGGAGGCAGAATAAACAAAAACCATAAACCGGAATTGTTTTTATGGGGTTTTTTTTATGCCGTTCCGCATGTGGTAAAATTGATAAGACAGCTTTATTCTTCGGGTCAGTATGTTTACAGCGGTACTGCATTTATATAGTTTTTTTATGTTTTGGCACTTTTATACAAAAAAAAATATTTTCTAGAAAAAATAATTTTTTTGTATCGCTTTATTCTGAGAGCTATAACTTTTTTTTATTTTTTGGATGATGGAGCTCTATGGCGGCTTGTTTTTTGCGGGACAAGATGACGTTTTCTGCGGTACCATTTTTATTTACATTCGTCTTTTTGATCGCGTGTTATTCCATTTTTTGTTTGGCGATATGATGATAAAGCATTGTTTTTTGCGTCATTTTTTTTTTTTTTACCGTATACACTAAAGGGGTTAACTAGTGGGGCAGTTTTATAGGTCAGGTCGTTCTGGACGCAGCGATACCAAATATGTGTACTTTTATTGGTTTATTTATTTTTTTTCATAGTAAATAAATATTATGGGTTCAGTATATTTTTATTTTTGGGGGATTATTTTTCTTTTATATTTTTACAATTTTTTTTTTTTTCCTTCACTTTTCTACTTTTTTTTTTACTCTTACACATTGTCACATTATGGGACTTTCACTTTTTGCAGCCTGATCGGCTGCATGACATAGAGAGCAGTAGCTCCCTATGCCATGCAGCCTGTCAGCGCTGCACACAGGGGAGACATTACTTTGGTCATGCACTGCGCATGACCAAAGTAACGTCCTGCCTCCTGGTGACCCGGACGTTGTCATGACGACATTGGGTCGTCATGACAACATCCGGAAGCCGCCGCAGACATCGCTGGACGCCGGCAGGAGAGGTGAGTACAGCGATCACCTCCCCCCTTGCCACCGCAATGCTGCAATCAACTTCAATTGTGGTGTGGGACCGCTCCCTGCACATAGCACCGGGTGACAATCAGCTGACACCCAGCGGCGATCGCCCCACACCGCTTGTGTGCAGGTGCGATCACTTCACATATAATAGTACGTAGCTGGTCCAATAAGTCCCAGGGCGCAGCTACGTACTATTACTGACGTCGTCGGAAAGGGGTTAAACTATGATTAACAAATGGAAAATCAGGGGCTCTGTAAAAACCAAACCACGGTCAGGTAGACCAACAAAAATTTCGGCCACAACTGCCAGGAAAATTGTTCAGGATGCAAAGAAAAACCCACAAATAACATCACCTGAAATTCAGGACTCTCTGAAAACTAGCGGTGTGGCTGTTTCAAGATGCACAACAAGGAGGCACTTGAAGAAAAATGGGCTGCATGGTTGAGTCGTCAGAAGAAAGCCATTACTGCGCAAATGCCACTAAGTATCTTGCCTACAATATGCCAAACAGCACAGAGACAAGCCTCAAAACTTCTGGTACAAGGTAATTTGGAGTGATGAGACCAAAATTTAACTTTTTGGCCACAACCATAAACGTTACATTTGGAGAGAGGTCAACAAAGCCTATGATGAAAGGAACACCATTCCTACAGTAAAGCACGGATGTGGATCGCTGATGTTTTGGGGATGTCTGAGCTACAAAGGCGCAGGAAATTTGGTGAAAGTTGAAGGAAAGATGAATGCAGCACGTTATCAGCAAATACTGGAGGCAAATTTGCACTCATCAGCCCGGAAGCTGCACATGTGACGTACTTGGATGTTCCAACATGACACAAGGCCAAGTCGACCTGTCATTGGCAGAACAAAGTGAAGGTTCTGGATTGGCCATCTCACTCTCCTGACCTCAATATCATTGAGCCACTCTGGGGAGATCTCTAGCGCGCAGTTCATGCTAGACAGCCCAGGAATTTACAGGAACTGGTGGCTTTTTGGCAAGAAGAATGGGCAGCTTTACCATCTGAGAAAATAAAGAACCTCATCCACAACTACCACAAAAGACTTCAAGCTGTCATTTGTGTTAGAGGTGGCAATACACAGTATTAAGAACTGGAGTATGTGAACTTTTGATCAGGGTCATTTGGATGTTTTTGGTTGTCATTAAAGGGGTATTCCCATCTCCAAGATCCTATCCCAATATGTAGTAGGTGTAATAATAATAATATTAGCAAATACCTCCAATTATAAATGTAGTATAATATTTTTGATTCACTATGTCACTTACTTCATGTGCAAGTATTGCGGGTGCCCAGATACCGATAGTGGACATGGGATTTCTACAAATTCTCTCCACTATGCTTTCACATCTGGCAGCTGCGGGTTTGACGCTGCATAAACACGCAGCGTCAAACCTGCAGCGGCTCCTGATCGTGTGCACATACCCTAATTGTTAGGTTTTTGCTTCTCAGTCTCCAGTGAACTAAATCTTTCTGAGATGGTCCAACTGGCATGGAAGCCTCAAATAATTGTTCCTGAACCTCTTAAGCGAAGATGAAACCATGCACTCTGTGGCCAGAACAATTAGTCCATGGCCCCACTATCAGTATTCAGTCAGTATTTTTTCTCAGGAGTGGGAGCCAAAACCAGGTGAGGAGCAATCAGAGAAAAGGTATAATAGCAACAAGTGCACCAATTGTGCTTTGGTCACCCACTCCTGGTTTTGTCTCCCACTTAGAAAAAGTACTGACCAAATACTGATAGTGGGGCCGTGGCCTTAAGATGACTTCTGGATCCTCTGGACATTTGGATAACCTGCTCTTTCTGAGTACTCTCTGCAGCACTGGTATTGGTAGAAATATGTAAATTCTAATTTTTGCACCTTTGGTTTCCCCTTCTTCCAATAGACATAACTTTTTATATGAAGGACTGTTTTTTTGAGGGATGACTTGTAGTTTTGATTGACATCATTCACTTTGCCATATATAGTACTGAAAACTGAGATAACAATTCCAAATGAAAAGGTGAAAAAAATGCCAATGATCTTTGGGTTTTGCTTTTATAGAGTTCATTCTGTGGTAAAATTGACCTGACAACATGATTCTCCAGGTCAGTATGATTACGACAATTCCAAACTTGTATATTTTTATTATTATAATTATAGTGGCTTAGAAAATGTTGAACTTTGTAAAAAAAAATGGTTTGTGTAGACGTTTTGCAAGACTATTAACTTTTTATTTTTCTAACAATAAAACTGTATGGGAGCTTGTTTTTCTTACGCTTGCAAAGTTGTAGTTTTTATTGTTACTATATTGGGGTACATACAACTTTTTGATTACTTGTTATTGTATTTTTTAGGCTGCGTTCGCACGGCAGTATTTTTGTCAGTATTTCACATAAGTATTTGTAAGCCAAAACCAGGAGAGGAACAATCAGAGGAAAAGTGCAATAGAAACACGTCACCACTTCTGCATTTTTCACACACTCCTGTTTTTGGATTACAAATACTGAGGTGAAATACTGATCAAAATACTGCCATGTGAATGTAGCCTTATGGCAGGGGTGGGGAACCTCAGATCCGTGGGCCGTTTATGCCCCTCAATGACCTGTCATCCGCCCCTTGATGACCTTTCATCTGCCCCTCCCCGGGCAGATTAACGGGGACCGCAGTACTTGGGACGGCAGCTGTATTTTGACGGCCGCCAGCCCTTTAACCCTTTTACCCCCGAAGGTTGTTTGCACATTAATGACCAGGCCAATTTTTACAATTCTGACCAGTGTCACTTTATGAGGTAATAACTCTGGAATGCTTCAACGGATCCCACTGATTCTCAGACTTTTTTTTTTTCGTGACATATTGTACTTCATGATAGTGGTAAAATTAATTTGATATGACTTGCAATTTTCATGCCCTTAAATCAGAGAGATATGTCACACAAAATAGTTAATAAATAACATTCCCACATGTCTACTTTACATAAGCACAATTTTGGAACCAAAATTTTTTTTGTTAGGAAGTTAGAAGGGTTAAAAGTTAACCAGCGATTCCTAATTTTTCCAACAAAATTTACAAAACCATTTTTTTAGGGACCACATCACATTTGAAGTGACTTTTAGGGGCCTTTATGACAGAAAATATCTAAAAGTGACACTATTCTAAAAACTTCAACCCTCGAGGTGCTCGAAACCACAAAATTTGTTGTGCAATTTCTCCTGAGCACACCGATAACCCATATGTGGAGGAAAACCACTCTTTGGACGCACGGCAGGGCTTGGAAGTGAAGGGTCGCCATTTGACTTTCTGAATGTAAAATTTGCGTTTAATTAGCGTTTGTGGAGCCTCTGATGTGCCTAATCAGTATAATCCCCCCACAAGTGACACCATTTTGGAAACTACACCCCTCATGGAACTTACCTAGATGTGTGGTGAGCACCCTAAACCCTCCAGGTGTTTCACAAAAGTTTATAACATTGAGCCGTAAAAATAAAATTTTCACATTTTTCCCACAAAAATGTTTTTCAGCCCAAAATTTTGCATTTTCATAAGGGTAACAGGAGAAATTGCACCAAACCATTTGTTGTGCAATTTCTCCTAAGTAAGCCGATACCCCATATGTGGGGAAAAAAAATCTATTTGGACGCACGGCAGGGTTCGGAAGGGAAGGAGCACTAAAATGGGCTGGAATAGAGAGCGGATGTCATATTGCGTTTGGAGAGCCCCTGATGTGCCTAAACAGTGGAAACCCCCCACAGGTGACTCCATTTTGGAAACTACACCCCTCAGGGATTTTATCAAGGGGTAGAGTGAACATTTTGAACCCAGAAGTATGACGCAAAATTTGATAATATTAGGTCATCATATTGAATTGAGCGCAAGTGCTCGCTACTTGAGTCTGCATCGGGTACTCGGGTATACACCAAGTATCGCAGGTGCTGGAGTGACATGCTCAAGTCCCAACCCACATGTTTCACAGTTGTTAAGACACCCCAAAAAAAAACATAGGAGCGGAGATGGCCATACAGCCAAACAAATGACTGAGGAGGTTCGTATATAAAAGTAAAAAATGTTATTAATCATTAATAAAAGGATAAGGGAGTAAATGCATAGAGACAATACACATATTAAAATCAAAGCAACGGGGCTTTGTAGTGAAGAAATGCATTATTATTAGAACACCTTTACATCAGGTTATAGGCAGCAGACCCACATAGTATAAGTAAATCTACTTGTCACATTGTATAAATGGATACTTCATAAAGGGCAAACAAACCCAAAACATACCTGAAAGAACAAGTAGTAGCTGCCAAAATCACCACGACGCACACGCCACCCCAGTGCGCATTTCGGCACAAGCCTTTCTCAAGGGGTAGCGATTGGTAATGCCTGCTTGCTATAAATAGGGGTCCACCATTCATGTATCGGCGTCCTCCCGCGGCATTGCGCACTCCCGGAACCGTATGGTTTTATATTCAATCTGTTTTATTAACCATTAAACATTAATTATTATACATTTTGCAAATCAAAAGTATGTTGTATTCAAATTTGAAGAAAACAACAATATAGAAAATGTCCAAAGATCAAATGAGACCACCTTTTTCTATAACAAGTCAAATTTTTATACATCGCACAACATAGTACTTACATGACAAATGCTAATAAGAGGTTCATATGGTGATGTAACCTCTATATTATATCTGGAGAGACAATATAAAAAGAGAGGGAAAAGAGGAAAGACAGAGGGTCAAGGGAGGGGGGAGGTCCTTATGACCATGTAGCTATTTATGAGCACAGTTACATGAATCTGTTGAAGCTATTAGAACAGGTTATGAAAATCAGGTGAATCCTGAAACAGAATCCATCCACTCCAAACCCTTCTGATTTAGTCATTGGTTCCATTACATTCTGCCGAAAGTTCCTCCATTCTACATAGATTCACCATTTTATTGTACCAATCTAGTATGCTAGGGGGGGGGGGGTTTACGTTTCCCAAACCGTGGGATTACCATCCGCGCTGCTGTTAAGCAAAATCAAAGTAGATCCTTCTTTTGTGTACCTATTGAACCTATTGAAGAAGGGAGAATTGACAGAAGGGCTATTTGAGGAGACCTCGTTACTCTGTTACCTGTGATACATTGGTAGTTGTCAAATACCTTCTCTCAAAATGCTTTAATTTTAGAACACTCCCACCAGATATGAATCATGGAACCCACTTCACAATCACATCTCCAACATATTTCTGAAAATGTAGGGAATATTGCATGTAATTTAGAAGGGGAGTGATACCATCACGTAAGTATTTTATAGTTCTTCTCTTGTGCAGTGCCAGCATTAGTAAGCTTATGTGTAAAGAGGAACCCCTTTGCCCATTCAAGAGGGGAGAAACTAACCCCCATCTCTGTCCTATGCTCGCTGAAATGCCAGCTTCTCTGTTCCCTCCTCTCTACCCAATTCCTCATAAATTGCAGAAATGGCGTGAGTCAGTCTATTTTCCTGAAGGAATATATTTTCAAGAAAGGTGAAGTTTGAGAGCGAACTTCATTAGGGTTATGTGCAGGGGCGTACATAGAAATCATGGGGCCCCATAGCAGAAGCTCTAATTGGACCCACCCACAAAAACTAAATAAATATTTGTCTGTGTCACAGAAGAGTAGATCTCAAAAATTTACAGCCTTTACATAGTAATTTTCCACCTGCTGAATTCCTAGATTCTTCTTTCATCGCCCTATAAAGTATGATGCCAATAAAAGTGCCCCCCCAAAAAGAGTGTGATACCCCATGGTGCATTCCTCCACATGCACAGTATAATGACCCTACTGTGCCCCACCTCAACTCCAAAAAGCAAAGTATGGGGACCCCAAAACAGTATGATGCCACACAGCCCTGCATACAGTATAATGGGCTTACATACAGTATAATGGCCCGCACTAGCCCTCCAAACAGTATAGTGGCCCCACACAGCCCTCCAAACAGTATGATGGACCCCACACAAACCTTCACACTGTATAATTGCTTTCATAAAGTATAATGGCCCCCCACATAGTCCTCAAAATATTACAATGGCCCCACATAGCCTTCCATATAGTATAATACGCCACCCATAATCCTCCATATAGTATAATGCGCCCCCATAATCCTCCATACAGAATAATGCGCCTCCCATAATCCTCCATATAGTATAATACGCCACCCATAATCCTCCATATAGTATAATGCGCCACCATAATCCTCCATATAGTATAATGCGCCTCCCATAATCCTCCATATAGTATAATGCACTCCCCATAGTCCTCCATACAGTATATTATGCACCCCATAGGGTAAAATGCAGCCCCCATATAGTGTAATGCACCCCACAGTCCTGCAGTATTATGGGCACCACGTACTCACTAATTTTAAAATACCGTATATTTTAAATAAGCCAACCCGAGTATAAGCCGAGGCCCCTAATTTTACCACAAAAAAATGGGAAAACGTATTGACTTGAATATAAGCCTAGGGTGGGAAATGCAGCAGCTACTGGTAAATTTCCCCATCCTGGTACGCATGGCTCCCTCATCACCAATCCGGGTTTGTATGGCACCTCTCATCCCCCAATCCTGATACTTATGGCCCCTCATCCCCCAATCCTGGTATACTTGGCCCCCTCATCCCCCAATCCTGGTATGCTTGGCCCCTTCATCCCCCAATCCTGCTATGCATGGCACCCCTCACCCCCAATCCTGCTATGCATGGCACCCCTCACCCCCAATCCTGGTATGCATGGCCCCCTCATCACCCAATCCTGGTATGTATGGCACCCCTCATCCCCCAATCCTGATATGTATGGCACCCCTCATCCCCCAATCCTGGTATGCTTGGCCCCCTCATCCCCCAATCCTGGTATGCATGGCACCCCTCACCCCCAATCCTGGTATGCATGGCCTCCTCATACCCCAATCCTGGTATGTATAGCACCCCTCATCCCCAATCCTGGTATGTATGGCACCCATCACCCCCCAATCCTGGTATGCATGGCCCCCTCATCACCCAATCCTGGTATGTATGGCACCCCTCATCCCCAATCCTGGTATGCATGGCAACCCTCATCCCCAATCCTGGTATGCATGGCACCCCTCATCCCCCAATCCTGGTATGCATGGCACCCCTCATCCCCCAATCTTTGTATGCATGGCACCCCTCATCCCCAATCCTGGTATGTATGGCACCTCTCATCCCCCAATCTTGGTATGCATGGCCCCCTCATCCCCCAATCCTGGTATGCATGGCACCCCTCATCCCCCAATCCTGGTATGCATGGCACCCCTCATCCCCCAATCCTGGTATGCATGGCACCCTTCATCCCCCAATCCTGGTATGCATGGCACCCCTCATCCCCCCAATCCTGGTATGCATGGCCTCCTCATCCCCCAATCCTGGTATATATGGCACCCCTTATCTCCTAATCCTGGTATGCATAGCTCCCCTCATCCCCCAATCCTGGTATGCATGGCACCCCTCACCCCCAATCCTGGTATGCATGGCCTCCTCATCCCCCAATCCTAGTATGCATGGCACCCCTCATCCCCCAATCCTGGTATGTATGGCCCCCTTATCCCCCAATCCTGGTATGCATGTCCTCCTCATCCCCCAATCCTGGTATGCATGACCCCTCATCACCCAATCCTGGTATGTATGGCACCCCTCATCCCCCAATCCTGATATGCATGGCACCCCTCATCCCCCAATCCTGGTATGCTTGGCCCCTCATCCCCCAACCCTGGTATGCATGGCACCCCTCACCCCCAATTCTGGTATGCATGGCCTCCTCATCCCCCAATCCTGGTATGCATGGCCTCCTCATCCCCCAATCCTGGTATGCGTGGCCTCCTCATCCCCCAATCCTGGTATGTGTGGCCCCCTCATTCCGCCAATCCTGGTATGTGTGGCACCCCTCATCCCCCAATCCTGGTATGCATGGCACCCCTCATCCCCCAATCCTGGTATGTATGTGTGGCACCCCTCATCCCCCAATCCTGGCATGCATGGCACCCCTTATCCCCCAATCCTGGTATGCATATCCTTCCCATCCCCCCAATCCTGGTTTCTGTGGCCCCCTCATTCCGCCAATCCTGGTATGCATGGCACCCCTCATCCCCCAATCCTGGTATGCATGGCCCCCTCATCACCCAATCCTAGTATGTTTGGCACCCCTCATCCCCCAATCCTGGTATGTATGGCACCCCTTATCCCCCAATCCTGGTATGCATATCCTTCTCATCCCCCCTATCCTGGTTTCTGTGGCCTCCTCATTCCGCCAATCTTGGTATGCATGGCACCCCTCATCCCCCAATCCTGGTATGCAAGGCACCCCTCATCCCCCAATCCTTGTATGCATGGCACTCCTCATCCCCCAATCCTGGTATGCATGGCACCCCTCATCCCCCAATCCTGGTATGCATGGCCTCCTCATCCCCCAATCCTGGTATATATGGCACCCCTTATCCCCCAATCCTGGTATGCATGCCACCCCTCATCCCCCAATCCTGGTATGCATGGCACCCCTCACCCCCAATCCTGGTATGCATGGCCTCCTCATCCCCCAATCATGGTATGTATGGCACCCCTCATCCCCCAATCCTGGTATGCATGGCACCCCTCATCCCCCAATCCTGGTATGCATGGCCTCCTCATCCCCCAATCCTGGTATGCATGGCCTCCTCATCCCCCAATACTGGTATGCATGGCACCCCTCATCCCCCAATCCTGGTATGCATGGCCTCCTCATCCCCCAATCCTGGTATGCATGGCCTCCTCATCCCCCAATCCTGGTATATATGGCACCCCTCATCCCCCAATCCTGGTAGGCATTGCACCTCTCATCCCCCAATCCTGGTATGCATGGCACCCCTCACCTCCAATCCTGGTATGCATGGCCTCCTCATTCCTCAATCCTGGTATGCATGGCACCCCTCATCCCCCGATCCTGGTATGTATGGCACCCCTCATCCCCCAATCCTGGTATGCATGGCCCCCCTCATCCCCCAATCCTGGTATGTGTGGACCCCTCATTCTGCCAATCCTGGTATGTATGGCCCCTCATCTCCCATCGTGATATGCATGGCACCCCTCATCCCCAAATCCTGATATGCATGGCCTCCTCATCCCTCAATCCTGGTATGCGTGGCCCACTTATCCCCCAATCCTTGTATGCATGGCCCAATCACTGTACACATAAAACAAATAAACACTTATACTCACCTTCCTTTCTCACCTCTGCTCCAGCGCTGCATCCTGTCTGCCAACAGATCATATCAGCATCTGAACAGCACGCGCTCTCAGACGCTGATGTGAGCTGCTGGCATATTCACTCCTCTCCACGCCAGGACTATGGGCATGGAGAAGAATGAATATGCATTCTCTTTAGTAGCGGGCACTGTCAGCAGGAGCTGCGGCTCAGCGTTCCTCCCGCTGCTAAAGAGAATGAATATTCAGTCTTCTCTACGCCCATGGGAGTGGAGAAGAGGGAATATTCATTTCCCTTTAGCAGCAGGCACACGTGGTAGCTGCAGCAGCGGCTACTGCGTGTGCCTGCTCCTCCGCCGCAACCTTACCTCCCCCGTAAATACAATACTACCTATCCTCCTTGTTCCCCCGCTGCTTCTGGGCCCCACCCCAGCTCACGGGTCCCATAGCAGTGGCGTGGCCTGCCGCCATTGGCAGTACGCAACTGGTTATGTGCTCCTAGAAAGGATCACATTTGCAGGTATTCAAACCACCTGATTTTCACATTTGGAGATTTTGTTTGTAAAGATATGAAAGAAGGTATTTTTTTTAACCATTTTCAAATATCTGAAACAATCAGGTATCCTCCACTGTCCTCCGGGTAGAAAGGATGGATTATAAAATATTGATGTGAGTTGGCTAATAGTTCTATCTGGAAACACCTTTTTCCTCAGAGAATGCCATGTTCTAAGTGTTTCCCTAGTTAGATTGTGTTACGGATCCGGGTGGTGGAACCTCTGTGCTGCGGTGCAAGGAGGTACCAGAGGGGCGTAACTAGGTATCAACTCGGATCGACCAAGGTCGTACGGCGGCTCAATCGACTCCGTGACCAGGGAAGGACCGAGCAGAGGGACCAGGTGCTACTCTGGGGACCGACCTTGTATGAGAGCAGGTGACTCCCACGGGTCAAAAGGCAGGGACTGACCGGTACAGCAGATGAGCACGGCAGGCAGGCTGACGGGTGATCCGGGCAGACGGACTGTCAGGCACGGCAGGAACAAGCAGGAGCCTCCAGGTAGGCTGGCTGGTAGGCACAGCAGGTAACAGGCAGGTGCTTCCAGGTAAGCGGGCTGGCAGGCACAGCAGGTAACGGGCAGGAGCTTCCAGGTAAGCAGGCGGACAGAGCCCATAGACAGACTGGCGGACTGGGCTGTAGACAGACTGTCGGGCTGGAGAGTAGACTAGCAGGCGGACTGGACTTGTAGTCAGGCTGGTGGACTGGACTTGTAGTCAGGCTGGCGGACTGGATTTGTAGTCAGGCTGGCGGACTGGACTTGTAGTCAAGCTGGCGGACTGGACTTGCAGTCAGGCTGGCGGACTGGACTTGTTGTCAGGCTGGCGGACTGGACTTGTAGTCAGGCTGGCAGACTGGACTTGTAGTCTGGCTGGCGGGCTGGACTGGTAGTCAGGCTAGCAGCGGGACCTGAGGGCTGAAGCAGAGTATCAAACACAAAGCTACAACCTTGCATGGGCACCTCCATATTGGAGGAGGTGCCTTTTATAGGGAAAGTCCTCCAGCCATTGGTCGGGGACATTTTAGGACGGCGCGCGCGGCCCCATTAAGACGGAGAGAGCGCGCGCGTATGCGCACTAAGCCGGGGAGGCTGCGTGCACCAGAAGCAGCTGCAGGGAGGCCAGAAGACACCGGAGCAGGACCACGGCGGTAAGGGGGATGGCGTCTCTGCTGGGCAGGAGGCAGAGACGCCGATGCTACAGTACCCCCCCCTTTACGCCCCCTCTTTTTCAGGCCAGCAAGAAATTTTTTAAGGAGAAGCAGGGCGTGGATGTTCTCCCTGGGTTCCCAAGTTCTCTCCTCTGGGCCAAACCCCTTCCAATCCACCAGAAAAAAGGTTTTTCCTCTTACCCTCTTGGTAGCCAGAATGTTCTCTACCTCATAGACGTCCTCAGTGGAGACCGGAGCTGGGGAGGTACCTGGATTGTCGGAAAAAGAATTAAGCACAGCTGGTTTGAGGAGAGATACGTGGAAGGAGTTGGGAATCCATAAGGTGGCTGGGAGTTTTAACTTGTAGGCTACTGGGTTGATTTGCTTGAGGACTTTAAATGGTCCGATGAACCGTGGGCCCAACTTATAGGAGGGTATTTTGAGACGAACATGTTTGGAGGAGAGCCAAGCCTTGTCTCCCGGACGGAATTGAGGTGGATCCAGAATTCTCTTATCAGCATGCTTCTTCATCCGCTCGGAGGATTGAAGAAGTGCGGATCTAGTGTCCTCCCAAATAGTTGAAATTTCGCTGACCAGAGACTCCGCGGCCGGGTTGTCCACTGAAGTGGAGATGGGAAACGGAATTCGGGGATGTTGACCATAGACCACACAGAACTGGGACTTGGAAGAAGATTCGCTCTCATGGTTGTTGTAGGAGAACTCGGCCCATGGTAGGAGCTCCACCCAATCGGTATGGTGAGCATTGACGAAGTGCCGGAGGTAGCTGGTAAGGATCTGGTTGATACGCTCCATTTGGCCATTGGACTGCGGATCGTAAGCAGAGGAGAAATCCAAAGTGGCATCCAGCAGCTTACACGTAGCTCTCCAGAAGCACGAAGTGAACTGGACCCCTCGATCAGACACAATGTGGAGGGTAGGCCGTGGAGACGAAAGATGTGATGGATGAAGTCCTTAGCCAGCACAGATGCAGACGGGAGACCAGGCAGAGCGATAAAGTGGGCCATTTTAGAAAAGCGATCAGCGACCACCCAAATGATCGTACAACCGGCAGAAACAGGGAGATCCGTAATAAAGTCCATAGCAATGTGTTGCCACGGGGCAGCAGGTACGGGAAGAGGCAGGAGACGACCGGCAGGAAGATGTCTGGGAACCTTGTTGCGGGCACAGGACGAACAGGCCGTGACGAAGTCTACCACATCCTGGCGCAGGGTAGGCCACCAGTAATGCTGGGTAATGAGCAGGAAGGTCTTCTTCTGGCCAGCATGGCTGGCTAATTTGGATGAATGACCCCAGTGAAGAACCTTCTTACGATCCGGAACCGCTACAAATGTCTTACTGGGTGGGAGACGAGACAGATTCAAGGGGGCCACATTCATCACTTTGGAGGGATCGATGATATGCATAGGCTCCTCCTCTTGATCAGAAGACAGAAAGGATCGGGACAAGGCGTCTGCTTTAACGTTCTTGTCCGCCGGGCGGTAATGTAGGGTAAAGTTAAATCGGGCGAAGAACAAAGATCACCGGGCCTGACGTGGATTAAGTCTTTGGGCGTTCTGAAGATAAGCCAAGTTTTTGTGGTCAGCATAGATGACCACTGGGTGCAGAGTCCCCTCGAGCAGGTAACGCCACTCCTCCAGCGCCAATTTGATGGCTAGCAATTCTCGGTCTCCTATGGAGTAGTTGCTCTCAGACGAGAAGAAGAGCTTGGAGAAGAAGCCGCAGGTTACCATTCTCCCGGATGGAGATTTCTGGGTGAGCACCGCTCCGGCTCCGGAAGAGGAAGCATTAACCTCCAGAAAGAATTGTTTGTTGTTATCTGGACGGTGCAGCACAGGGGCAGAAGAGAAGGCTTCTTTTAAAGAGAGGAAGGCCTCCTCCACTTCGGACGGCCATTCCTTAGGATTTGCTCCCTTTCGGGTGAGCGCAGAGATGGGAGCAGTCCGGGAAGAGAAATGTGGGATGAAGAGATGGTAATAGTTGGCGAAGCCCAGGAATCGCTGAATCACCTTCAACCCCTCCGGACGGGGCCACTTTAAGACGGCAGAGACCTTCTCGGGGTCCATCCGTAGACCTGTCTTAGAGATAATATAGCACAGGAATGGAAGAGAGGACTGCTCGAAGAGGCATTTCTCAAATTTTGCATATAGGTGATTCTGCCTGAGCCCAAGCAGGAACTGATGAACATCCCTCCGATGTGAGGGAAGATCCGGACTGAAGACCAAGATGTCGTCCAGGTACACCACCACGCAAGAATATAAGAGGTCACGGAAGATGTCCTTAACTAATTCTTGGAAGACGGCGGGAGCATTACAGAGACCGAAGGGCATCACACGGTATTCATAGTGACCGTCCCGGGTATTGAATGCTGTCTTTCACTCGTCTCCGTGGCGGATCCGGACCAGGGTATACGCCCCACGAAGATCGAGCTTGGTGAAGATCTTCGCGCTTTTAAGGTGGTCGAACAGCTCAGAGATGAGCGGCAGGGGGTATTTGTTTTTGACAGTGATTTGGTTGAGTCCTCTATAATTGATACATGGAAGTAGTAAACCATCTTTGTTTTTAACGAAGAAGAATCCGGCTCCAGCCGGGGAGGAAGATTTCCGGATGAATCCCCTAGCCAGATTGTCTTTGATGTACTCTGACATGGCCCGAGTTTCGGCCAACGACAACGGGTAGATACGCCCACGAGGTGGAGTGGCACAGGGTATCAGGTCGATAGGGAAATCATATGGCCTATGGGGTGGCAGAGTCTCGGCCTCCTTCTTGTCGAAGACATCAGCATAGGACCAGTAGGGTGCCGGTAGACCGGGTAAATTAGTCGGAGTAGATGGGTGTCGATACGGGCGAACCAGAATCAGGCAGGTCTCATGGCAATCCTGCCCCCAACGGAGCACCTCACCGGATTGCCAATTCAGACCGGGTTCATGTTTCTGTAGCCAGGGTAGACCTAGCAAAAGAGGGTGAGAGAGTCCGGAAAGCACATGGAAGGAAATCCTCTCTGAGTGCAGCATTCCCACCTGCAGGGTTACGGGCTCTGTGACGAGCAAGATGGTCACCGGAAGGAGTCTTCCATCCACGGAAGCGACTGCCAATGGTTCAGCCAGAGGTTTGGTAGGAATCTGATACTTCTCTACAAGGGACTGGAATATGAGATTCCCAGCGGCTCGGGAATCCAGATGTGCAGTTTCAAAGAAGCGGTTCTCTCCACAGGAAATAGAGACGGATAAAGTCAAGCACGGAGAGGATTTACTTTTGCCTAGGACGACCTCTCCGAGTGGTCCTAGACACTGGAGTTTCCCGGCTTCACTGGGCAGGAACGAATCAGGTGCTCCTTACTGCCACAGTAGAAACAGCTCCCCTCGGCTTGACAAGATTTGACCATCTTGGTCTGGTCGATCTGCATAGGTTCGGGCGAGCGTGCCCGGGGAGTTGCTGATTGGGAGGCCGGTTTCTGGAAAGCAGGAGCAAGACGAGGAAATCTTCTCTCCCGGGTAGTCTCCTTAGCACGTTCTAGGAAACGGATGTCAATCCAGGTTGCTAGTGACACCAGGTCATCCAGGGTGGTAGGAACATCCTGGCCGGCTAACTCATCCTTAATCCGACCGGAAAGGCCCTCCCAGAAGGTGGACACCAGGGCCTCGTTGTCCCAGGCAACTCCGCGGCCGGGTTGTCCACTGAAGTGGAGACAGGAAACGGAATTCGGGGATGTTGACCGTAGACCACAAAGAACGGGGACTTGGAAGAAGATTCGCTCTCATGGTTGTTGTAGGAGAACTCGGCCCATGGTAGGAGCTCCACCCAATCGGTATGGTGAGCGTTGACGAAGTGCCGGAGGTAGCTGGTAAGGATCTGGTTGATACGCTACAAAGCTACAACCTTGCACGGGCACCTCCATATTGGAGGAGGTGCCTTTTATAGGGGAAATCCTCCGGCCATTGGCGGGGAATTTTTAAGACGGCGCGCGACCCCTTTAAGAGGGAGGGAGCGCGCGCGCCCTAAGCGCAGAGCCGGGGAGGCTGCGTGCACCAGCAGCAGCTGCAGGGAGGCCAGAAGACGCCAGAGCAGGATCGGGGCGGTAAGGGGGACGGCGTCTCTGCTGGACAGGAGGCAGAGACGCCGATGCTACAGATTGCACTTGACCAAGGTCACTGAGTCCTCTTGACACCATGGTAAATGTAAAGGGACCTCTGAGCCCTCCTGTTCTACCCTCAACCATTGTTTGGTTTCCGCATAAAAGTGCCAATCTAGACCATCAGCAAGTCAGAGGCCTGAAAATACCTCTTGAAATTATTAAGGGTTGCACCACCCATTGATTTATGTCGAGAGAGTGTCTGTATGTTTATGTGAGGTTTAATTTCATCCCAAATGAATTTGATCAAAGCTGACCTTAGTTTACAAAGAAAACTATGGGGAGGAGAGATCGGGACTGTTTGAAAAATGTACAAAAAGCGAGGTAAAATGTCCATTTTGATGGCGTTTATTCTTGAAACCATGATAATTTTAATTTACCATATTTCAATAGATCTCCATATGTTCTGTAGTAAAGCTTGATGGTTAAGCTCAAATAATTTATTAGGGTCCGAGGGGATATGGACCCCTATATATTTCAATTATTCACTCTGCCATTTAAATGGAAATTTATTCATAACTTGTGAGACTTCAGTCTGTGAAAGAAATATGTTCAAGGCCTCTGATTTAGAGTAGTTAACTTTAAAATTACTGACTGATCCGAACCAATCAAATTCTTTCAAAATCATTGGAAATGTTATTTGTCGTTGGGATATATAGAGAATCAAATCATCTGCATACAAAGCTGCTTTATAAGACTTAGATCCCACCTTGTATCCATGAATATTATTATTATTTCTGAGAGCATTGGCCAAATGCTCCATTACCACTGCATATAGTAATGGAGATAGGGGGCACCCTTGTCTGGAAACTGGTTCCATTGTTAATTGTGAAGGGGGCAGAAAGAGAATTATTTACTCTTACCCGTGCTGTTGGGCTTTTATATAGGGCCATAATTTTCTGTAGATAGCAGGGGTCCAAACCTATCTGTCTCAAAGCTTTCTCCATAAACCCCAATGAACTCTATCGAAAGCCTTCTCTGCATCTATAAATAGAAGACCTAATGGATTGGAGCCAATTCTTGCATTGGAGATAATGAGTAATGTCTTAATGGTATTGTCCCTAGCCTCTCGTCCTTTGACAAAGCCTACTTGGTCGTTATTAACTATAGAGGGGAGTAGAGGAGCTAACCTATCGGCCAAGATTTTTGAAAATAATTTAATATCTATATTTAATAAAGAAATTGGTCTAAAATGAGCAATTATTGAGGGGTCTTTACCTGGCTTGGGGAGTACACTAATGTGTGCCTCTAGAGATTGGGGAACAAATTCAGTATTTCCATCAATTGCATTGAAGGTTTTAGCCATTATTGGAGAGAGTTGCTCTCTAACCTTTTTTTAAAATGGCGTTGTAAAGCCATCTGGGCCAGGACATTTACCTGATGGGGAGGACCATATCGCAGAGTAAGTTTCTTCTATGGATATCACCTCTTCCAGAGTTTCCACCACCGAGTCACTCAACATGGAAAAAGGCGTTTCCTGGATAAATTATTTAATCTTATTAGAGCGGTCTAAGGGAGACATGTCTGCAAATTGGTTCTTAATGTTATATAAATTCTCATAATAAGATCGTAAAAGGTCTACAATTTAATTTGGATTATGTTCATCCCTGCCCTCCTGTCCCTTGACATATAGGATAAATGTAGCTGTCATACGTGGGTGGAGCAATCTGGCCAATGGTCTCCAGCATTTATCTGAAAATTCATAAAAGAAACGTTTTGATTTTTCCCTAGATTGCAGATATTTTTTATCTAAGATTTATTTTAATTCATTTCTTTTCTTTGTCAGATCAACAAGGGTGGAAGCATGTAGATTTTGTTTGTGTAAAATTTCAAGAGAATGAATTTGGTTCAATAACTCTTCTACTTTCCGAGTCTTTTTTTAACTTTGAACCATGCTTTATCAGGATCCCTCTCATGACACATTTCAAAGTCTCCCACTGTAGAGGGATTGAGGTTTGATCAGACGCATGTGTTTGGATAAAAGAATCAATAGATTCTTTTAACTCTGATTCACACAGAACATCTTTGATAAGGTTATCATTCAATCTCCAAGTCCAAGAGCGTTGGGCTAGGGATGGAAGAGATAATGTCAGAAAGATCGGAGTGTGGTCCGACCCCAAAATATCTCCGATTGTGGTCTCAGGTTGCTAGGACAAAGCATGATGGCTGAAAAGAAAGAGGTCTATGCAACTATATGAATTATATATATGCGAAAAATATGTGTAACCCTTACCCTGGGGATTCATTATTCGCCAAACATCGGTCAGTCGGAGGGCGTGGAGGACCCTTTTGAAAAATAGTAGCTGTCTCACCTGGACTGTTCCACTATCCGAGGAGGTGTCCAAATTTTGGGGTCATGGTAAAGTTGAAGTCTCCCCCTGCAATCACTGTGCCTTCTGAGAAATTAGATTGTGTATATTGAATCTACAATTTTTATCTTTTGATCCAGGGTTCTTGTACTGATCTCCTTTCTCAGGGTCAAGAAGGAATTTTTCCCCGTGATGAAAAATGGCTGAATGTATCCTGGGGTTTTTGCTATCTTCTGGATCGACAGATTTAGGTACAGGGATTTTAGTAATACCATAACAGTACAACAGTACTACAAAAATAAAACTAATTAAAAAATTATAAACTGGCTTATTTGTAAGTGTAATAGTGCAGTAATAATAAAAATGGTAATTCATTTGTAAGGCCTAGTTCCAGTAAGTTAGTGTAGTGTTGGTATGGGGAGTACAATTGGGAGAGAAAGGTTGAACTTGATGGACCTAGGTCTTTATTCAACCTACAGTACAGACCAAAAGTTTGGACACACCTTCTCATTTAAAGATTTTTATGTATTTTCATGACTATGAAAATTGTACATTCACACTGAAGGCATCAAAACTATGAATTAACACATGTGGAATTATATACTTAACAAAAAAGTGTGAAACAACTGAAAATATGTCTTATATTCTAGGTTCTTCAAAGTAGCCACCCTTTGCTTTGATGACTGCTTTGCACACTCTTGGCATTCTCTTGATGAGCTTCAAGAGGTAGTCACCGGAAATGGTCTTCCAACAATCTTGAAGGAGTTCCCAGAGATGCTTAGCACTTGTTGGCCCTTTTGCCTTCACTCTGCGGTCCAGCTCACCCCAAACCATCTCGATTGGGTTCAGGTCTGGTGACTGTGGAGGCCAGGTCATCTGGCGTAGCACCCCATCACTCTCCTTCTTGGTCAAGTAGCCCTTACACAGCCTGGAGGTATGTTTGGGGTCATTGTCCTTTTGAAAAATAAATGATGGTCCAACTAAACGCAAACCGGATGGAATAGCATGCCGCTGCAAGATGCTGTGGTAGCCATGCTGGTTCAGTATGCCTTCAATTTTGAATAACCAGTGTCACCAGCAAAGCACCCCCACACCTCCTCCTCCATGCTTCACGGTGGGAACCAGGCATGTAGAGTCCATCCATTCACCCTTTATGCGTCGCACAAAGACACGGTGGTTAGAACCAAAGATCTCAAATTTGGAGTCATCAGACGAAAGCACAGATTTCCACTGGTCTAATGTCCATTCCTTGTGTTCTTTAGCCCAAACAAATCTCTTCTGCTTGTTGCCTGTCCTTACCAGTGGTTTCCTAGCAGCTATTTTACCATGAAGGCCTGCTGCACAAAGTCTCCTCTTAACAGTTGTTGAAGAGATGTGTCTGCTGCTAGAACTCTGTGTGGCATTGACCTGGTCTCTAATCTGAGCTGCTGTTAACATGCGATTTCTGAGGCTGGTGACTCGGATAAACTTATCCTCAGAAGCAGAGGTGACTCTTGGTCTTCCTTTCCTGGGGCGGTCCTCATGTGAGCCAGTTTCTTTGTAGCGCTTGATGGTTTTTGCAACTGCACTTGGGGACACTTTCAAAGTTTTCCCAATTTTTCGGACTGACTGACCTTCATTTCTTAAAGTAATGATGGCCACTCGTTTTTCTTTACTTAGCTGCTTTTTTCTTGCCATAATACAATTTCTAACAGTCTATTCAGTAGGACTATCAGCTGTGTATCCACCTGACTTCTGCACAACACAACTGATGGTCCCAACCCCATTTATAAATCCCACTTATTAAACCTGACAGGGCACACCTGTGAAGTGAAAACCATTTCCGGTGACTACCTCTTGAAGCTCTTCAAGAGAATGCCAAGAGTGTGCAAATCAGTCATGAAAACAAAAGGTGGCTACTTTGAAGAACCTAGAATATAAGACATATTTTCAGTTGTTTCACACTTTTTTTATTAAGTATATAATTCCACATGTGTTAATTCATAGTTTTGATGCCTTCAGTGTGAATGTACAATTTTCATAGTCATGAAAATACAGAAAAATCTTTAAATGAGAAGGTGTGTCCAAACTTTTGGTCTGTACTGTACGTTACTATATTATCTTGAGAAATACGTATACATATCAATAAGTGTGTCCATTAGAGAGAATGCTAATGACTTTTGCACCGCGATGGAAACCCCTTTGGATTTTGCTTCAGAATTTGTACTATGAAACCAGTTAGTATAATATCTATCTTTTATCTTTGGAACCTGATCAGATTTGAAGTGGGTCTCTTGTAGCATGAGGATATGAACCCTTTGTTTGTGCATGGAGTACAGGATCTTGGAGCATTTCTGAAGAACGTTAAGACCTTGAGAATTTAGTCAACAGAGTTTGACTGTGTTCATTTTGAGGACCAGGAATTAGGTTTGAGTTATGATTAGTAGGAGAGAAAAAGGAAGAAAACTGAAGAGACAGGCAGTTTCTCTGTCTAAATGATGATAATTCCTTCCTCACGGGAAAAAATAGAAAAAGAGGTAAACTACACAGAAAGAGAGGAGAAGAAATCAGCTGGGAACCTTCCCCAACCACAAGGAAAGTGCTCAAAGAGAAGGACTACTAGGGAGAAATAGAAAATTCCACACCCATCCAGCGGAATGTAGATGCCCTTAGTGGAAACGCGCTTTCTATGGAGGGTAACTCCCCTCTAGGATTGGTCCGCAGACCCATAATGACTTAATAAATTTACTATTATGAGAAACGTATACCATTTACCAGAACTTGAATGCTCAACCCGTTTATAACAATATCTATACATGTGTGTTTATATCAATTTGTATAGGATACCCCGACTGCTAAGCATTAATCAGTATCTAAAAGAACAATGGGTGAGAGTAGTGAAGCCATTCAATCCAGAGGTGAGGCTCCTCTTTCCTCCTCATTGCGACCTCCATTTTTCATGCCAGAATTGTAAGTCTTTCTTCTCTGGGGGCAAGGTGCATCATTTCTTCCAAGGCCTCTAGGAAGGCTCGGCCATTCTGATGGGGACACCTGGACCGACGGGATTCCCAGTCCATTAGTGAACGTTGATAAGTCTTCCAGACTTCGCAAAACATGTAGAGTTCCAGATTGTTTCACTTGAAGTCTAAAAGGAAAGCCCCAAGAATAGAGGATTTTATGTTGTCTCAGTATGTCAAGTAAGGGCTTCAGGGCACGTCTCTTCTGAAGTGTGCACCAGGACAGATCATGCATTACTTGGATAACATGTTCATTAAAGATGATAGGTTCCAATGTGCGGGCTTTAGCAAGAATGTTCTCCTTCAGTTTATATCTATGTATCCGCCATATGACATCTCTAGGTCTGTTTACATCAGTAGACTTAGGTCCCAAGGACCTATGAGCCCTCTCAGATTCTATGTCTGAGTCACGTCGTAGATTTAATATAGAATTAAAGATACAGCGTAAAGATTCCTCCAGCTTATTCTGTTCCACAGACTCTGGAAGGCCTCTGATTCTGATATTATTGCGTCTCCTTCCGTTTTCTATATCGTCCACCAAATCAGACAGTTACTCCAGTTGCTGAGAGTGAAATGCAGTTGTCTGTTCTTGTGTGTGTGTAATCTCTGAGAGATGGCCTCTATAGCCACCCTTTCAGAAAGCTGCTGAAGTTCTCCTCTAATAGCAGCAGTCTCAGCCCTTTAGGAGGTTTCCAGCCTAGAGATATAGTTCTCCATATCTTCTTTTGTGGGGATGGCGCATATATGAGCCTTAAGGTCTTCCCATACAGTTTGTGCCTGAATAGATTCATTGCCTGCCAGGCCCTCTAAATGATCAGGGATACCACAAGATAAGTCTCTCAGCCTGTACAAGGAGCTGCTCACTGCATGTGAATAAGAAGCATGAGACGTCCCCTTTTGCCCCTGGATATCATCTTTAGAGGCCTGTATCATGTAAGTCCCGACAATATTATTTATACAACTCACACTCCCTGTTGTGGATAATGCTGGTCCTCCGTCCACCATCTTTTTCCCAGCTAGGGAGTTTTCCGCCATCTCCGCGGTTCCTCTGCCCGCTGCAGCTCCTCGCTTCCCTCCAGCCTCTTAATCCTGCTAAGCTGACTCCAGTGCCGCCACAGATGAGGTGAGTATATTTCCCGGGGTTTCCTCCTCGCTCTTCTACAGCAGCGCGCACTCAGCAGCATGAGCCGCCATTTTGGATTTTGCTAGCTCCAGTTTGAGACCCACAGAACTCCTCAAATACTGGGAAATACCCATCGCAGGCACCACCGGAGGATGTCTATTTGTTTGGAGCTGGGACGCTTCTGAGCTGACATTTGGGGGTAAGTAACGTTTCTTAATTGGGTCTGTGGACATCACCCAGGCAGGAGCTGAACTGCTGCACGTCCTCACTCCTCCATAGCCAGGCCACACACCCCGAATCGTTTTAATGCAAATGGGACACTTGGTTTTGTAATTTTATTATTTAACCGTTAACTGTTGCATGTTGGGGTGTCGATTTTCACCTATTACTGTAATCTAATTGATACCAATGTGATATTGAATTTGCCCTTATTATCATCAAAATCATATCGATTATCTGTTATGGTCTATAAGAGATATTTTGTTGACACCTTAATATGCAATTTTGGACCATTACCACCCTATTGTAGTGTCGGCGTCCCTGCCCCCTGCTAGGCAGGGACGCCGTTCCCCTCACCTCTCCGCTCCGTGACCGGCGGCTTCCTCCCGCTCTGCTGGCAGCGCGCTCTGCTTCCCGGCCTCTGTGCTTAGGGCGCGTGCGCGCGCGCACCTCCTCTCTTAAAGGGGCCGCGCGCGCCGTCCTAAGGAGTCCCCGGCCAATGGCTGGAGGACCTCACCATATATAAGGCACCTCCTCTAAAATGGAGGTGCCCGAGCAATGTTGTTGCAAAGCCTTCACTCTGCTTCAGCCCTCAGGTCCCGTTACCAGTTACCTGCCAGTTACCTGCCAGTCACCTGCCAGTCACCTGCCAGATTCCTGCCAGATACTTAACTATCTGTGGTCCGACAGTCTGCCTACCAGCCCTGCCAGTCTGTCTATGGATCAGTCTGTCCGCTCACCTGGGAGCGCTCACCTACTACCTGTCTGCTAGCCTACCTGGAGGCTCCGCCGTCACGTGCTGTGACCACCTGCCTGTCCAGAGACTTTTGCCCGCTCACCTGGGAGCACTCACCTACTACCTGCCTGCTAGCCTACCTGGAGGCTCCGCCGTCACGTGCCGTGACCACCTGCTTGTCCAGAGACTTTTGCCCGCTCACCTGGGAGCGCTCACCTGCTACCTGCCTGTTAGCCTACCTGGAGGCTCTGCCGTCACGTGCCGTGACCACCTGCCTGTCCAGAGACTCTTGCCCGCTCACCTGGGAGCGCTCACCTGCTACCTGCCTGCTAGCCTACCTGGAGGCTCTGCCGTCACGTGCTGAGACCACCTGCCTGTCCAGAGACTCTTGCCCGCTCACCTGGGAGCGCTCATCTGCTACCTGCCTGCTAGCCTACCTGGAGGCTTAGCCGTCACTTGCTGTGATCACCGGCCTGTCCAGAGACTCTTGCCCGCTCACCTGGGAGCGTCCACCTGCTACCTGCCTGCTAGCCTACCTGGAGGCTCTGCCGTCACTTGCTGTGACCACCCGCCTGTCAAGAGACTGTCCCCGTCACTTGCCGTGACCTCCTGCCCTTCCACCCTGAGACTGTCCCCGTCACTAGCCTTGACTACCTGCCCGCCTTCCCTGGGAGCCACCCGCTTCCTTACAAGGACTGCCCCCTTGTATAGCTGCTCAGAGGTTCCACCTCCCAGACCCGTTACAGTTTGCTCAGGCCATGGAACCCGGTGGCACCCAAACTCCCTCGCTCTCGGACCTATGCCATGAACTGTCCCGTCAGAGGTCCCAACAGGAGTCCATCCTGAGCCACCTGCGGAATGTCAACTCTCGCCTGGACACTCTGACTGCTCCACCAGCAACCACCACTAGTGTCATGACTCGCAACCCGGCAGCGCCGCTGCCCACCAATACCATGGCATCCTGCCCCGGACCCCGGCTTTCTGCACCTCCTCGCTTCGGAGGCGACCCCACTCAAGCTCGGGGCTTCATAAACCAGTGCACCCTGCACTTTGAACTCCTGGCCCACCAGTTTTTCTCCGACCGGGCCAAAGTGGCATTCATCATGTCCCATCTCACTGGGGAGGCACTGGCATGGCATAACCCTCTGTGGGAGAGAGGGGATCCCCTGGTGTCCGACCTGTCTTCTTTCCTCACTACTTTCCGAAGAGTCTTCGATGAACTGGGACGAAAGACCTCATCTGCCTCCTCTTTGCTACGTCTCCGCCAAGGGAGTCTCACCGTGGGCCAATATGCCATACGGTTCCGCACCCTCGCTTCTGAGCTTGCCTGGGTTAATGAGGCCCTGGTGTCCGTCTTCTGGGAGGGCCTTTCCGCTCGGATTAAAGATGAGCTCGCCGGTCGGGACATTCCTACCACCCTGGATGACCTGGTGTCGCTGGCTACCCGGATTGACATCCGGTTTCTAGAACGTACCAAAGAGACCACCCGTGAGAGAAGGTTTCCCCGCCTAGCTCCTACTTTCCAGAAACCTGTCTCCTCTTCTGTCACTCCCCGGGTGCACTCACCCGAGTCCATGCAGATCGACCAGACCAAGTTGGTCAAATCTCGCCAAGAGTCACGCCGAGCCGAGGGGAGATGCTTCTATTGTGGCAGTAAGGAGCACCTGATTCGTTCCTGCCCGGAGAGGCTGGGAAACTCCAGTGTCTAGGACCGCTCGGAGAGGTCGCCCTAGACAAAAATAAGTCCTCTCCAACCCTGACTTTGTCTGTATCTATCTCCTGGGGAGAGAGCCGTCACTTTGAACTCGCCCATCTGGACTCTGGATCCGCTGGAAACCTCATCTCTCAGTCCCTGGTTGAGAAATACCATATTCCCACCAAGTCTCTGGCTGAACCTTTGTCAGTCGCCTCCGTGGATGGAAGACTCCTTCCGGTGACCATCCTGCTCATCACGGAACCCATAACCCTGCAGGTGGGAATGCTGCACTCTGAGGTAATCTCCTTCCTTGTGTTGTCCGGACTCTCCCACTCTCTATTGCTAGGTCTACCTTGGCTCCAGACACATGAACCCGTGTTGAACTGGCATTCCGGTGAAGTACTCCGGTGGGGGCCGGCCTACCATAAGACCTGCCTGGTTCCGGTTCGTCCGTTTCGTCCTCCACCTATCCCAGCTAATTTACCCGGTTTTCCGGCTCCTTACTGGCCCTATGCTGACGTCTTCGGTAAGAAGGAGGCAGAGACATTGCCACCTCATAGGCCATATGATTGCCCGATCGGCCTGGTACCCGGCGCCACTCCACCCCGTGGGCGTATTTATCCGTTGTCTGCGGCTGAAACCCGGGCCATGTCTGAGTACATAGAGGAGAATCTGGCCAGGGGATTCATCCGGAAGTCTACTTCCCCGGCTGGAGCCGGATTCTTCTTTGTAAAAAAAAAAGATGGCTCGCTTCGCCCCTGTATTGACTATAGAGGACTCAATCAGATCACGGTTAAAAATAAATACCCCCTTCCGCTCATCTCTGAGTTATTTGATTGCCTTAAAGGCGCCAGGATCTTTTCCAAGCTGGATCTACGTGGAGCGTATAACCTGGTCCGTATCCGTCAGGGAGACGAGTGGAAAACAGCATTTAATACCCGGGACGGACACTATGAGTACCGTGTGATGCCCTTCGGTCTCTGCAATGCTCCCGCCGTCTTCCAAGAACTGATCAACGACATCTTCCGTGACCTTCTTTACTCCTGCGTGGTGGTATACCTGGACGACATCTTGGTCTTCTCTCCGGATCTTCCCACACACCGGAGGGATATTCGTCAGGTCCTGCTTAGGCTCAGGCAGAACCACCTCTATGCTAAATACGAGAAGTGCCTTTTTGAGCAGACCTCTCTTCCTTTCCTGGGCTATGTTATCTCCCAGACAGGCTTGAGAATGGATCCCGAGAAGCTCTCTGCTGTCCTAAAGTGGCCCCATCCGGAGGGCTTGAAGGCGATACAGCGATTCCTGGGCTTCGCTAATTACTATCATCTCTTCATTCCTCACTTCTCGTCACGGACTGCGCCCATATCTGCGCTCACCCGTAAGGGAGCAAATCCCAAGGTATGGTCACCCGAAGCTGAGGAGGCCTTCCTTTCCCTGAAACAGGCCTTCTCCTCTGCCCCTGTGCTGCACCGTCCGGACTGCAACAAACAGTTCTAACTGGAGGTTGATGCCTCCTCCTCTGGAGCCGGAGCGGTGCTCACCCAAAAGTCTTCATCCGGGAGAATGGTAACCTGCGGCTTTTTCTCTAAAATCTTCTCCTTCTCTGAGCGCAATTACTCCATAGGAGACCGAGAACTGTTAGCCGTTAAATTGGCGCTGGAGGAGTGGCGTTACCTGCTTGAAGGGGCTCTATACCCGGTGATCATCTACACGGATCACAAGAACCTGGCATATCTCCAAAATGCCCAGAGACTTAATCCACGTCAGGCCCGGTGGTCTTTGTTTTTTGCCCGCTTCGATTTCATCCTTCATTTCCGCCCGGCGGACAAAAATGTCAAAGCTGATGCCTTGTCCCGATCCTTCCTGTCCTCCGACCAAGAGGAGGAGCCTATGCACATTATCGACCCCTCCAAGGTGATGAATGTGTCCCCCTTGGATTTGACTCGTCTTCCACCCGGCAAGACGTTCGTGGCGCCTCCAGACTGTGAGAGGGTTCTTCGCTGGGGTCATTCTTCTAAACTAGCTGGCCATGCCGGCCAAAAAAAGACCTTCCTACTCATTTCCCGGCATTACTGGTGGTCTACCCTGCGTAAGGATGTGGTAGACTTCGTCTCTGCCTGTTCATCTTGTGGCCGCAACAAAGTTCCCAGACACTTACCAGCTGGTCATCTCCTGCCGCTTCCCATACCTGTTGCCCCGTGGCAACACATCGCTATGGACTTCATTACCGATCTTCTTGTCTCTGCCGGGTGTACTGTCATTTGGGTGGTCGCGGACCGCTTCTCTAAAATGGCCCACTTCATTCCCCTGCCTGGTCTTCCGTCTGCACCTGAGCTGGCTAAAGACTTTATCCGCCATATCTTCCGTCTCCATGGCCTTCCCCTCCACATCGTGTCGGATCGAGGGGTTCAGTTTACCTCACGCTTCTGGAGAGCCACATGTAAACTGCTGGATGTCACCCTGGACTTCTCCTCCGCTTACCACCCTCAGTCCAATGGTCAAGTGGAGCGGATCAATCAGATCCTTACCAGCTATCTCCGGCACTTTGTTAATGCCCACCATTCTGATTGGGTGGACCTCCTTCCTTGGGCCGAATTCTCTTATAATAACCACGAGAGCGAATCCTCTTCCAAGTCCCCGTTCTTTATTGTCTATGGCCAGCACCCCCGGATTCCGTTTCCCGTCTCCACCTCTGTGGACAACCCTGCCGCGCAGTCTCTTGTCAGCGAGTTTTCTACCATTTGGGAGAGTACTAGGTCTGCACTTCTTCAGTCCTCCGAGCGGATGAAGCGATATGCTGATAAGAGATGTCTGGATCCGCCTCAATTCCGTCCGGGAGACAAGGTTTGGCTCTCTTCCAAACATGTACGGCTCAAGATACCCTCCTACAAGTTAGGTCCTCGCTTCATCGGTCCTTTCGAAATACTCAGGCAAATTAATCCAGTGGCCTACAAATTAAAACTCCCGGCCACCTTACGGATTCCCAACTCCTTCCACGTATCTCTCCTCAAACCCGTTGTCTTTAACTCTTTTTCCAACAATCCAGGTACTCCTCCTGCTCCGGTTTCCGCTGAAGACGTCTTTGAGGTAGAGAGTATTCTGGCCACTAAGAGAGTAAGAGGAAAGACCTTTTTTTTGGTAGATTGGAAGGGGTTTGGTCCTGAGGAGAGAACATGGGAGCCCCGGGAGAATATCCATGCCCCTCTCATCCTTGCTAAATTTCTCTCTGGCCTAAAAAAGGGGGGGCCTAAAGGGGGGGTACTGTAGCGTCGGCGTCCCTGCCCCCTGCTAGGCAGGGACGCTGTTCCCCTCACCTCTCCACTCCGTGCCCGGCGGCTTCCTCCCGCTCTGCTGGTAGCGCGCTCTGCTTCCCGGCCTCTGTGCTTAGGGCGCGCGCGCGTTCCCCCTCTCTTAAAGGGGCCGCGCGCGCCGTCCTAAGGAGTCCCCGGCCAATGGCCGGAGGACCTCACCATATATAAGGCACCTCCTCCAAAATGGAGGTGCCCGAGCAATGTTGTTGCAAAGCCTTCACTCTGCTTCAGCCCTCAGGTCCCGTTACCAGTTATCTGCCAGTTACCTGCCAGTCACCTGCCAGTCACCTGCCAGATTCCTGCCTGATACTTATCTATCTGTGGTCCGACAGTCTGCCTACCAGCCCTGCCAGTCTGTCTATGGATAAGTCTGTCCGCTCACCTGGGAGCTCTCACCTACTACCTGTCTGCTAGCCTACCTGGAGGCTCCGCCGTCACGTGCTGTGACCACCTGCCTGTCCAGAGACTCTTGCCCGCTCACCTGGGAGCGCTCACCTGCTACCTGCCTGCTAGCCTACCTGGAGGCTCTGCCGTCACGTGCTGTGACCACCTGCCTGTCCAGAGACTCTTGCCCGCTCACCTGGGAGCGCTCATCTGCTACCTGCCTGCTAGCCTACCTGGAGGCTTAGCCGTCACGTGCTGTGACCACCTGCTTGTCCAGAGACTTTTGCCCGCTCACCTGGGAGCGCTCACCTGCTACCTGCCTGTTAGCCTACCTGGAGGCTCTGCCGTCACGTGCCGTGACCACCTGCCTGTCCAGAGACTCTTGCCCGCTCACCTGGGAGCGCTCACCTGCTACCTGCCTGCTAGCCTACCTGGAGGCTCTGCCGTCACGTGCTGTGACCACCTGCCTGTCCAGAGACTCTTGCCCGCTCACCTGGGAGCGCTCATCTGCTACCTGCCTGCTAGCCTACCTGGAGGCTTAGCCGTCACTTGCTGTGATCACCGGCCTGTCCAGAGACTCTTGCCCGCTCACCTGGGAGCGTCCACCTGCTACCTGCCTGCTAGCCTACCTGGAGGCTCTGCCGTCACTTGCTGTGACCACCCGCCTGTCAAGAGACTGTCCCCGTCACTTGCCGTGACCTCCTGCCCTTCTACCCAGAGACTGTCCCCGTCACCTGCCGTGACCTCCTGCCCTTCCACCCTGAGACTGTCCCCGTCACTAGCCGTGACTACCTGCCCGCCTTCCCTGGGAGCCACCCGCTTCCTTACAAGGACTGCCCCCTTGTATAGTTCCACCTCCCAGACCCGTTACACCTATTGGGTTAAGCGATTTGTCCTCTTTAATGTACATTTTTTGAAATTATACATTGTACACTGTGTGCAGAATTATTAGGCAAGTTGTATTTTAGAGGATTATTTTTATTATTGATTAACATCTATGTTCTCAATCAACCCAAAAGACTCATAAATATCCAAGCTTAATATTTTTGGAAGTTGGAGTGGGTTATTTTTTAGATTTGGCTATCTTAGGAGGATATCTGTTTGTGCAGGTAACTATTACTGTGCCGAATTATTAGGCAACTTAATAAAAACCAAATATAATTCCATCTCACGTGTTTATTTTCACCAGGTAAACCAACATCAGTGCACAAACTTTAGAGATAAACATTTCTGACATGCAAAAACAAAAACAAAAAAAATTAGTGATCAATATAGCCACCTTTCTTTATGATAACACTCAACAGCCTTCCATCCATAGATTCTGTCAGTTGCTTGATCTGTTTTCGATCAACATTGCGTGTAGCAGCCATCACAGCATCCCAGACACTGCTGTTCCGAGAGGTGTACTGTTTTCCCTCCCTGTAGATCTCACATTTTATGATGGACCACAGGTTCTCTATGGGGTTCAGATCAGGTGAACAAGGGGGTCATGTCATTATTTTTTATTCTTTTAGACCTTCACTGGCCAGCCACTCTGTGGAGTAGTTGGATGCATGTGATGGAGCATTGTCCTGCATGAAAATCATGTTTTTCTTGAACGATACCGACTTCTTCCTGTACCACTGCTTGAAGAAGTTGTCTTCCAGAAACTGGCAGTAGGTCTGGGAGTTGAGCTTCACTCCATCCTCAACCCGAAAAGGTTCCACAAGTTCATCTTTGATGATACCAGCCCATACCAGTACCCCACCTCCACCTTGCTGGCGTCTGAGTCGGAGCTCTCTGCCCTTTACTGATCCAGCCTCTGGCCCATTCATCTGGCCCATCAAGAGTCACTCTCATTTCATCAGTCCATAAAACCTTTGAAAAATCAGTCTTAAGATATTTCTTGGCCCATTCTTGACGTTTTATCTTATGTTTCTTGTTCAAAGGTGGTCGTTTTTCAGCCTTCCTTACCTTGGCCATGTCCCTGAGTATCGCACACCTTGTGCTTTTTGATACTTCAGTAATGTTGCAGCTCTGAAATATGGCAAAACTGGTGGCGAATGGCATTTTGGCAGCTTCACGCTTGATTTTCCTCAATTCGTGGGCAGTTATTTTGCGCCTATTTTGGCCAACACGCTTCTTGCGACCCTGTTGGCTATTTGCCATGAAATGCTTGATTGTTCGGTGATCACTCTTCAAAAGTTTGAAAATTTCAAGGCTGCTGCATCCCTCTGCAAGACATCTCACAATTTTGGACTTTTCAGAGCCCGTCAAATCTCTCTTCTGACCCATTTTTCCAAAGGAAAGGAAGTTGCCTAATAATTAAGCACACCTTATATAGGGTGTTGATGCCATTAGTCAACACCCCTCCTCATTACAGAGATGCACATCACCAGATTTACTTAATTGGTAGTTGGCTCTCAAGCCTATGCAGCTTGGAGTAGGACAACATGTATAAAAAGTATCATGTGATCAAAATACTCATTTGCCTAATAATTCTGAACACAGTGTATTTATATTAAGAACCATTCAAGGATCATTGTTATTTTGTTTGCTTTCCCTATGAAATTTCCAACCAAAAATGCCATTTACTCACATGCGATGCCAGCACACTGAGGTGTCACGGTCTTTCGACATCCTATGTGTTTGCTCTGGGTAGCAACGCGGATGCCAATGCCACCGCGTATCCTATGTACAGTGATGCTCTCTGCGTCATTTCCGGCATGTACGTAGTAACATCGGGGTGTGTTGCCATCATTGTCCTATGATGCAGCCGGCGCTATTTCCGGGCATGCGCATTGTGCCGAGTGAGGACATCGGAGTCCTTTATTGAGTGTATCTGTAAACGTCGCCTTTTCCCATTAGATGAAGTGGTCGGCATCACTTCCGGGAGTGTGCAATGCCGCGGGAGGACACCGACATATACTATCACCATAATGATTCTGTGTGTGTGTGACGTATGAATGGTGGACCCCTATTTATAGCAGGCAGGCATTACCAATCAGTACCCCTTGAGAAAGGCTTGTGCCGAAATGCGCGTTGGGGGTCTCCATTAGTTTGTCCTACAGGCTGCAGTTTAGAGACATGTAAGGAATTTATTTGATTATTATCTATACACTGCTGCATTCTTTAAGTCACTTATATGAAAAAAAAAAACATGCAGGGATTGCTCATGTTTGGCAGGCAATCCCCGTGTAGTTTTTATGGCTGTATAACAGCCACAAAACATATGGGGAGGAGACTCGAGCACCCGATGCAAACTCAAGTAGCGAGCACTTGCGCTCAACACTAGTCGTCATATCGTCATCTTTTTTTTTCTTTACTTTTGAAAAAATACCAACCCCAACACAACCCTAACACAAACCTAACCCCAACCCTAACACAACCCTAACCCAGTGTACTATCCAGTGTACATCTTGCCATATGTATGCAATCCTTGAACAGCCGGTCGTGGGTGCATACTGCTGTGCGAGATGTGAGCACGTTGTGCGTTTGGAAGCCCAGGTATTGAATCTAAATGAATGGCTGGCAACACTGAGATCCATAGACAATATGGAAAGGAGTCTGCTGCTCACTGAGCAGCTGCTCACTGGAGTAGATGTGGGGGAGGGTGGTAGTATGGAGCTGCAGGACAGTGAGGCAGCTAGCTGGGTGACAGTTAGAAGGAGGGGTAGAGGGAAGAGTGCCAGGGAGGCTAGTCCTGATCTGGCACACCACAATAAGTTTGCAAAGTTGGCAGATTAGGGGGGTGTCAGTACAGGGGTAGTACTACTGCAGCAAGGCATGTCCTCTAAAAGTCGGAGGAGTGTCATCTCCAGTAAGGGGGGAAATAGGAGAGCAGGGCAGGCCAGGCAGGTGCTGGTAGTGGGGGACTCAATTATTAGGGGAACAAATAGGGCAATCTGTCACAAAGACAGGGATCATCGAACAGTGTGCTGCCTACCTGGCGCTCGAGTCCGGCACATCGCTGATCGGGTTGACAGATTACTGGGAGGGGCTGGTGAGGACCCAGCGGTCATGGTGCACATTGACACAAATGACAAAATTAGAGGTAGGTGGAAGGTCCTTAAAAATGATTTCAGGGAATTAGGTTGCAAGCTTAAAGCAAGGACCTCCAAGGTAGTATTCTCTGAAATACTGCCTGTACCACGTGCCACTCCAGAGAGGCAACGGGAGATTAGGGAGGTAAATAAGTGGCTCAGGAATTGGTGTAGGAAGGAGGGGGTTGGGTTCCTGGAGAACTGGGCCGACTTCTCAGTTGGCTACAGGTTCTACTCTAGGGATGGGCTGCACCTCAATGGGGAGGGTGCAGCTGTGCTGGGGGAGAAAATGGCTAGAAGATTGGAGGAATGTTTAAACTATGGATTGGGGGGAGGGTATTAATTTTATAGGTGGGGAAGATAGTGCAGATAGTGACCTGGGCACAAATAAATAAATTGGGGGTGGGGTTAGAACAGTCTGTAGCGCTGGCGTCCCTGCCCTCTGCTAGGCAGGGACGCTGCTCCCCTCACCGCTCTGCTCCGTGCCCGGCGTCCTCTCCCCGCTCTGCTGTCAGCGCGCGCTCCTTCCCGGCGTCCTCCTCCCGCTCTGCTCTCAGCGCGCGCTCCTTCCCGGCCCCTGTGCTTAGGGCGCGCGCGCGCTCCCCTCCTCTTAAAGGGGCCGCGCGCGCCGTCCTAAGGAGTCCCCGGCCAATGGCCGGAGGACTTCATCATATATAAGGCACCTCCTCCAAAATGGAGGTGCCCGAGCAATGTTGTTTGCACCTGTGTCTCACCTGTGCTTCAGCCCTCAGGTCCCGTTGCCAGTTTCCTGCCAGTTACCTGCCAGTTTCCTGCCAGTTACCTGCCTGATTCCTGCCTGAATACTTGTTATCAGTCTGCCAGTCTGAGGTCCGACGGTCTGCCTTACTACTCCTGTCAGTCTGTCTAAAGGACCAGCCTGCCCGCTCACCTGGGAGCGCACATCAGCTACCTGCCTACTTTCCTGAGGTCCGACGGTCTGCCTTACAACTCCAGTCAGTCTGTCTATGGACCAGCTTGCCCGCTCACCTGGGAGCGCTTCTCCGTTACCTGCCTGCTTGCCAGCCCGGAGGCTCCGTTGTCACGTGCTGTGACCATCAGCTACTTCAGACTCTTGTCCGCTCACCTGGGAGCGCTTCTCCGTTACCTGCCTGCTTGCCTGCCCGGAGGCTCCGCTGTCACGTGCTGTGACCATCAGCTACTTCAGACTCTTGTCCGCTCACCTGGGAGCGCTTCTCCGTTACCTGCCTGCTTGCCAGCCCGGAGGCTCCGTTGTCACGTGCTGTGACCATCAGCTACTTCAGAGACTCTTGCCCGCTCACCTGGGAGCGCTTCTCCGTTACCTGCCTGCTTGCCAGCCCGGAGGTTCCGCCGTCACGTGCCGTGACCACCTGTTATTCCAGAGACTCTCGCTTGCTCACCTGGGAGCACACATCTACCATCTGCCTGCTAGCCTACCCGGAGGCTCTGCCATCACAGGTCGTACCTACCCTTTACCCAGAGACTGTCACTTGCCGTATCTCCCTGTCCGTTCATCCAGAGACTGCCGCCCGCTCCCTTACAAGGGCCGCCCCCTTGTATAGTAGCTCAGAGGTTCCGCCTCCCAGACCCGTTACAGTGTCAATATAGTAAGAAGGAATAGAGGCACAGAGAGATACATAAAATTCATGTACACTAATGCCAGAAGCCTCACCAACAAAATGGAGGAATTAGAATTAATTTTGTTGGAAAATAATTATGACATGGTGGGGATATCTGAGACATGGCAGGACGAGAGCCATGAGTGGGCAGTTAATTTACATGGCTATAGTCTGTTCAGAAATGACTGTACAAACAAGCGAGGGGGGGGGGTGTTTATATGCAAAATCATCCTTAAAACCCATCTTGTGTGAGACTATATGTGAATCTAATGAAAATGTAGAGTCTCTGTGGGTGGAGATAAGGGGAGGGGTAAAAAATAATAAATTACTGATACGGGTTTGTTATAAGTCTCCAAAAATAATGGAAGCAGCGGAGAATATCCTCATAAAGCGAATAGATGAAATAGCGACTCAAGGAGAAGTCATTATTATGGGGGACTTCAACTACCCTGAAATACATTGGGGAACAGAAACCTGTAGGTCCTGCAAAGGTAATAGGTTTTTGACAACTATGAGAGACAATTACCTTTCACAACTGGTTCAGGACCCAACCAGAAGGGGGCACTGCTAGACCTAATATTAACCAACAGGCAAGACGGCACATCAAATATACGAGTTGGGGGTCACTTGGGTAATAGTGATCACAAAATAATAAGTTTTCATGTATCCTTTAATAAGATGTGTAGTAGAGGGGTTACAAGGACACTAAACTTCAGGAAGGCAAATTTCCAATGGTTGAGAGATGATATTAGTGCAATAAACTGGGATGATATCCTGAGGCATAAAACTACACAAAGCAAATAGGTGACATTTATTAGCATCCTGAATAGGACCTGTGCACAATATGTACCCTATGGGAATAAACATGCTAGAAATAGGAGGAAACCACTATGGCTAAATAGAGCTGTAAGGGGCGCAATAAGTGACAAAGAAAGCATTTAGAGAACTAAAGCAATTAGGTAGTGATGAGGCATTAAATAAATACAGAAAATTAAATAAATTCTGTAAAAACCAAATCAAGGCAGCAAAGATTGAGACATATTCTTTAACTACATAAATAGTAAAAAAATAAAAAATGATAGTCCAAATGCAAATGCACAGGCAACCAGCACTGCAGCGACTCAGTCCTTGTGCAGAGACTCCAGAAGCTCGACCTCATCAGCTGGAGCAATCAATCTTACCATCGAGTACAACTCCCTCCAGAAACAAAGTAAGTCACAATTCATACATGAAAAAAGCGAGGTGGCACACCGATGTAATAAAATCTTCTTTTATTCCATTTCCATTTTGCAAAAGGCGCCGCTTCCCTGCATTTTTAATGGAAATGGAATAAAAGAAGATTTTATTACATCGGTGTGCCACCTCGCTTTTTTCATGTATGAATTAAAAAATGATAGTGTTGGCCCCCTTAAAAATAGTGTGCGTGAAATGGGGGATGAGGATAAGGAAAAAGCCAATATGCTAAATGATTTTTTTTCAACAGTATTTACACAAGAAAATCGCATGACAGAAAACATGATCAGTAGTGTTGAGCGAGCATGCTTGACACTGCTCGTTACTCGCCCGAGCATCTCACTACTCGGGATGTTCGGCAAGCACCGAGCATTTCCGGGTTACTCGGGCGGGAGCTCGGGTCTCCTCCCTGCACGTTTGGCGCTCTTTACTGAGCCAATGAAGATGCAGGGATTGCCAGCCAGTCACTGTAATGCCGCAGCCATGTTGTTTGTGTGCTTTACAGTGATTGTCTGGCCGCACAGCATCACCTCGAGTATTTAAAACCAGGCGCCACCATCTTGGACACAGTCGCTCCGGATCAGACAGTGTAGGGTCAGTGCTGCATAGCTAGGGAGAGATTTATACTGCAAAATAGTTAGTGTAGGGTCTCTAAAGCCTGCCAAATCAAACAAACAGTCCTTCTCAGGACTAATATCCATCCCAGATATCAGGCAGGCAGGCAGGCTGTATAGGAGACGCAGTGGTTATACCAACAAACACTGCATTACAGTCCTGTGTGCTCCTGCTGGTCAAATTTCTAGACTTAGCCCCAGGTCTCAGGGGCCAGGAAAAATCCTTTTTTTTCATCTAAATCCTGTTTGTTTGTTTTTTTCCTCAGTCAGACTGTACAAATACGCGTCTTATTAACCTTTTGGTATCCCCCCCACCCCAAAAAAAAAAATTGAGTGTGTCTGTGAGTGTTCAGACACCAATATATCTGTTTAAAAGAGTCTGGTGTAGGCCAGAGAACTAGAACTGTGGTTTTCCTCTTCCACGGTTCAAATCTGGGTGTTATCAACCTGCTTGCCTTTTCTCCATAAAAAAAAACACAGTTTGAGTGTGTCGCTGACGGTTCAGACACTAATATATCTATTTTAACAAGTCTGGTATACACCAGGGAATTATAACTGTGGTTTTGCAGTTCCACGGTTCAAATTTCTGTATTATCCACTTTTTTGTCTTTTTTCCATAAAAAAAAAACATTTTCAGTGTCTCGCTGACTGTTCAGACACCAATATATCTGTTTAAAAGATTCTGGTGTAGGCCAGAGAAATAGAACTGTGGTTTTCCTCTTCCACGGTTCTAATCTCCTTTTTACTACCCTTTTGCCATTGATAGTGCGAGTGTAAGCTATTTTACTTCATTTACAATGGATACAACAACACTCTGTTGGGTCCAGGAACATCGACCCAACAAATCATGAAGAGACTTTAATGCTATAAAAATATCACTTTATTGAAAAAAAACATTTTTCTAAAAATATACACATAATAAACAGACAGGGAATCTAAAAACCGTCAAAACGGCAGATCCATATACAAGGAAATTAGGGTTTTATATGTAGCAGCACATAGTAACATTTGATAATATATAAAAGGCCTTATAGCTCCTTTACCCAAAGAAAATAGTCCAAAGCTACAAAAATTGTGTTTTCATCCTCTATGGGGCTAGTCTATACAGAAATTACCATTCTGAGCAAAGTGATAAGGCCTGTTATAGAGAGAATGCTATTGTATAAAGATTAACTCCATAGATACCTCTATAGTATTTTCATATGTCCCAATCATAAAAAAGGCTGACAATTGAGACTAGAACAAGGCAATCCTTAAAAGGCAATATATATTGCTGCCATATGTCTCCACTATAGTACTAGCATATATCTCTTTAAGAGAGATTTCTTTTTAGTATTATATAGAACTTCGACCCGGAGTAAAGGAGACTCATAGCAACAAATACATATGAACAGACTGTCTCAGAAAGAAGTATCTCACATAAGAAACAGATACAGGAACATATGGTGACATATAACAAAGTAAACCCAGGTTCAAATGAAGTCAAACTTACTGCAACAGCAGGATCTGCCCACACGGGCAAGATGCGTGGCAAGGGACGTGGAACTGGACGTTCTGGTGATGGTGTGTGCAGAGGACGGGGCCGTGGCCAAGGTGAAAATGTGCCACAACCAACAGCCACATCTTCTCGCTCCCAGTTCTTGACCGAATTACTAGGGAAGCACACAACAACAAGACCACTATTGCGAACTGATCAGTGTGAAGAGTTTATTAATTGGATAGCAGATAATACTTCCAGTCACCTGGGCACCACCACCTCCGGTCTGTCTTCCACACGGTCAAGTGTTAGTAGCCGTGAGTCTCGACTGCATGCTCCTCCTCACCCTGATGCTCCTTCCTCCCACCATGCCGAGTGTCGTCAGACAGCAACTGATCCCACCGTTGGACACTCTGAAGAGCTGTTCATGGGTCCATTTCCATATTTGGGCCCCTCGCCTGCTCCGCTTGAAGTGGTGGAAGAGGAGATCTCATGTAGCGATGGCCAAATATTTGAACAGCCACGGCCACAGGAAGTCGACGCTGGCAATTTGTCACAAGAGGTGGACGATGACGAGGCACAATTGCCACAAAGTGAGGAGGAGGACCGTAGTGCGGAAGTGGAAGAGGAGGAGGTGGTGGATGATCTAGTAACTGACCCAACATGGCAGGAGGACACGCAGAGCGAGGCCAGCAGCACACAGGGGGAGGGAGGCAGAGTACCCCAACAGGCAGGAAGAAGCAGTGTGGTGGCCGCAGACAGAAGGCGGGCAACCGTTCCCCGTAACACGAACACGAGGGACGTTGCCAGTACAACCGGTAGGTCTTCCAGAGTCTGGGATTTTTTTAAAGACTCTGCTGATAACCCCAAAAAGTCCATTTGTACCACCTGCCAGGCCAGCATCAGCAGGGGTGACAAAACTACCAGCCTGACCACCACCAGCATGATCAGGCACATGTCAGCAAAGCACCCGACTTTGTGGGGCGAACTCCAGGGTCCACGACCAGTGTCAGCTGGTGTCACCACTGCTTCTTCCGCTGTTGTGCGTGCAAGGCAATCCCCTGTCCATACTGCATGCAAAGATGCCCCCTCCTCTCAGTCTTCACTTGTTATGGCAGTTTCACAAGAAACAGCATCAACGTCCACGTCCCACCGCAGCGTTCAATTGTCCATATCCCAGACCTTTGAATGAAAGTGCAAATTCTCAGCCAACACCCCACAGGCCAAAGTCCTAAATTCGCACATTTCACTACTGCTTGCGTTGGAAATGCTGCCTTCTAGGCTGGTGGAGACGGAATCCATCCGCAACCTTATGGTGGTGGCCGTCCCTCGGTACTCGGTCCCCAGCCGACACTATTTTGCCCGGTGTGCCATCCCCGCACTACACAAGCACGTGTCCCAAAACATCTGCCGTGCCCTCAACAACGCAGTTACTGGGAGAGTCCACCTGACAACAGACCCATGGACAAGTGCTTGTGGCCAGGGACGGTATATCTCCCTGACGGCACACTGGGTAAACATAGTGGAAGCCGGGACCTAGTCGGACCTTGGGACGGAACACATCCTCCCCACACCAAGGATTGCGAGCCCTATGTCAGTCAGAGTTGCCCCCACAGTGTACAGCTCCTGCGCATCATCATCCTCCTCCTCCTCCTCATGTTCAGCCTCCATCTCAGATATCACCACATCAGTTACAAGCTGGAAGCACTGCAGTACTGCCTCAGCCAAGCGGCAACAGGCTGTTCTGAAACTCATAAGCTTAGGTGATAAACCTCACACTGCTTGTGAGTTGTGGACAGCTGTGAAAGAGCTGGCAGATCTGTGGCTGAGACTGCTGAACCTACATCCAGGCATGGTCGTGTGTGACAATGGCCGTAACCTGGTGGCGGCTCTGAAGCGAGGCGAGACCACACACGTACCATGCCTGGCTCATGTGCTTAACTTCGTGGTTCAGTGGTTTCTTAAATCGTACCCCAAGTTGCCAGATCTTCTCGTCAAAGTACGCCGCCTGTCAGCTCATTTTCAGAAGTCGGCTACAGCTTCCGCCGCCCTTGCTGTGTTGCAGGAGCATTTGCAGCTTCTGGCACACTGACTGGTGTGTGATGGCCCCTCACGTTGGAACTCTGGGCACCACCACCTCCGGTCTGTCTTCCACACGGTCAAGCGTTAGTAGCCGTGAGTCTCAACTGCATACTCCTTCTCACCCTGATGCTCCTTCCTCCCACCATGCCGAGTGTCGTCAGACAGCAACTGATCCCACAGTTGGACACTCTGAAGAGCTGTTCACGGGTCCATTTCCATATTTGGGCCCCTCGCCTGCTCCACTTGAAGTGGTGGAAGAGGAGATCCCATGTAGCGATGGCCAAATATTTGAACAGCCACGGCCACAGGAAGGCGATGCTGGCAATTTGTCACAAGAGGTGGACGATGACGAGACACAATTGCCACAAAGTGAGGAGGAGGACCGTGGTGCGGAAGTGGAAGAGGAGGAGGTGGTGGATGATCTAGTAACTGACCCAACGTGGCAGGAGGACACGCAGAGTGAGGCCAGCAGCACACAGGGGGAGGGAGGCAGAGTACCCCAACAGGCAGGAAGAAGCAGTGTGGTGGCCACAGACAGAAGGCGGGCAACCGTTCCCCGTAAGACCAACACAAGGGACGCTGCCAGTACAACCGGTAGGTCTTCCAGAGTCTGGAATTTTTTTAAAGACTCTGCTGATAACCCTAAAAAGGCCATTTGTTCCACCTGCCAGGCCAGCATCAGCAGGGGTGACAAAACTACCAGCCTGACCACCACCAGCATGATCAGGCACATGTCAGCAAAGCACCCGACTTTGTGGGGCGAACTCCAGGGTCCACGACCAGTGTCAGCGGGTGTCACCACTGCTTCTTCCGCTGTTGTGCGTGTAAGAGAACCCCCTGTTATGCGTGCAAGGCAATCCCCTGTCCATACTGCGTGCAAAGATGCCCCCTCCTCTCAGTCTTCACTTGTTATGGCAGTTTCACAAGAAACAGCATCAACGTCCATGTCCACGTCCCACCGCAGCGTTCAATTGTCCATATCCCTGACCTTTGAACGAAAGTGCAAATTCTCAGCCAACGCCCCACAGGCCAAAGTCCTAAATTCGCACATTTCACGACTGCTTGAGTTGGAAATGCTGCCTTCTAGGCTGGTGGAGACGGAATCCACCCGCAACCTTATGGCGGTGGCCGTCCCTCGGTACTCGGTCCCCAGCCGACACTATTTTGCCCAGTGTGCCATCCCCGCACTACACAAGCACGTGTCCCAAAACATCTGCTTTGCCCTCAACAACACAGTTACTGGGAGAGTCCACCTGACAAAGGACACGTGGACAAGTGCTTGTGGCCAGGGACGGTATATCTCCCTGACGGCACACTGGGTAAACATAGTGGAAGCCGGGACCCAGTCGGACCTTGGGATGGAACACATCCTCCCCACACCGAGGATTGCGGGCCCTATGTCAGTCAGAGTTGCCCCCACAGTGTACAGCTCCTGCGCATCATCCTCCTCCTCCTCCTCATGTTCAGCCTCCATCTCAGATATCACCACATCAGTTACAAGCTGGAAGCACTGCAGTACTGCCTCAGCCAAGCGGCAACAGGCTGTTCTGAAAGTCATAAGCTTAGGTGATAAACCTCACACTGCTTGTGAGTTGTGGACAGCTGTGAAAGAGCAGGCAGAACTGTGGCTGAGACTGCTGAACCTACATCCAGGCATGGTCGTGTGTGACAATTGCCGTAACCTGGTGGCGGCTCTGAAGCGAGGCTAGATCACACACGTACCATGCCTGGCTCATGTGCTTAACCTTGTGGTTCAGCGGTTTCTTAAATCGTACCCCGAGTTGCCAGATCTTCTCGTCAAAGTACGCCGCCTGTCAGCTCATTTTCGCAAGTCGGCTACAGCTTCCGCCGCCCTTGCTGTGTTGCAGCAGCGTTTGCAGCTTCTGGCACACTGACTGGTGTGTGATGTCCCCTCACATTGGAACTCTACCCTCCACATGTTGCAAAGGATTTGTGAGCAGAAGAGAGCAGTTGTGGAGTACCAGCTGCAACAAGGCCGTCGATATTCAGGTCAGACTCCTCACATAAGACCTCAGGAGTGGACCTGGATGTCTGACATATGTATCATCTTGACAAACTTTGAGGAGTCCACCAAGATGGTGAGTGGCGATGACACCATCATTAGCATTAGCATCCCACTTGTCTGTCTTTTGCAACGCTCTCTGCAGAGAATTAAAGAGGAGGCATTGCAGCCAGAGTATGATGAGATGGATCAAGAAGCCATAGCGGGCAATTACACACAGCCCAGCCTCATCTCATCCCAACGTGCATTGGGGGACAATGAGGGAGAGGAAGAGGAGGAAGAACAGGAGCTGGTATCATGCGCTGTAGACGGTAGTACCTGTACAACTGTCATACCGTCGGTTCAGCATGGGTGGCCTGAAGACAGGGGGGAGTAGGAGGAGGAGAGCATGGTCAGTCGTCATCTTGGTGAGGACACGGAAGTCTTGCCCGTTACCAGGCTGGCACACATGGCTGACTTTATGTTACGCTGCCTTAACCATGACCCTCGCATTGTGAAAATGTTGGGTGACAGTCATTACTGGTTGGTGACACTTTTAGACCCCCGCTACAAGGAGAACTTTCACTCTCTTATTCCTGAGGTGGAGAGGTCTACAAAAATGGGGCAGTACCAGAAGGCCCTTGCTGCAGAACTGTTAAAAAAATTCCCATCTGAACACGCTAGCGGCAGAGGTCACAGTTCGTTGACCAACCAAGGCAAGAGAGACGCAACTCCAATCCAGCAGAGGCAGGGGAACACTGTCAACATTCTGGGACAGTTTTCTGAGACCCGCCCAGCTTACAGGCCCTGAGGCGCGGGGTACTCTCACAAGGAGTGGAAAGTTTCAAAGATGGTGAGAGAGTACCTTGCCTACCGTACCAGCGTCCTCCGTGATTCCTCTGTGCCTTTTAATTATTGGGTATCCAAGCTGGACACTTGGAATGAACTCGCTCTGTACGCCTTGGAGGTCCTGGCCTGCCCTGCAGCTAGCATGTTATCGGAGCATGTTTTTAGTGCCGCTTGGGGAATTATAACTGATAAGCGCACTCGCCTGTCAATGCTGACAAGCTTACCCTTATCAAAATGAACAAGGGCTGGATTGGGTCAGACTTCTCATCACCACCAAATGACAGCAGAGTAACATAAATTCAAATCCACTGTGTTGTTTCGGGAGGTGTATTCCCATGCACCGCTTCACACCCACACATGGGTATACGCGTCCTCATTTCGGCTGTTTTTTGCTCTTCTCCTTATCCTCAGCCTCCACTACCACTATACAACCAGGGTGACCGTGGTCCGTGTTGCCAGCATTGCAAGTTCCTCTGTCCTAATTTTTGGCAGCTTTTGCTTGGAAGACATAGTCAAAGACTATGGGAGACCCACTCCCCAATAATGGAAATAATGTTTTTAATATGCTGTACTGCATGGCTCTTGTAAGGGGCATTAAAATCATCTTGTTAAGGTACTGTGACCTCCACGTCTCTTCCACGGAGCATTGTTATTGTCTTTTTATTCCACTGCGACCTCCACCACTCTTCCAAGGGGCATTAAAACCGTCTTGTTAAGCTACTGCGACCTCCACGTCTCTTCCAAGGGGCATTGATATTGTCTTTTTATTCCACTGTGACCTCCATCACTCTTCCAAGGGGCATTAAAACCGTCTTGTTAAGCTACTGCGACCTCCACCACTCTTCCAAGGGGCATTGATATTGTCTTTTTATTCCACTGTGACCTCCACCACTCTTCCATGGGGCATTAAAACCGTCTTGTTAAGCTACTGTGACCTCCTCGTCTCTTCCAAGGGGCATTAAAACTGTCTTGTTAGGCTACTGTGAATGTCACTTGCTTAACCCAGCAGGAAGTACAGCGGCGTCTAAAAATCACTAAAGTTGACAAATCCCCGGGCCCGGATGGGATACACCCGCGTGTACTGCAGGAATTAAGTAAAGTCATAGATAGACCATTATTTTTAATCTTTAAAGATTCCATAATAACAGGGTCTGTACCATAGGACTGGCGTATAGCAAATGTGGTGCCAATATTCAAAAAGGGGACAAAAACTGAACTTGGAAATTATAGGCCAGTAAGCTTAACCTCTACTGTGGGTAAAATCCTGGAGAGTTTTCTAAGAGATGCTATACTAGAGTATCTGAAGAAGAATAACCTCATGACCCAATATCAACATGGGTTTACGAGGGACCGTTCCTGTCAAACTAATCTGATCAGCTTTTATGAAGAGGTAAGTTCTGGAAAGGACCAAGGAAATGCAGTGGATGTTGTGTATATGGACTTTTCAAAAGCTTTTGATACGGTTCCACACAAAAGGTTGATACATAAAATGAGAACAATGGGGATAGGGGAAAATATATGTAAGTGGGTTAAGAACTGGCTCAGTGATAGGAAACAAAGGGTGTTTATTAATGGAACACACTCAGACTGGGTCACAGTTCACAGTGGGGTACTTATATTTATAGGGGGCATACAGAGTAGTATTTCAATATTTGCAGATGACACTAAACTCTGCAGGGTAATCAATACAGAGGAGGACAATTTTATATTACAGGAATATCTATGTAATCTAGAAGCTTGGGCTGATAAATGGCAGATGAGCTTTAATGGGGATAAATGTAAGGTAATGCACTTGGGCAGAGGAAATAAAATGTATAATTATATGCTTAATTGTAAAACACTGGGCAAAACTGTCACTGAAAAAGACCTGGGTGTATTGGTGGACGACAAGGTCACGTTTGGTGGCCAGTGTCAGGGAGCTGCTGCAAAGGCAAATAAAATAATGGGATGCATTAAAAGAGGCATAGATGCTCATGAGGAGAACATAATTTTACCTCTATACAAGTCACTAGTGCGACCACACTTAGAATACAGTTCTGGTCTCCTGTGTATAAGAAAGACATAGCTGAACTAGAGGGGGTCAGAAAAGAGCGACCAAGGTTATTACAGGACAGGGAGGTCTGCAATACAAAGACAGGTTATTACACTTGGGGTTATTTAGTTTGGAAAAACTAAGGCATTATGGGTGATCTTATTACTATATACAAATATATGAGGGGACAGTACAAAGACCTTTCTACTGATCATTTTACTCTGAGGCCTGAGACGGGGACAAGGGGGCATCTTCTATGTCTGGAGGAAAGAAGGTTTAAACATAATCACAGACGCGGATTCTTTACTGTAAGAGCAGTGAGACTATGGAATTCTCTGCCCCATGATGTTGTAATGAGTGATTCACTACTAAAATTTAAGAAGGGCCTGGATGCCTTTCTTGAAAAGTATAATATTACAGGTTATATATACTAGATTCATTGATAGGGCTTTGATCCAGGGAACTAGTCTGATTGCCATAGGTGGAGTTAGCAAGGAATTTTTTTCCCCAATGTGGAGCTTAGTGTTTGCCACATGGGCTTTTTTTGCCTTCCTCTGGATCAACATGTGGGTTGAACTAGATAGACTTAGTCTTCTTTCAACCTTAAAAACGATGTTACTATGTAACCCTAATCCTAACCGTAACCCTAACACAGGCCTAACCCTAACACATCCCTGTTATGGATCCGGGTGGTGGAACCTCTGTGCTGCGGTGCAAGGAGGGACTTAGAGGGGCGTAACTAGGTATCAACTCGGACCGACCTAGGTCGTGCGGCGGCTCAATCGACTCCGTGACCAGGGAGGGACCGAGCAGAGGGACCAGGTGCTACTCTGGGGACGACCTTGTAAGAGAGCAGGTGACTCCCACCGGTCAGATGGCATGGACTGACTGGTACAGCAGATGAGCACGGCAAGCAGGCTGACGGGTGGTCTGGACAGACGGACTGGCAGACACGGCAGGAACAAGCAGTAGCCTCTAGGTAGGCTGGCAGGCAAGGCAAGTAACGAGCAGGAGCCTCTAGGTAGGCAGTCAGGTGGTCACGGCAAGTGACAGGCAGGAGCCTCTAGGTAGGCTGTCAGGTGGTCACGGCAAGTGACAGGCAGGAGCCTCTAGGTAGGCTGTCAGGTGGTCACGGCAAGTGACAGGCGGGAGCCTCTAGGTAGGCTGTCAGGCAGGCAAGGCAAGTGACGGGCAGGGGCTTCCAGATAAGCAGGCGGACAGAGCCCATAGACAGGCTGGCGGACTGGACTGTAGACAGACTGTCAGGCTGGAGAGTAGACAAGCAGACGGACTGGACTTGTAGTCAGGCTGGAGGGCTGGACTTGAAGTCAGGCTGGCGGGCTGGACTAGTAGTCAGGCTAGCAGCGGGACCTGAGGGCTGAAGCAGAGTATCAAACACAAAGCTACAATCTTGTACGGGCACCTCCATATTGGAGGAGGTGCCTTTTATAGGGGAAGTCCTCCGGCCATTGGCCGGGGACTTTTTAGGAAGGCGCGCGCGGCCCCTTTAAGAGGGCGGGAGCGTGCGCACGTGCCCTAAGCACAGGGCCAGGGAAGCTGCGTGCACTAGCAGCAGCTGCAGGGAGGCCAGAAGACGCCGGAGCAGGACCGCGGCAGTAAGGGGGACAGCGTCTCTGTCGGGCAGGAGGCAGAGACGCCGATGCTACTGTGAGAGTGTGAAATGTGATAACAGCTGGAGAGCACTAGGACCCTGTGACTTTTGCCTGGCTGGGCTCAGAGGAGGGGCAGGGCTAGAAACTGTGTGTATTCTTAGAGCGTCTGATGTGTGAGTCTAGACAGGAAGTCTGAGAGAAGAAGCTGTAATAAGACGCTGTCTTTACACTCTTCTGTGTGGAGTTTGTTGACCCCTATCTCTGTTTAAGGACAAGTGCTGAGCTGGGGAAGCTGTGTGGCTCTGTGGAGTTTTGTGGAAGTCCATGCTGAGTGGATTATAGACTTTGTGCTGAGGGAGTCACGTGTTGAGTGATGAAGAGACTGAGTAATCCATTTCTGTGACTGAGCACGTGTATGGTGTACTGTATAAGAGGAATAGACTTCGGGAGGAAAGAAGATTTCTGGTGCTATTTCCACTGAGAGGATATTGACAAGACTTTGTGAAGAGATCTTCCCAGACCTTAATCTGAGGCTACCGGACTAAAGTCTCCGGCGTGTGGGCTCGGCATCGGCCGACAAGACAAGGAATTTTTGCTGTTTTGTGAACTTTGTTTTTGTTTTGGCGCCAAAGTTTTCCGGGACTAGCTGCAGCCACCGCGATTCACAGGCCTGTGATAGATTGCATCTGAGGTTAACGGTACCATAACTTTAAGATATCCGGATATCCTAATAATAAGAGCAATTGATATAGTTTCATGCATTATTATTGTTTATAGTGGTAGGATTGTATGCAGTGTGCCATCTCAGGGGGTCCCCATATACTGCCCTCACTAGGCTGTTGCTGTGTTTAGGTAAAATTGTTCCAGATCTTTAGAATAATTCACACAAGCTGGAAACCTTGAGATTGGCACATTGATTTCAGCTTTTGCTGATTGTGTGTATTTAGTAGAGACAGTGTCCCAGGCAGAACCTGAGACTGATTCATCCAATACAGAATTTTAGTCTAATCCCTGTTTTAGTAAAGAAAGTGTTGTTTATTTCTGTCTCTGTCTCAGTTTGTGACTCACTGGATCTCTCTCGGACCTCCGGTCATTACACTACAATCCCTAACACAACCCTAATCCTAACCGTAAACCTAACCCTAACACAACCCTAACCCCAACACAACCCTAATCCTAACACAACCCTAATACTAACCCTAACGCAACCCTGACCCAATCCCAGGGGAATCCTTTCACTATAGTGAAGCAGCAGAGTTACTCTGGACTCCGTCTGGCCTCTGTTTAGTGGTGCCCTTTTTTTCCAAGGTTCACAAAACTGTGGTCGACGGCACTTTTATGCACGCCTAATAAAAAGATGGACACCATGGGATCACAGGCCAGACTGCGTTCACGGTGCCTCAATCTGACTCATTACAGGGAATCTTCCATCGGGGATTCCGTCTCAATCACGTATTTCAGAGATTTACATGGAAACCCAGATGTAAGCGCTCAGCGTAGAGCGCATTGTAAATGTGAGCCGAGCCATACTGCGATCTTTGGGAGGCAGAATGAACAAATCAGCAGCAGGTGCAGAATTGGTTTTATTTATTTTTTACGCTGTTCCTCGTGCGGTATAAGTGATTAGACGACTTTATTTTTCGGGTCGGTGCAATTACAGCGATACCAGAATTATATCGGGTTTTTATATTGGGCAGCTGTCACACACTAATAGACGTTTTTTTTTTACAAAGACTAGTTTTTGCATCACCATATTTTAAGAGCTGTAATTTTTCCATATTTCGGCCGACAGAGTCATGTAAGGGCTTGTTTTTGGTGGGACAAGATGACGTTTGGTACTATTTTTGGGCATGTGACATTGTTTGATCGTTTTCTATTCTATTTGGGAGGCAGAATAAACAAAAACCAACAATTCAGGGATATTTTTTTAATACCATTCCTCCCCCCTGTGGTAAAATTCATAAGGCAGCTTTATTCTTCGGGTCAGTACGTTTACAGCAAAATAACATTTATTTTTTTTTTTTTTTTTTCGGCGATTGTACACAATAAAAACTATTTTATAGAAAAATATATTTTTTTGCATTGATTTATTCTGAGAGCTATAACTTTGTTATTTTTCGGCTGGTGGAGCTGTATGGCGGCTTGTTTTTTGCGGGACAAGATGACATTTTAGGCGGTACCATTTTTATGTACATTCGTCTTTGATCGTGTTTTATTCCACTTTTTGTTTTGCGGTATGATGATAAAGCACCGTTTTTTGCTTCCTTTTTTTTCATGGTGTTCACTAAAGGGGTTAACTAGTGGGAAAGTTTTATCGGTCAGGTTGTTCTAGACGCGGCGATAACAAATATATGTACTTTAATTGTGTATTTTTTTTTCTTTATGGGTACAAAATACACTGCTCAAAAAAATAAAGGGAACACTTAAACAACAGAATATAACTTCAAGTAAATCAAACTTCTATGAAATCAAACTGTCCACTTAGGAAGCAACACTGATTGACAATCAATTTCACATGCTGTTGTGCAAATGGAATAGACAATAGATGGAAATTATTGGCAATTATCAAGACACCCTCAATAAATGAGTGGTTTTGCAGGTGGGGACCACAGACCACATGTCAGTACCAATGCTTTCTGGCTGATGTTTTGGTCACTTTTGAATGTTGGTTGTGCTTTCACACTCGTGGTAGCATGAGCCGGACTCTACAACCCACAGAAGTTGCTCAGGTAGTGCAGCTCATCCAGGATGGCACATCAATGCGAGCTGTGGCAAGAAGGTTTGCTGTGTCTGTCAGCGTAGTGTCTAGAAGCTTGAGGCGCTACCAGGAGACAGGCCAGTACACCAGGAGATGTGGAGGGGGCCGTAGGAGGGCAACAACCCAGCAGATGGACCACTACCTCTGCCTTTGTGCAAGGAGGAACAGGAGGAGCACTGCCAGAGCCCTGCAAAATGACCTCCAGCAGGCCACAAATGTGCATGTGTCTGCACAAACTGTTAGAAACCGACTCCATGAGTATGATATGAGGGCCCAACGTCCACAGATGGGGGTTGTGCTCACGGCCCAACACCATGCAGGATGCTTGGCTTTGCCACAGAACACCAGGATTGGCAAAGTTGACATGTGACAGACATGACAGAGTCTGGAGATGCCATGGAGAGCGATCTGCTGCCTGCAACATCCTTCAGCATGACCGGTTTGGCAGTGGGTCAGTAATAGTGTGGGGTGGCATTTCTTTGTAGGGCCGCACAGCCCTCCATGTGCTTGCCAGAGGTAGCCTGACTGCCATTAGGTACCGAGATGAGATCCTCAGTCCCCTTGTGAGACCATATGCTAGTGCGGTTGGCCCTGGGTTCCTCCTAATGCAGGACAATGCCAGACCTCATGTGGCTGGAGTGTGTCAGCAGTTCTTGCAAGATGAAGGCATTGAAGCTATGGACTGGCCCGCCCGATCCCCAGACCCAAATCCGATTGAGCACATCTGGGACATCATGTCTCGCTCCATCCACAAACGTCACGTTGCACCACATATTGTCCAGGAGTTGGTGGATGCTTTAGTCCAGGTCTGGGAGGAGATCCCACAGGAGACCATCTGCAACCTCATCAGGAGTATGCCCAGGCGTTGTAGGGAGGTCATACAGGCACGTGGAGGCCACACACAATACTGAGCCTCATTTTGACTTGTTTTAAGGATGTTACATCAAAGTTGGATCAGCCTGTAGTGTGTTTTTCCACTTTAATTTTGGGGGTGACTCCAAATCCAAGCCTCCATTGGTTAATAAATTTGATTTCCATTGATGATTTCTGTGTGATTTTGTTGTCAGCACATTCAACTTTGTACAGAACAAAGTATTCAATGAGAATATTTCATTCATTCAGATCTAGGATGTGTTATTTGAGTGTTCCCTTTATTTTTTTGAGCAGTGTTTATATATACACCCCTGCGATCAAACTGCAGAAAGTGAAAGTCCCACAGTGAGACAAAATAAAAAAGTACAAGGGATCTGCATCTGTTTGCAGTGTCGGTGTGCTGCCCGCTTTTACAAACGCATTGCGCATGTCCTATTCTAACCCTCAAAATCGGATCAGAACAGGACATTCTCCCACTTTCACAGATCTCATTCTCAGATTTTCATGGATGTGTGAATGGATCTATAAAACTCTGAGTCCATGGACCATCCGATAAAAAAATCTGGCAGCACACGGACATTTCACACAAATGAGAGAATGCAACCTAAGGGATTTTACAGGTAACATTATCACTCCAAGTCACTCCAAGTCACACAGTGCAGATATAGAATAATATTTACATCCAGGTACTTACCGCTGACGTCTCATCTGATCAGAGACGGTTTCTGCTGTTTCTTCTCCGTCTGGTCAGACCTTCATGTCAACATCTCCCAGCCACAACTCGTCCTGTCACGATGATCAGTGCAGCCCTAAAAATAACAAGGTCACATATATTGTATATATACATGTGTCTCCCCCACTCTGCGCTCCTGACTACAGATTTATACCCTCCCCCATTAATACACTATTAGTCACTTAGTAATCAAAATATAAAGTGATAAGCAGCACTGTACCCCCCATTAACTATCTCCCCATCTTTGCTCTCCCAACCCTATCATTGCTCTCCCTAGTCCCATCATTGCTCTCCCCAACCCCATCATTGCTCTCCCTAGCCCCATCATTGCTCTCTCCCAGCACCCCATCATTGCTCTCTCCCAAAACCCCCATAATTGCTCTCTCCCAGCACCAAATCATTGCTCTCTCCTAGTACCCCCATCATTGCTCTCTCCCAGCACCCCCATCATTGCTTTCTCCCAGCACCCCCGTCATTGCTCTCTCCCAGCACCCCCGTCATTGCTCTCTCCCAGCACCCCCGTCATCGCTCTCTCCCAGCACCCCCATCATCGCTCTCTCCCTGCACCCCCCGTCATTGCTCTCTCCCAGCAACCCCATCATTGCTCTCTCCCACCACCTCGTCATTGCTCTCTCCCAGCACCCCTGACATTGCTCTCCCCCAGCACCCCTGTCATTGCACTCTCCCAGCACCCCCATCATTGCTCTCTCCCATCACCCCCATCATTGCTCTCCCAGCACCTCCAGCATTGCTCTCTCCCAGCACATCCATCATTGCTCTCTCCCAGCATCCCCTTCATTGCTCTCTCCCAGCACCTCCATCATTGTTCTTTCCCAGCACATCCATCATTACTCTCTCCCAGCACCCCATCATTGCTCTCTCCTAGCACCCCGTCATTGCGCTCTCCCAGCATTCCCGTCATTGCTCTCTCCCAGCACCCCCGTCATTGCTCTCTCCCAGCACCCCCGTCATTGCTCTCTCCCAGCACCCACGTCATTGCTCTCTCCCAGCACCCCCGTCATTGCTCTCTCCCAGCACCCCCATCATTGCTCTCTGCCAGCAACCCCATCATTGCTGTCCTAGCACCTCCATTATTGCTCTCTACGAGCACCCCCATCATTGCTCTCCTTAACTCCATCATTGGTCTCCCTTGCCTGATCATTGCTCTCCTTAACCCCATCATTGGTCTCCCTAGCCCCATCATTGCTCTCTCCAAGCAACCCGTCATTGCTCTCTCCCAGCACCCCCATCATTGCTCTGTCCCAGCACTTCCATCATTGCTCTCCCAGCACTCCCATCATTGCTCTCTCCCAGCAACCCGTCATTGCCCTCTCCCACAAACCCCATCATTGCTCTCCCCAACCCCATCATTGCTCTCCCATCACCTCCATAATTGCTCTCTCCCAGCATCCCTATCATTGCTCTTTCCCAGCACCCCCATCATTGCTCTCTCCTTGCACCCCATCATTGCTGTCTCCCTGCACCCCATCATTGCTCTCTCCCAGCACCTCCATCATTGCTCTGTCTCAGTACCTCCATTATTTCTCTCTCCCAGCACCTCCATCATTGCTCTCTCGCAGCACCCCTTTCGTCATTGCTCTCTCCCTGCACTTCCATCATTGCTCTGTCCCAGCACCCCCATCATTGCTCTCCCCATCCCCATCATTGCTTTCTTCCAGCACCCCCTATCAATGCTTTCTTCCAGCACCCACATCATTGCTCTCTCCCAGCACCCCAATCATTTCTCTCCCAGCAATTCCATCATTTCTCTCTCCCAGCACCCCCATCATTGGTCTCTCCCAGCACCCCCATCATTGCTCTCCCCATCCCCAACATTGCTGTCTCTCAGCAATCGGTCATTGCTTTCTCCCAGCAACCCTTCAGTGCTCTCTCCCATGAACCCCATCTTTGCTCTCCCTAGTCCCATCATTGCTCTCTCTCAGCACCTGTTAGAACCCTCCTGTTAGTTTTTGCTATCTTGTGTTTTGAGGTCACGTGACCAGCTGCCTATATATTCCAGCTCCGCCCTTCTGGCTTTGCTGGACTTCAGTGTTGTTTTGACTGTCTCTCTAGCCAGGTGCTTCTGAGCCTATCTCTGTCAGTTCTTGGTCCTCTGGGACCTTTAGTACTTTTTGTCAGTTTGTCCTTTTTGCTCTGCAACAACTTCTGTTTAGGAGGTGTCCCATTTTTGTCCCAGTCCTTAGTTCTTTTAGGGACACCTCCCTTAATTCTATAGGTCTCCGTTCAGACTAGCCGAGGACGAAGGCGGGTCTGTTCACAATGAACAGGCAGCCCGCTACATCGTAGGGATTCAGCTTAGTCTTACTGTAGGGACAGCTTTCCCTTATCTTTCCTTACTTTATGTTGCAGATCATAACAGCACCCCCATCATTGCTCTCTCCCAGCAACTCGTCATTGCTCTCTCCCAGCAACCCGTCATTGCTCTCTCCCAGCAACCCGTCATTGCTCTCTCTCACCAACCCCATTATTGCCCTCCCCAACTCCATCATTGCTCTCCCTAGCCACATAATTGCTCTCTCCCAGCACCCCCATCATTGCTCTCTCCCAGCACCCCCATCATTGCTCTGTCCCAGCACCTCCATCATTGCTCTCTCCCAGCATCCCCATAATTGCTCTCTCCCAGCACCCCCATCATTGCTCTCTCCCAGCACCCCATCATTGCTTTCTCCCAGAACCCCCATCATTGCACTCTCCCAGCACCCCCATCATTGCTCTCTCCCAGAACCCCCATCATTGCTCTCTCCCAGCACCTCCATCATTGCTCTCTCCCACCACCTCCATCGTTGCTCTCTCCCAGCAACCCGTCATAGTTCTCTCCAAGCACCCCCATCATTGCTATCTCCCAGCACCCCCATCATTGCTCTCTCCATCCCCACCATTGCTCGCTCCCAGCACCCCCATCATTGCTCTCTCCCAGCACCCCCATCATTGCTGTCCCCAACCCCATCATTACTCTCTCTAGCCCCATCATTGCTGTCTCCCAGCTCCCCCATTATTGCTCTCTCCCAGCACCTCCATCATTGCTCTTTCGCAGCATCCCCTTTCTCATTGCTCTCTCACAGCACTTCCATCATTGCTCTCTCCCAGCACCCCCATCATTGCTTTCTCCCAGCACCCCCATCATTGTTCTCTCCCAGCACCTCCATCATTGCTCTCTCCCAGCCTCCATCATTGCACTCTCCAAGCACCCGGTCATTGCTCACTCCCGGCACCCCCATCATTGCTCGGTCCCAGCACTTCTATCATTGCTCTCTCCCAGCACCCCCATCATTGCTCTCTCCCAGCACTCTCTACCAGCACCCCCATCATTGCTCTCTCCCAGCACCCCCATCATTGCTCTCTGCCAGCACCCCCATCATTGCTCTGTCCCAGCACCTCCATCATTGCTCTCTCCATCCCCACCATTGCTCGCTCCCAGCACCCCCATCATTGCTCTCTCCCAGCACCCCCATCATTGCTGTCCCCAACCCCATCATTACTCTCTCTAGCCCCATCATTGCTGTCTCCCAGCTCCCCCATTATTGCTCTCTCCCAGCACCTCCATCATTGTGACGCGCCCCCTGGGACATATTCCTTTTTGAGGGGAATACCCGGCACCGGATCAGATGGGGGGGGGGTTGTAGTCTCCGAGCGGCTGTGACCCGGTCCCGTGCCCAGGGCGTCAAGCTCAGTGTTATGTGGCAGCTTTACAGATGTTACTAAAGTTCTTTTGTGTCGACTACGCCACCCGTTGTGATGCGGTCACTGTGGCCGCCGCTGCAGCAGGGTCCGCTGAGGCTGATGGTGGATGCGCAGCTTGGTGGGATAACCCCCAACGGGAGGGGTATAGCCTCAGAGGGGACAGGCGCAGAGGATGGGGGTTGTGGTGGTGCGGTGCAGCCGGCAATGAAGACAGACTCGGGTTGTGCAGTTAAGGGTGTTTACTTACTGCAGATGTTGTACTGGTCACTCCAGCTGCTAGTGACCACCCGAGCCGTGCTGCGTCCACCAGGTCCTGGATCCAGCCAACCCCCAAACAAGTCCGGAGCGTGGCCCTGAGCTCTCTCTCTGTCCTTTCTTCAGCCGTCCCCACCAGTGATTCACCTAGGTCCAGCTCCCTCGGGCCTTCTGTTGGGACACCCTTGGCCCTGGGTTCCCTGACCCTTCATGTGGTGTGCCTTCGGGGTGAATATGGTGGGTGACCGTGGCAAACGCTGCCCACGATCTCCGGTCTCTGGCTGGGGATTGTTTTTACCCCCACCAGCTTGGGTTCCGGTACCCTGATGCTGACTCCTCACCCGGTGCTCTAATTTGGGTTCTTGGGTCCCTTCAGTCTTCCCCCTCTGGGTCTTTCTCTTTCTTTCTCCTCTCTCTCTCTCCAGGGCTGCTGTTTCCTTCTCTCTCCTCTCCAACTCACTTTCTGCGTCTGAACTTGTCCTCTGCAGCTGACTGACCCTGATCTAAGTTGGTGCCCTCCTTATATATCCCTCTATGTGTGAGCTCAGGTGACCAGCACCCAATGAGCTCCTATCACTACCCAGACTGCTCCCCCTATCTGCCCCTACACTACATGGGATGTACCACCCCCCTCCCACTCCAGCCAGGAACAGGCTCGGTTGTACCTGCACATTTCTAAGTGGGAGTACCGTCGGCCTGCTCCTCTGAAATGGGATGTATGTAGTGCATGCAGTCTATCTGAGCTCAGTTCCACACTCCATCCTTACCCGGGAGTGGAATATCACACCTCTGGGTTGAGGTGCAATACCCCTGTAGCAGCCGAATCCTCAGGGTGCTACATTCCCCCCTGGTAAATCACAGCACGTCCTCGGGCTGTAAAGACATAAAACACCAAAACATACAATTTTTTTTTCATATAAACATATAAAACATATAAAACATTATATATATAAAACTTTTCATATAACATTCTCGTAGACTTCTCTTGTCTCTGGTTCCTCCTCCGGACACTGTGCAACGTGTGTCCGGGAAAAGTGCGACAGTCTCTTAGAAAAACTGGTTTTCTATAAAACCGGTAGGGGGCGCTTTAGGAAGCGCAACTATATACAGGGAGAAGTTGGAAGTTGGCCGCTCTCAGTCCTCGGCCAGGTAGAGGGAAGGGAATGGCTGCTCACAGTCCTCAGCCTGTAGGATGAAGGGGTTAACGGGTAAACAGTTCACTGGTCCCAACGGGGACTATTTTAGCAGCAACGGTTCACTGTGCCCCGACGGGCAACTATATACAGTCTCTACTCCCGTCCTCCTGCTCTTGCTTTATGGTTACCTTTGGCTTCAGACCCGTCCGGGTCCTCTTGCTCTTCCCAGATGCGGCACTCTTGGTCTTATGGGCGCGGTGGTGGTGGCGCCCGGGTTGTTGCCCAGGCCTTGCGGCCAGGCCTGGGGCACCTGGAAGGTGAAGGGCACCGTTAATACGGCGGCGCCCTGGGCTACCTGGCCTTGCGACCAGGCCGGAGGCTCCGCAGAGGTAGGGGGCGCTGTTGGTGATGCGACGCCCGGGAATTCTAGGCCCTGCGACCAGGCTGGTGGTACTTCCTGCTTGGTCACGCTCGGGGTCGAGGCGTGTGACGTCACAGGGGTCGCGGCGGCGGCTTCCGGTTGGGGCCTAGTCTGCGTCGGTGACATGGCGTTTTCGGGCACAGCAGGGGGACTTTCGGGCTCTGCGACGGGGAGCTGGGGCAGGTGGGCGGTTTCTCGGCTTGGGGTATAGGCGTCCCCTTTACCTGCCTCCATGCGTTCGGCTCCCTTCTCGGCGCCGTCTCCGGCCTTGGGTCCTCCCGCGCCATCCTCAGAGGCGGTCTGCTTCCTCTTCCAGGGTAGCGTGCTCCGTTGACTGGTCTCAGCTTGCTGGGCCATCTCCCGGCTCCACTCCGCCAGTATCTCACGCTGTACCCGGGCCATCCTCCTTGCGAGGCCCTCCAAGGCAGTTTGTGCACACTCCCGGTCTCGGGGGAGCTGCGCTAAGATCTCCGCTAGACCTAGCGGGGTTGTGGACTCTAGCAGGCTCCTGACCATCGGGTCGGTGCTGCTCTGCTCTTCTTCCGGCAGGCTCCTGGCCAGCGGGCCGGTGCTGCTCTGCCCTCCTTCCTCGGTCTCTAGCAGACTCCTGGCCAGCGGGCCGGTGCTGTTCTGCTTTCTCTCCATCTCCGGGTGAGCTTCTCCGCTACTCCTCGTTAGACTTCTTGCCTCCGGGTGCGCTCGCTCCAGACTGCTCCAGGCAACACCCATCTTTGTTCTCTCCTTTCGTCTCCTCCCACTTCGAGGGCGGTCCCGGGGCAACTCGGTGACTGTCAGCTCCAGGGGTAGTTCTTTCACGCTGACAGACACCTCCAACATCACAGTCTCTGTTGGTGGGGGCGGTTTCCACTTTTGGCGCCATTTTCTGTCCTGGCCCACGATGGGAGGTGGCCTCCTGCCCTCCTTTGGCACGCCCATAATGGCGTCCGCTGCTCTTCCAAGGCGGGAAATCTGCGGTTTTGGCGGGAATCGCTTCCCAGTGGCGGGAAACTCGGCAGATGGCGGGAACAAGCTGGAAATGGCGGACAATCGGCGGGAAACGACTGGTGATGGAGTCCGATGGCGTGGACCCTCCGGAACCGGCGGGAGACTTCTTTCTGAGGTAAACTTGCACTTTTCTTCAGGCACGCAGTACCCGGGTGTTGCGGGCACGTAATCCTGCCGACTACGCCAAAGTTGACGCGCCCCCTGGGACATATTCCTTTTTGAGGGGAATACCCGGCACCGGATCAGATGGGGGGGGGGTTGTAGTCTCCGAGCGGCTGTGACCCGGTCCCGTGCCCAGGGCGTCAAGCTCAGTGTTATGTGGCAGCTTTACAGATGTTACTAAAGTTATTTTGTGTCGACTACGCCACCCGTTGTGATGCGGTCACTGTGGCCGCCGCTGCAGCAGGGTCCGCTGAGGCTGATGGTGGATGCGCAGCTTGGTGGGATAACCCCCAACGGGAGGGGTATAGCCTCAGAGGGGACAGGCGCAGAGGATGGGGGTTGTGGTGGTGCGGTGCAGCCGGCAATGAAGACAGACTCGGGTTGTGCAGTTAAGGGTGTTTACTTACTGCAGATGTTGTACTGGTCACTCCAGCTGCTAGTGACCACCCGAGCCGTGCTGCGTCCACCAGGTCCTGGATCCAGCCAACCCCCAAACAAGTCCGGAGCGTGGCCCTGAGCTCTCTCTCTGTCCTTTCTTCAGCCGTCCCCACCAGTGATTCACCTAGGTCCAGCTCCCTCGGGCCTTCTGTTGGGACACCCTTGGCCCTGGGTTCCCTGACCCTTCATGTGGTGTGCCTTCGGGGTGAATATGGTGGGTGACCGTGGCAAACGCTGCCCACGATCTCCGGTCTCTGGCTGGGGATTGTTTTTACCCCCACCAGCTTGGGTTCCGGTACCCTGATGCTGACTCCTCACCCGGTGCTCTAATTTGGGTTCTTGGGTCCCTTCAGTCTTCCCCCTCTGGGTCTTTCTCTTTCTTTCTCCTCTCTCTCTCTCCAGGGCTGCTGTTTCCTTCTCTCTCCTCTCCAACTCACTTTCTGCGTCTGAACTTGTCCTCTGCAGCTGACTGACCCTGATCTAAGTTGGTGCCCTCCTTATATATCCCTCTATGTGTGAGCTCAGGTGACCAGCACCCAATGAGCTCCTATCACTACCCAGACTGCTCCCCCTATCTGCCCCTACACTACATGGGATGTACCACCCCCCTCCCACTCCAGCCAGGAACAGGCTCGGTTGTACCTGCACATTTCTAAGTGGGAGTACCGTCGGCCTGCTCCTCTGAAATGGGATGTATGTAGTGCATGCAGTCTATCTGAGCTCAGTTCCACACTCCATCCTTACCCGGGAGTGGAATATCACACCTCTGGGTTGAGGTGCAATACCCCTGTAGCAGCCGAATCCTCAGGGTGCTACAATTGCTCTTTCGCAGCATCCCCTTTCTCATTGCTCTCTCACAGCACTTCCATCATTGCTCTCTCCCAGCACCCCCATCATTGCTTTCTCCCAGCACCCCCATCATTGTTCTCTCCCAGCACCTCCATCATTGCTCTCTCCCAGCCTCCATCATTGCACTCTCGAAGCACCCGGTCATTGCTCACTCCCGGCACCCCCATCATTGCTCGGTCCCAGCACTTCCATCATTGCTCTCTCCCAGCACCCCCATCATTGCTCTCTCCCAGCACCCCCATCATTGCTCTCTCCCAGCACTCTCTACCAGCACCCCCATCATTGCTCTCTCCCAGCACCCCCATCATTGCTCTCTGCCAGCACCCCCATCATTGCTCTGTCCCAGCACCTCCATCATTGCTCTCTCCATCCCCACCATTGCTCTCTCCCAGCACCCCCATCACTGCTGTCTCCTAGCACCCCCATCATTGCTCTCTCCCAGCACCTTCCTCATTGCTCTCTCCCAGCACCCCATCACTGCTCTCTCCCAGCACCCCGTCATTGCTCTCTCCCAGCACCCCCATCATTACTCTGTCCCAGCACCCCCATAATTGCTCTCTCCCAGCACCCCCATAATTGCTCTCTCCCAGCACCCCCATAATTGCTTTCTCCCAGCACCCCCATCATTGCTCTGTCCCAGCACCTCCTTTATTGCTCTCTCCCAGCACCCCCATCGTTGCTCTCTCCCAGCACCCCATCATTGCTCTCTCCCAGCACCCCATCATTGCTTTCTCCCAGCAACTCCATGATTGCTCTCTCACAGCACCCCCAAAATTGCTCTCTCCCAGCACCCCCATAATTGCTCTCTCCCAGCACCCCCATCATTGCTCTCTCCCAACACCCCCATCATTGCTCTCTCCCAGCACTCTCTAGCAGCACCCCCATCATTGCTCTCTCCCACCACCCCCATCATTGCTCTCTGTCAGCACCTCCATCATTGCTCTGTCCCAGGACCTCCATCATTGCTCTCTCCCAGCACCAAATCATTGCTCTCTCCATCCCCACCACTCCTCTCTCCCAGCACCCCCATCATTGCTCTCTCCTAGCACCCCCATCATTGCTCTCTCCCAGCACCTCCATCATTGCTCTCTCCCAGCACCCCATCATTGCTCTCTCCCAGCACCCTGTCATTGCTGTCTCCAAGCAACCCCATCATTGCTCTCTCCCAGCACCCCCATCATTGCTCTCTCCATCCCACCATTGCTCTCTCCTAGCAACCCATCCTTGCTATCTCCCAGCACCTCCATCATTGCTATGTCCCAGCACCTCCATCATTGCTCTCTTGCAGCACCTGCTTCGTTATTACTCTCTCACTGCACTTCCATCATTGCTCTGTCCCAGCACCCCCATCATTGCTCTCCCCATCCCCATCATTGCTTTCTTCCAGCACCCCCATCATTCCTTTCTTCCAGCAGCCCCATCATTGCTCTGTCCCAGCACTTCCATCATTGCTCTCCCAGCACCCCCATCATTGCTCTCTCCCAGCAACCCGTCATTGCTCTCTCCCACCAACCCCATCATTCCTCTCCCCAACCCCATCATTACTCTCCCAGCACCTCCATCATTGCTCTTTCAGAGCACCATCATCATTTCTCTCTCCCAGCACCCCCATCATTGCTCTCCCCATCCCCACCATTGCTCTCTCCCAGCAACCCGTCATTGCTCTCTCTCATAAATCCCATCATTGCTCTCTCCAACCCCATCATTGCTCTCCCTAGCCACATCATTGCTCTCTCCCAGCACCCCCATCATTGTTCTATCCCAGCACCCCCATCATTGCTCTGTCCCAGCACCTCCATCTTTGCCCTCTCCCAGCATCCCCGTAATTGCTCTTTCCCAGCACCTCATCATTGCTCTCTCCCAGTACTCACATCATTGCTCTCTCCTAGCACCCCCATCATTGCTCTCTCCCAGCACCTCCATCATTGCTCTCTCCCAGCACCCCGTCATTGCTCACTCCCAGCAGCCCGTCATTGCTCTCTCAAAGCACCCCCACCATTTCTCTCTCCAAGCACCCTCATCATTGCTCTCTCCATCCCCACCATTGCTCTCTCCCAGCAACCCATCATTGCTCTCTCCCAGCACCCCCATCATTGCTCTCTCCCAACACCCCCATCATTGCTCTCTCCCAGCACTCTCTACCAGCACCCCCATCATTGCTCTCTCCGAGCACCATCATCATTGCTCTCTGCCAGCACCCCATCATTGCTCTGTCCCAACACCTCCATCATTGCTCTCTTCATCCCCACCATTGCTCTCTCCCAGCACCCCCATCATTACTCTCTCCCAGCACCTCCATCATTGCTCTCTCCCAGCACCCCATCATTGCTCTCTCCCAGCACCACGTCATTGCTCTCTCCCAGCACCCCCATCATTGCTCTGTCCCAGCACCCCCATAATTGCTCTCTCCCAGCACCCCCATAATTGCTCTCTCCCAGAACCCCATCATTGCTCTCTCCCAGCACCCCATCATTGCTTTCTCCCAGCACCTCTATCATTGCTCTCTCACAGCACCACCATCATTGCTCTCTCCTAGCACCCCCATCATTGCTCTCTCCCAGCACCCCGTCATTGCACTCTCCAAGCACCCCCATCATTGCTCACTCCCAGCACCCCCATCAGTGCTCTCTAGTAGCACCCCCATCATTGCTCTGTCCAAGCACCCCATCATTGCTCTCTCCTAGCACCCCCATCATTGCTTTCTCCCAGCATCCCCATCATTGCTCTCTCCCAGCACCTCCATCCTTGCTCTCTCCAAGCACCCCGTCATTGCTCACTCCCAGCACCCCCATCATTGCTCTCTCCCAGCACCTCCATCATTGCTCTCTCCCAGCACCCTCATAATTGCTCTCTCCCAGCAACCCCATCATTGCTCTCTCCCAACACCCCCATCATTGCTCTCTCCCAGCATTCTCTAGCAGCACCGCTATCATTGCTCTCTCCCAGCACCCCCATCATTGCTCTCTGTCAGCACCCCCATCATTGCTCTGTCCCAGCACCTCCATGATTGCTCTCTCCCAGCACCACATCATTGCTCTCTCCAGCCCCACCATTGCTTTCTCCCAGCACCCCCATCATTGCTCTCTCCTAGCACCCCCATCTTTGCTCTCTCCCAGCACCTCCATCATTGCTCTGTCCCAGCACCTCCATCATTGCTCTGTCCCAGCACCCCATCATTGCTATCCCAGCACCCCGTCATTGCTGTCTCCAAGCACCCCCATCATTGCTCTCTCCCAGCACCCCCATCATTGCTCTCTCCATCCCCACTATTGCTCTCTCCTAGCAACCTATCCTTGCTATCTTCCAGCACCTCCATCATTGCTATCTTGCAGCACCTCCTTCGCTATTACACTCTCACTGCACTTCTATCTTTGCTCTGTCCCAGCACCCCCATCTGTGCTCTCCCCATCCCCATCATTGCTTTCTTCCAGCACCCCCATCATTTCTTTCTTCCAGCACCCCCATCAATGCTCTGTCCCAGCACTTCCATCATTGCTCTCCCAGAACCCCCATCATTGCTCTCTCCCAGCAACCCTTCATTGCTCTCTCCCACCAACCCCATCATTCCTCTCCCCAACCCCATCATTACTCTCCCAGCACCTTCATCATTGCTCTTTCCCAGCACCCCCATCATTGCTCTCTCCCAGCATCCCCATCATTGCTCTCTCCCAGCACCCCTTCATTGCTTTCTCCCAGCATCTCCATCATTGCTCTCTCACAGCACCCCCATCATCGCTCTCTCCCATCACCCCCATCATTGCTCTCTCCCAGCACCCCCATCATTGCTTTCTCCCAGCACCTCCATCATTGCTCTCTCCTAGCGCCCCCATAATTGCTCTCTCCAAGCACCCCGTCATTGCGCTCTCCAAGCACCCCCATCATTGCTCACTCCCAGCACCCCCATCATTGCTCTCTAGCAGCACCCCCATCATTGCTCTGTCCAAGCACCCCATCATTGCTCTCTCCTAGCACCCCCATCATTGCTTTCTCCCAGCATCCCCATCATTGCTCTATCCCAGAACCTACATCATTGCTCTCTCCCAGCACCTCCATTATTGCTCTCTCCAAGCACCCCGTCATTGCTCACTCCCAGCACCCCCATCATTGCTCTCTCCCAGCACCTCCATCATTGCTCTCGCCTAGCACCCCCATAATTGCTCTCTCCTAGCACCCCCATCATTGCTCTCTCCCAACACCCCCATCATTGCTCTCTCCCAGCATTCTCTCGCAGCACCCCCATCATTGCTCTCTCCCAGCACCCCATCATTGCTCTCTGTCAGCACCCCCATCATTGCTCTGTCCCAGCACCTCCATCATTGCTCTCTCCCAGCACCACATCATTGCTCTCTCCATCCCCACCATTGCTCTCTCCAAGCACCCCCATCATTGCTCTCTCCTAGCACCCCCATCATTGCTCTCTCCCAGCACCTCCATCATTGCTCTTTCCCAGCACCACATCATTGCTCTCTCCTAGCACCCCCATCATTGCTCTCTCCATCCCCACCATTGCTCTCTCCTAGAAAACCATCCTTGCTATCTCCCAGCACCTCCATCATTGCTCTCTTGCAGCACCTCCTTCGTTATTACTCTCTCACTGCACTTCCATCATTGCTTTCTCCCAGCAACCCTTCATTGCTCTCTCCCATCAACCCCATCATTCCTCTCCCCAACCCCAACATTACTCTCCCAGCACCTCCATCATTGCTCTTTCCCAGCACCCCCATCATTGCTCTCTCCCAGCATCCCCATCATTGCTCTCTCCCAGCACCCCATCATTGCTTTCTCCCAGCATCTCCATCATTGCTCTCTCACAGCACCCCCATCATCGCTCTCTCTCAGCACCCCCATCATTGCTCTCTCCCAGCACCCCCATCATTGCTTTCTCCCAGCACCTCCATCATTGCTCTCTCCTAGCACCCCCATAATTACTCTCTCCAAGCACCCCATCATTGCGCTCTCCAAGCACCCCCATCATTGCTCCCTCCCAGCACCTCCATCATTGCTCTCTAGCAGCACCCCCATCATTGCTCTGTCCAAGCACCCCATCATTGCTCTCTCCTAGCACCCCCATCATTGCTCTCTGTCAGCACGCCCATCATTGCTCTGTCCCAGCACCTCCATCATTGCTCTCTCCCAGCACCACATCATTGCTCTCTCCATCCCCACCATTGCTCTCTCCAAGCACCCCCATCATTGCTCTCTCCTAGCACCCCCATCATTGCTCTCTCCCAGCACCTCCATCATTGCTCTCTTCCAGCACCACATGATTGCTCTCTCCTAGCACCCCCATCATTGCTCTCTCCATCCCCACCATTGCTCTCTCCTAGCAAACCATCCTTGCTATCTCCCAGCACCTCCATCATTGCTCTCTTGCAGCACCTCCTTCGTTATTACTCTCTCACTGCACTTCCATCATTGCTCTGTCCCAGCACCCCCATCAGTGCTCTCCCCATCCCCATCATTGCTTTCTTCCAGCACCCCCATCATTCCTGTCTTCCAGCACCCCCATCAATGCTCTGTCCCAGCACTTCCATCATTGCTCTCCCAGCACCCCCATCATTGCTTTCTAGCAGCAACCCTTCATTGCTCTCTCCCACCAACCCCATCATTCCTCTCCCCAACCCCAACATTACTCTCCTAGCACCTCCATCATTGCTCTTTCCCAGCACCCCCATCATTGCTCTCTCCCAGCATCCCCATCATTGCTCTCTCCCAGCACCACATCATTGCTTTCTCCCAGCATCTCCATCATTGCTCTCTCACAGCACCCCCATCATCGCTCTCTCCCAGCACCCCCATCATTGCTCTCTCCCAGCACCCCCATCATTGCTTTCTCCCAGCACCTCCATCATTGCTCTGTCCAAGCACCCCATCATTGCTCCCTCCTAGCACCCCGATCATTGATTTCTCCCAGCACCCACATCATTGCTCTATCCCAGCACCTCCATCATTGCTCTCTCCAAGCACCTCCATTATTGCTCTCTCCAAGCATCCCGTCATTGCTAACTCCCAGCACCCCCATCATTGCTCTCTCCCAGCACCTCCATCATTGCTCTCGCCCAGCACCCCCATAATTGCTCTCTCCCAGCACCCCCATCATTGCTCTCTCCCAACACCCCCATCATTGCTCTCTCCCAGCATTCTCTAGCAGCACCCCCATAATTGCTCTCTCCCAGCACCCCACCATTGCTCTCTGTCAGCACCCCCATCATTGCTCTGTCCCAGCACCTCCATCAATGCTCTCTCCCAGCACCACATCATTGCTCTCTCCATCCCCACCATTGCTCTCTCCAAGAACCCCCATCATTGCTCTCTCCTAGCACCCCCATCATTGCTCTCTCCCAGCACCTCCATCATTGCTCTCTCCCAGCACCACATCATTGCTCTCTCCCAGCACCCCGTCATTGCTGTCTCCAAGCACCCCCATCATTGCTCTCTCTCAGCACCCCATCATTGCTCTCCATCCCCACCATTGCACTCTCCCAGCAACCCATCATTGCTATCTCCCAGCACCTCCATCATTGCTATCTCCCAGCACCTCCATCATTGCTCTCTCGCAGGACCTCCTTCATCATTACTCTCTCACTGCACTTCCATCATTGCTCTGTCCTAGCACCCCAATCATTGCTCTCCCCATCCCCATCATTGCTTTCTTCCAGCACCCCCATCATTCCTTTCTTCCAGCACCCCCATCATTGCTCTCTCCCAGCAACCCGTCATTGCTCTCTCCCACCAACCCCTTCATACCTATCCCCAACCCCATCATTACTCTCCCAGCACCTCTATCATTGCTCTTTCCCACCACCCCCACCATTGCTCTCTCCCAGCAACCCATCATTGCTCTCTCTCATCAACCCCATCATTGCTCTCCCCAACCCCATCATTGCTCTCCCTAGCCACATCATTGCTCTCTCCCATCACCCCCATCATTGCTCTCTCCCAGCACCCCCATCATTGCTCTGTCCCAGCACCTCCATCATTGATCTCTCCCAGTACCCCCATAATTGCTCTTTACCAGCACCTCAACATTGCTCTCTCCCAGTACCCACATCATTGCTCTCTCAAAGCACCCCCACCATTTCTCTCTCCAAGCACCCCCATCATTGCTCTCCCCATCCCCACCATTGCTCTCTCCCAGCAACCCATCATTGCTCTCTCCCAGCACCTCCATCATTGCTCTCTTGCAGCTCCACCTTCGTCGTTGCTCTCTTACTGCACTTCCATCATTGCTGTCTCCCAGCACCCCCATCATTGCTTTCCCCATCCCCCTCCATTGCTCTCTCTCAGCACCCCAATCATTGCTCTCCCCTCCCCTCCATTGCTCTCTCTCAGCAATCCGTCATTGCTCTCTCTCAGCAACTCGTCATTGCTCTCTCTCACCAACGCCATCATTGTGTTATAACCTTGCTCTTAGGTTTTTTCCTTTGCTGGTCACATGACCTCGTTGGCCTATTTAATCCTGCTCCGCCCTTCTGGCTTTGCTGGACTTCATTGTATAACTACTTTCTAGCTAGCCTGTGCTCTGTATCTAACTCTGTTAGTTTGCTTGGTCTACGGACCTCAGTGTTCTATATATTTTGTTTGTTTGTCTGTCTGCTACTATTTCTGTTAGGAGGTGTCCCATTTTCCTCCCAGTCCTTAGTACTTGTAGGGATTCCTTCCCAACATCTATAGGTCTCCGTACAGACTAGCTTAGGACTTTAGCAGGTCTGATCGCAGGATCAGGTTCCCTGTTACATCGTAGGGATTCAGCTGAGTTCTATCGTAGGGACAGATTTCCTCTCTTTCCTTAGCTCTGGTAGCAGAACATAACAGTAAGTCCAGCCTGCAAATTCTCTAAGGAAAGATTTTTCTGTTCCATCATGGTGTCGGTTCAGGATTTGGCTCATCGCCTGCAGGGACTCTCTCTGGAGGTGGCCGAGCTCAGTCAGCACGTGAGTAACTGTCCTGGAGCACATTTCTTGGAGCCTAAGTTATGTTTGCCGGATTTATTTTTTGGTGAACACCGAGAATTTTTTTCATTTAAAAATGCTTGCTTATTGTATTTTCGTTTGAGACCCAAGTCCTCTGGGGATGAATCCCAGCGCATAGGGTTCATAATGTCACTTTTGCGCAAAGAGCCTCAGGAGTGGGCCTTTTCTTTGCAACCTAGTGATACATGCTTCAGATCAGTGGATAGTTTTTTTTCTGCTTTTGGACTATTATATGATGATCTTGACCGTGTCGCATCAGCTGAGACTGAGTTAAGACGTTTGAGACAGGGATCAGGTAATGTGGAAAAATATTGTACTCATTTCCGTCGTTGGTCTACTCAAACAGGGTGGAACGATTCTGCTCTGAAAAGTCTATTTCATGCTGGGCTCAATGATAGGGTTAAAGACCTGCTAATTGCTTATCCTACACCTGAAGATTTGCAACAGGCTATGCAATTAGCTATACGGGTGGATAGGAGACTGCGTGCAAGGGTTAATGAGAGCAAATCCTCTGCTATGTCAGTTTCTGGTTATGAGAATGTGTGTACTAACAGTGGTGAATCGATGGAGATTGGATCGGTGGCACCTCGCTCTCAAGAAAAAGACCGTCGATTTTCTGAAGGCTTGTGTTTCTATTGCGGAAAATCTGGTCATTTGATTAAAGGCTGTGAGCTTCGTATGAAGAAAGAAAAAAAAATGGTCAGTCATGCCCGTATTGCCTGTTTAAATTCCAAGGGTGTATTTTTAGCTGCTTCCACGATTGCTCAGGAAAAATTAATGGAATTTCGGGTGTTTGTTGATTGTGGATCTACTCTGAATGTAATTGATGCGGGATTCTTGGAAAGACTCAATTTAAAACCCGAACCTTTATCATCCCCCATTGCTGTGGTTTCTGTGGATGGTTCCCCTTTGAAGAATATTACTCTCAAGGTCTGTGAATTTCCTCTCACTATTAATGGTGTTCACCATGAGAAATTGGATTTGGTAGTTTTGAATAACTTGCCTTCTCCAGTAATATTGGGATTGCCCTGGTTAAAATTTCACAATCCTGTACTGGATTGGTCTACCAATGAAATTAAATCCTGGAGCCATAAATGTTATGACAAGTGTTGTAACGGGCGTATTGCAGCTTTGGATAGGGGAGAATTGCCTGTTCCTATTCAGGATTTTTGGAGAGTTTTTTCTGAGAAGGAATCGCAGGTTTTGCCTCCCCATAGAGACTATGATTGTTCTATTGAATTTGTCCCTGGAGCGACTCTTCCTAAAAGTCGTTTATTTAACCTTACTATTCCTGAGAGGAAGGCTTTGGATGAATACATACAGACAAGTTTGGCCGCCGGTCACATTAGGCCCTCTAAGTCTCCTGTGGCGGTTGGATTTTTTTTTGTAAAAAAAAAGGACGGCGGTTTACGTCCTTGTCTGGATTTTCGTGAGATTAACAAAATTACTGTACGCAATCCTTACCCACTGCCATTGATTCCTGATCTGTTTAACCAGTTAATGGGGGCCAAGTGGTTCTCTAAAATTGACCTTAAGGGGGCATACAATCTGTTGCGCATGAAGGAGGGTGACGAATGGAAGACTGCTTTTAACACTCCTGTGGGTCATTTTGAGAATCTGGTTATGCCTTTTGGTCTTACTAATGCTCCTGCATTTTTTCAGAATCTTATTAATGACATCCTTAGACCTTTGATCGGCAAAAATGTGGTTGTGTATTTGGATGACATTTTGATTTATTCGCCGGATCTGGAGTCTCATTGGCGGAGCGTACGTGAGGTATTACAATTGTTAATGGACAATTCGCTTTTTGCTAAGCTGGAGAAATGTGAGTTCGCTGTACAGAGAATTAGTTTTTTGGGTTACATTATCTCCAGCGAAGGTTTTGAGATGGACCCGGTTAAAGTTCAAGCTGTACAGGAATGGCCTAGGCCTATTGGTTTGAAATCGATACAGAGGTTTTTAGGTTTCGCCAATTATTACAGAAAATTCATAAAAAATTTTTCTAGTATTGTCAAACCTCTGACCGATCTCACCAGGAAAGGTGCTGATGCGGTTCAGTGGTCTTCTGAGGCCATTGAAGCTTTTGTGTATCTCAAGGAGAGGTTCACCTCTGCTCCCATCCTTATGCAGCCTGATGTGACTAAGCCGTTTTTGGTTGAGGTTGATGCTTCTTCGGTGGGGGTTGGCGCAGTATTGTCTCAGGATAACGGGGATGGATTACATCCCTGTGCCTTTTTTTCAAAAAAATTTTCGGAGACTGAACTGAATTACGATATTGGTAATCGGGAATTATTGGCTATTAAACTCGCATTTGAACACTGGCGCCACTTCTTGGAAGGTGCGGAATTTCCCGTTCAGGTTCTTACGGATCATAAAAATCTGATATATCTTGATGCTGCCAAGCGCCTGAATGCCCGTCAGGCTAGGTGGGCACTGTTTTTCTCGCGGTTTAATTTCTCCGTTACTTACATCCCTGGTACTAAGAATGTTAAGGCGGATGCCTTGTCTCGCAGTTTTTCTCCCATAGTCGGTGCTGAGAAAGAGGAGAACATTTTACAAGAAGGTGTTGTGATAGCTGCTTTGGACTCCGTTTTGGAAGACGAGATTCTTAAAGCACAGGAGAATGCCCCATCTAACACTCCTCATGGGAGGTTGTTTGTGCCTGGGACCTTTAGGAGAGATTTGTTTATTGAGTGTCACGAATCTCGGTTGGCAGGTCATCCCGGAATCTCTGAGACCAAGAGACTGGTGGGTCGCAGTTTTTGGTGGCCTGGAATTCAGAAGGAAGTCATTAAGTGGGTGCGTCAATGTACTATATGTGCTAGATCTAAGTCCTCACATACTCCTGCTGCGGGGTTGCTTTGTCCTTTGGAGGTTCCTAGTGCTCCTTGGACACATTTGGCTATGGACTTTATAACTGACCTTCCCCCCTCTGAGGGTTTTACTGTCATCTGGGTGGTCGTGGACCGTTTTAGCAAGATGTGTCACTTGGTTCCCTTCGTCAAACTGCCCTGCGCTAAAACTCTCGCTAAGGCCTTTGTCAAGGAAATTGTCAGACTTCATGGCGTTCCTACTGACATTGTTTCTGATAGGGGTCCTCAGTTCGTGGCTCGTTTTTGGCGTGCCTTTTGTGACAGGTTGGGAGTTCATCTGTCGTTCTCGTCCGGATATCATCCTGAATCTAATTGCCAGACAGAAAGGAAAAACCAGGATGTTGAGCAGTTCTTGCGTTGTTTTGTGGCAGACAATCAAGAGGGGTGGTCTGAGTTTCTGCCACTTGCTGAATTTGCTCTGAACAATCATACATCTTCTTCTGCTGGTTGTTCGCCTTTTTTTTGTTGTTCTGGGAGACATCCGTCGTTTGGGTCGTTCTCCAAGTTGGGATCTGCCGTGCCTGAGGAGGAGAATTTTTCCGGTGATTTGGAGAGAGTTTGGACGGATGTGCGTGGTAATCTTCAGGAGGCCAACAGAAAATCTAAAGACTACTTTGATAGGAAACGACAGGAGGTTTTGTTCGCTGTTGGTGACATGGTTTGGTTGTCCTCTAGGAATCTGCGGTTGAGGATTCCTTCTAAGAAATTGGGTCCCAAGTTTGTAGGGCCCTTTAAGGTGCTTCAGGTTGTCAACCAATCTGCTGTTAGGTTGGAGGTTCCTACCTCCTGGAGAATTAATCCGGTATTTCATGTCTCTCTGTTAAAAAAAGCTGTTGTGTCGGATGGTGACGCCTCTGCCTCTGTTCCTCCGGTGGTGGAGGACGGGGAATATGAAATTTCTCGCATCCTTAACTCTAGACGGTATAGAGGTAGTTTGCAGTATCTGGTGGCGTGGAAAGGTTTCGGACCCGAGGATAACTCTTGGGTGAGGTCAGATGATGTTTCCGCGTCCAGACTTATCAGAGAGTTTCACAGGAGATTTCCTGATAAGCCTGGTCCTAGGGGATCCGGAGGATCCTCTTAGAAGGGGGGGTACTGTTAGAACCTTGCTCTTAGGTTTTTTCCTTTGCTGGTCACATGACATCGTTGGCCTATTTAATCCTGCTCCGCCCTTCTGGCTTTGCTGGACTTCATTGTATAACTACTTTCTAGCTAGCCTGTGCTCTGTATCTAACTCTGTTAGTTTGCTTGGTCTACGGACCTCAGTGTTCTATATATTTTGTTTGTTTGTCTGTCTGCTACTATTTCTGTTAGGAGGTGTCCCATTTTCCTCCCAGTCCTTAGTACTTGTAGGGATTCCTTCCCCACATCTATAGGTCTCCGTACAGACTAGCTTAGGACTTTAGCAGGTCTGATCGCAGGATCAGGTTCCCTGTTACATCGTAGGGATTCAGCTGAGTTCTATCGTAGGGACAGATTTCCTCTCTTTCCTTAGCTCTGGTAGCAGAACATAACACATTGCTCTCCCCAACCCCATCATTGCTCTACCAAGCCCCATCATTGCTCTCTCCCAGCACCCCATCATTGCTCTCTCCCAGCACCCCATCATTGCTCTCTCCCAGCACCCCCATCATTGTTCTCTCCCAGCACCCCATCATTGCTTTCTCCCAACACTCCCATAATTGCTCTCTCCCAGCACCCCATCGTTGCTTTCTTCCAGCACCCCCATCGTTGCTTTCTTCCAGCTCCCCCATCATTGCTTTCTTTCAGCACCGCCATCATTGCTCTCTCCCAGCACCTCCATCATTGTTCTCTCCCAGCACCTCCATCATTGCTCTTTCCTAGCACCCCCATCATTGCTTTCTCCCAGCACCTCCATCATTGCTCTCTCCCAGCACCTCCATCATTGCTCTCTCCCAACACCCCCATCATTGCTCTCTCCCAGCACCCTTGTCATTGCTCTCTCTCAGCACCCCCGTCATTGCTCTCTCTCAGCACCCCGTCATTGCTCTCTCCCAGCACCCCGTCATTGCTCTCTCCCAGCACACCCGTCATTGCTCTCTCCTAGCACCCCCATCAATGCTGTCTCCCAGCACCCCATAATTGCTTTCTCCCAGCAACCCCATCATTGCTCTCTCCCAGCACCCCCATCATTGCTCTCCTTAACCCCATCATTGGTCTCCCTAGCCCCATCATTGCTCTCTCCCAGCAACCCGTCATTGCTCTCTCCCAACACCCCCATCATTGCTCTATCCCAGCACATCCATCATTGCTTTTCCAGCACCCCCATCATTGCTCTCTCCCAGCAAGCCGTCATTGCTCTCTCCCACCAACCCCATCATTGCTCTCCCATCACCCCCATCATTGCTCTCTTTCAGAACCCCCATCATTGCTCTCCCAGCACATCTATCATTTTTCTCTCCCAGCACCCCATCATTGCTCTCTCCCCAGCAGCCTGATCATTACTCTCTCCCAGCAGCCCGATCATTGCTCTCTCCCAGCACCCCCATCATTGCGCTCCCCATCCCCACCATTGCTGTCTCTCATCAATCCGTCATTGCTTTCTCCAAGCAACCCTTCATTGCTTTCTCCCACCAACACCATCTTTGCTCTCCCTAGCCCCATCATTGCTCTCTCCCAGCACCCCCATCATTGTTCTCTCCCAGCACCCCATCATTGCTCTCCCCATCCCCACCATTGCTCTCTCCCAGCAACCTGTCATTGCTCTCTCCCAGCAACCCAATCATTGCTCTCCCCAACCCCATCATTGCTCTCCCTAGCCACATCATTGCTCTCTCCCAGCACCCCCATCAATGCTCTGTCCCTGCACCTCCATCATTGCTCTCACCCAGCACCCCCATAATTGCTCTCTCCCAGAACCCCCGTCATTGCTCTCTCCCAGCACCTCCATCATTGCTCTCTCCAAGCACCCCGTCATTGCTCTCTCCAAGCACCCCATCATTGCTCTCTCCCAGCACCACCTTAATTGCTTTCTCCCAGCACCTCCATCATTGCTTTCTCCCAGCACCTCCATCATTGCTCTCTCCAAGCACCCCCATCATTGCTCTCTCCCAGCACCCCCATCATTGCTCTCTCCCAGCACCTCCATCATTGCTCTCTCCCAGCACCTCCATCATTGCTCTCTCCCAGCACCCCCATCATTGCTCTCTCCCAGCACCCCCATCATTGCTCTCTCCCAGCACCACCATCATTGCTCTGTCCCAGCACCTCCATCATTGCTCTCTCCAAGCACCCCCATCATTGCTCTCTTCCAGCACCCCCATCATTGCTCTTTCCCAGCACCTCCATCATTGCAGATCATAACAGTAAGTCCAGCCCCCAAAAAAACTAAAGGAAAGAAATTCGGGGATCAGTATGGCTTCCGTCCAAGTTTTGGCTCAACGCTTGCAGGGATAGTCTCTGGAGGTGGCCGAGCTCCAGCAACATGTGAGTAGCTGTTCTGGAGCGCATTTTGTGGAACCCAATGTATGACTGCCTGATGTTTTTTATGGTAAACAGCAAGATTTTTTTTCCTTTAAAAATGCTTGTTTGTTATATTTTCATTTGAGACCAAGGTCCTCTGGGAATGAATCACAGCGCATTGGTTTTGTTATGTCACTTTTGCACAAAGAACCACAGGGGTGGGCCTTTTCTCTCCAACCTAATGATCCATGCTTAAGGTCTGTGGAAGATTTTTTTTTCGGCTATGTGTCTATTGTATGACGATCCTGATCGAATCTCATCTGCTGAGGCAGAACTCAGACGTTTGAATCAGGGGTCAGGTGATGTTGAAAATTATCGCACATACTTTAGAAGATGGGCTTCAGTAGTCAAATGGAATGATCCTGCTCTGAAATGTCTATTTCTTGCTGGTCTGAGTGAAAGGGTTAAGGATTTGCTGATTGCATTCCCCGTACCTGAGACTCTGCAGGATGCCATGCAATTAGCTGTTCATTAGAGATGAGCGTTGTTCGACTCGAACTGTTCGCCAATCTCAAATTCGAGCTGTTTTGGGCGGTGTTCGAGCCGTTCGGCGAACACGAACGATTTGAGAAAAATTCGGCTGTTCGAGGTTATGTTCGATAACTGTTCGTGCACCAAAATCATAACTGGATTTTTTCTCAGTAATGATGAAAATTAATGTTAATACGCAGTTTGAGTGTACAGCGGGGTGGGGGGAGGGGCAGGGGATGGATCTCTGCAGGAATAATGAAGATCTCCATTTTTTTTTCTCTTTCCCGCATTTACAGTGGGGAGGTGCAATCTGTCAGCCTATCAGCAGCGCACACACGGAGCGAAGTGCTTTTTTTCACACAAGCAAGGGCATGTGTCATTGGCAGTGTATGTCACATGTCCTTGCCCTATAAGACCAAGCCATTTTCCCCGTCGCCACCATTTTCTCACTGCTGCAGCTGCGTGTTAGACGGCACCGCTGTTGCTGTGTGCGCTATACCTTGTTAATTTCAAGCCAATTTTCGCACAAATCTACAGATAGCTTGGGAGTAGGGAATAGTTGTGATTGCAGTCCTTTTAAGGACTAGGTTACAGCATTTCCTACGACTTTTATCTGGCAGGTCTGTGCTCTTAAATAGATAGATTGTGGGAGTAAAGACTAATTGTAATTGCAGTCCTTTTCAGGATTGGTTACATCAGTTCCTATCAGTTTTTGCCAAGCAGGTCTGTGCCAGTGCTGTGCAAGTTTTTTTCACAGCATTTGGCTGAATCTAGCAAAGCTAATCCTTTTTGGCCTATTGCAGAGTGTGTTAGTCAGTGGAGTAGCCTATCTGTGTTGCAAGATATACCACCTGTGTATAGAATACCAATTTTTTTACTGCACCTAGTGAAGTAAAATCTTTTGGGCATAGCATCATTCTATTAGTCCATCTATACTGACCTCCATCAGGTTGCAAATTGAATATAATTTTTTTCTGCATCTAGCTCTGAAAAAATATTTGGGCTTCTAGCAGTGTGTGGGACTTGTTCTATTAGTCCATCTATACTGACGTCCATCAGGTTGCAAACTGAATATAATTTTTTTCTGCATCTAGCTCTGAAAAAATATTTGGCCTTCTAGCAGTGTGTGGGACTTGTTCTATTAGTCCATCTATACTGACCTCCATCACGCTGCAAATTCAAAATAATTTTTTGTCTGCATCTAGCTCTGAAAAAATATTTGGCCTTCTAGCAGTGTGTGGGACTTTCTCTATTAGTCCATCTATACTGACCTCCATCAGGTTGCAAATTAAAAATAATTTTTATCTGCATTTACCTCTGAAAAAATATTTGGGCTTCTAGCTGTGTGTGGGACTTGTTCTATTAGTCCATCTATACTGACCTCCATCAGGTTGCAAACTGAATATAATTTTTTTCTGCATCTAGCTCTGAAAAAATATTTGGCCTTCTAGCAGTGTGTGGGACTTTCTCTATTAGTCCATCTATACTGACCTCCATCAGGTTGCAAATTAAAAATAATTTTTATCTGTATCTAGCTCTGAAAAATATTTGGCCTTCTAGCAGTGTGTGGAACTTTCTCTATTAGTCCATCTATACTGACCTCCATCAGGTTGCAAATTAAAAATAATTTTTTGTCTGCATCTAGCTCTGAAAAAATATTTGGCCTTCTAGCAGTGTGTGGGACTTTCTCTATTAGTCCATCTATACTGACCTCCATCAGGTTGCAAATTCAAAATAATTTTTTGTCTGCATCTAGCTCTGAAAAATATTTGGCCTTCTAGCAGTGTGTGGGACTTTCTCTATTAGTCCATCTATACTGACCTCCATCAGGCTGCAAATTAAAAATAATTTTTATCTGCATCTACCTCTGAAAAAATATTTGGCCTTCTAGCTGTGTGTGGGACTTGTTCTATTAGTCCATCTATACTGACCTCCATCAGGTTGCAAATTAAAAATAATTTATATCTGCATCTAGCTCTGAAAAAATATTTGGCTTTCTAGCAGTGTGTGGGACTTTCTCTATTAGTCCATCTATACTGACCTCCATCAGGTTGCAAATTAAAAATAATTTTTTGTCTGCATCTAGCTCTGAAAAAATATTTGGCCTTCTAGCAGTGTGTGGGACTTTCTCTATTAGTCCATCTATACTGACCTCCATCAGGTTGCAAACTGAATATATTTTTTTCTGCATCTACCTCTGAAAAAATATTGGGCTTCTAGCTGTGTGTGGGACTTGTTCTATTAATCCATATATACAGACCTCCATCAGGTTGCAAACTGAATATAATTTTTTTCTGCATCTACCTCTGAAAAAATATTGGGCTTCTAGCTGTGTGTGGGACTTGTTCTATTAGTCCATCTATACTGACCTCCATCAGGTTGCAAACTGAATATAATTTTTTCTGCATCTAGCTCTGAAAAAATATTTGGCCTTCTAGCAGTGTGTGGGACTTTCTCTATTAGTCCATCTATACTGACCTCCATCAGGTTGCAAATTAAAAATAATTTATATCTGCATCTAGCTCTGAAAAAATATTTGGCCTTCTAGCAGTGTGTGGGACTTTCTCTATTAGTCCATCTATACTGACCTCCATCAGGTTGCAAATTAAAAATAATTTTTTGTCTGCATCTAGCTCTGAAAAAATATTTGGCCTTCTAGCAGTGTGTGGGACTTTCTCTATTAGTCCATCTATACTGACCTCCATCAGGTTGCAAACTGAATATATATTTTTTCTGCATCTACCTCTGAAAAAATATTTGGGCTTCTAGCTGTGTGTAGGACTTGTTCTATTGTAGTGCCGGCGTCCCTGCCCTCTGCTAGGCAGGGACGCTGTTCCCCTCACCGCTCTGCTCCGTGCCCGGCGTCCCTCTCCCGCTCTGCTGGCAGCGCGCGCTCCTTCCCGGCCACTGTGCTTAGGGCGCGCGCGCGCGCCCTCCCTCCCTCTTAAAGGGGCCGCGCGCGCCGTCCTAAGGAGTCCCCGGCCAATGGCCGGAGGACTTTACCATATTTAAGGCACCTCCTCCAAAATGGAGGTGCCCGAGCAATGTTGTTGCACCGTTCTACTCAGGAAAGTCTCACCGTGGGCCAATATGCCATACGGTTCCGTACCCTTGCCTCGGAGCTGGCCTGGGATAACGAAGCTCTGGTTTCCGTCTTCTGGGAGGGTCTGTCCGGCCGTATTAAAGATGAACTTGCCGGTCGGGACATTCCTACCACTCTCGATGACTTAATAACTCTTGCCACCCGGATTGACCTACGGTTCCAGGAGCGTGCCAGAGAGGTCACCCGTGAGAGGAGGTTACCACGTCTAGCTCCTACTTTTCAGAAACCCGTCACTCCTTCTGTCTCTAACCAGGTACACCCTCTTGAGCCTATGCAGGTCGACCAGACCAAGATGGTCAAGACCCGTCAGGACTTACGCCGTGCCGAGGGGACCTGCTTCTACTGTGGCAGTAAGGAGCACCGGATCCGTGCCTGCCCGGAGAGGTCGGGAAACGCCTGTGTCTAGGTTCGCTCAGAGAGGTCCACCTAGACAAGAATAAATCCTCTCCATCCCTGCTGTTGTCAGTTTCAATCGTCTACGGGGAGAACCGTTATTTCGAACTAGCCCAACTGGACTCTGGAGCAGCCGGGAATCTTATTTCACAGTCCCTGGTAGAGAAATACCGCATCCCCACCAAACCTCTGGCTGTACCCTTGTCTGTTGCTGCCGTGGATGGGGGGCTCTTACCACGCCCCATCCAACTCATCACCGAATCCATTACTCTGCAGGTGGGAATGCTGCATTCTGAAAGTATCTCCTTCCATGTTCTGCCTGGACTCTCTCACGCCCTCTTGCTAGGCCTACCTTGGCTCCAGAAACATGCACCCGTTCTTGACTGGCAGACCGGAGAAGTCCTTCGCTGGGGACAGGGCTGCCATAAGACCTGTCTGGTTCCCGTTCATCCCGTCCGTCCTTCTCCTACCCCAGCTAATCTACCTGGACTTCCGATTCCTTATTGGTCTTATGCTGATGTCTTTAATAAAAAGGAGGCAGAGACACTACCCCCTCATAGACCATACGACTGCCCTATCGACCTGTTACCTGGTACTTCTCCTCCCCGTGGGCGTATTTATCCATTATCTGCTGCTGAGACCCGGTCGATGTCCGAATATATTGAGGAGAATCTGGCCAGGGGATTCATCCGGAAATCTACCTCCCCGGCGGGAGCAGGCTTCTTTTTCGTCAAAAAGAAGGACGGCTCTCTCCGTCCCTGTATAGACTATAGAGGCCTTAACCAGATCACGGTGAAGAATAAGTACCCCCTTCCGCTCATTCCGGAGTTATTTGATCGTCTGAGGGGGGCTAGAATCTTCACCAAACTGGACCTCCGTGGGGCGTACAACCTGGTTCGTATCCGTCAGGGGGATGAATGGAAGACGGCATTCAACACCCGGGACGGCCACTATGAATATCTGGTAATGCCCTTTGGCCTCTGTAACGCTCCTGCCGTCTTTCAAGAGTTGGTCAATGACATCTTCCGGGACCTTCTCTACTCCTGCGTAGTGGTGTACCTGGACGACATCTTGGTCTTCTCTCCGGATCTCCAGACTCACCGGAGGGATGTTCGTCAGGTCCTGCTCAGGCTCAGGCAGAACCATCTCTACGCTAAATATGAGAAGTGCCTCTTTGAGCAGACCTCGCTTCCGTTTCTGGGCTACATTATCTCTCAGACCGGCCTACAAATGGATCCTGAGAAACTGTCTGCCATCGAGAAATGGCCCCGACCAGAGGGGTTGAAGGCTATTCAACGGTTCCTGGGCTTCGCCAACTATTACCGCCTCTTCATCCCGCACTTCTCTTCCCGGACTGCCCCAATTTCCGCGCTCACCCGTAAGGGTACTAATCCCAAAGAGTGGCCGCCCGAAGCAGAGGAGGCCTTTCTTTCCCTAAAACAGGCCTTCTCTTCCGCCCCGGTGCTGCATCGCCCGGACGGCAACAAGCAGTTCTTCCTGGAAGTTGACGCCTCCTCCTCTGGAGCCGGAGCGGTACTTACTCAAAAATCATCTTCCGGGAGAATGGTAACTTGTGGCTTCTTCTCCAAACTCTTCTCCTCTTCTGAGCGCAACTATTCCATAGGAGACCGAGAGTTATTGGCCATCAAGCTGGCGTTGGAGGAGTGGCGTTACCTACTCGAGGGGGCTCTTCATCCGGTAATAATTTACACTGACCACAAGAACTTGGCTTACCTCCAGCATGCCCAGAGACTTAATCCGCGCCAAGCCCGGTGGTCCTTGTTTTTTGCTCGCTTTGATTTTGTTCTTCATTTTCGCCCGGCTGACAAAAACGTCAAAGCAGACGCCTTGTCCCGATCCTTTCTGGTGTCCGATCTCGAGGAAGAACCTAAACATATCATCGATCCCGCCAGAGTAATGCAGGTGGCTCCCGTGAGTCTAAATCGTCTCCCTCCCGGTAAGACGTTTGTTTCAGTACCTGATCGGGAGAAGATCCTACACTGGGGCCATTCGTCTAAACTAGCTGGCCACGCCGGTCAGAAAAAGACCCTCCAGCTTATTGCCCGGCACTATTGGTGGCCTACCCTGCACAAGGACATAATAGACTTTGTTTCTGCCTGTGTGTCCTGCGCCCGCAACAAAGTCCCGAGACATCTGCCAGCCGGACGCCTCCTTCCGCTTCCTGTACCTGCTGCCCCCTGGCAGCATATAGCAATGGACTTTATAACTGATCTCCCCGTCTCTGCCGGTTGTACGGTCATTTGGGTGGTCGCTGACCGCTTTTCCAAGATGGCTCACTTTATTCCCCTGCCAGGCCTTCCGTCTGCACCCGAGCTGGCTAAAGACTTTATCCGCCACATCTTCCGTCTTCATGGCCTGCCCCTCCACATCGTGTCGGATCGTGGGGTACAGTTCACCTCACGTTTCTGGAGAGCCACTTGTAAACTACTAGACGTCACCCTGGACTTCTCTTCCGCTTACCACCCACAGTCCAATGGTCAAGTGGAGCGGATCAATCAGAACCTGACCAGTTACCTCCGGCACTTCGTTAATGCCCACCATTCTGACTGGGTGGATCTCCTACCATGGGCCGAGTTCTCTTATAATAATCACGAGAGCGAATCCTCCTCCAAATCCCCGTTTTTTGTAGTCTTTGGTCAGCATCCTCGGATTCCTTTTCCTGTCTCCACCTCTGTGGACAACCCGGCTGCGGAATCTCTCGTTAGCAAATTTTCCTCCATATGGGAGAGTACCCGGTCCGCACTCCTTCTGTCATTCGAGCGTATGAAAAGACACGCTGACAAAAAACGCCTGGATCCTCCACAATTTCGTCCAGGAGATAAAGTCTGGCTCTCATCTAAATATGTTCGACTCAAGATACCTTCTTACAAGTTAGGACCTCGGTTCATCGGTCCTCTGGAGGTCATCAGTCAGATCAACCCGGTGGCCTATAAATTGAAACTCCCGGCCAACTTACGGATCCCTAACTCCTTCCATGTATCTCTCCTCAAACCCGTGGTGCTTAACTCTTTTTCCAAGTCTACAGGTACGCCTCCTGCTCCGGTTTCTGCTGAGGATGAGTTTGAGGTAGAGAACATTCTTGCCACCAAAAGGGTAAGAGGAAAGACCTTTTTTCTGGTAGATTGGAAGGGGTTTGGTCCTGAGGAGAGAACGTGGGAGCCCCGGGAGAACATCCATGCCCCTCTCATCCTAGCTAAATTTCTATCTGGCCTAAAAAAGGGGGGGCCTAAAGGGGGGGTACTGTAGTGCCGGCGTCCCTGCCCTCTGCTAGGCAGGGACGCTGTTCCCCTCACCGCTCTGCTCCGTGCCCGGCGTCCCTCTCCCGCTCTGCTGGCAGCGCGCGCTCCTTCCCGGCCACTGTGCTTAGGGCGCGCCCTCCCTCCCTCTTAAAGGGGCCGCGCGCGCCGTCCTAAGGGGTCCCCGGCCAATGGCCGGAGGACTTTACCATATTTAAGGCACCTCCTCCAAAATGGAGGTGCCCGAGCAATGTTGTTGCACCGTTCTACTCTGCTTCAGCCCTCAGGTCCCTTGCCAGTTACCTGCCAGTTACCTGCCAGATTCCTGCCAGCTTGCTGTCCTAATCCTGCCTGATTTCCTGTTACCTGCCTGCCTGCCTGAGGTCCGACGGTCTGCCTTACAACTCCGGTCAGTCTGTCTAAGGACCAACTTGCCCGCTCACCTGGGAGCGCACATCAGCTACCTGCCTGCTTGCCTGAGGTCCGACGGTCTGCCTTACAACTCCGGTCAGTCTGTCTATGGACCAGCTTGCCCGCTCACCTGGGAGCGCTTCTCCGCTACCTGCCTGCTTGCCTGCCCGGAGGCTCCGCTGTCACGTGCTGTGACCACCAGCTATTCCAGACTCTTGCCCGCTCACCTGGGAGCGCTTCTCCGCTACCTGCCTGCTTGCCAGCCCGGAGGCTCCGCTGTCACGTGCTGTGACTACCAGCTATTCCAGACTCTTGCCCGCTCACCTGGGAGCGCTTCTCCGCTACCTGCCTGCTTACCAGCCCGGAGGCTCCGCTGTCACGTGCTGTGACCACCAGCTATTCCAGACTCTTGCCCGCTCACCTGGGAGCGCTTCTCCGCTACCTGCCTGCTTGCCTACCTGGAGGCTCCGCCGTCACGTGCTGTGACCACCTGCTATTCCAGAGACTCTCGCTTGCTCACCTGGGAGCACACATCCTCCTTCTGCCTTGCTAGCCTACCTGGAGGTTCAGCCATCACAGGTCGTACCTACCCTTTACCTAGAGACTGCCCCGGTCACTTGCCGTGACCTCCAGCCCGTTCTTCCAGAGACTGCCCCGGTCACTTGCCGTGACCTCCAGCCCGTTCTTCCAGAGACTGACCTGATCACTTGCCGTGACCTCCTGCCCGTACACCCAGAGACTGTCCCGGTCACCTGCTGTGACTGCCTGCCTGGTCACCACCCGCTCCCTTACAAGGACCGCTCCCTTGTATAGTAGCCCAGAGGTTCCGCCTCCCAGACCCGTTACATCTATTAGTCCATCTATACTGACCTCCATCAGGTTGCAAACTGAATACAATTTTTTTCTGCATCTACCTCTGAAAAAATATTTGGGCTTCTAGCTGTGTGTGGGACTTGTTCTATTAGTCCATCTATACTGACCTCCATCAGGTTGCAAATTGAATATAATTTTTTTCTGCATCTAACCCAGCCAATAGTTTTGGCCTAATACCACAGTTTGGCCTCTCAGCTCTGCTCGGTTCCCATCCATTGTTTTTTTGTGCAAACAACTCCAGAGTTGTGAATTAGTTAACCACCAAAATGAGTGGAAAAAGGCCTGCTGCTGGTGGAAAGGGGAATAGGCGTGTTGGGAAGGGGAAAAAAGGTTGTGTCCGTGGGGTAGGTGTTAAAGCAACAGTAACATCTGCAGAAGAAAGACCATCTTCCAGCCAAACTAAAATGTCTACTTCTTTTAGCGGACAATGTGATAAGATCCCTTTCTTACGGCCACGCCAATCGCTACAAATTCCAGATGAGGCACAAAAACAGCAGGTGCTTCAACGGATATCAAGTGCTCCTTTAAGTGGGCTCTCTTCCACATCAACTTCAACATCACAAATACTCCAGTCCTCAAAGGAGTCACCCCAATCGCACTTGCTTCCTCACAGCTCCCAAATCTCCAGCTGCCCGTCTGAGTATGAGGTAGAACAGATGGTTGAGTCTGCAGAGCTGTTTACTCATACTATAGCCTGGGAATCAGAGGTCGACTCCAGCGCTTCTGTGAATCCAGACGAGGAAATGATCTGCACTGATGCCCAGAATCTTTATGAGTCGGATCCAGGACCAGACGCAGAAAGTTCTGACCATAATGTAGACCCTCATTCCCAAACTGTAACTCCTGTTGGTGGAGACAATGAGGAAGACGATGATGAGACTCAAATACCTGATTGGAGCGACAACTTTAGTTTTTTGTCAGGGCAGGAACAGGTTGGCTCTGAGGACGACGGGTGTGATAACGCATAGGGTGATGATGATGAGGTTGGAGATCCCACTTACTGTCAACCCACAGTCAGCCAAGAGATGAGGTCAGCAGAGGAGGTGGAGGAAGATGCTAGTGACGACGAGGTCAGGTTGCGCCTTCCTGGACAGAGACGTAGTACTGGAAGCACGTCAACAACTGCATCCTCAAACACAACTCTGCCTCTCACCACAAGTCGTGGTGGCTCTTCAGGTCGCATGGGTGCTAAGCCTTGCATAGCCTGGGCATTTTTTCAGATTGATAAAGATGACCCAACTCGTGTTATCTGTAACATTTGTCAGCAAAAGCTAAGTAGAGGCTAAAAAATACATAGTTTGAGTACTTCATGCATGAACCGGCACATGGACATGAAGCATAAGTTGCAGTGGGAAGCTCAGTGTGCTACAATGCGGCCTAGCCGGCCAGGCC